>NW_025091326.1:1200000-1800000 GCF_907166805.1 Alternaria atra | reverse complement strand
TGGCCCAGAGGACTTTGCAGTGGTCTGAACCCTCGTCGGTATGGTCCTCGAGGCCGATGGGAGTGGGGCGGCCGTTGTCAGCAGAATAGTTGCTTATGTACGAGGCATTGCGCTGGTGGGATTGCCAGTAGGGTGGGACCACGCTGCCCACGCTGTTGCGGTCTGGAGTAGCAGTGGCGGGTTTTGCCCCATCTTGGGCTGGCGATGAAGACGGGTCTCCAGTTTCAAAGCTCGCCGGCTCCATCCATTTACAGTAGATGGCTGGGCAGGTGGCGCGTCAAACGGGAGGGCGGTTGGTATCTAGAAGCTGCCGCGGCGAGGTGAGGGGTAGATATGTACAGTGTGGTGCTGCAACAGCTGGACCGGTGCATGCGGCCAGTCGCGTCTAGTGTCTTGTTGACGATGAAAGAAGAATTGGCGGCCTTTGCCTCTGCTCATCTCAACCGAATGATGCGCAGAGCAGGCTAGGATGCGAGACCCTGGGTGAATGACTAGCGGGTGCTAGGGCTGTGGCCAATACGAACAAGCAAACCATTGCATCCCTGCTCAACCGAGGGATTTATGGGATACTTCCAATACAGCGTCTCGCGACATTCCACGGAAAGCCGCCCTTTCCACGCCGACTCCACAGCGCCTGATGGCTCGAGTCACGGCCTGCCGTCCTCAACAGGCATCGTCCCGGGCGAAAAGGTAGGCGGGGAAACGCACGCACCCGCCCGTGAGCTTTCCTATCTGATACTCCACTAGCTTATTGCTTCCCGTCAACACATCCCTCCCTTTATATATCACACGCCGCCTCTTTTCTCCAGCCTCCTCATCACTTTCGCTGAAGACGTCTCCCATTTATATTCGATTGTCCACTGTCTGTCGCTGACTGTCTAATAATTTAATACCTTTGCTGCATCTTCACCCGCGTCTTCGCGAATTAGTGAGTCTATTCCCCAAGAGTAAGCCGTCTCGATGGCAACGAGATGGCAAACCTAATTTCCGGCATTCATCTAACACACCAATAGTTCTCCTCCATCCATCCCCGACAATCACCACCTCGACCGTCAACATGCGTTCCGTCTTCGCCCTTAGCATTGCCGCCTTCACTGGCTTGGTCGCTGCTCAGGACACTACCCAGCAGAACTACCCATACACTATCGACCCCGAAACCGTCGACCAGTCTACTAGGGGTATGTAGAGTCATTTCCATCTACTTTGCGTCGTCTAACAACCCCCAGATTACTGGTGCGACCAGAACAGGGCACAGTGCCCTCTCATCTGCCTCCAACAGCCCGGCGTAGACTCCATGACCACCGAGCAGAACGACTGCGACTCCGATGCTCTGACCTACACTTGCGTCTGTGACAACGGTGTCGCTCCCAACATCACAGAGTACTCGCAGACCCTGCCATACTTTATCTGCCAACAATGGGGAAACACCTGCGTCGCGAACTGCAACGGTGACAGCACCTGCCAGAGCGCGTGCCGGTATGTTTGGTCAATCTCGTTTCAGTAAAGACACGACTAACATGATCAACAGTGAGGACCACCCATGCGGAGCTCAAGACCCCTACCGTGGCAACACCTCCCTCCCTACCACCATGTCCTCCACCGCCGCCCCAACTGGCTCCAACGGCGCCGCTACAAACACCATCCCCGTGACCGGCTTCGGCGGTGCCTCTGAGACTGGTTCCAGCAACAACAACAACGGTGGCTCATCCGACCAAGGCGGCGCTGGCTCCCTCTTCATGCCCAACGCTGGTCTCGGCCTCGCCGCCGTATTCGGCAGCGTCTTCTTCGGCTTCGCCGTCCTCTTGTAGAACTGAGGAAACAACAATCTTGTCTTGCAATCTCAACTTCCAATCTTCGTCCCATTTCCATGCATAGCGTTTCCGGCATAAAAACTCCAGTCCTTTTCGATACCCAACTTGGGGCATTCCGCTCTCTTCATGACAGCCTGGCAAGGTTTTGTCTTTTGATTTATTGCATGGGGTTCATGGCGTATTCATAATCGCTGATAGGGTGTTGGATAACTAGCCTTTCGGGCAAAAGTAGCATTACTTAGTATGCAGTTGTAATACATTGAACGCCGAGGTGTTGATGATGAGGAACTACTATCTCTTCTTCTTTGTGCTATATGACTGTGATTGGCTGGTGTTCAGGTGTTCAAGTGTTCAAACTCCCCGAGTGCCAAAGGAATACGACTAACAGAGCAAGTTACCGAAACTAGAGATACACTTTTGGCGGTGATTCATCCCACCACAATCTCCCCTGCAAACTCTTCCTCGGACTCCGGCGCCGCGGAGGATAATTTATCACACCCGCTCTTCCTTGTTCGATATACACGGCGCGTAGATCTCCACTTCCTTCTAAACTCCCCGTTCGTCGTTTGACTGGTGACGGTACGTCAGCTAGTGGTGGTGAGGTGGAGATCAGAGGACTAGGAGGCGTGGGATGCGTGATGCTGAAATCCGGTTCATCATTTCTATCTCCGAGTAGGTTGCTCTTGTTGACAACAGTAGAGGGACCATCGAGAGGCGAGACGGGTTGTGTAGGCGTAATTGTAAAGAGTTGCTCCACGGATACGTGGAACATGCGTGAACCACTCGATACAGATCGCTGGAGCAAGGCTCGTTGTGGTGGACCTAGGTGGAGCGCTTGCATGGCTTCTGGGGAGGGGACGAGAGTGGGGTTGAGAGAGGGCGAGGAAGGTGCTGTGTCTGGAGGGTATCCGTGGGAGAGCAGGTCTGTGGTTGACGAGACGAGGGATGGGGGGAGCGTGGGTGAATCGTTTGTTGGTCGTGCTGAGCCTGCTACGGCATCTGTAGATGGCCAGTGGGTATTATGATACGAAGATGGAATAGACATTGATTCAGAGTGACAAGGTAGAAACCCAATCTGTGCAGTGGAAGGTCCGACCGTATCTGACGAGGTATCCTGGCAAGGAGAGAGGAACGGCTGATCTTGTGATGTCGATCTGGCTTCAACATAAACCATACGATCCTTCCCTTTGTCCACTTTGCTCAAGCGTCGAGGTTGCAAGAAGTCACTGAAGCTGAATTGCGAGTCTTTCCGCTTCCGCTCTCCACATCTCTCAATCTGCGTATCATGTTGTCGCAGCCTTTCGAGTTGCTCCAGATCGCCATCTCCAGAATAGTCCAACTCGTTGTACAGTTGTGCCTGTATAGTGTTTCTCCTTTGCGCCCGGAGCCTTGCCTGGAAGGTTTCCCAGTCAGTAGTGCCGTAGAAGCAGCTAGGGCCTACTTCGCCGTTAATATCGAAGTACTCGCTTACATTTGGCAGAGAAGCCAGACCCATTTCAGCGAGATCTTTGGAACGACGCTGGATATACAGGTCCTCCGCTAGACCACTTGTATAATCAGATACGCTTGATCGTTGGGTAACAGTAGGGTTGAGTGGTGGATGTTTATCTTCGGTAGATCCTCTTCGACTGCCAAAGAGGCGTCTGAGCCTAGCATTGACCTTCTCTATGATTTCGGCGACCTGTGACGGCCTACGCGCGTGGGACTCGCTGCGTATGGTATCCGGTGTAGGGGGCGTACAGTAGGCACTGTCAAGGTTCGAAGGTGGTTCGGTCATAGCTACGTCGTATGTTGGTGGTGGTAGACAAGGACAATTGATTGTTGTTTCATGAACACGCCCCAATGTTCCCCTTCGTTTCTTCAAGTAGCCACGCGTTTGGAGGAACGATTCCGAAACTCGTCGCTTAAGCGTAAGCTCTGGAGGGTAAGGTAATCGGTACACTTCTGGTTCAACTTCTGTTTGGCTGATGTTGACAACTACAGAGGGCTCGTTGGAAGGTATGTGTACCTGTATTTGAGAGGTCATGGTATCAAACAGTTTGAAAGCTGGTCGGAGAAGTAGGAGTAGAGCGGAAAGAGTGATGCAGATAAATGTTGTTGATCAATGTAGAAGCTTGACAACTGAATGACTCTTATGACTTTACTAGCCTAGCTATAACATTGGTACGATGAGCAGGAACTCGCTGGTATGGCCAATAACCAAAGTTATACATTTGTACCAAAGATTTCCGCCAATGAAACTTGGTTGATAAGGAACAGGGTGTTAACACAATGGCGCGGACCTGGCTAAACGTCAGGTAATCTGGTTGGCGGTAGTTTGGAAGCCCAGCGAAGCAATCCGGAGCAGATAGGAAGATTCTGCGCCCTGCACACGCATGCGAGAGAAACGTGCAGTTCCAGCGTTCCTGAGAAGATTGCCCTGTAAGATTCGCCAGGCCTGAATTAGTGCCACGGTTGAAAACGCTGCCGTGGTGATTCAAGTGGGGAAATTTCTGTGCCTATCATGTTCAAGCATTGGCGTCGTGGAGTATGGATACATCAGCCATCATTACCACAAAAAGTCGTAAATAGAGAATTGCATCGCCGGGCAATACGGCCCGCTCTTCTGGCATTGTGCCCGCATCGCGAAAGGATAGAAAACACACGAGAGCGTCCGGTGACATTATGAGCCTCCGATTGACAGGATATATTACCTAGCAGCGAGCAATGACCAGGAGGAAAGATGGGAGTAAAGATGTAGAAGTCGGCTTCAGTGACGTTGCACTACGGATAACATCAATGTTCTTTCTAGAAAGCGAAAGCGTCGCTGGAGAGAGCCTGGAAGAGATCCGGAAACTTCCATTGGCAGTGAAGATGTGGTTGTAGTTCAGATGTAGTGGAGAAAGTGGAAGGAGCCGGAGCTAACATTGAACGTTGGTAGGGCAGGTCGCCACGACTTGCCTTGCATGACATAATCCTTAGCGCGTCAGTCTGCAAACACGCCAAACAAACCTATGATGACACTACCATTCCGACTTTCGTGGTTCGCGAATTGAATCCGTCCTTCCATGTCACGATAATCCTCAAAGGCTCGTGATGCCGCCTCGAATATTACCAAGAGGGCCTAGTGCTCTATCGTCGCGATCGGCAGTCTGGGTCCGTCTGCAGCCCCAGCAGAGGTTTGCTTCGAGCTCCGCAAATGCGCCGGAGGTCTACGATGTCGTCTGCGTAGGCGGTGGACCGGCAGGTTTGAGTCTCCTGACCGGTCTGAAAGCATCGCCAATTACAAGCGGGCTGAAAGTTGCGCTCATCGAGGGACAAGATCTACACAAGAATCGGTTACCACAAGATGCGAGTCTAGGGAGCTTTTCGAATAGATGCAGCTCCCTTACCCCAGCCTCTGTGAAAAGCCTACAGGGTACGAACGAGCAGGTAGAATTCAAGATAGTGCTGGTCTGACGTGCGTGGAATAGAAATCGGAGCATGGGCACATGTCAACACACCCCGAGTGCAGCCATACCAGGAGATGCAAGTATGGGACGGCGTCACCGACGCGCGAATATCTTTCGACTGGCACACAGCGAAACCTCTCCTTACTCCTCGTAATCCGGCGCAACCCACCACAATCGCCTACATGATCGAGAACGTCAATACGGTCACTGCTTTGTTAAGTCGGCTTGAACAACTAGGCGGAGTCGACTTCTACACGTCTACAAAAGTCAATTCAATAGATCTGGGTACGGATACAGAGAAGATGGACTTCTCATCGTGGCCAATGCTCACACTATCCAATGGAAAGACACTGGCTGCCAGGTTATTGGTCGGAGCCGATGGTGCGAATAGCCCAGTGCGGACTTTTGCAGATATTGAGTCGCGAGGCTTTGATTATGGTAGACACGGTGTGGTGGCTAGTCTAAAACTTGAGGGGCAAGGCTGGGGCGGTCAAGATCACAAGATTGCATACCAGCGGTTCTTGCCAACCGGCCCAATAGCTATGCTGCCCCTTCCGGGCAACATGTCGACACTCGTGTGGAGTACCACCCCGGAACGTGCCGCAAAGCTCAAGACACTGTCACAGGCTGATTTCGTTGCAATGGTTAATGCAGGCTTCCGACTGTCACCCACAGACTTGGAATACCTTCACACACTTTCGTCTGGCCAGACAGAGGAAGTTGCATGGCGAGAGAAGCATACGCCCGTTGATGAACACGCGATACCAATGCGAGCAGCGCACGTGCAAGACGGCACAGTCGCGTCCTTCCCACTTCGAATGCGGCACGCCGATACCTATACTGGTGAACGAGTTGCATTGGTTGGCGATGCAGCGCATACTATACATCCGCTCGCAGGCCAAGGTCTAAACCAAGGCCAAGGTGATGCTGCAGCACTTGTTCGGACGATATCACACGCAGTGCAAACCGGTCAAGACATCGGTTCAACATTGGCGTTGGAGAGCTATACCAGCGAGCGATATGCGGAGAATAATGCAATGCTGGGCGTATGCGATAAACTACATCGTCTATATAGCGTCGAATCGGGCCCGCTTGTAGGATTACGAAGTCTCGGGTTGAGAGCCGTCGATGCAATGGGCCCACTGAAAGGCTTCTTCATGAGCCGGGCTGCGGGCGGTTCGTAGCATCTTGTAACTTTATCTGTATATGCATGCATAGCTTGGCAACAACAAAATCAACATAAGATTTCCAAACCACGCAACCTTCCGATATGTTGTTCCGCGCACGAAATAGTACGGCTTACCTATCATCATAGTCATACCATTTTCCCTGCACGTAGCCCCACAAATAATCTGGCCCCTCTCGGAAGTGTCAAAACAGACTTGTGTCCTACCACAAGTGAACTTACATGCTTCACCATCGACCATGGCTGACCACAAAAGCGAAATCGAAAATTTTGGCAACAATGATGATTTCTGGATCTTTGGATACGGGTAAAGCAGCCGGATGAACAGGGTTTCTAGATACGAATAGCTAACACCTCGGTCTTAGGAGCTTAATATGGAAACCACCGCCACACTACGGTACGGCCCGAGCATGCCCATGACAAAAGCAAACACGCTATTCTGTGCCTTTTGGAGTTGTGTTTCTTTGTCTGACGGTGAGGAATAGATCAACGGCTTCCAGGATACATTGAAGGATATGTGAGGAGGTTCTGGCAGGTATGTTTCCCTCGATTGATGCGGAGATGTGATGTGAGAATCTTCTTTGCTAATGGTAGTAGGCGAGGTATGAACATCATCCGATGGATACATGGAGAAGCGGGGTGGGTTATGCAGAGTACGCTAATGTTGGTATGATACAGTGAAGATCACCGGGGAACGCCCGAAGCACCAGGACGTGTTGTCACGTTGATCGATAAAGCGCATTGGGAGACTCTGACAGACATTGTACGTCGTCCTTTTCCCCCTTGACCTCTATCCGTTCTACTCAGCATACCCAACTGCACCCAACATGCCTTTCCCCCAGAAACCTAACAGCAAGAAAAACAGCATGAATCCACCGAGCGAGTGTGGGGCGCTGCATATCATATCCCCGCCTCCCACGTCCAAGAAGTACGCCAATACCTCGACATCCGCGAAATAAACGGGTATTCGATTCAATTTACTCCTTTTCATCCTGCGATTAGTACGACAGAAGTCACCTCTCCACCTCGCGACTCGGAGCCGAATGAAGCCGAACGAGGCGTGTGGTCAGGTATCAGAGCTACCAACACAGTGAGTGTGAAGGAGGAGGCGGGGAGTATCAAGTGTTTGGTGTATATTGGGTTGCCAGAGAATCCACAGTTCTTGGGTGCGCAAGATCCTGATGCATTGGCAAGGAAGATATTGGAGAGTAAGTTGTTTCTCTTTTTTTTTTTGCGTCTGCTGGATTACTTCCTATTTCTTCAAGAAGATCCTCATGCTGATGTGATCCATAGGCAAAGGGCCAAGTGGCGAGAACAAGGAGTACCTTTACAACTTAGAGACTGCCCTGCTTGGATTGAGCTATAACAGCGAAGATGCTCACGTGAGTGATTTGGTACGACGATGCAAACAACTGGAGCAGGAGGCTGGAATCGGAAGAGACGAGGGAAACAGCGGCACTCAAGGGTTATACAGGGTAGGGAGCACAGAGGAACAAGAGGAGGTCGAAAAGTAGTGTGGAGCACGCCGGACAAGTCCGTAATGTAACATGACCATGTGGCAATACGCACTTTGACAAGATCGAGCCAATAGAGGCCTCTGCGAAAAGTCGCTTGGGTGATTATGATTACGAAGCAGATTGACCTGCATGCATCCACTCATAACGCCAGATATATGCATGATGCACGCTTAGAATATACAAAGAAGAGAATACTAGAGACTATGCCCATGCGCCGACTAGTGCCATTAATAACGCCCCGCCTACGACACTGGCACAGGCCTGCAGTCGCCGCTTCCCACGTAACGTCACATAGCTTTCGTCACTAAGAAAGTCTTCAGCTAGAAGCTCTACCAAGCCAGCAAATAGCAACAAGCCACTAGATATGGCGTTCATGAAACCCACAGTCAGTAAGCCAGCTTCACTAGCTGGGTCGTACAAAGTGTGGATAGCCAGGCCTATTGCTTGGCCAATGGGTGTAGTGGTTCCGTAAGCTAGAGCCATTAACCACGGTTTGGGTGAACCGACTGGAAAGCGGACGGCGCTGATCCTGGAGCCGAGTGCGAAGCCTTCGAAGGTTTGGTGGAAGGAGATGGCTACAAGAAACACGATAAAGGCGGTGCCAGTGGCGACTGAGAGGGCCATACCTATGAAGATGGAGTGGAAGAGGATACCAGCCTCCAAGAGGAGACATTGCAATAGTAGCTTCTTATTTTGGGCTTCCGTTTTCTCGGCGTCTTCGGACGAGTTGCCTCCAGATCCATGGGTATGATGCTGAGCATTGGGACCGGGCAGTAGGCGAGACTCGTCTTCTGAATGCTCTTCATTCTGACGTTCCAGCTCCTCCCTGCTTATCTCAAGATCGGAGTCATCATCGTCGTCCATGGACTTCCGGCTCATGGGATCGCTAGGCGTCATCGGCGATGCCAGCGAAAAGGACGGTGATCGGCCTGCCATCAGATTGGCCGAAGATTCTACATCATGCAGCACGATGCCTGGCACGTTGCCACTTATTCTCGGTGTGCCGTTGCTAAACCTCCCATAACTGTGGCTTCTCTTGTGTCCTGGGCGCGCATTCGCATGATGATCATCGAGGCCTAGGTCGTCGTAGCCAGTCGCGTGTGAGTGGCCTGCTCCCCTCGATGCGAAGAACATCTCAATTCCTACCACCATGAAGACTGAGCTCATGGCTATGAAGCCCGGCATAGCCGAGTAGCCTTCATTCCAGAACCGGGGTAGGCATGGGTCGGTCAGGGATTCGAAGGCGGTCGGGAGAAGATGGACGAAGGCGGTCGCTATTAGGACACCGGTACCGAAGTGTCTGGATATGAAGAGGAATTGGTGCGGAACGGGTATCGAGGGAAAGCGCTTGACAACAATGGGGAAGGAGCAAGCTGCGAGAGGGTCAGTAGTGCATTGGAGATACGTCAAGTTAGATGCGAACCTGCAGTACTCAGTGTGAGTATCAAGAACAAGGCGAAGACATGTACAGGTGTATTGTAGTGTCCCTTGCCGCCTTTGCTTCCGCATTTCGGTCGCTCGTCATTCTCCTGTTGTCTTCGGAGCAATTCCGCATGGAGAATATGTGCAGGAATTTCTGAAAGGCCTAAGGTCGAAAGACGCGGTTAGTTTACGAGCGCCACCATCAACAGAATAAGCACGCATGGCATACCTTGTATAATTCCGTCTGCCTGCATGGCGGGTGTTGACAGAGCTTCCGAACGTCCAAGGTACGCGCGGTTCCGTCGCGCGTGCCCAGTAGTTGCCGGGGGCCGGGGGCTCTTTGTTCCTTGGCTCTTTCACTTATTCACATACTCTTCGGATCCACATATCGGCGTGCTCACTTCCCTCTGACCGCAAACTGCGTCTGTACGTGTGTTTGCGGGCTTCACTTGCACTGCATATACAAAAAGTATTTCCGAGCGCGCCGGAAAGCCAAGAGTGCGTCATACCCGGTATCAATCGAACCTCAGACGGCAACTCATCAACACTCGGTAATGCATAGCGTCTCTAGCGAACTCAGGCAACACTTGTCTAAGTTTCTATTCGATGCATGAATGAGACTATCGCGCGCCCCGGCTTCTGCTAATATCGGTTGTGGCGTCCTACACTCTCATCTCCAGAATTCTGGACCGGCAACATGCCCTATGAACGTCACGCAACTTTGGCCACTGGCCGTGGATGATACTATTTTTGATACCTTTCGGTGGAAAGCGACCCGTAAACTCCATCGCCTACATATATAGACAGAAACCGTGCGCCGTTCGCAACCTTATAAAACCATTTCGCGTACGGGTTTAAGACCAGCATAGGCCGTAGCGTCTTCATCATCATTTGAGAGATTGGCATCGGCGGAGACACCCCGTCCCACCCGACTTCGCTTCTGCAGCCTAATACGAATCGGGTCCTTGATAGTTTCACAGCTCGCGCCCCTCCATCACCTCCAGTAACATCAAAGACGATACCGCCGCAGCCCAACATCGTCCCGGCAGATGTCAGAACCAAAATGGTGGTACTCGAGTATGGATTAGGAATGCCTGGCCTAGTCACCACTCGCAACGTCTTCCCGGCTACACCCTGCTAAGCCCCACCATCTACCACATCTCAGAACAGGACAACTCGGCATATTGCTAGTTCTGTGACGGGAGGGACCGCTCGAGGGCCCGAAAGAGCTACCGAAGGGAGATTTAGCGGCTCTAACCGACAATGTCTAATCAACAAGACTTCTTGTTTGTCGATGCAGCTGAAGCGAAGACGTCTCGCCAAGGTCGCCGCAATGCTCGTTCTTTCGTCATGCAGAACGCGCGCAGGAAGAACCCTTGGTCTACAAGCAAACTTGGTGCAAAACAAAGGAAAACTGGAAGTCCGGAAAGCGCAAGTCCCAACAGTACATGTGCGTCCACGCCAAACACAACCACACCAAGTCCACCAATTCTTGCGAACAAGTCTGATTACTTTTCCTCCCCAGAATCCAAAGGCCATGCAACAGTCAAGAAACATGTCTGTCCAGACTGTCAGATTTTTCTATGTCGCCCTGGTGAGAGGCTTTGCCAAAGGTGTCTTCTGCTCAAGCCTGCGGCGCCTGCAGAAGACCCAAATAATCAATTGTTCGATCCTTTTCGGACTTCATCTGTTGAAGTTACCCGCAGCGTATCGGAACTGCTGAAGCATTGTAAGTTCCAGTCCCTGCATCACTGTTTCCATGAAGGTTTTCCAGTTTGCCGGGTTCGTGGCACGGCAACCCTGTTCGGCGCGTTGGCCAAGAGCGCAGTGCAACAATAGGGAGAATGCAGAGTATATCATGTAGTCGATTTCAGGGCGCCAAATAGTTCGATGGGCAGTAGTCTTGGTGTCCGCACACTGACTAATATCGTGTAGTTTCAACGGAGATGGCACCAGGTATAATCGCGGTCGACGTCCGTCATCGGTCTACCTTGATGAAATCGGACTGGTTCGGGACGGCCATAAGTAACCCAGGGTTCATGCACAGTCTTCTCGCTACGATCGCGCTACACGCCTACGTGTTCGGAAAAGGTACCATCGATGCCATCCTATACCATCGAGCACAGGCGACTGCTGCTGTCAATGCCGCGATACTAACACCAGATGGCATTTCGGACGCGAATATCGGTGCAGTGTTCAACTTACTTACTATAGAGGAGAGTCTCCTTTTGCCATCGTTCGAACAGCACGAGGACCACACTGCGCAACTCAAGATCCATGAAAGAGGCTTGCAAAGAATGGTGCAGTTGCGTGGAGGACTAAGAGCAATCAATACGAATCGCATCCTTCAGGCCTTTATGCTTTGGTGTGTAGTTTTCACTCCTACGTTCTGTCCCGAACCGGTTTGGCATGTGCTTACTGAGCATCAGGCATTCGACCGCTCACGCCATCTTCAGCTTCCAAGCGCCAAGCCCCTCTACATTGGATTTCATCAGCACAGCAGGCCGCCCGCGTCATCCTCCAGGCTATGAACCGCGCATCTCGCAACATCTAATTAACTACTGCCGGGATGCAGGTATCAAAGAGTCGCTTAACGCCCTGGTGGAATCGGTGCTTTTCCTGATAGCCGATCTCAACGTTTGGTTCAGTGATCCCGAAAGTCCTCTAGACCCTCTCGACATTCAGAATTTCTCTTGTGTATTGGAGTGCTCTCTTCTAACATGGTTGCGCGAGAACGAGCATCTTGTTACCCCTCTCGAAGACGCACTTTGTGTTGCGCTGCTCATATTCACAGTACGCACGACAGAAGCAATGAAGCTGCAGTCACACGTCCACCATCTTCACTTTGCAGCAAGCAAGCGACTTGAGAAAGCATTGAACTGTACCATCCGCAACGAGTGGCAGCATTGTCCCGATCTTCTGCTCTGGATCCTCTCTATTGGTGCGATATCAGCAGAACCCTCGCCAGATAGCACATGGTTTGTGTATCAAACATCGCTCGCTTGTGCAGAATTCGATATCCTATCAGCTGAAACGCTTCTCGAACGACTACATCTCTGCGGCTGGGTTAGCTACAAGCTCAATGGTGCTGTATGTCATTTATGGGACAGGGTTGTTGATCTCAGGTTAGATGACCGTACATTCTTGCCCATGCATTCGTTTGCTTATACTTGAGTTCTTCTTGTATGTAGGCTCGCGCCATTATTCGAAGCGCCATCGAAAGCTGAAGACGCCAATAGCCCCGTTGGTCCGTTACAACACCACGTTGCTGAGCCAGATTTCAACGCGTGGGAAAGCATCGACTGGGCTGCTCTCAGTCTGGGTCCCGATCATCCGAACGAAGGATACACAGACAATCCCGACGATCGAAGCGCAACAGCAGAGGCTTGCGGCTCTGGAATGCCAGACGACTCGTTGTACACTTTCGGCAGTGGCTATGCTTTCACGTGTATGTGCAACCCCAATCGCTCTAAACCCCCATCAATACCCGTATTGCTGGGTGCTAACGTTCTTGGTGAATGTACAGGGCCCACGACCCAGCATTCTTACGCACACTGGATGAACGGATCGCACAACCATCACGAGCAATAGGCCAGGCTTTTGAACGCTGTAAAGTCATTGACTCGATGTGTATACATCTGCACTTTGTCAGTTGATCGGCAGCATTCAAGCCTAGGGTCAGCTTAGCCTTGGGCCCGTCGCTAAGCCAGTCGCAGTGGCCTTGCATTCGGTGTTGCGCTTGACCAGAGCCACATGCGACTGTAGTTGATCTTGTCAGATCTGTAATGTTCTGCAGGAACTAGGGGTTGCAAAAGTGCGGACGTCGGGGTGCGTACTCGCAAGAGGAAAGCGCCTCGAGGTGCTGATGTCGTTGAAGGACCCTCTCGAGTCCGATACTGAAAGAGCTTATCGTTTGTCTACCATTGCTCTAAGAGGGTTTTAACGCCATAAAAACCAAATAACGCTTACATCATAGCCTGTCCAGGAGGCCGTCAATATAGGAATGAGTCTGCATCTCTATCGCCATAACCGATTGGAGAGGACATGAGGTCGACCCGATACTACATGAGTATGGCATGTATTGGAGAATTTCACTATGTCAGCTGTGGCCAAACAATGTGGCTTCCTTTCACCCTTGGTATCTCTTAGCGTATCAGGCGCAGACCTTACGTAATAGCCATACCCATTACGAGCGTATCGTTACTGTATCAACGGATATAGTGAAGGGGGTAATTCAGTGGTGAACTCTCACACCACTTGCGAAGAGTCGTTCGGTCAAAGCCTCTACCTTCACCTTCCATGACAAGCACGAAAGAAAGCCAGGCAGCAGTAGCCTGAGATAGAGGCGCTTATCTACTTATCAACTTCACGAAGTTTCTTGTAGAAGTTCCTACGGGCTATCACAATGTACACCCGTGCAGACTCTCTCACGCCCTTGTCTCTATGATTATATATTCATATTCCCTTCCTCCTTCCTCAATGAAATACATTCAACACCAATTCGCCCACCCTACCTCCACCTCACCAGACTCATTCTTTGATCTGTCTTCTCTATCAACAAACAGCTAAGACAACCACCTGACAGCGTCAAATGATCTTTAAATCTTTTGTAGAAATGCGTGCTTGGGGAACTACGGCCAAAGACGTTTTCACTAAGCTTCCAAACGAATTCTTGGATCAAATCTTCGCTGATGTGGACCGAGAAGATTTGAAAAGCTTGATCAAGACGCATCGATCCTTCAAGAAGTCCGCTCAACGCCACTTGTTCCACACAATCCATATTCCAGCACAGTCTACCTTGGCCAAACCATTTATCACCAGGGCGGATGAAGCTGGCTACCTACCGGGGCGCTCCGATCGCATGGAATGGAAAGTTGAACAGAGAAATCGACGTCCAGGTCTCAACCTAATGCCCCCATTCTTGCTACCCATACCAGACGCTCAGATCCCACCGAACCACAAGCAAGAGAAGTCTTACGGAAAGGTGATGGCCCGACAGCGTACCTGTGCTCTGTTTCTGCAGGCTATCATGTCGGTACCGTATCTGGCAGACTATGTGCGTCATGTTCGGATAGATTCCGAATGGGGTGCACCGCTCTTTTTCAACACGCAAGCCTATACGATTCTGAAGAAACTGCCCAAGCTGCGTAGCATCGAAGTCGCCGTTAAAGATCGGCTGGCGGGTTCAGAATGGAACAAACTCCAGCATGTTTGTATGCAGCAACTATGGACTATGCTCGAAGACCTCCAGATCGAGACAATCACCTTGACGACACCAACGCTAAAGGTTCTCAGCAAACTCATTCAGATACCTACCCTTCAGTCTTTCGTAATCAGTCCTGACACCCCTTGGCATATCGCCCCTGGCCTCAATATCAGCTATTTAGAGTCAGGTATCCCTCACAACTGGCTCGAGCCTACCTTCCTCTCTAACCTCACACACGTCAACTTAGGAGATTTCAGCATGAGCCCTATCGCTATGGGAAGACTACTCGGCCACGCCAAGAATCTCCAGTCACTACTCATCACCATCACTTCTCTTCACGCCTACCCAACTCACATTAGATCTGTCGGCGCTACCCCACTCGCCACCGTCATAGACATCCTAGAAGTAAATACAGGGCTTGCTTCTTCCCTGAAAGAACTAGGACTGCTAGAACCGCTATATGCACACTTCACGAATCCTGCTGTCCAAGTTTACCATTCCATCCACGCCGATTTTTCGTTCCTCAAACATCTGCAGGTCCTGAAGATTACCTCGGCCTTCTGGTACGATCGCACCTGCGAGCTACCCAACGCACCCAAAAATGCTTGGATGTGGAAGAAACAGGACCGCTGCGCTGTCCGCGCATACAGCCTCGTCCCTCCATCACTCCGCGAATTGGAAATCCAGTTCATGTGGCCCGAAGTTGTTTTCGTCTCGGGCGAAGGCTTACACGAACAGTTTCTTCTCACATCCCAGACCACGCAATTGAAGGGTTTTGGCTGGATCAGGGAGTTTGCGGACCAGAAGCAACGCAGGGAAGGTGTTTTACCAGAGTTGGATTGTCTTAGACTGACCGAGTTTCGAGAGAATAGCGGATACAGGACGCCAAGTCCTTATTCACCACCAGAACTAATGAGGGAAGTATTCGAAAGTGCGGGTATTGAGCTTGATATTCGACTTGCGAGGTATAGAAAGAAGTGGTGAATGGGAGTACTACATGCACGTGCAGGATATATTTGGGCCCTCTCGGAGTTTGACGTAGGAGGTAAGACTGGTTTCAGCTATCTAGATTTGTTCTTAGTATACTGCTAAGGTCTATAGACAAGGAAGCTAGATACATGAAGAGCTTCTATGCTTCCAAACATGCCAAAAATGTACTTGATTCTATCGCACTGCTCAAATATACGAGACGCCAAAATCGTCACGCTTGGTGATGAAGCTAGGATTCGACAGCCTGGCCAGAATGCTAGAAGTTGGAAGTCATATAAAACCTCTTCTTGAAACCCGATGTCTGCAATACCCATACCTGACTCGGGAATTTTGTCTCTTGTTACTTATCGGAAAATAGAGGGGCTGTGGAGCATTGAGTAATAGTCTTCGCGATCCACCACACTACGAGTACAGCTAGTGCACTAGCTATAGTCTGTAAAATTTCCAAGGAGCTGTTCAACTTGGTTTCGGTCTCGACATAACCCTCGTCGGCCGGGAAACAGCTATGCTGCTGGAAGTGTGCTAGCAGTTCGTCCTTCTCGGCTCATCGCCTATAGAGCCATTGATCGAAGGCCTTAGCATCGCCGAGAGGAATTTCGCCAACACCGAAGCGGCGCCGGTGGATATGGGTCACCGGAGCGTTTTGATGCTCGATGTAGAGATTTTGAAGACTGTAGATATCCTGCCCAAACTCATCGGGACTAGAGAACAGTCAGAAAATTGAGCCACTAGTTAGGATAAGGACTTACGGGATACCTTCGTATGCTATAGTGCAGTCATACATCCTCTGGACAGTGGGATTCAATGCTTCCAAGCAGAATTGCAAAACCTCAGTCCTTGGTAAGAGGACATTCTTGAGGTCATGGATATTCATCTTGTTGGCCCACTTCTTGCTCATTCCCCGTGTGTTACTGAACGAATTCGTGCCCTCAGGAAAGATGAGTAGCCACATCGCGTGTTGTACGCTAGGATTTGAAAGGTGGCTCTACGGCATGCATGTTGTTCAACTTTGTGCATCCCAGCATATTTCCAGTTGGGCTGTTCTTAACGATTGTGAGTGTTGCCAGCTTGGGTTCTTCTTTCGTCTTGCTCAACTCTTTTCTTCCGCTTGTAGCAAATCATTCCTCGATAAGCCAAAATCAGAAATTCCACTCTGTACAACTTGATAATGTCCATTCCGTCTCCAAAGACACTGATGGCGACGACGACGATGACGACGACGATGACGATACTCTGGACAACGAAGGTCTGGTACCAGACAGGCTTGCCACCATTGCGCTTCTCAGTCACTTACCACAGCAAGCGATAACAGCCACACCTGGAGACGTCTCACCTTCACTGAAGCTCTCCAATACAATTTCGTCGAAAGGGATCGGTATTGGATATGCCGCGTCGGTTCTTGTCCAAGTCATCAGCATCACTATAATCTTCATTTACTGCCAGGCCGAGGCTTCTGACTCAAAGTTCTCAGCAACTACACCCCTGCGTACCGTCTTATTCTTAGTTGGATTTTTGTGGGCTGCGTTCACGGTACCCACTGCATGTTGGCTTCATCGTCGCCCTGGACCGCCATTACCCTGGAATGTCGGCAACAAGAAGTCTAAAGGAGGCATAATCCCAGGGCTTCGGATTCCCATTTAGATTGTGTTGCTACAAATTCTCTAGTCGAACGACCAGATGCGAGTGTTGCATATATAATATCCTAACAAAAGCCTTTCATCGCTTAATACGTTTTTGAGGAATAATTTGGTTATTTTGCGATCAGCTGTAAGCTTTGGTGAGAGTGTACTACTGAAGAGCAACCCATCTGTACTCCTATGTGATGATGTGCATAGGTTGATTCCAATACCGCGGGCCTATGCGACGCGTTCAATGGCGTCGATACTGCTTAGTACTACCAACGGAAAAACGAGAATGTACCTCCTCCGCGTATCGACCTGAGACTTCCCATGCTTTGAAACATATCAAGTGTGTAATTCCGTCTATCACGCCGCGATAACACTGGAATTGTCACGCTCCTGCCTCGTCGACACGGCCACTTCCTTGCCCCTAATCTGAATTCTCAACTCCATCCCTTTATCCTCAAACGCTTTCTTTAACTCGAGCGGCGGATCCCAGTCCACCGACACATCAGGCTTGTAAGCCCGGGCTCCCCTAGCCATCTCACCAGATAAGTTATTCAACTCCAACACCGCAACATGCTTCAGGTAAGGGAACTGTGAGGGATGAGCAGCAAGTTCATAGATCCATTCCCAAGCGGGCTTCATCTTCATCTTGGCTTCGTCAGAGGTCATACGAGAAAACGCTTCACGGTAACCTGTGCCAACAGCGAAGATCCCAGAGCTACCGGTGAAATCTACACGGAGTGAAGATATAGATGAAGGCAGTAAGTGGACAACGGACGGGCGGATAGTTCCTTCGCGCTTCCACAGGAAACCCTGTGGGCCGCCGTGGCTGCTGTAAGCTGCTTCCTCGAACCACAAACTAGCGGGTATCTGTAGTCGTTTGAGGACGGACAAGCCCGAGAAGGGCATGCGGGGGCTTTGACAGTACTGCCAGCCGTTTCTTGGGTCCTCCAGTATCGTCATGTCCGTTAGGGTTTTTGTTGCGTATACCAAGCGCTCGGCTAGGGCGACCATGGTGTTAGCGTAGTATAAGTAGTATTTGACGTCGAATTCTCGTAAGACAACGTTTGGGTATTGTTGTGCGATGATTGGGGAAGAGCGGAGCATGCAGTCGTTGAGAATAAGACTCATGCCGATTCTTCGATGTGGTTTCAATGTATTGAGCATGCCCATGAGTGTTGAGTAGTCCTGAACGGCTCCGCGGACCTTTTCTTCAAAATCCGCAATCACTTCTTGGTAAGGTGTTTCAGGGAAAGGGCGAGCGTTGATCTTGAGTGTGACGTGTCGGACAGCCGGGAGAGAGTCCAGCACTCCCTGTGTTGCATCTGCCAGACGGAACTCTGCCCGGCTATCAAACACAAGCTCAAGATAGCGTATCGGCCCGATGA
The DNA here is from genome assembly GCF_907166805.1 of Alternaria atra. Classification (NCBI taxonomy): domain Eukaryota; kingdom Fungi; phylum Ascomycota; class Dothideomycetes; order Pleosporales; family Pleosporaceae; genus Alternaria; species Alternaria atra. The sequence goes on along the minus strand of NW_025091326.1, from coordinate 1,781,424 downwards.
GAGCATCACTGGAGTTGATGGTCGAGCTGTCGTCGGATTGTGTCCCGTTCTGGCTTCGATGAAGGCTTTCAACAAGCTCTTTACATGCTTCTTGCGCACCGTTCCCGCGTACCAGGACTCTTCGAATACTATGGCGCACTGCATTTGCCGGTGGAGCGAAGCTTGGATGGGCCTTGCTTAGACGCTCAAGCGTTTCATGATCATCTACGAAGTACTCAAATATGAAAGCGACAATCTCAGCCGGTATTGTAGTAAGGGTAAGAGTCGACATATTTTCTGTATGTTGAGTGAGGGCAATTAAGGTTGTTGCCTACAGGAAGATGTGGGGTGAAGTTACACTTGAGGACCAAGTGCCGGGCTGCCTTAATTGGCCAGCTGATAGTCTTTTCCTCTTTACTCACCGCGCCTAGAGTTTCTTTCCATTTCTGCTCACCGCGCTGCCTGGAGCTTTGGACATGACCCTAGCACTTGCATGTAAAGCGTAGTTGTTCCTTCGAATTTACATCATTGATCTTGGAAATAAGAGCCTGACTATGGCCGACAAACGATCTTTAGAAGATGCTAGTCTTGTTATTAAATTTTTCATTTCATTCTCCTTCTAGTGTAAACGTAAATGTGCCTATTTTAGGCAGTCAACTGTGCGGAAACATGACTAGCTCCCCCAGATGTAAACGCTCAATCATACAGGAAAAGATCAACGAGCAAGTGATAAGGCCATACCAAACAAGCCCAGCAACAAGAGAACAAACAGGGGCTCCCATTTGTCATGACCAGCGCCGAGTAAAATGCTGATCTCAATGCTTTCCCGCACCTGTATACGCCATAAATGCAATGTATGAGAAACGATCATAGACTAGCCTCAGTGCTACCGTCGTCAAGATCATCGGGATTTGCGACATCAACGTCGTCGTCCTGATCCGAAGTGCTGTCATCGTCGTCATCAGCATCATCCTCGTCCTCATCCTCATCTTCGTCTTCATCGTCTTCATCCTCGTCATCGTCATCCTTTTCTACTGGCATGCCAGGTACAGGTCGCCATTGCACGTAGTCGTGCTCGACCCAGCGCTTACTCCGCGGAAGCACGTATGGGTCGAATGGAAAGTACGCGTCCATCAGGAAGGCCTCTTCACCTTTCTTGCCGGTGAGAGCAGTCTCTCGGCCGCCGATACCATTGAGGTAACCACTAGCCAGACTACGAGAGAGTCGTACACGCTTGTTTGTCTCTACCAGTGTATCGACGTATGTGAAGCGGAGGTGCTTGGCGATGCGGCCAAATTGCTTGACAATGTCCGGTGCACAGATTCTGAGTGGGTTCAGTTTGCAGAAAATGTTACGGCGTACGATTTCGAGGGTTGATCGGTGCCACTGGAAGTCGCCTTCATGATACATGATGTCCGCGTCGGTAGGCAACGCGCCATCAGGTGTGACAATGAGGTCGCGCCACCGGAAGCAGAAGGCGTATAGTAATGCCTGTGCGATAGCGTAGTATGTGCCGTATCGGCGTAGGTCTGGGCCAATGCACTTAGGCTCGTGCAATACACGCAAGCGCTCAAGTTGCGAACACAGTGTGTCAAAGACGTCGCGGACCACGAAGCCGGGTACGTGAGCGCCACGCGCAATGTAGGAGGCAAGATAAGCACATGCGGATGCTCGTATTAGTGGAGGTCGATTTTGATCGACAGCTAGTTGCGAGCAGGTATCTACGAACCGCACCATGAAATCCGTTGACATCTGGCTGAAATGGAAAAGCACGAACTGAGTATGCCGTGAGCGGTAGGTCGGGATGATGATGGACTGGAATTGGGCGATAAGAGTCTGGTATGTGCGGTCCATCTCTTGAAGATCTCTCCGTTCGAAGATTGAGTCGTAATAGGAAAACTGTACGTCCATGACTGTATCGAGCTTGAGCATCATATCTTTGATGTCCTTGAGCCGTTGTTCTTCCGGATCTAGACTCTCCTCGCTTGATACAGAGCCGTCGTCGCTCACGTTGTCATCATCTTCCTCTTCGTTGATGGCCTCGCCTACCAGTCGCTCCTCCAAGTCGTCGTCAATGTCGTCCATGTCCACCTGCATCTGCGCATCGATCTTGCACAGCTTGTCTGTTACGAGTGCCAGGATCTCGCCCTTGATCTCTGGGGCGTACTCTGTAACTCTGAATATGTTTCGGATGTACTCAACGTGGGTCTTCGCGCTGTCGTTGGAGAAAGGGAAGGTGCTGGAGATGACGGGTGCGAGAAAGGAACTCGCCATCGGACTGTAGCGTAATATGCCCATGAGAGTCTCGTGTATGCGTGCTTGTAGGCGTACTCGTTGGATGGGCGGATCGTCCTGCTGCCTAGCGTTGACAGACGGCGTGTTCAGGAACATGTCGACAAGCATCTGCAGCACAGTGGACATGTAGCTGGACTGCACTGAGAGCAGCCTGCGCAGGAAGATTCTGTAGGAGCGCAGAAAGTCGTCATTGCGCGCTATCCAACTGCAATCGATGACAGCGTGTACTAGACCCTTGCAGTTGCCGTCCAGTTTTGGCGTGTGTTCGGTGAGTGCGATGACGTATTTTTGCAAAAGTCGTGATAACGGTGCGCTTGTAGATGTTGGTGCTTCCTTGAAGAGGGCTTTGAGCCCGTCGTAAGCCGCCTTCTCGCCTGTTGCATGCTTCTCTATCGCCCGCCGTACCTCCTCCCCCACTAGCTCCAGACTCTTCTCGTGATGCTCACTTAGAATCCGTACGTCGACTTCGGGGTCGAATGTGACTCGACGGCGTTTGAGTTGGCTCGGCGTAGTGTTCTCGGCGTCGGACGAGTTGTCGGGTTGTTTGCGTTTGAGGCTGCCACCTGCGCTCGGTGCGGCGGTGCCGAGAGTCCTGTTCATCGTGGCAAGAGCGACCATGTTGAGCGGAAATGGTTGGCGAATGGTTTACATTTGAGCAGGAGCGTGAAACGTAGAGAAGTGTCGCCCGTCGGTGCGTTGGTGAAACTGTTAGTGAGGACGGCGGGGGTGGACGCACGCGACTGTGCTGCGAAGTATTGAGTCCCGAGAGAATTTCAGCGGGTCACTTAGGTAAGCCACACCTGTTCACCATGGTTCGCCGATCCAACACCAAAATCACTGCAAGTTTTGAAGGCAGATGCAAGTCATTTCTTCTAATTGTGTGTCAAGTCTCGAAGATACATTTCTTCGTCTTATGCTGCACTTGCTTGTACCAGAATTGGAGAATCACAGATACGCAAGAATTGATACCAGACTGGTAGCTTGAGCTGGCCCTACCACCAGTCATCATTCTGTGAGCTCTTCGTTGGCCACAAAAAATGCTCTTCAGGGTTTCCATGGGTCCTCTAAACATTGTCTGAGATCTTACCTCCAGGAGGTGGGCGTGGTAGACTCCTATGTTGAACGAACACTTCAGGTCATGTCCATGTTCACATCTCACCGCATTGTGCAATGGCGATATCTTGCACTGGCTTTCCTTCCGGGTTCGCTACTGTTCTTGTGTTCTCAATCTTGGTGACAACATCCATGCCTTCAATGACATTCCCAAACACAACGTGTTTGCCGTTCAGATGAGGAGTGCCATTCTTGGCAGTAATAATAAAGAACTGAGAGCCATTGGTATTAGGACCTGAGTTCTGCGATTGTTAGTGATGCACTCGATCGGACGGCTTACATGAGCTTACAGCCATTGATAGAAGACCCGGCTTGTCGTGCTTCAGGGTGAAGTTTTCATCGGCAAACTTTTCAGTTCCCCAGATGGTTCTCGAGCCTGTACCGTTGCCGTTTACAAAATCGCCGCCTTGAATCATGAAGCCTTTGATCTGAATCGGTTAGTATGATCCAAGCCAGACAGTTGTGCACTGCAACCCTGTGATGGCACTTACGACGCGATGGAACTTGCAGCCCTTGTAGCCCTGTGGCTGCCCCCGGCTGTTCTTGGTCTCTCCAGTGCAGAACTGGCGGAAGTTCTCAGCAGTCTTTGGCACCACATCTTTGAACAATTCCATCTTGATTCTCCCTAGCTTCTCCCCTGTTCACTTATGTCAGTCACTATGGTCGGGTCGCGGGGCGTTTGTCCGACTGTGGGCTAGGCCAAGAAGAACGCGTAGTAGATGGCGCGGGGTGAGGGGTAAAGAGACTATCTGGGTCACATGGGTGGATGCATACCTCCTAGGGTGATGTCGAAGAAGACGATTGGGTTGCGCTCGGCGGTCTCCGCCATAGTTGCGGCAGTGCAATGCTTGAAGATTGGAACTAGTGACGTTAGATAGGCTTTTGCAGCGACGACGAAGGAGTCGTACGGTAATTGAAGAAAAGTGGTCCGTCGAGATAATTCCCAAGAGATGCCGAGGAGAGAAAAAGATGCAGAAAGCAGGGGAGTTGGGCTGCTGCAAGTGGTGGACGATGTTCATGTGGATACTCGCAGATTGTTAGCGCTGGGGAAGGTTCCACTCGGAGTAGCAGGGATCTGACATGTCTACGCAACACGGCGGCCTTTGATCAGAGATTGTACACTGCACCTGAGATATGAGATGGAGACCGAGCTGTAGTAGTGATGGAGCGCAGTCCCATCTGTCAGGCGTCTGGGTGTCAGCAATTTCTTAGAGGTGATAGCACCTGCATGCGATGGCGTGAATGCGGCCGCCGAAACCCTGCTTCGAGGTGCATTGCGTGGACTCTGTCTGTGACATGTGCATGGTTCAATAGCAAGCAACGCCCAGCGCACTCACGACCTTCGCCGTCATCTTGCAAACAACCTTATACTTAGCAATCCTTTGCACTCCAAGTCGCCTCATTGCATTCTGTGAGACGGGCATTGTTATCATAGATGGTCCTGGTTGCCCGTCATCCTTGGCACCTGCCGTCGACGTTAGCGACGCCTTTGCGGCCTTTGTCCGCCTGAAGACCGGCACCTCCCCCATTCTGATACTCGCCGACCCATTCACTGCCCTTCACCACCCCGACAAGTCCAGAGTCTGTCGCGCGACCATTTGCACCCTTCGCATCGCATGGCCGATAACATTGCTCTTGCCATTTACCGCTAGCGATTGTGGCACGGGCAGTCACTGCGAGCCATCATAGCCTCTAAGAAGCCGACTCTCCATCGCCACAGCCGCAGTCGTTGCCGTCACCATCAACTAATTCCATCAACCACACCGGCCCTTCTTCCAGCCCTGCCCGCCGTCGCCTCGACCATATCGCAGCCATTACCACCGCCCAGAGAGGTTGTACCTTCGTAGTATCCAGCCGCCTCCTTGTCTGTTTCACCTCTGCCAGGGCTCTCCGCATCCGGCCAACTCCTCAAGTACACGCGCATCACCTGTTCGCGCCTCTCTACGGCAGCGCGAGCAATCGTATCCGTGTATGGAATAGTAAAGACGCCGCTACCCATCATGTCGAACGTCCTTGTCTATCCGAGGCAGAACGCCCCTGCCCCAACAGACGGCTCCAACAGTAACAACAACAATAACAACAGCGGCCCCACCAGTTCGCCGCTGCTTTTCTTTGTTGCCTTGGGTTTCGGTGTCGTCTTCACCAACTTATGGTAGGCATCAGCAGTTGGTTTGCGACTGCTCCCTCTTACTGACTGCTTCAGGATTATCGTCGGCGTTAAGTACTGCTTCCGATATAATCGCCGTCGCGCGGCTCAGGCTGCCGCAGATGGCGAGCCAATTGACATGGCCAACATGCCTCGTCCGCACCGGAGGAGGAGGGAGAAGAAGTTGATGACAATGGACGAGGTCAACGAGCGGTTCCCACTGACCAAGTACAAGCAATGGAAGTCAAGTCGCGAGACCGAGGGTTTACCAGCCAACGGCGGCATTGCGACTGCACCCCAGAGCAGAGCAACAAGTTTGAAGGATGTCGAGGGCGTCATCAGTGCGCAGGATGAAGGCCCTGGACCGAGAACCGACACTGCGCTTTCCATGGCTCGCAACGACCTCAACGCCCCGAACTCCTCCACTCAGCCGGTAGCCTCCCCGAGAACAAGCGTAGAAAGCAGGACGAGCGAGCACGGGCAGGATGTTGAGAAGCAGTTGGACAAGAAGGCGATCACGGAGAAGACGGACAATGTCCCAGGGCAGAGTACTACACCGCAAGCCAATGTACGCGAGCGTGAGAACGACTCAGACGACGACGAAGAGGATCCTATACGCACTGCTGCTGCACCAGAGATGCTGGCGGAGCCGGGAGACACATGTGCCATCTGCCTAGATACCCTGGAAGATGACGACGATGTACGCGGATTGTCTTGTGGCCACGCCTTCCACGCCAGTTGTGTCGACCCATGGCTGACGAGTCGCCGTGCCTGCTGTCCTCTCTGCAAAGCCGACTACTACGTTCCCAAGCCCCGTCCTGAAGGCGAAGTCGATCCCGTCACTGGTCGCCGTTCAGTCGCCGGTCTTCGGTCGCCACCACAAGCCGTTTGGACATCTACCAACCCCTTCTCTCGGTCTCGCGTCATGATCATCAATTCAGATTACCAGCAGCGACAAGGCGTTGACCGGTTTGGGCGATTGAATCGGCCTACTCGCCGTGAGCGCGTAGCTGGGGATACATCACAAGCGACAGGGCAGACTAGCGAAAACCAAGGGTGGCGATCGAGGATGACGCTCAACAGAACACAAGGCCCTACCTTTTCAAGCTGGTTCGGTCGCAACCGTGGCGCTGCTAGCACTGCAGATGCATCTGTCCCGCAGCAGCCAACTCCAGGACAACTCGAAGCCGGTAACCGGTAGATGTTGTCGTCTCATTATCCACATGTTTCAAATCTTTCTCACGCCCAATTACGATTACCCATACCCACCTTCCCGTGCACCCGATCTCATGCGTCTCAGTGAATGCCACGGCACCTTTTCCTTTTTCCCACATTCCCGGCGTTTTCTCATCCATACCCTGAGCAACGTTTTCGCCTCGGTACAATTTCGCTCGCAACACAACCTATCAAAGTATAGCGAGGCTTTTCTCGATACAGCATATGGTAGGCAGGAGCGAACGGGGTATATACTGATAGTTGCAAGTAAATATATGGCTATAGTTCTACGCAGGTCGTGAGGCTGCTCACATTGTAGATATTATGGTCTATAGGTTTGCAGGCACGAAAGTGTTTTGTGAATGGGGGCTTCCTGCACGTTGTTCTGTAGTATATGTTAGGCCATTTCAATATCGAAGAATACTCTGTATGAAATACAGCATGCCTGGAGCAAGTGAACTATCTCCCGCTTCATTCCCATTGGCTCTTAAATTCTGTCATAATCATCATCATCATCACCAAGTCTATGTTCTGATCACAACTGGGGGCAGGCGGGGTATTTCATCATGTTTCATTCGAATTATATCCCTCTCTGATTCTTCTTTGAGTGGGTTCGTCAAATACTATATCATCAGACCACCAATCCAGTACCAGTAGAGCTCACTTTAAATCGCTCAACGCCATTTTGGCTTAAATCCAGGGGCCGGCCTTCCCAGTCCGTAAACGCCATCACCCAAGCATAAATCATCCAGGCCCCCTCAACCTAACAGTACCTCCTCTCATCTCCTCATCCGCTCCTTCATCGCCCTCGTCTTCACCTTCAACATCTTGTAAGCGCATCGCTCTCAGCAAGTCCCTGCTAGCCCTGGTACCATCCCTCAGTTCGACCGCACTCTTGAGTAGCATATCCGCCATGATCCTAGCGTCCATATCCACGCCTAGCAGCGCCTCTACCTCGGGACCGGTTGGGATAGGGAATTCGACCAGTGGCTTGCCATTCGGACCGACGCTGACGATTGTAGATTTGCGACTGTAGCGTGGGGTGTCGTGTTGATCAAAGTCCGAGGAAGAAGAGTAAGGATTACCGTGGTGGTACGAGTCATCGGTATCGGAATCGAGCGTGTAAGTGGTGGATGTGAGGGTTGTGGATGTGGAATCATTTCTACGTGAGGAACGGAGAGGAGCGGATGGTTGGCCCATGGGACGCCGTTGCGCTGCGAGGTTGAGGCGTTCGAAGGTATCCCAAAGGTCATCGACGTCTTCTTCCTCGAGCGACGTGTCGGTTGTGACGCTCATGGGAGGGGACTGGTCGTCGCTGCTTAGCCCGTAGGCCATGTTGTGTGACCAACCGTCCCAAATGATTTGCTGAGAGCGCTGGTTGCCCCGGTGGTATTGACCAGAGCTGGGTGCTGGTTTCGCGTGCGATTGTACCTGGCTTGCTGAGCTGACGCCTCGAGCGTGCATACTAGGATGGTGTGGGTCTTGGTTCGTAGGATGGCCTTGTTCATCGTACTGCTGTGGTGTCAACAAGCCTGGTACAGCGTGGTTCGGCTCTGATTGCGACTTCATGTGGAATGAGGCACGATGGTTGTTCTGTGATAGTTGTACTTGATCTTCGAGGTTGAATGGATTATCGTTCATGCGCTCTGTTCCTGCTGTAAGGACCTCAGAGCCCGACGTGGATGGACGATAGTCTTCCACCATCGCCATATCTAGATCAATCATGGACGAACGAATGGGAGATCCAGGTGCAGAGCTGATCATTTCAGGGTATTCATTGTCATCCACTGCAGGTTGAAGTGGTGCGGTTTGAGCGTGTCGCAGGCTTGGTCGGAAACCGGTGGCAAGACCTGGAGAAGAAGAGTCTGTCTTGGTGTGCTGACTGCGCTGTGGCTCCGTCGGACTGCCCATTGGAAAAGCGAAGTCTTGAGTTTTGCGATTATCGTCCTGCTTGGGAAATGTCCACTCTTTCGTCTCGCGTCTTCGTGAGATCCGATTTGATGTACGGTTCCTGGGGGCCTCGTTGTTGGCTTCTGCCATTGCAGCGTCGAATGTCCATTCCACTGTGCGTCGATTGGGCTTCTGCGGTTGCGCTGGGAAGGACCATTCCATCGTCTTGCGATTAGGTTGCTCAGCAGCGAATGACCACTCCATTGTCTTTCTGTTAGGCTGCTCTGATGGAAATGACCATTCCATGGTCTTCCGGTTCTCATCATTCATGCTAGGAAAAGTCCAGTCTTTCGTGGCTCGTTTAGTCATCTCATCTTCTTCATTAAAAGCATCCCGGCGCTCCTCTTCTTCTTCCATTTCCCGTATGATGCTCTTCATGCGATTCGCGCGGATGGTGGGCACCTCACCCAGGTCAATACTTGGTATCTCGTCTGCTGATGGCATTGAAAAGTCCAAGTCGATGACTGTCTCGCGATTGGGCGCACCAGGATTGAAGTCGCGTAGGACTAGATCAGAGGGAGGGCGACCATTCGAGGGCTCTGGCATATCAACGGCACTGTATCGGTATGGTGTCGTGTTTGTATCGAACAGCTTGTTGAGACGTTTCTGGCCTCTAACAATAGACTCCTCCTTGAACCTAGCCTGAAGCTGCTCGAATCGTCCCATATCTGCGACAGGTGGTAGGCCCATCCCATTGAAGCCTGCTCCACCAGCGAAGGGGTCGGCAAATTGTGGTGCATGTTCCTGCTCGAATTCTTCTGATGTGCTGAAAGACCAGTCATCATCGTCGTCGTCTTCCGCCTCTGGTGCAAGCGGATCTGGCGCTTGAGCGCCGTATGGGTTGAATAGCGACTGGCGTGCACCACCTTGCTGCTCCCAGACATAGTAGTCTTCGACCAACTTGACGAGCGACACAGTTGGATACATCTTAGTAGTATCTGCGAGATAGGGATGCTCCAGAATCTGATCCGGAGTAGGTCGATCTTGTGGCTCCGGTTGGAAGACGAAAGCTAGGAAATCTTTCAGTTCTTGAGAAAAGCGATCGCCTTCAAGCACAGGGACACCAGCCGTTGGTAAGTCGAACTGCCCGATCTTGTGATGTGGTGGATAGCCGCAAGCCATCTCATAGACAGTGCAGGCGTAAGCCCAGATGTCAACTTCGTTGCCGTAAGATATCTCCTTGGGCTGCATCAAGCTATGCGGATCCGCATCCTTTACCCACTCCTTCTGCAGTTCAGGTGCCATCCAGAAAGGTGTACCAACAATAGTCGAGCGCTTCGATCTTTCGGGTTCCAGGGTATTCGAGACACCAAAATCGCATAGTTGTACGCGGCCGTCTTCGAGGATGAGAACGTTGTTTGCTGTATGTGGTCAGCAGAATGTAGAAACGTGGGAACATGATCACTTACACTTCAAATCTCGATGCAGCACACCGGCTTCGTGGATGTATTTGAGACCCTGTGCCAGCTCACGAGCGATGGGTATGATGAACTTCTCCGCCAGTCCAGGTCCAGGATCCTTGGTCATGGCTGTGGGCTTCATCAGAGTGTTGACACTACCACCACTGGCATATTCGCTAACAATCCATAGTTCGTTGTGAACAGGCCTTGCCTCCTCGATGATATTGACGTAGGGTCTTGCCTTGCTGTCTCTTAGCTGTTGCAGAATGTCGATCTCCTTGAGTGTGTCCTGGAGGTTTTTGTGTGTCATCTCCTCATAATCAACTTTGTCAATCTCAATGATTTTGATGGCAACGAGCGCGCCGGTATTACGGCTCTTGCTTGTTAATGTCAGTGAATGTCCTTAGCCTCGCTCCGTGATACCCACCCTTTGTAGACGCGACCATATGCACCCTTGCCAATAAGCTCGTAGAAGTCGTATGGGGGCGGTTCCTCACCACCTCGCTTCGCCCTCTCAGCAACTAGAAGCTCCATCTCCTTTGCTTGTTGCATGGCGCGCCCTTTGGTACCCCCCATGTTGGGCGGCTGCAGTCGTGCAGGTTCCATGTCTCTCATATATCTGTATGCTTTATCGAGCCTTAGCGGTTCAATTGGAACGTCTTCGGAAGGCTCGAAAGGCGACTCTGCTATGCGCTCCAACGGGCTATCCACTAGGGTACCCGTTATGCTCTCGTAACTGGTTGCAATTGGCAGAGGTGGGGGCGGGCGATTAGGTTGACGTGATCGCCCACCAGGGGAGACGTAGTTTGTGGGGTCGGAGGCAGAGTATGAGTGTCTTGCGGTAGGATTGGCGGGATTAAACTTGATAGTGTCTGGACTGGATCGTGATTGAGGCTGTCGCGGAACAGACGCTAACGGGAGGGCAATGGGAAGCCTCGGCGTCGATGTGGACGGACACAGCGGGCTTCTGTGATCTAAGATTGGACTCGAGATATCACGCTTGTCGATAGAAGGTGTGCGAGAAGAGCGAGAAGAGCGCGAAGAGCGCGACGAAGGACCTCTCTTGCCTTTGATTGAATCTGTCAGCTTTGACCACGAGAAGGAGCGATTAGACCGTGTCTTGTGGATTGGGGTCTTCTCCGGCGAGCGAGGCGGGGCCATCTCCCCCAGAGGGATGAGGTGGTCACTCTCGCTCACCGATCGCTTCAGCTTAACTATGGCTTCGTCGCCGAGCATTTGCGCGTGGTATTATTGGGGCATGATGGCGTTTTGAACAGGGATCGCACTCACAGGTTTGTTATGATATTCCACGTTGGTTACCAGAGGTGAATGCGGCTCATGGCGGGCAGGGTCGCGTGCGGTGAGCGTGGGTGTTCGTTGACATTCACAGTTCCGCACTGCGGAGGGGAGGAGGGCCTATCAACAAGATGCAATTACAACACAAGATAATGGAGAAGCGGAGAGGTTGGAGCAAAGCGAAACGAAGAATTGGACTGGGTAGAAAGATGGGACGGCGGTGCCATCTGGCAGACGTGCAAGTGTTGAAGTTGCGAAACATGGATCCAGGGTCTCGACGTTTCGCCCGCTGATCACGCTAAGGCAACCTTAAATCGATCTGGGGCAAGCGCGCCCCACGTTCCCGTGCCTGACATCATCTGCGCCACATGTGCGGCAGGCATAGCAGCTTGCCAACTTTCTGTGCATCTAGAGAGATTGGGTCGAGATGCTGCCTAGATACCTTCATTCATATGCACCATTCGATCTGAGACCTGACTAGACAACACCTATTCGATACTACCAGAACAACCTTTGGAAAAGCACTGAATTGACGTCTCACCATGGTCGCGCAACCCATTGGCACCAAGAAGACGCCCGTCACGTCCACGGCGAAGAAGACACCAGTCACAGCACCAGTGAAGAAGGCGCCCGCCAAAGCACCAACTGTTCAGCCTCCCAAGAAGCCTGTCAACACTGCCATGCAGAAGAAGCCTATGGCAACAACCCCTAAAAAGCCTGTCACAAATGTCGCACCCAAAAAGCCTGTAACAGCGCTCGGTCAAAAGAAACCCGTGCCAGCACCCGCAAAGAAGCCAATTCAACAGCCACAACAACAGGGCTGGATCAACAAAGGCCTTAGTGCGGCATCATCTGGTATTGGAAGTGCCGTCGGCGCTGCAACGACTGGTATTGGCAATGCCGCTGGTGCAGTCGTAACTGCGACGGGCAGTGGAATTGCTGGGGCAGGAAGGGGCGCCGGAGCAAGGTATGTTACTAGGTTTGTACCAAGTGAACTTGGGTGACTAACACTTCGTAGCATTGCAAACTCATCCCGCACCTGGGGCGACATGGTCCGCGAATACGGCAACTCCCTCAAAGATATCACCGGCGCCCCGGGCAGCCGGTCGACAACAAACAAGAATCCTCTCGGCTTGAGCTCTAGCGGCGTCGGAGGTATGGCATCCATGGCTAGTAGGCCTGGTGTGCCTGGTCTCTCAGGAGGTTCCGGCAAGGGCGGTGGCTCGGCTAGCAATCCGCTGGGCCTATAAGCCATGGTGTCGACGAATTTGAGAACATCGATTGGAGGCTGTACGAATATCAGGATCACTGGGCCAAAGTGCGAGGCATCTAGGAGTTGGATGGCGTTATTTGGGACATATACTACTCGAATGCATGATTTCGAAAGACACAGTACTCACTCTTTGTTTGCGCGAGATCAGTCTACTACATACAGCTTCAGATGGCCTAGCATGTCATCAAAAGCGCATTGAAAGTATTGGAACAACTTGATCTCCTTATCTTCGTACAAGTAGTTGTAGATCTTATTGCGTATCTCCCCAGGAAGACGAAGGAACGAACTCTCTGGCTCATAGAGTTTGATGAGATCGTTGGCTTTGGAGCGCTCAAAAACGAGATCACGGCCTCGTTTGAATGACCACTCGAACTCCGTGATGCTCCCACCCTCTTGTGTGAAGTCGATGGAGGAGACACCCTCTGTCTTTCCGTTAATGTCCGCCTTGGGGAAGTAATGGCTTATTGGAAACATGCCTTATGGGAAGAGGGACGACTTGAAGTTATGTGGAATCTGGACCATAGGTATATCAGCGGATCCCCAGATCGTGACAGTGAGCTCGCCGCAGGCTAGGGTAATCACCGCCATGATGTCGTGATTCTCGTTAACGAAGCCGCCAACATAGGGCTTCAGGTTCCATGGTGACTGTCTAGGATTTCTCATCGTGGTGTAAGGAACATTGTTAAGCGTTTGCGTCCGCGCCTTATAAGGAGAATCGTTGGTAAAGAGGCAGTATTTGTGGGAGGCAGTTTGGATCTGTCGTAGGCGGATGTCAGACGCAGCGCGATGTTTTCTGTAGTAGTATGGACGACGTCAAAAGTAGCTGGGGAGAGGTGAATCCGAACTTATATCCATGAGTTACCGTGGCATTCTTTGCAAACGTGCGTTTTCCACTCCCTTTCATCGTCCCACCTTCGGGCACCCAAATAAATGCCTCGAAATCGGGTGGCTGTTCCATCACCATCCCTTAATTTATGCCACTGTCTTATATGTAATCTTTTAGTACTACGATAGGCTCTTTTTCTGTAGCAGTAATGCAGGACACGAGCATCAGTAGGTACATTGTGTAGTCTACGAATGCTGTCTATAAGATCTCCGTCTTTCTTTCCTCTAACACCCCCTTGCCCCTCTTCTTTATCAGCCAGTCCGCTTCTCTAGCAGCACTTCGGTTGACTGCAGTAATATAGCAATAGGAACTTCGATTCTCCAGACTCACTTCACGGATCTCGGTAAGCAACAATCCCCATCGTCTCAGCTAAAAACGCAAACAAGTACTCAGATAATAGGGCCATCCGGATGGTTTTATTACATCATGCCTTCGGGCACCCCCTGCACCTTTTGAATGAGTAGGAGGCCAGCCTTGCCGTCTCCGGGCTCACCTTTGGTGGCATCTGTTTGCGCCGACGCGAGTAATGCATGCAAGTCAACCAACCGAGCATCAAAATGCTTGGGTTCTGTATTCAGTGCGAGCGAAAGATGGCGTGATACTGCTGGTGGACACTTCATCAAGTGGTTCACCGTGGGGTTCTATCGTGGAATGCCGGCCATACGAACGTCTTCGAGCGCTAGTAGTGGTGTCCCTGGTAACTTTGGTGCCGGATCTGCTCTGAACTGGGGATTCTGACAAACTGGCTCGTTCGAATTCTGTGTTTCTTGAAGAAATGAGCATGCCCGCATGCAAAGGACGTCTCCCTGCCACGTACGAAGGGCGATTCCGCAGGCCTCAATGCCGTAACGTGATCCACTGGGAACTTTTGTCGCGATGGTGCATAGTCTACCAGCGCAACGCCCTGGCCGTAACTCGATCTTGTGTCGTATACAAGGTTTCCTTTTTTTTCATTGAGCTTTCATCTTGACGGTGTTACTTGAGGAAGAATAAATCGTTGACAAGAAAACTTGCGAGCTTGTGTTACCGCTAGGATTCGTAGATTCGCCGGTATTCTCCAATTATATCATGCCGTTGGTCTTTGTTCGTATGGGAGCATCGGATAAATACCCTTGCCACTTGCCATGTTACCACTTTTGTACTGAAATGTCCAACGTCGGAGCCTTTCAAGTAACTCAACATGTTAAGCACGTAACACTTGACTAGACAAGAAACCCGAAGAATGCATTCAAGTGCAAACAGTAAAGAATCCGAGAGCCAGCATTACCGACTATTCGCTTGTCTGACAGGCTCGGATAAAATCTCATAAGCCGTTGGTTGTGGTTGCAAAAGTTATAGTAGAAAAGTTAAATAGTAGAATTTTCGAGATAAGCACGCCAGTGTCTCCAGTTGGGCAGCAAGAACCATGCAAGAGAAAACAAAAGACCGACTTTTGAAAACGCCCTGATTAAACCCAGAATAGAGAAAAGGATCTGACCCACTCATCAGTCAAACCAGTCGCCATGCATCATTTCTTTCTTCCAGGCTTCCATGTCTGCCTTCTCTCCGAATGCCACCTCGATATCCGTACCTTCCTTTTCGTTGATCTTCTTGGCAATCAGCTCTTGCCAGTCCTCCGTTGTCATCTTCTTCTCAGGGTCTAGATGAGCACTCATGAACCTACGGCACAGATCCACGCAGCCAGCTCCAACCTCGACATGTCTCAGTCCTGGAAAGTGCTCTCTCAGCGACTTCCTGTACATGTTGCTAATGTAGGTTTCGAGGAACATGTCGGTGGGCGCAAGGCTAGCGATGGCTTCTTTCTGTACTTGTAAAAGTTTGCTAGCCCAGGTTTTGGTAGTGCGACCGATGCCGTAACCCACCACAAAAGTGTTGTGCTTGTATCCAAGGATCGCTGTCTCTGCGTAGATTTGGCGGCAAACTTCGGGGAGATGGAAGGCAGAGAATGGGCGTGTGGTAGGCCAACGAGGGTGAGAAACTGCACTGCCGGTAGGGTGCGTGTCGCTGTCGCCGGGTACTTCGACATAGTCCCCACCCATTGCAAAGACCCAGATCTTGTTTCTGATCTCGCCAGGAAGGCAGAGAAGCGGTGAGCGTTTAGCGTTACGTTTGGCGCTTTTAGAGCATTAGCTTAGGAAAGGTCTTGTTTATTTTTGAGCGGGTTCGGAGACTACGTACATCTTTACAAGAGGCTGCGGTGTTACTTCCATGCTGACAAGACCATTCTCCAGGCGGATGACCGGGATATCTCGGAGCTCTTGCTTGAGAAGGCGGGATGGAGTTGCGAAATTGATTGTCTTTTTGACAGATCTGGCGAGAACGTACATTCCTTGACCTTTGCGCAACGGCGCAGGTATGCGTCTACTGCGCTGGATTTGCCTGTTGCTTGGAGTCATCTCAAACTTGATTTTGTATGCTGTGTAGAAGAAGAACAGAGAAGTGATGCTTGAACAGAGTAGAGGTCTGGTTTATATATGGTCATGAGATCATGTAGTCAGTGGAGAGGGTGAGGAAGAGGTGGATCACGACTAGTGAAGTTACCGGCCAAGCTATATGACTACATGGTAAGTCTGAGCATAACCAATTGCGATGGAAAAGAGAAAGCTGATATTAGCTAAGAGATAATGTGAGCAATGGTGAGAGAAAGAGGGATTGCGTCTTGTAACTAGGGTTATAGACACTGATAGTAATACGGCGGTGATACACCTTTGCACGTATACGGTGGCTTCGGCACTGTCAGATAGTTCCACTGACATAGCTGGTAATACACATACCTCACAGACCGTACATCCATTCCAATTTTGCCCACCACACTGGTCCCAGTGTTTCGATCTACATCCTCCGCCACCACCCGATGTACTTGTTGGTCTTTGCGTCGACGAAGTGTGACTTGGCGGTGTCGTAGATATTTTCGTAGTCGATGGTTGAGGACGCGAGGAGCTCGTTCGCGGTGGCGTTGGGGTCGAGCTTGTCTTTGGCGGGCTCGATGGTTTAGGCGGCTGCGATGGTCTTGGCGGCGATGTACCTCCTATTGTTGGTGTATCAACATAGCTGCCGTCGCAATAGTATGACATGCCGTTCAGTTTGAGATCTTTCATGATGGTACTGAGTCCGGCCACGCCCGTCCCTTTACAGGATGCGCCATTCATAGCTTGCTCATTGAGTGGCAGAGGGTACTCGATGTGGAAGACTGGCTTGTTGAGAGCGACAAAATTGTCATAGGCTTGACACTCGCCTTGTTGCGCACATTGCTCGTTGACTGCAAAGTCTATGATTGGCGACACGTCGTTGAGAATATCGAGGCTGTTCTTAAGACCGATTCTCATCTCGTATTTAGCGGCTTCCTTCTGCATCCATCGCAGATAGTCGACAGCGTCGATATTTTTGAGATTCAGACCGTCTAAATGTGGGTGAGTGGAGTCAGTGCATGTCTCACATGCAATTCGTACAGGGACACTTACTGTCGTTTTGCTACTACGGATCAGTATACCCGTGCCATCACATCAATTTAGTCAACGTACTATGAAGCATGAGAACTTACATATCCATCTGTGTTATCCGGATCGATCGCGTCGCAACCCTTGTCAGCAGCCAGCTTGATGCGCTTCGCCATTAGGGCTCTGATACCCTGACTGCCTGTCCGAATCCTACATAGTGGCGTGCGAAGTCAGTTCGTGTCTTACATGCAGTCCGTACACGAACACTTACCACCTTTCATTTGGCCATTCCGGTAGTACATTTCCTAGATCTGCGGCTGCAAAGCTTCTGTAGTCCTCTCTCCAGTCTTCCGCTGTTCCAGCACTGAAGTAGCAAATGACAATCTTGCCGGCTGCCTTGAGGGCTCCTATAGTCGTAGCAGGGTTATCGAATAGGTCGATGTCCCAAACCGGCGCATCAAGCGGTGAAAGAGGCATCTTGGACATGTCTGGAATGCCCAGGAGTACTATCTGAAACTTCTGTCCTCGTGTAAACGCAACGTTCTGTGCCCAAATAAATGAGAAGTAATATCCTAGCAACACTAGCCGCAAAATCATCTTGAACGAGTTGGAAGATCAGAAGATCTTCGATGCGTATGTTTGTTGGCCTGTACGAAAGAAATAGGATCAGAATGTCGAATCCGGGGAATGCAAAAACCATACGCTTGAGACAGATCTATCCAAGATCCGAATACTTACGTCGAGGATATGTAATGGCAATATGTCACAACTTGACTGTAGCCGAGACGCGGTCTGCAGCAACTCCCATGCGCCGCTATCACAGAAGATGATCTCCCATGTGTCGTGGCCTCTAGAGTTGCTTGGTTGTCGTTATATATCCTTGGAGATTGCACCATTACAAGAAGCCAATCATCCGATTACGGGGTCACTACAGGAATTTGACAGGACTAAAGTTTCGGAAGTCGCTCCAGTAGCTATGTTAGACGGCGAAACTGGGCGTCATCAATTCGACAATCCTTATCTGTCCAAGTTCCGGCTGTTTTTGAGTGTGAGAGATATACCATACTATGGGCCTTTGGAGAAAGAGCGGCGCCTGGAGCGAGATGTCATGGTATGTGTAGACAATTGTAACCGGAGACTGCCGGATCGGCTGCACGCATAGAGGTATGGTGATCCGGCAGATTCGTGCATTGCGGAGAAAGCTTGTTTTGTTTAGTCTCAAGCTCATCTCCGAGATCGTGTCGGTCAGATGCGCCGTGGTTGATCACATATGAGCAAGTTCTAGGCACGCGGGTAAATGGTGTACAATATCGGGGCCTTCATTTGGGAGACATTCGTCCAGTCCAGGCCAAAAAAGAGTGCTTAAAATTAAATCTCTGTCGGAATTATTTTTCAAAAAGTTCGCCCTAATGTTCTCGTTAAGCAGGGATTGGTTCTGCGACGAAGTTGTATATGGAAGATGACGCGATGTAGCGATGTAACTGGAAATCGAAGATGATGGCGAAGAATCAGCGCACAAGCGCGGGTTGCCCGGCAATTGAAAAGGTGATCAAAGCAAATGTGGGAGTCTGGAAGGTGATGAGAATTGCACTATCATCACGCATCTGATGAAGTTGACGGGTATGGTGGTGTGATGGCGGCCGAGGGACGACGCGTTATGTCATCTGGATTCCGCCATTATCGATAACACTAGCGCCATCTGAACCTTTTTGTGGGAGAGAAGTTGGGACATGCACAGAGCATGCAACAAGTCATGGTCGGCCGCGACTCTATGTTTCTTTTACTTCTGTCATTCTGCGAATACACATTTTAAATGCGGTGAATTCTTCTCCGCCTCTTGTTCTTACCACTTTCAGACAGCGCTTGCTCATGCTTGCGCTCTATCGACTGCGATGCGTCCCACACTCCACTCCAAGCTTTCAAACACGCTCTTTACGAACACTTCCTCGAGAAATACCGACATACATCCCACGATGGGATCCAACCCTACACAGGACTGCGCGACCAACTACGGTGTTGATTGAGTCGATGATAACGACTGCCGAGAAGCCCTCCTTCGATGCCAAAAGAGGTGCAGAGCGCGAGCAGCTTAGAGATGCACGCGTATCGGTCAACACGCTTGGAAAGCGAGTAGCTGTTAAAAGACTAAATCGAATACTGGAGCTAGTGAGCGGCACCAATGGCCGGGATGCCAGTCTACGAGCACCGCTTTGGCGAGCGTATTCTTTGGCCAAGGCTTCCGACCCAAAACTCCTAGCACGTCTACCAGATAGAGCATGGGATTTACTCTGGATTACGCAATCAGTCGAATCATTCAACAATCCGAATCGCACGGCACACATGGCACAGCTCTACCGCGACATGGACAAGGCTGGGAGGTCTACAACGGTCGGGCAGCGGACCAAACATCTGGAGAGTATCTTCCTTAGCGGGAAAGAAGATCAAGCTCTCAGGGAATGGGAAGAGGATCACAGATTGGGACTTGACGGTGTAAGAATGGATTACAAGCCGGAGCATCTGGAGATTGGGGCTAAACTCCATGCGCTTGCCAGGAATGTAGACTACAGCCGGAACATTATGGAAGAACTGTTTAGGCTATACCCAAGTTGGGACACCTCCGTAATGATGGCTGTGTTCCGAGCCCATACGAGTTCCGGTCTCCATGAGCACCACAATCTGGCAAAGCAGATCTATGCTAGAATGAAGGAGCTGAAAGGCGATGCCCGCTCAATTAAAGACTACGATGCTTGGCTCGTGGGCTTCTTAGAAACGCGAAATCTAAGCTACGCGAAACAGGTGTTTCAGGACATGGTTAAGGATGGCTACCTGGCTACCAGCGGGACCACAGAACGAGTCAGCCAGGTGCTGAAGAGACTACACATGCTGTATCGACTTGGAACCGATATTGAGTCAATGACTAGTATCGCTCTTGATGCTATATCTGTGCTCCCTCCTGGCTATCACGGCTATCTGTTCGGTGACTGGATGAAAGCCACTGTAGTCAGAAAAACACCACAGGCAGCCGCCCAGATCATGGAGATGATGCTCAAGCGAGGCTACAAACCGGAAACGTTCCACTTCAATATACTTCTCAGAGCTTTGATACGGACGAGAGAAGATGCGAACATCCTGAAAGCTGAAAACATTGGTTGGCGTATGATCGACGCGGCTCGCGAAGCTCACCGACATAATCTTACTCCGGATACAATGGCAACCATGATCGAAAAAAGAACCGCCGAGGCTCATCACGCAAATATCAACGTCACCCAAAGAGCTCCTGTTGCCAATGTCACGACATTTGCTTTGATCATGCAGCACCACGCCAATAGCCTACAATGGGAACATGTCGACTACTTGTCCCGCCAGCTCAAGGAAACGAAAGTCGAACCCAATGCAACCATCATGAATGTTCTCATGAATAACAAATGCCGTCAAGGTGCCTACAGCGAAGCATGGATGATCTACAAGACTCTTACTGAGCCACGGGAAGGAAGCGACGGCGTTTTCCCAAACGGTGCAAGCATACGCTGTCTCTGGAAAACGCTGCGTCTAGCACTTGGTGATCATACCGTTCAGAACAAGCTCGAATTACCTACCCCTCGTGAGCTACTAGCAGAGACGGTAAGCTGGTGGACACTCAGCCGCAGTCGCTACGACGCCGACCGTTTTCGCATGGGCCTCGCAGGCGCAGATAGTGGAGCAATCACGTCACTCATCATGCACTGCTTCAGCTACACTCAAGACCTGGCTGGCTCGCTAGTCGCTCTGCACGTCCTTCGCCATCACTTCCACATCTTTCCCACCGACGAATCAGCGCAAATCTTGCAAAGACAGATGGCTTGGGTGGACATGGCACGCGAGTCTGAAGCTGTGCGCAGTCAATATTTTCACAGTCGCTCCAACAAGAAGAACACGGATCGTATAGCTGCGGTCTACAATGTTCTACTTCAACGACGATTGGCGAGAATGGACCTGAAAGAAGGCGACTATGAGAAATTGACGGATGAACAGATTGGGGACGTGGGATTGAATCTGTTGAGCGAGTTTGTAAGAGTGGTGCTCAAGAGAAGTTATCCAGCCGAAGTCGTGGAGGCGATGATTGATGCGGCGAGATGCGCAGTAGGTGTACCCAACCTGCCAACGGGGGACATGGATGCATTTGAAGTGGCTTGAATGAACTGCAATTGCCGGGGTGGAAGTTGATGTACTGGAGAGTGAATATTCAAGCGATACTACAACCATCCAACCATCTTTGCATCCGAATACAACCACCAGTAAACCTCAGCCCAGCTCTTGTTGCAAACTATAGCATACAACAGATTGTGACATACCTCAACTGGCCCGGAGAAGCTACCCTCTCATGTTCGTTCTCTTGAAACAGAAAGTTCAACTCATCAAATCTAGCATGTTCGCAGGCAGATATGGTTACCCTTGCGAACTAGAGTAGCTTATCCAGAAAACCTCGTAGATACGATATAACTCGTGGATGTGTGATGCAGTTCTAGACAGTATTCATATAGTTCGGGGCAGAATTGATACTCGACCGTAACAACAGCATCAACACACGCCTCTTTGAGTATCTCGATATCATACGCCGTCCACTCTCTCACCTGAGCAACAGACGGTGAAGATCTATATAGGAATTTTGTGTGCTGTTCGTCAGGAGTCGCGACATTGATGGAGAGGTTGATGTTCCTCAAGCCCGGCAGTGCGATGGATAATTTGAGATTCGTTGCATGACGAGGCCGAAAGCCTTCGCTTTTGAATCTGCCGCACTTCCAGCCTATAATTCCAGAATACCACGGCTCATACGTGCATGGGAAATCTAGACGTGTGATGGCTTGCTGTTGAAGAAGCGAGCGATTTGGAAGCCACTCGTTTATGAAGGTATATGGACAGTCGTTGATGACAAAGGTACCAGATACGAATGGTAGGAGCGCCATTTCTGTGTGCATCTGTTTACAGACCCCTGTGGTTCGAATAATGCGTCGTAGGTCTTCAAAAGGAAGATTTTGGGTATCTGAGCCAGCTGTGCGTTTATATCGCCCAGACTCAGCGCACGCGGATTCAAATCTAGGCCTAACTTCTTTGCCTTCTATGGAGGAGAGTACGACTGAATTCATTTTCCAAGTCTGACATAGCGCGTACTCGTAGATTTGGTTTCGTAGTTCTCCAGATAGACGCAGAAACGGCGAGTTTTTTCTATTGAGTGCGGCACTGATGCGTTCGTTAGCCAGAAATATCATTAAATATTCCATTATCCATACTAACATCTCCTCAGCTTCTGGTTTAGATTGAGGTTGCATATAAACTTCCTCGGTTATATCGTCGGGTACTGATCTATCTTCATCACGAGGGCGAATTGGCAGACGAGCGATAGGCGAGTGCATGACGCAGGCGACCTAGTGTTTTGTGATTGGTGTTCTGGAGAGATTGCAGGCCGATGCAGGTGACTTAAAAAGCATAGGTTTGCGAGATGTTGGAACGTTTCAGCACCCAAGACTATATGTTGAGCACTCATTCAACTGCTGCCTAGTGTACCTGTGCAGCTGAGGACGCTTCATGGGGGCGACAGCCTTCCGACAAGTTGTCTTGAACTATAACTGCTACGTGCAATAACCCAAAAACAAGAGAGGTGTATCGTGACTGAGTCGAGTTGATGGCTAAAGCCATATGTTAGAGTCTCGCGATATATGTCGTCGTTGTGGATTGACATGATTGGCCGTGGCTGCGGGTAAGCTAAACATGGGGCTCTTCGATCGAGCATTCCGCGGCGTCGATCGATGACGCTCCAACGCTCAGATGTCCACAACGCGCACCAAACGCGGTTAAAGTTGATGGTTGCTTACTTTACGATGACGCTCACTGTCGTGCCGATGGCTGGGATGCGACCATCAAAATTATTTGGTCGTGCTGCATCTTCGGACCACGACCACCTCCACGCCTTGTACCAACGCCATCATGTCTCCACAGGGTGAGCGCGCACCGTTGCTACAACAGAGATGGAGCGAGGAAGGCGAGCCGCGGACCGTATGTTCTCTTTCGCACGCTTTTGCTATTCGTAGTATTGGTTCTCTAACTTTTGATAGCATCTTCGCATCGAAGATCTTTCGAACGAGGAAAACCCACGAGAATGGGTGCGCTGGCGGAAGATGGCCAACGTGGCTGTGATAGCCCTCATGTCCAGTACATGCATTCCATCCGCCTATACATACCTTTACTAATAATGGTCGTGGCAGTTCTCAGCCCTCTCGTATCCTCCATGTTCACGCCTGGCATCGCGCAAATCGCCGACGACCTCGACTGTAGTACGACTGCCGTTATTGGAACAACAACTGGATTCGTAGTCATGCTCGGAATCGGCCCCTTGATCCTCGCACCACTGTCCGAGACGTTTGGACGCAGAAGAATCTACCTCGTCTGCTTCTCCGTCTTTGCTCTACTACAAATACCCGCTGCGCTCGCGCCGAACATCGCATTCCTCATCACAGTACGAAGCATCGCGGGCTTCTTTGGTAGCGTCGGAATAGCAAATGGTGGCGGAACCATCAGTGACATGTTCATACCAAGTGAACGAGCAGGAGTCTTTGGCTGGTACCTGTTAGGCCCGTTACTTGGACCTACCCTAGGTCCATTATTCGGCGGCATCATCGTACAGCGTTTGGGCTGGCGCTGGATTTTCTGGATAATGACCATTGTGTGCTTCGTCAATACCTTGGCCGGTTACTTCTTCCTCCGAGAGACATATGCGCCGTTGATCCTGAGTTCCAAGAAGGCGGAGTTTGAGTCCCAGAGCTCCGAGTTTGATGGCACAAAGTACTCGTACGAAGGTGAAGATACAAGGCCACTGAAGGAAAAGCTTGCGCAAGCTCTCAAACGCCCACCGAAGATTTTTGCTCAGCCCATCGTTGCGGTCATGGCTGTATACCAAGCGCTCATCTTTGGTACAACCTACAGTATCTACACGAACATGCAACCCATATACCAGGACGATTACGGTTTTTCAACCGAGAAAGTTGGACTGTTATATCTGGGCCCTGGATTGGGTTTTCTTTTCGCAGTCTGGTTCCTGGTTCCACGAATCGATACCGTGTACAAGACTCTTACGGCGAAGAACCACGAAAAGGCACGACCCGAGTTTCGCCTTCCACTGGCGAACATTGGCTCTGTCTTCATTCCCGTGTCGCTCTTTTGGTTTGCTTGGGCTGTAGAGAAGCACACGCACTGGTTTGCGTCCATATCAGCGACTTTTTTCTACGGCATTGGACAAGTCATGATCCTAAATAGCACGCAGAATTACTTCATCGACAGCTTTGAGAAATACGCGGCTAGTGCAATCGCTGCTGGTACCGTGTTTCGCAGCGTCGTTGGTGGTATCATCCCAATCTTTGCGCCGATGCTGTTTGAGAAGATAGGATATGGTTGGGGCATCAGCACGTTTGCGTTTGTAAGCTTGGTTCTTGCGCCTGCTCCAGTTTTGTTCTTTATTTTCGGCGAGAGACTCCGGGAACGGTTCCCGGTCGATTTGTAAAGCTTGATCATGTAGGTATCATATTCATATTCTTAGCGTAACCTTGCTATGTCTGGGGTATTGTCTCACCAACCCTATTACTGCTCGATCTCAAGAGACCTTCCTCTTGAGGAAGAAGTGTGAATGAATATAAGCGAATGAAGAGAATCTAATGTGATCAGCTCTGTATCACACGTATGTCCCGCTCAACGACAACACTGTAGCAATGCGAAATACGAGACGACACTAAAGCTAAGTTGACACTGAAACAGCCTATTCGAAATGTCTGGCAATTACAGTACCTCTAGATCCTTGATAGCCACTCACTGATCAAAATCACTTGCGGGCGAGAGCACAGGGCTTTAGGAAACCATGCGCCATGATTGTCCTCGTTATCACAACCCCGTATTTCAGAGCCATTGACTTGTTTGGACGGTAGGTCCTGTGTTCCCGCACCACAAAGTCTACGAGGTGGGATACCACCATACAGGTAACACGCTTCTTGGCGTTTATCTCATGACTAGGCGGAAGTCTCACATTCCTCTTCCGGTGTCAATCAGAAGGTCTATATAAATCCCCAGATAATACATCTCCGGTCCTTATCACTTTCCATCCCTAATCCATAGCCAAAGGTCTCTCAAATATGCATCTTGTCCCGTTTATCACTACTTTGCTCACCATCACAGCTGCGTCTATCGCGGCTCCCACCGACAATTCCATCGATACTCTCCCGCCGATCGTTTTTCTCAGGCTTGTCCTGGTAGGCAAATTCACCACTGGCAGGGAGGGGGCTGTGAGCTCAACTGGGGAGCAGACTGTTTCAATCGATGTAAAAATGCTGCTGCAGGAAGACGTTGCTGTATGAGAACAGTCGGTTGGTATCAGGATGGCGGAGGATGTTTGGGCCTTTGGGAGACTTGCGAGTGCACATGCAAACGTTAGGCACGTGTGGATATCCGGTAACAAAATGGTACGAACTTGTGGCGATCATGATCTGTATTTAGAACCATCTGCTGACACTTCAGACATAGTTGAGCTGTCCTGGGGCTAGTACGCTGTCATTGCATCCATAGTATTTGTATGGTGTTTGTGTTGACTGGCGGACGGTACATGATTGGCTGGCGTCGTCATCATCTACAGCTCGAAAGGTTCTTATGTGACACCAAACTACATCGTTTTGAGTCCTGTAGGCGCGGTTACTTCTGTAATATCGATGCGTGGAATCAAAATTCGTCCATGTCAGCAACAATGATCTCGTACTGTCTCTTCGGATTTTTAGAGGACTTGTAATCAAGCTCAGTAGACTTCCACTGGTGCTGAAATCGACAAAAAAGTGTACAAACTCCATGGTGTTGGGTGAGCCTTCCCCAGCACGATCGCCATGATCTCACGCTTGCGGAGTCCGGACGACACCCGACCCGACCTCGGGGTCTTGCTACTCTCAACTACATTATTACATCGAAATCCATTTATAAACACACTACAATGATTTCCATATACCCTCGCCTATCGGCGCTTGACTCCTGTAGAGATCACATATACAACTTTACTTGAAGTTCGCGCGTCCACTGTGGATCCGCAGACCGACGCGACCATGTCATATGCTACCATTTGGCTCACAGTAGTCACAGTACCGGGTGTTGAGGTACTGCCCTTAAAATTCGGCCGTTCGCTCCTGACTATTACACCGCATATCTGGTTCGGCATGCACCCTGCGTCGGAGTATGCCCCTCCGCGAAACATGCAATGAGACTATGACCACTACGGTCTGTTTCCATGACTATCAGATCTTCATTTGCATCTTTCACTTTTGTCACTCCTCATTATTTCAGAAGGATGATAAGTATGTTGGAACGGGAGCTACATATACGAAACGCTAGCGGATCCATGGAAAACGTTGGCCATGATCAAGATAACAGCTGTAATACTGGGCATGTTATGTTATGTGAGGCCGATGCTTTGCCAGCGTATAAAGACCAAAACTCTAAGAAGTGCATCAATAGGGACGAAAGTAGCCTTATCGTCCAGGTCACAAGACAGGTTTCTTCATATGAAAAGCTGAACAAATGGCAGGCATCATTGATTTACATCACAAATCAGGTCAGCATAGGAATACTGGGCTTGCTTGCAGCATTTCAAACCTTCGGATGGATCCAGGAATTATCTGTATTATTGGACTAGGTAAAGAATCCCCGAAACCTAACACACTGCAAGCACTTTACTGACACAAGTTCTGAAAGGTATCACGGTGATGTACGCAGCATACGTCCTACTCCAGTTCTTTAGGAGGTATCCTTCGGTGTTGAGTTGTGTCGACTGCTTCAAGATTATCTGCGGCACCCCTCTGGCTACGGTCGTCGGTCTGTGGGCTTCAATTCAACGGCTCCTAGCAGCGTGCAATGATCCGCTCATGCCCGTCAATGGCTCATTCACGTGCGCAGACAATAGCGTGTGGAGGCAGCTGAATCAAGCTCCGTGCATGATACGACGATACGATCAGACCATCGATCACAGGTTACATTTGCAACATGTATGTAGAGTGCATCCAGCAGCGATGGTACCATCACATGTCAGGAAGTGTTTTTATACGCAAGCGTTATACAAGATTAGAATAGCAGATCTTATGGTGACGACAGTTGCGTCTTTGTATTATGTAGTACAGGACTATCAAGATCGAGACTACATGGACCTTTTTAAGCACAAACGTGCCTGCCCATCACACAACACCTTTGCACGTGACCCTTAGAGGTGCAAGCTCTTCTCTTATCTGATGCAGGAAACCCTCCCGAGATTCCGCTGTTTCTTCGTTGGTATCTGGACTACCCTCACCAAGAACCGACGTCCAGCAGATGCCAACGGTTACTCTTGCCGGCAGCCACCTCGCATCTTGCAAAGCTGTCACTATATGAGAGTCATATACTCTCCGACATCCCTGTGTAGAGCGCTCGTTCCTCCTCGTACGGTGCGACTGTACATAGTGATATCTATTTGCATACCACGAACTGCCATCACCGAGGCGCATGGCCTCCGCACTATCAATTCCCAGATCAAGTTCTTCCAGCGCAGGAAGGTGTTCTAGAAAAGCGAACGTACGCTGCATATCGTCAAGTAGCTGCAAACTTCTCGCTTGAGAGTTTGCGAAAAGTGCAACCATGTTCGTCGGATGCAAAAGTACGCGTTCGATGCTGGAGTTGGGAATAGTGATGCGTTTGACGAGCTTCCTGTTGTCAAGGCCGATTTGGCGGCAGAATTCTCGTACAACGAAGCGTATGGACTCTGAGTCGTTGTGTAGGAAGAAGGTGAAGTGGCCGAAGCAGTAAGTGAGAACCTCGTCATGAAAGGTGCTGCTGACGAATACCATGCCTTGGATGCTTTCGAGGCCCTGTAATTTATAGCCACCGCTGTGTCGTTGTCGGACGGTTATTTTGATGGCCCGGCTCTGAAAATCTTGCGCGAGAAGATAGTGGTATATTTGCTGACGGATTTCGAGCGGTAGTCTGAGAAAACCGGGGGCGGTGGTGGTGGTAGCCATCATTGATGACGTCTCGGATGTTCAAGTGTTCGAATCAAGCATAGACAGCCATCACCATCCAAAAGTTGACTCGTAGGCCATCTGCTGAAGGATTGACTGAGCAGAACAGAGTCCAATAGTGTACCTAGTACCGAAGGTTTGGTCACAGGATGCAGACCTCAACGCATCACTACCATAAGGGTCCAGGGTCCGTGCCTGTGCGGCACAGTCACCCCGCAAACGGCCTACCAGCTGTTCTAAATAATGCTGTCCCGAAAACATCTCCTCATGATTGCTACTCCATTTATGGTATCGCTAAAGGGGTCGTAGGAATATGCAGTCTGTTTTCAACCTGAGCAGTTTCTGGCTTCGCTGAACCATCCATGCTACATCTAAATTGCGTTCCACCAAGAGAAGATTATCTGGATCCACCAACCCACAACATGCCGTGATTTTACAGCTCAGTACATTGCGCACACACCAAAGCTTGTTTTGATATGATATTACTGTTTGTTGTAAATAGATTAAACACTAAAAACTACCTCCAAGCCACCCTCGCTATCGACTTGCAGTAAACATAGTATGGACAGGATCAAGATAGAGAAGACATAATCGCGTAACGTAGCCTATACACGTTTGACAAAAGAGCTACGAGCTACATCAATGTGACTTTACAATCAGACGTTGATTGACAGAGAGAGACCCTAGGCAGCACCGACGATGGCATCAACACAGCCGAAGTTCTGCTCAACGTCAAGGTTACCGGGCTCCTTCCAGCCATCGTTCTGGTAAGAGAACAGGCAGGACTCAGAACCGACCTTCTCCATGATCTTCTTCATAGCAGTCTTCTGCTGCTCAACACCGGCAACAGCCTTTCCGTTAGACTGACCAGCGCTGGGCCAGCCGATCTCAGTGATGTACTTGCCCTTGGCAGCGGCCTCGGGGCAGACCTTGGCAGCTTGCTCGAGTTGCTGGGCGGCAAAGTCACCGGCCTCCTCAGCAGAAACGGACTGAGTGAAGTAGGGGTGAACCTGGACAGTGAAGACATCGATGTGAGAGCAGAGGGCAGCACCGTGCTCCTCCCAGGCACCAACGGTCTCAGTGGTAGTGACGGCAACGCCCTCATAACCGCAGCTGACGAGTTCGTCACGGACATAGTCGATGTAAGAACCAAGCTCGTTAACATCGCAGTTACCGTTGAAGACGCACTCGTTTCCGACAATGACCATGGCAACAGAGTCCTTGGGGGCGTTGTTGGTGATGTCCTTGAGCTGGTCGTTGGCGTAGCTGGAGAAAGGACCCCTACCGCCCTTGCCACCGGCCTCGAGGAAGATACCGTAGATGACCTTCAATCCGTACTTCTGGCACTCAGGAACAACGTGCTCAAAGACACCGCAGTCAGTGCTGTAAGAACGGATAGTGGTGAAACCGAGCTCAGAGATCTTCTTGATGTCGGTGGCAATCTCGTCGGCGGTCTTGCAGTCACCAGAGTTGGCGTAAGGAGTGTAGGTAATGGCCCACTTGTCGCCGTTGGTCTTGATGTGGTCACCTTGGTTGTAGCTGCCAGTGGGCTTGGGCTTCTCGACCTTCTTGGTGGAGCTGGGGGTTGGCTTGGGCTTCTCAGCCTCCTTGGAGGAGGAAGGGACGGAGGGAGTGTACGCAGGCTTGGAAACCTCGGGCACCGCTGGGTAAGCAGGCTTAGAGGATTCGGGAACCGAAGGGTAGGCGGGCTTGGACTCTTCAGGGACAGAAGGGTAAGCAGGCTTGGAGGCCTCAGGGACGGTAGGGTAGGCGGGCTTGGAGGCCTCAGGAGTACCGGCAGGGTAAGTTGGCTTAGGGGCCTCCGAGGTGGAGGTCTTGCCCTCCTCCTCAGTGCAGGTGGTGGACTCCGGTACAGCGGGAACCGGCTTGGATGCCTCTGGGACCTCGGGAACAGCGGGCTTGGATACCTCAGGGACGGAGGGGTATGCAGGCTGAGTAACCTCAGGTACGGTAGGGTAAGCGGGCTTGGAGGCCTCAGGAGTACCGGCAGGGTAGGTTGGCTTGGGAACCTCCACGGACGAAGTCTTTCCCTCCTCCTCAGTGCAGGTGGTGGAGGACTCTGGGACAGCGGGGACGGCTGGCTTCGAGGACTCGGGCACCGCTGGGTAAACAGGCTTGGTGGATTGAGGCACCACGGGGTAATCAGGAGCGGAAGATCCGGGAACTACAGGAGCCGGGCTGGAAGGCTTAGGAGCCTCTCCAGTCGAAGCCGGAACGTTGGGTGTGTAGGTCTCCGGGGCATGAGATGGAACAACCATGGTGGTGTTGTGAGCCACGGAGGGTGCTGAGTTTTGTTAGTCTGTGTACTAAACTAAGCACGATTCCCTTTCGTTCACTGCTTCTTTCCAAGGTTGGTTTTCACATACTTGCGGTTACATAGACGGTGTGGGTGTAGACCTCACACTCATCGGCGGCGGCATATCCACCATGACGACGCATGTGGAATCCAGAATGAGCCTTGTGCTGGGCAGCGACAACTGACCCAACAAGGGCAGCTGCAACGTAGGAGTAACGCATCTTGAACTTGTTTACGTGGTATAAGGGTGACTAGTGGTGGTGATCGTCCGCTGAGCGAGTGAAGCGGGTATTATTAAGTAAATGGATAATGAGTGACGGGGCACAAAGGCCAAAGGTTCTTGTCAACGAGGCTGGTGATGCGTAACTTGAAAGCCTTGCGTAGTAAGAAAAAAGAAGAAATCTTGGGGAACACAGCGGTTTTCATGCATGTGCCGTGGCCTGTGAGCAGCAGTTAGTGGAGAACTGCCTCTAAGGCGTTAGGTTAGGGGTCCTGGAAATTGGCGTGATCATTGTTGTACAAGAACGGCATGGGCGCCATCCTACGGCTCTATTGAGATCGTGATGTGCTCCGAGCGGAAATGAGTCTGGGGTATAATTGTCGTGTTAGGTCGCGGGTGGGTCTTGTCTAGGGTCAGATGAAGTTAGTCGTCTTTTCACCCTGAACAGTCGTCCCGTGTAAACGAGTGCGTCACAACAACAAACACCACGCCAATTCCTCGCGCCAACAATGCCATGAAATGGACAAACTCTATCGCAGCAATGCCACTTGTTGCATGTTTCTTAGCTGCCATGTGCCCGACATCTCTTCTGGTAAGGCGCATCTCGTGTCGCTAATTACGGCCCACCGACTGGCTCCTGTCTTCATCAAAACCACGGCAACGCGCATATCAGCAATCACAAGCAACAATCGCGAACGGCTAGTCTTTGTGCAGCTCACAGGCGGAGCCATGCCCGCAGCGTGCGCCACCATGCAGGTACAGAACGACTTGTGCAGGGTTATACCTACTAGGCGTTCTTTAATTGGCCGACAGCCCCATTGAAGAGTTGGGGTGGATGCTGGATGCTGGTGCGTGCCCCTTTCTTCTCACGACTCGAGGGAACGAACGGCCGGCGCATTAAACCCGCTACCACCGCTATTGATGGACGTCACTAAACTCTCCGCTCGACGATGCCGGACCCTCGGAAAGCAGGTTTCCGCGAGCTGCTAAACATAGTTGTAGGCAATTCGGTGATTATGAGTGTATGAATACGATGTGTATCTCAACTTTGCGTGCGACGATCCGACGAAATTACGGTGGCGCGTATTCGGTTGTCGATTGTTGTTACCAAGCGCCGCTGAGAGTGCCTTGGGTGCCTTGTCAGCATTGGCGACACAATCCGCTGCCTAAGGAGCGAACAGCATGTCAGGCGACCACTCTGTACCCGCTCCGAGTGAGCACTTCCGTCTAACATCAGTGAACGGTTCGCCTATCAGCCACTCACGAAGCTCGTATACGTAGCAAGCAACGTTTACTATCTGTCGTATCGTGGTTGCAGTTTCTTCCTATCCTGAAAGTTATACCGAAACTTGGGAGGGCTGCACATCCATGACTCTGAAGACCGCAATTTAGGTTTGTTTGGTGAGCCGAGTATGCATTTTTATGCTATGAGCGACAAACAAAGGTACCTCTACCCCTACTTCTAGTGATTATCTTTCCCTCATCCGTCCTGGACCACTTCTGGAATCTCCTCCTAACCTTACCGGCTATTACCCTCTCGTTGCCTGTAGTAATGCGCCTTCATCATATCCGCAAAATCCTTGCCTCCGTGTTCACTGAAGTGTCCCTCCTTCCCTTTTGCTGTCTTGATTGCTGCCTCTGTCGAGCGTGGAAACATCTCTTCTTCATAGTCTTTCACACCACCTGCAAGAGTTTTCTCCCCATTGCATACTTTGACGACCTCTTGCGCCAAAACCAGTGCGTCCTTCATACCCACATTGACTCCTTCGCCGGCAAACGGTGTAAACACATGCGCAGCGTCCCCGATGAGGGTGACGCCTGAGCGAGAGGGCCAACGGAAACCGACAGGGAGTTCGTACAAAGCACGAGCTGTAGGGATTTCTGTAGAGGAGAAGATGACGCGCTTGAGATCATCGTGGATGTGTGAGAAGTAGCGGTCAACATATGTCTTGAGCGCTTTCTCCTTGTCATCCCAGTCGATGTCGCAAGTTTCGAGGAAGTCCTCTGGCACGCGCAAGGACGCGTAGGTCCGTAAGCTACCATCGCCTTGCCGTTGAGACTGCACTGCACAGTCCTTCCCAAAAGCCATCATCGAGCCCTCACCTGCATATTCAAGCAGCCAAGGATCGGCCTTGACATCCTTGCATGTCAATGCCACAGACGATATACCCGAGTACTCTGGCATCTTATCGGTGAGAAGTTTGCGAACCTTGGACCACGCTCCATCTCCTCCGACTACCAGATCGAACCCAAGCTCTTTTGTGTCGTCTGCGAAGTGTAGATTGTACTTCCCCTCTTCTTCGTCAGACGGCACAGCTTCTCTTAACTTCATCCCAAATCTCACAGACCCCTCCTTCAGATTCTCAAACATCAACGTTGCTAATGCCAATCGATCAATCTCAGGTCTTCCATCGAACTTTTCCTCCTCGTTGACTTCCTGCTTGTCAGCTCCGTTTTCATCCCAGAGCACCTCTCCGTTCAAAGTCACAATCTTCATCACATCGCTTTCTGGACGCGCATGCTTGACGAATGCTTCCCATAGTCCTG
This sequence comes from Alternaria atra, assembly GCF_907166805.1. Taxonomy (NCBI): domain Eukaryota; kingdom Fungi; phylum Ascomycota; class Dothideomycetes; order Pleosporales; family Pleosporaceae; genus Alternaria; species Alternaria atra. Next base: position 1,748,308 of record NW_025091326.1, on the reverse strand, counting down.
CTTCTTTGATGGCGAGCTGACCAGACTCGGGGTGGAGGTCTAGAGAACCGCCTTGCGTACGGACTTCAGGCGAGGACTCGAAGATGGTGAAAGGGATGGAGTGCTTTTGGAGGATGTTGGCTAGGGTCAGTGAGGCAGGACCGGCGCCTACAATGCCGATTTTGAGCTGTGAAGGCATGGTGACTGATGGTATGCCTGCTCGAGGGTTACGCAGGTCTTTGTATGATAGCTCGATGAACTTGGACTGGTGTGCGCCGTTGTTTCAGTAGAATATGTTATCTCTCTAAGCAGACAACTATAGGGGAACGAAAGGTGAATAGTGGTACAGTTACGCCTTTGTGAGATAATATCAAATATATGCAACATAGTGTCTCCAGGCCTCGCGATAAATACTTCTATGCATACTCTGCTGCCTAGCTCAACATCACGTTTTCCAGATGCTTACTCGGAGTCTCGGGTCCTAGAGGAGCATACAGTGCGACGCGTCTGACATCTCGGGCCCGAAACCACACGAAGGGTCCGAACATATCCCCAGGCAGAGCCCCAAAAGTCACACACACCACAAATAAGGCTTTACAACATGTATGCATTTCTCGAATTTGCACAAGTTGCGCAACCCATACTTTGCATAGGCTAGTGATCTGCAGTGCTGGCGCGTACTTCTGCGAGGGCTGTTCGAGATCAACGTGGCTCGACCCTCGGTTGCGCTCAGCCTAGCGCTTACCGTGAGGAAATAAGGTTATAGGTGGTAGCGCGCCTTATCTGCGTCAAGCTTCGAGCCAAGAGACGTCGAGTGAATGAATCGATCGGCGCAGCGAGCCGTCTGTCGATGTGCAAGATTAGGAATCAAAATCAATCTCGTTTCCTTTTTCTTTTCAGACAACCTCCAGGGGCTTTGCGTCTCATCGCTGATATGACGGTATTGCTTTTTCCATAAAGTGCGATCGACATCCACAACTACCAAAAGTATTTGCATCAGTTTCGCAATGAGCCAATGGGACAATCTTGTGCTGCATCCCAGACGCAGACGGTGTGCAGAGCTGGATTTTGAATACGTAAAGATTGCCTGGCTCACAACTGTACACACGTGACGCATCCCGTCCCGCGTTTTACGTCGTGTTGTTGGAACGTGCTGTTGGGACCACAAATTTTGACACCCAAGTGCGATAAGACCCTTGCAGCTTGCGAATCCAGAACCCGGTGCGTCATCGTATTGCGATGATCATCCCAAACCCAGCCCTCCTCCGCCTTTACCAAAACCGGGTCTCTTGCTAGCCAGGGCAATGTTATGGACCGTGTTTCCAACCCTTACTTTGACGGCATCAAAAGCAGCTTCTGGCGCCTGGATGAATTTATTTGTGTCGATATCCTGAACCAGAGTCGACCACTCCTTGTCAGGCTCAGCCAAGTTCCAAGCTATGCTGACGTGGAAATATTGCGAATAATCATGGCTGTGAGGCTCATTCTTATCGACCTCGTTCTTGTCGACCTTCCTCCGCTTCGGACCGTCATTGGAGTCGTGGCTCTCCATCGGACCGTCTCCCACTCCGCCTGTATACAGACCTGGATGACCGCTGTACTGGGTCGCATCGTTGCATGCCTGCAGCAGGCGGTTAAGTTCATTCAGCTTCGACTGCTTGATGCCAAGGACGAGAAACCATCTATTGCGCTCGAAGTTGGGTACCCATTTCAGGTTCTGAAATTCAAAATTGAAAGCGCGTACTGCACATCGCCGGACAGAAACACTCATAGTTCGAAGAAATGGTTCTCTGTCCTCGGTATTGATCTGCAGGGTCCGCGACAACGACACATGAAGAGGTAACGACGCACCCAGCTCTGACTGGAGAGATGGTATTATCTCCGGTACGGGCAGTGTCTTCGTTCGCTTTGCATTTTGGAGAGCAATTGATTCTCTTACATGTTGTAGCAGGCTGTGTAGAGCATCGGATTCAGGCTGTGTAGGTATCCCTCGAACGCGTTAGTCTATATTATCCACGTTGATGGTGAATTACTCTGGGTATCCTTACACTCTAAGTAGACGTGACTAGGCCATTTACCCTCAATATGAGGTACAGCCCGCTTACGTCCGCCGTGTAGGCTTGGGTTGTCGCTAGTGCTGACACGCGCATTTGTCGCGTAGAGATCGTGAAAGGCTGGCGGAAGGGGTGGCAGAGCATTGCTAGACTCGCTGTGCTTGCGCTTCGACGCAGCTTTGGCGGCAGATTGGGCCGTCTGGGCAGATACATCAGGGCTCTTATCATCATCATCCGAGGCGGAATCTGGATAATCCACCAGGGACATGGTGGGCTGGATCGTGTTGGGTGAGGGATCATCGTAGCTGTCGTCACTCGTGGAGAGGACCAAGCGGCCGCCCCACTCCCAGCCTAGCGCATCCGCATGACGTATGGCTGCGATTGGGCCGCTCTTTTCACCAAGAGGAGACAAGAAGAAATCTGACGCAGGGCCGCGACTGCGAACCGATGACATGTACGCGTCCACGGTACCTGCCAAGTCAGGCCTTTATGTAGTTCGCTTGCCCTCCCGTCACCTGTTCACTCTTCTCGTATCCATCTGTTGCACCTGACATTCGCCTGACCATTAAACTACAACCGTGCAACTACTCCAACCCTCATACAATCTCAGACTCAGATATTCACAATAGAACCCAGTCATCATGCAGGCTGTAAGTGTTGTGTTCCTATTGTTTAGTCGCATGGCGATCCGTTTACCGCGCCTCGCATGTGCGCCGGCACGCCTTCTCGAAGCCGTCCCAAAGCAGTTCAGCGCAATGATGTGTATCTGAACGCAAAAGCTAACTTAACAGGCCCAGCATGCGTTGATCGATCCTCTGATCGAGCCAGACCCGAGCGACGAGACTGGACTGAACAGCCATTTCCGTTCGACATTTGCTCCTGCAGCGCCCATCACACCACCCGGATCCGCTGGAGACTCCAAAGGCCACCCATCCGTTAGCGTTCAGAACACCGGAAGCTCAGTTGAGACCAACCCTTTCCGCCGTCATTCCAGGGCTTCGTCCGAGTCAAAGGGCGCTTCGGCATCAGTGTCACAGGTTAGGCAGAGTACGCCACAGAGTAGGAGGTATGATTATCCATCCCCTCCCAACTCTGCCAGCCCTAGACGTGCCCATTTCTCTGAGAACCACCGCGCGGAAATCTTTGGACCTATGAACGAGCGCCGGCCCCGACGATCCAGCGACCATGCACCATCCGCTATGCAAAAGAGCCTACCTACTCGTGCTCGTGCAGGCTCACTGAAGGAGCGTTTTCCTGGTGACAAGTCACACAGACCTCTTGACCAACTGCGTCATGATGAGAAAGTTGCTCACCGTGCTCCTCATCTTAGGAAAAAGAACTTCCAAGGCGCCGACGTCATCGATCGTCTGGACAAAGCAAGCTTCGGTCGGTACCACCACGAGGGCCCGTACGATGCCGCCAGTCTCGCTCGCAATAGGGATACCAAGTACAGTCCTCTCGCGGCGGTCAAAGACTCGAACGAAGAGGCCCTGAGGGCTACCCCACGAGAGAACATCATCGACTCTGTACAGAGGCATCGTCCTTTGGAGGGTGTTGCCATCATACCACCTGGCATGGCTGATCGTTTCGGAAGGGTTCTCAATTATGAAGAGGGAGCTGACCTGCAACGAGAGCCTGGAGGTGATTACCGCCGATGGCCTGGTGTGGTATGTTCCTCTACTGTTTTTCCTTGTCAGAACCTTGTTAACATAGCGTAGGAATACCACCCAGACGACCTCAAGGGCAAGGGCGAGCCTTCTTTCACTATCGAAAAGGCCCTGAAGGATCACAAGCGTCTTGGCGACACTGGCACTGAGATGACCACTCGCAGCCATCGCACCCGCAGCGCAGGCCATGCCGAAGCACCCGGTATCGTTCCTTCCGTCGCAACAGATCCCGAAGCATCCGGCGTCGGCCGCAGCAATACCACTGGCCGAAGTGTTGGTGGCGCTATCAAGAGGCGCATTGGCAGCATCCGGCGTCGCAAGCAAGAAGTCGAGGTCTAGGGGATCCCGCTCTTTGTGCGCTCGAAGCGCTTGTCCGACGTTCCACATGCACACGTGACGGCTTGATATTCCATCCCGTTTTGAGCGAATTTCCGAAATTGTACCATCCCGCACAGCATACTGACACGTATTGAGCGTCGTTTTTTTCTTTTCTTACTGGGCTCGGCAGTAGTGTAGCGTACATATGAGTTACATGATGTTTCATAGTTTGCGCCGCATATGGGCTTCGACCGTGTGGTCGAAGCCGTGTACGATATATGAGTAGTAGCTAGCAGATTACGAATAATGAACTGTATCTCAGTACCTCTTACGTTCCCTTTGCCACGTACAGTGAATTCTATGATGGTGAAAACAAGGGCATCGTGTAGTGACAATATAGAACTGATGAAGGGCTATGCCAAGTGACAACTGTGCACGATAACGATGGGGTAGACCCAAGTATGGTGAGAAAAAGTACAGATATGCACTACGTGAGACTGTATTGAATATGTTGATATTGTTATATTATATGGTTTCCCTCATGCCTCCGGCGCAATTATCTCAAACAATGATCGAAAATCAAATATCCAACTGCATACCCATCCAAAATGCCCGCGCTAAAGACATTTCCCTCCAACCCAGCGAACGAGATGCAAACGCCCTCAAGACTTAATGTCATTCAAACTCCACAATGCGCGCTGAATTATGCAACAAAGCGCGATACAAAAAGAAAAGCGAAGGAATAACCAACAAGAGAAGATCAGAAAACCGGATACAGCAAAGGTTACCAAACCCATACGCCACGAGATGCCCATATCACCAGGAAGGAAAGACCCTCATCACATAAAACTCATCTTGACCTCCTTCTCCTGTCCAAAGTCATCATCAAATTCATCAGCCCAAGCATTATGACCCAAATCCCCCGACGATGCACCCGCATTACTCGCGTACGATTCCGTTTTAGCAGATCTCAAGGGCGGACGTTCAGCAGGCGTAGGGTCATCCCAAGAAGGCTGTGCATCGGGGTTCCAAGGCGCAGCAGATCCGTTTTTACTAGGTGTCGTGGAGTCCCAGGGCGAGGAGGTGCCGGAGCGATTTGGATGCGCGGGTAGAGGTGACAGAGGTAACGGGGATTTATTGTTGGGGGTCGAGGTAGATGTTGGTGGATCGCGGAAAGAAGTGTCGAATGTCATTTCCATTTGACCTGCGCCGGGATCATCGAATTCGTCGTATTCTTCGTAACGGCCATTTGAAGGGGAAGAAGAAGTCGTCTTTTTGGGATCTGTGCTTGATACGCCTAGACTGTCATTGTAACTCTTCGTCTCTCTCAGCGTAGAGTACGGACTTGTTTGTGATGGCGATACAGTTGCGATGTCGATTTTCATAGGCGGCAGCGTGCTTTTGATTTCTTTGATTTCGAATTCAGCTTCGGCGTTGTATTCCTTGCTTTCTGCAGCCAAGGTGGCTACCTCCTTTCTGATTGCGTCGATGTCGAACATGACCTGGTTTTCCGCTAGTTTCGCTGGATCTTGGTCTTGGTCCAGCTTCCGGTGGCCTGGTGGAGCGGCATTGGAGTTTTCATCATAGACCTCCCAGTCCTTCTTGTCCTTCTTCTTCTTCGACCACCAGCTCAATTTGCTACCCCTTTTCTCTTTCTCTTGCGCTTTCTTCTCCAATTCTCTTCGTGCTTCCTCGATCTCATTGATAAGTTCGCGTTGGCGTACGTCGTGATTCTCAGGGTCTGGGTCCTCGATCTCGGCGAACTCATCGGATTCTACTAACCAGCCGACTTCGCGGAGTAGCTTGGGCATGGCAGCACGGTAGGCCATGTGACCAGGGACCAGTTCGGTTACGTTAACGTTTTCGATGGTCGGGATCTGGACGGGTGCTAGACCAGCTACGCGCATTACTCCACCACTTGTTGCACGGAACAGATAGCCTAAACACAGTGTCAGTAGTAGACAAAGGGTAGAAGTGTGCATGACGTACCCAAGATCCAGTCATTGGTAGCATACCCATTGACAAACCTTCCAGGCACGACTGATCTTGCCCTAATGTACTCGTCATGCTTGGCTACTGCTGGTGTACCAAACATATAGACATTCTGCACTATGCCGAATGCCCCACGATTTGCAAGTTCCTTCAAACATGAGAAGATGACTCTTGACCCCAAGGAGAAACCGACAAGAGTGACAGGCCTTGTCCCTAGGTTGCGATCGATGAGGGAGTCTGCAAGGATCAATCCGGCCATGTCTGCTCGTGCTTGCGAAACGATCCAAGGGTTGTCAATCAGGTAAGAGAGCTTAGTCAAAGCCAGAGGAAGCGTCATAGCGGCCATGAGGGCTGTGAGGATGGTACTTCCCAAAACTTGTTGGAGACCTTGTGTGAGAGCCTAGTATGGTTAGTAAACACCTTGCTAGTTTGAACATGAAAAACTCACTTCGGTGGCAAGAATATTGATGGTGTCACCCATGCTCCTCAGCATCTCAGGTTCCCATAGTACGGAATATATGTCGCCCATGATGGGATCCACAGTACTGTACGGTAAGCGGACATCGTCCACTTTGCCGTTCATCCAGCCCGCCAACGTGATGATGAGATGAGTCCTTTTGTTGTTATGGAGCGGTCGGTACTCGAACGTCTTGACAGCACCTGTGCGTCTGTTCATGGCTCGTACACCAACAGTACTACCCGTGACTACACCAGTCGACGTAATGATGGCGGCACCTCCAGCACCTGCCAGGAAACTACTTGTGCCTGCTACGCCTATAGTCGTGAAACCCGCGGCGAGACCGGCGCCAATGACTGGAGCGAGTAGGCCAGCGGATAAGCCAATAACGAGACCACCACCGACAGTCGCAAGACCCATAAATGCCAATCGCTTGTTGCGTGCCCGCTTAGCTCGGTTGACCATATGTTCATCTTCGTTCCAGTTCTCCTTGTCTGCCTGCTCTTGCATCTCCAAAGCATCCGTGACACGCTTCTCGAAGCGGCAGCTTTCCAGCCAGTCTACACTGAGATACTTTCCGACCTGCTCAAATAGCTCTCTTGAGCGTGAATCATAAACAGAGTCGGCAATGAGGACTAAAAACAGGTCGCATAAGACGGTCCACCGCAAATCGATGTCTAGGTTTTTGCTGGTGGGAAGTTGTGATGGTGATCTGACGTCTGGGTAATCGAAATCGTCGTCCTGATGTTCTTGGTACGGTGGAGGGGGCGGTGTTTGTAGGTCGTCTTGCGATTCTGTCGTCGATGCCCTCTTCGGTTTTGAATCTTTAACTAGTGAACCAGGGCGCGGCGATGATATAGACGGCCTGGCAGAGTCCGACTCATTTACCGTCTCCACCTCTTCTGCTGCCGGATTCTTTACTCGAGCATTCTGCATTAGTGCTGGCGTAAGATCTGCGGGGACCACGCCATGTTCAGACAGTTGCTCGATCATGATTTGCTCAGAAGCATTAATATCCATGTGCCCATAAATCTTGACCATGATTTTCTGTGACCACATCTTTGTTGTTCCTGACTGTAGCTCGAGTAGCTTCTTCATTTTCCTGTTGGTCGTCTCGAATTCTGAAAACTTGCGTTCCATTTCTACCATGGCCAAACGTACCAATCCAACATATGCGACACGCTGTCCTTCGGTAAGGAGGTTCTTTGTCGCCTGCATTTGCGAGAGCGGATCACGACCCTCCTCGTCCTCGTCGGCCAGGGCAGTACTCCTCTCCTTGAACAGGTACGCGGTGTTGTCGTCCATGCTCGTTTGCGAGTCAGCATCATCATCCATGATGACTCTTGTATATCCTTTGGCAGCGCCTCCGACGTTGCCATAGCCATGCATGTCTTCTAGTTCTTCCGTGTTCTCCTTCGCAATGAGCCTGTTGTCGTCGTCGTACATGTCGTATCGAGCGTATGCTGGCATCGTCTGCCATTCGCCGTCGTCCTCTTCCTTCTTCTCTTCCTTGACATCTGTTTGCGACTGCATGACTGCATGCTGATGTGAATACTCGGATACGGTCGGGACGCTCGTTTGGCGGCGGTGAGGAGGTGCTATACTTGTGCTCGTGGACGTTTCGGTGGTCTCGGAAGGTCGTGTAGCCTCGGGTGTATCTTGCTTCGTTTCTACTGGCTTGTCTTTAGGTGCCTTTGGGTCGGCTGTATCCATGGGCTCCTTCACCTGCCCATTGACTTGTGGGAGCGCATCGCTTTCCTTCTCAGTGCCTTCAGATGCGACCTCTGAAAGCTTCCCCTCTGTATTCTCTGCCTTGACTTGTCCCTCTTCCGCGACCTTGTCTGGACTGGTGGCTGTGGAAGCTACGGCATCCTCAAACTTCTCCCCTTCCGAGTCGGAACTGTCCTCCACCGGCGTCCGTGGCCTTCGCTTCCTTACGGGCAGACCAAAATCATCATATTCGACCGCCTCGTTAGGTTCCTTCTTCACGTCCGCAGTTTCGGCATTATTTCCCTCATTCTTGGGGGCCTCGGCGGGGTTCTCGCTCATTCTGGTGGGGACTACCGTGAGAAACGCATGGAGAGGGCAAGTTCGCAGTCGTGTCAAAAAGAAGAGCGCAGGGAGCCGCCGTATGAAATAGTTCACGTATATGTCCGAGTATGTACAAGTACGCGTGCAATGCCCAGAGGCGGATTTACCAAAGCGGAGAGCAACGGGGGTGTCGCTACAAGCCGCAGACGTCGGATACTAAGTTAGCGTGGCACGCGTGGCTGGTGCACGCTAGGTTCCGCAGTCTGGTTCGAACTTTTGGCCGCAACGAACTTTTTTCCCCGCGAACAATCAACTGCTCCTAAGCACAAAGTCACAATGAAGTTAAAGCGCGCAAAGGTAATCGATAGCATCCTATCGCAAGCACCCGAATAATTCGCTTACTGTAAGCCAGGCGTACAAGAAGCAGCTCCATCAATACGAACTCAACTTCGGCTTCCGCGAACCTTATCAAGTCCTACTTGATTCACAGATCCTCGAAGATGCTTACACCTGCAAAATCGATCTCCTCGCGCGACTTCAGAAGATGCTCGGCGGGCAGGTAAAGCCCATGATCACGACATGCGACATGCGACACCTCTACAACGCGAAGCCGAAAAACGAGACGCTCATATTACAAGCCAAGGAGTACGAGCGCCGGCGATGTAATCATCAAGACTTGGAGGAGCCGCTGAGTACACTAGAGTGTTTGAGCTCAGTAGTGGACCCCAAGGACAATGCGACGAACAAGCATCGATATGTGGTTGCTGCCAACGACCCGAGCACGCGCGCGAAGATGCGACAAATCGCTGGCGTACCGATCATATATCTATCCAAATCTATAGTCCTCATGGAATCTATGGCTGATGCGACAGAGCAACACCGAGAGCGAGAGGAAAAGTCAAAGTTCAAGTTGGGGCTCAAAGGGCAGCGGAAGCCAGAGGCGACACCAAAGAGGAAAAGAGAAGATGAGGGACAAGCTGGAGAGGGTGGTCAATCTATTGGAGATCAGGCTACGGGAGATACGAGGCCCAAGGCGAAGAAACGCAAGGGCCCCAAGGGACCTAATCCGCTGAGTGTCAAGAAGTCGACCAAGGACAAGACGGCCCAGTCTGGCGCTACCAAGAAGGCGCGACCGTCCGCATCAGAGACTGACGGCGACAAACAGAGGGGCGAACGCGAAGAATCTGCGCCTCGTAAGAGGAGAAGGAAGCACAAGTCCAAAGCTGACGGTGGCGGCGATGCACCGGATGGAGGAGAGCCTGCAGAGCCAGCTTCGCCATGATAGTCGGCACAAGATATAGGTCCAAGTGTGGACCAACATGCGATACCCGAAATACTGGACAGTGTCAGGTCTGAGAGTCGAAATCGATGGGGCGCAACCTACCCCGGTTGTATGCCATTCATATTACAAGATAATTAGGGGGAGTCGCGGCGACGGAAAACATGTGCCATGAAAGCATTTATACTCTCTTGCCTTGTGCAAGGAGGTCAGAGACCTTGGGCGGAAGGATGAGCGCACTGCGATCGTTGCGCTTCACAAACTCGACCACGACTTCAGCAGTCTTTTCAGGAAGGTCTTCGTGGAGGAAATGCCCAGCGGCGGGAAAGACTTGGAGTTGAAATTTGCCTGTACTGCATTAGATACCTCACAAAAGCGACAATTTAGTAGACATACCCTGCATCTGCCCAATCATCAATTCCTTGTCCAGTCTGTCGGTTCCAGCGAGCAGCAATAATTTGGCTCCCTTTCCACTGAGGAACTTGCCGCTCATACCAGTGAACCAATTCTCCCAGTATGGCTCGGTGCTCGCGAGCTCTGTCCGCCACGCCCAGCGCCCATCTGGATTTTGTAGCAACAGGCTCGGTACGCTTGCTCTCGCTGACTGTGGGTTGCGTATCGTTCGTGATCGGATGTGCCACTCAATAGCAGCAGGAAGCGAAGGGAACGACTTGGGCCTACTCGCAAGGTAAGTATGCATATGTCCCAGTGTCTCCATGGCTGAGCCCTCGACTACATCAAGCACTCCAAAGCCCAGTAGCTTGTTTCCTAGTAAGCCCTTGTTGGCCACATCGGTGACGACTGCACCGCCCAGACTGTGTCCTATCAGGACAACCTGGGGGAGTTCTTCCCAACTCATCTTGCTCTGGGTGAGCGACAGCATGTCGACTAGATCTTTACTGAGCTGCCCAATGCTCAGATCATTGTCCACCTCCCCACTAGCGTTCCAGACAACACTTCCGTGGTCGCGTGCTTCGACAGCCAGTATTCCGATTTCTGGCATGGCCCTGCGAATCTCCTTGGCTGCCAGCGCAAAGGTCATTGCTGAGCTTCCGGCGCCATGGTGGAGCACTACCAAGGGTGCCTTCGCCGTCGCTGGCGGTGTGAGGTATACGTGAAACTTGGCATGTCCTGACCTATCCTTGTGCTGTTCAAGATAGAATTCTTGGGCATAGTAGTCGGACCAATGTATTGCGGGGGCGGGTCTTAGTGTATTTGACGGTCTGACAGTACCGGTGCTAGACATTGACGATGCCGAGGACGAGTCATCTTCGTACTCGGGAGGCTCTTCCTGCAATGGCTCTGGTGGTGGCAGGGAAGAAAGTTTGGTCTTTGCGAACTCTCTAGCCAAGCTGGACATGGTGTGTGGCTTGGACGAGGCTGTTTGAGTCGAAAATCAGGGTTTGGTGAAGCGTGGAGATCCGCACATCGGTGATTGGACAGCTAGCGTGTCTTCAGCGTTCCAACATGTCGTGGCCTGGAGGCGTGAGGGGAATTGATACGGGTGGGGTTCTATCTGATAGACGGCAGGGATAAACGCCAATGTCTTAACGAAGAGCCGTTAGAGGCAGCAAGAGATGCATCGCGAACCCCGTTTCGCAATCCAATGACGCAGCGGCGTTGGATGACAGTGAGATACGCCACGAGGCTGGGCGTACCGTGGAGATGGTTGGCAAGTGTAGGGATCGCTTGGAGGTTTCCGCGCGGCGATCTAGGCTTCTGATGTGCCGCTAGTCAGTTGTGAACCTGGATCAATGTGATGATGACGTCGGTCGATCTTTGTCTTAGCGTCCCAGCCGTGAGTAAAACATCGACGCCTCCCGGTCGCATTCTAAACGTTTCACGAGCTTTCAAGAGCTCTTATTATCCCAAAACTTTGTAGAGACCTCTGCAGAGCCTTACATATCGGTAGAAACTGATATTGCCCGCCTGAACTACTATACCGCCAGTGTTTGTAGCTCAAGAAGAGCTCCGAATGTCCAGCATGTGGAGCGGAAAAGACAATGGAGACCAGGACGGCCTGAGGGCGGAAGAACCACACCCAATTCCCAACGACGATGGAGCGTCGAGGTCGTCCAGGAGAAGCCATCAACCGTCGAGAAGAAGCGAAGAGCCGACTGAGAGGACCCGGCTTCTCGACCGTCCCAGGCCACCACCCACCTCCGATGGCTACCTTGACCCAGATGATCCAGCTGTATGTTTTCCAGTCTTTGTGTAGAAAGTCCATCTAACAGTTCCAGGTGTCTCCATACAACCTCTGGACCGTTCGCGCTATGCGCTACCTGACCATACTCTTCCTCGTAATCACCTTCTTGTGGTGGGTACTTTTGTTAGTGTCCATCTTCGTCTCCCCTCCTGGCTTACACACCCGTGGATCGGGCTTCTTCGACTTCGCCTACACATGTCTCACCCTCGGCAATCTCCTCGTCGCAACCATCTTCTTCGTTACTCCTGCCAGAGGTCTCCGTATCACCACAGCAATCATCGCCGGACTCCTGGCTATTGACATGATCCTTATCTTGGCAGTACCTCGCATCAGGCTTGAGGAAGGCTGGGTCGGTATCGCAAGTGTTGTCTGGGCTTTCGTCATGGCTGTGTGGTGCATCCTGACCGATCGTGTCGTCGCATACGGCAAACACGAAGAAGAGGAACGTCTTACTGGCCGAGCCGAGACACGCCGCACACTGAAGGAATGGCTTGCTGTTACAGTCGCTACGATTCTCACAGTCATCTTCATCGTTATTGTCATCTTGATGACTGGAACTCTCGGCATGCGTGCCCGCGATGCCACACTCAAAATGTATGGTGACCGTATCCTCGTAGATGGCGACAAGTACGCCGTGCATCTTGCCTGTGTCGGAAACGCCTCCGAAACCAGCGGTTCCAAGGACCCTACCATCCTCCTCGAGGCCGGCGAATCGCCACTGGAGTATGACTTTGAGCACTGGGCTTACGCAGCCTACAAGAACGGTACTATCTCCCGCTACTGTTACTGGGATCGCCCTGGTTATGCCTTCTCCGACAACGCACCCTCCCCACACTCGGCCGGCATGTCTGCGGACGTTTTCTCAGAAGCTCTCGCCAAGTCTGGAGAGGAAGGACCTTGGATTCTCGTATCCGCTGGTACTGGCAGCATCGTCTCTCGAATCTTCAGCTCGCGTCATATGAAGCAGGTCGTTGGTCTCATGATGATCGATCCCCTCCACGAGGACCTTCTTCACCGTTACGGCGGCGCAGGACGTGGTTTCATCCTCTGGGCGTGGGGCATCATCTCACCTCTCGGTACCGTCCGTCTTGCAGGCGCACTCTTCAAGGGCCGCACCCGTGAAGACCGTGTCTACGGTCGCAATGCATACCAATCGGGCAAATATATCAAGGCGCAACTTCAAGAGAACCTCGTTGCTGACAGCCTCACCAAGAACGAGGTTTCGTCTGCTAGGAACATTCAGTCCGCCAACACCCCGCTTGTCGTCGTTTCCAGTGGCATCGAAGTCAGGAGGGACAGCGAGTGGGAGCGAAAGCAGAAGGATCTGACTACTCTTACGGACAACCTCGTCAGCTGGGATGTCGTCAACAAGGCGCCTCATCAGGTATGGGACACGCTCGAGGGACGTACCGTCATGGAGAAGCGTCTCAAGCAGCTTGTCAAGGCTGCGGCCAAGGTTAAGAGCGAGACGGATGATGAGCAGTAGGAGCATCTATCTGCAATGAAAAGCATGCTTCATGACACGGTGGACGGGCCACTACGTAGCAGCGATGCAGTTTGGGAAAACTCGTCTCTTTTCAAAGTTGACCTTCGGTTCTTGTTATAAGTTTTCCTTCGCATACCCTACGGCGTTGCATGTTTCGGCTTTTGTTTTCCTTCACGTAGCACCAGCACATACTAGTCTAATGTCTAAGACCATGTTCGATGACTTATGTTATACACATCTCCACAAATGCCGTGTGAAGCTACATGAGTTGTACAAGAAATCCCCTTCACCTCCGTCTAAACTTTGACTTCCCAATGACCGGTCTTTTAACCACCCCATCGACATCCGCATCCTTCTTCTTCACCACGCCTGCTTTCTTAACCACAGGTCCATTCTCCTCCTCAGCAATCCTTCGATCCTCATTCGCCTTGTCAACGGCCATCTGCGCCTCCAACTCAGCCTTTCTGTTGAACTCGGTTTCCATAATACGCTTATCTCTCGCAGAGTACCCCTTCTCCTTGATACTGTAAAACACAGCGCCCAGATCCGCCAACCAGTGTGGATCCACAGAAGTAACACACGACATGTACTCTTTGCTCGTAAGAATAAGTTCATGGTACACGACGTAATCGGGCAAGTAGCCTAAACCGTAGAGCGCAGAAGTAGGATGGAGTTGGATGGTAACGCTAGTACGGAGGTTGATGTACTCGCCTATACCCTTGACCTTGGCAGCTTGGTGGTAGTAGCCCGAGCAAATGCATTTACGGATCACGTCCCAGTCGGTACCGCAGGAGACGAGCTTCATCTTCTGCTTGGACATGATGTCGTAGATTTGGTCGCGGATTTCTTTCGCACGACGAAGCGCTTTTGGATGCAAGAAATGGCGGACACACCAGCCATCGGAGTAGCCGTTGACTTTCCACTGCGTATAGACGTGGAGCAGGGTAAGGTGATCAGATTCCGGAACGAAGAACTTTTCGCGCGCGGCGTCTGATTCTTCCTGGCGTTCTTTGGGTCGGTAGAAAACGGAGGGGACGGAGAGCATGGCGACGATAGTGAGCATTTCTTCGCTGCATTCGTATTCCGTGGCCGTGATGATGAGTTTGGCGAGGGAAGGGTCCATGGGGAAAGCCGTCATGGTGCGGCCGAGATCGGTGAGGTTGCCGATGTTGTCTAGGGCACCGAGGGCCCAGAGGTCGAACAGAGAGGTTGTTATGGTGTCTTGGGGTGGCGGGTCCATGAAGTCAAAGTCGAGTAAGTCGCGGACGCCGAGGGATTTCAGTAGGAGGACTGTGTTGGCGAGATTTGTTCGCTGGATTTCTGGAATGGTTTGGATGTAGAATTCGTCTCGGAAGGCTCGCTCTGTGTATAGATGGAAACACTTTCCTGGTCCGGTACGGCCAGCACGACCAGCACGTTGGGAGGCGTTAGCCTGCGAAATAGGTGTAATCTGAAGTGTGTCCATGCCCATCTTCGGGTTGTAAACTTTGAGCTTGGAAAACCCAGCGTCCACCACATACATGATGCCGTCCACTGTCAAACTAGTTTCTGCAATGTTGGTGGCCACGATGACCTTGCGTACGCCTGGTGCTGCTCTGTCGAAGATCTTTGCTTGCAGGTCGGCAGGCATCTGACTATAAATGGGAAGAATACTGAGTTTTGGCGGGTCGTTGAGAAGTTTAAGCCTTTCGGCTACAAGCTCACATGTGATTTCAATATCCTCCTGACCTGTCATGAAGACTAGAATGTCGCCAGGTCCTTGGGAGACATGTATAGCGAGGACCTGTTTGACTGCACTGTCGACATAGTCCTCGCATGGCGATCGCGAGTATTGGATGTCAACAGGGAACGTTCGCCCTGGAATTATGAACTCTGGGGCTCCTCCGTAGAAGCGTGAGAATCGTTCTGAGTTCATGGTGGCTGATGTGACAATCAATTTCAGATCTCGTCTCCGTGCCAGCACCTTCTTGAGGAGACCCATGAGCACATCGGTGTTCAAAGCTCTCTCGTGGGCCTCGTCCATGATGATGCAGGAGTATTTGTCCAGGTCTGGTTCTACCAACGACTCTCGGAGCAACACACCATCAGTCATGTATTTGATCTTAGTTTCCTTGCTAGTGCAGTCCTCGAAACGGATGGCATATCCAACCTGACCACCCAGCTTCACCTCCATCTCTTCACTCACGCGTTTTGCAACACTCATAGCTGCAACACGACGAGGTTGTGTACACCCAATAAGTCCTTGCTTGGCATAGCCATCCTCAAAAAGGAACTGAGTCAGTTGGGTCGTCTTTCCAGAGCCCGTCTGACCGACGACGATGACGACTTGATTGTCTCGAATCACGCGCAGGAGGTCTTCTCGAACTGCAAAGGCCGGAAGGTATTGTCTCTGCTCTCTGAGTGTCTTGCTCTTACTGAAAGCACTTGCGCCTTCTTGTTTGCTGAGATGCTGAGCAAACTTGCTGCCGCCCTGTTTCTGCTCGTCTTCGGGGCCTGGGGCAGCACTATCCGTGTCCTCCTCCTTGACGCCCATGATGTTTCCCAATGTAGTTCCCTTGGCGCTGGTGGCTTCTTGCGTCTGTTTAGCCCGTTCTTTCTGCTGCCTTTTCTCCTTGACAACACGACTGCCACGCCGACTGAAGACAGCCATATCGCTCTGTGGGTCGCGTACGGCAGGAACAGGGTCGATCTGCTTGGTGAAAACAGTCTTTCCGTCGAGAAAGGGCGGTTTGAGGTCGTGAACAAGAATATGCACACGCATGGCATCTTCCTCGTCGTCGAAGTCATCGTCAAAGGTTCTTCTTTGGGCGACTCCAGACTGCAGCATCCGATTCGTCTCCCACGCGTCTACGTCCTTCTGCTTCTGTTGCGCCCGCATGCTTGCTCGGTTGTTTTGTTTCTTTTCGGTCAGCGCAGCCTCGCGTTGCGCATCCAGCCATGTGCTCTCAGCGCCGCCGAATGGGTTGTGAGTGTCGTCTCCGAACGTGTGCCCGTTCTCCTCGCCGCCATACCAGTCGCGATCCAGCGCCATGGAATCAAAGTCGTCCACCAGCGGCTCGGGCCCATCGAAAGACTTCTGCGATGGGGTTGCGCCATTGTCCTGCAACTTGGGTGTATGCGCTCGGGAAGATGCAGCGTGGTTCGGCTTGCGGAACTTTGGACGGGGCGCGATGGAGTACTCTTCGGGGTCGAGCTTGCGCCGCTTCGGGCTATGTCCGCGTTCCATGGTGGGCTGTAGAGGAGCAGGTGGCGTCGCGTGTTGTCGTGGTTGGAAAGTTTAACATGTCGCGAAAGATGATGCTCGGGGGTCCGCAGTATCGATAGGCAGGGCAGGAGCTTCGGCCAATCGTTGCGGGGCGCCCAAAATTATTTCCAACTTTTGAAAAAGTTCCCCACGCGACTTGAACCTGCGCTCTTACGGCGCAATTTACTTGTCAACACCAGCGCAATGTCTATGATAACGGCCACAACATGGGTGCCGCGCGGCTTCGCGGCGCCCTTTCCCTCACGATACCAATTTGACGAGGACGAGTACGAGCGGATATCCAAGCTTGCTAACCTGCAACTCGAGGACGCCAAGGAGGATCTCGAAGAGGCGCAGGCTGAGGAAAAGAGCAAGAGCAACGGCACTTCATCCAAGGCCTCCAAAAAGGACGACGAGTGTGTGCGCCCAGCTTGTCTGTTTTGCCACTGCTAACTGCTGCCAAGGGACGATGATGACGACCTCAAAGAATACGATCTCGAGCACTACGACGACGATGTTGCTGAAGACCATGGTGATACTATGGCCATGTTCGGAAACGCGAAGAACCTCGTCTTCCACGAGAATGACGAGGATGATCCGTACATCACCATGCAAGGCGGAGAGGAAGAGGACGAAGAAGATCGTGAGGAGCTTCAAATCTTGGCTACGGACAACCTAGTTCTGGCTGGTCGCATAGAAGACGAAGTCGCCCATCTCGAAGTCTACGTATACGAGGACGAGGACGACAATCTCTATGTGCACCACGACATTATGCTGCCTGCGATTCCGCTTGCCGTCGAATGGTTAGATCTGCCTGTGGGCAAGTCGATAGGCACAAGTGAAGGCAGGGGCAACTACGTGGCGATTGGAACCATGGATCCTGATATTGAGATCTGGAATCTGGATGTCGTCGACAGCATGTACCCAGACGCAGTGCTTGGACAAGGCGCCGAGGATGCAAAGATGGACAAGCCCAAAAAGAAGAAGAAGAAGTCAAAGAAGGCCAACGACGAGTTCCATGTCGACTCGGTCCTCTCACTTGCAGCGAACCGACAACACCGAAATTTCCTCGCTTCATCATCCGCCGACAAGACCATCAAGTTGTGGGACCTGAACACGACAAAATGCGCCAAGTCATACACGTACCACACGGATAAGGTCTGCTCCGTTGCCTGGCATCCCGTCGAAGCCACTGCGCTGCTCAGTGGTAGCTACGACAGGACTGTCGTGGCAGCCGACGTGCGTGCACCCGACGCAAAAGCGCCACGATGGGGTGTCGAGAGTGATGTCGAGACTGTGCGGTGGAATCCTCACGACCCGAACTACTTCTACGTAAGTGTTGCAGCACAAACTTGAATCACGTCGTACTAACAACCCCAGGTCTCTACCGAGAATGGTATGATACACTACCACGACGTTCGCAATGCGCCAAAAGACCCCTCTGCCTCGAAGCCGGTATGGGTGCTACAAGCACATGACGAATCCATCTCTTCGTTCGACATAAACCCAGTCATACCCGGCTACCTGGTCACAGGCTCAACAGACAAGCAAGTCAAGCTCTGGAACATTCAAGACAATGGACCGAGCATGGTCGTATCGCGAGACCTGGGTGTTGGGCGGGTCTTCTCAACATCCTTTGCACCTGATAAAGAAGTCGGTTTCCGACTGGCCATCGCTGGAAGCAAAGGTGCAGTACAGATCTGGGACACAAGCACGAACGCAGCCGTGCGTGCAGCTTTCGCGAACAAGGTGCCGGCAATTAGAGGGGATGGCAAGGAGAGACTCGTGGGTCTTGAGGAGCAGGACACAGACTCAGACACCGAAGAGGGCGAAAGCGACGACGAAGGTGCCGAAAATGGTGACGAGAAGGGGTGGGAGTCGATGGAGGAGTAGACGATGATACCCTGGGCATATAGGACCTACAAAACGTGGCGAATGTACCAAGATCTGATACCATTTGTACCATGACCTACATCTTGCACAATCAAGCAATTTGTGAAGCTTGACCCCGCAACGGTCGAGAAACCCATGTAAAGTCATGTTTCGCAGAGTCGCAATCGCGAGTCATGTCCCGCACGCGTTTCAAAAATTGCCCGACGACCTGGACAGCTCGCCCTTGCTTTTCAGCTCCTTTCATCTCATCTGAATCGGGTAGCCTCATTGTGTGGCAGCGCGATTCATAGTTGAACATCGTAGTGACATCACCATCACCAAGAGCAACGGTAAATGATAAACCCAAATTCGTTTTCTGTGCCAGTGCCCGAGCGTGACGAAGCAAAGTGAACCAGCGGGCGAACTCACACCACACATCCGACAAGCGACCGGCTGATCTACCTTCGTTTGCAGCTTAGGAACTGGCCGGGCACCAACATCTCCGCAAAGTGGACCCGACGACGACGCTGCCTTTGGTCTCGATCTCGAGAGACGGCGGCCCAAATCGTCATTGCTAGGTTCCCCCGTCTCGGCCCTTCACAGTTTCGAAACCACCAAGGCCACGCAAGGCAGAAAGGTCAAAACCATCGGACCCTTTTGATGATGTCTAAGGATAGCAGGCCGACATCCTCGGAGTATGCAAGACAGCTGTTCATTCGTGCGTTTGTAAGGTACAATCGTGGCACCGAGTGAGCGGCCTGCCTTTGGCGCCTCTGCACAAGGTTTTAGAGTGCCAGGTGACCGGATTAGGAGCGGGTTGACAGATATGCCTTCACCAACGCAACCACGGTACCGTTTTCGCTCGCGTCGGAGCTTATCCATATGGCATGCTATGCGTGAGCTGTCGAGGCAGAATGACAGCTGTGCCGCCGACCCCCGATTGCAATTATTATCCACCTATCCGCCATTCATCTGAATCATCTCACATTGTCAATGCCGTGTGACAGGAAAGGGAAAGCCCTTCATTCAGCTCGGTAGTGGATCTCTGCTTGTGGGAAGCGTTGAAACAGCGGGCCTTTGGAACCCCAACGAAAGCGTGCGGATCAACTAAACAGGCCAACGAGCCCCGGCTCAATCTGAGACGCATGGGCGGCAGACGCCCTCTCTGCGAGGCAACCCCATTCGTCAGCTATAGAAAACATATCACCCACTAAACTTAGCCAGGCTGTGTCGACGCCACTAACTCAGCATCCCAGGACCCAATACACTCTGATTTGCTGCTTTTTACTTGGTTCTGGCGTTCCCCCCGGTCACTCCTACCAATCTTCGAGAGACATGTCGACGCGGCTTGGTTAGCCTGCCGCCCCGGGGATGCTGGTTTTTCAACCCATTGAGTCGCTCTATCGCGCGCCCTCTTCTTCAGGCTTCCTCCCTTCCTTTGCCTTACGCGCTCATTGCCTTCCACAGCAGCTATCATTCCCTCATTTCGCGGCCCGGTGTTCGCTCCTTACGACACAGCTGGTCTCTACGCTCTTTGACAGACTATCCTTCTTCATACCCACCATTCATTCTTCACTTCATCGCTAAACGCTGCAAAGCCAACATTAAGAAACCCGGAAACATCATCAAAGGACCCAAGGACTCGATCGGATCCGTGGAACCAACTGCACCGGACACTCGAGCCAACATTTTAGCGGCATCTGCACCACAGATACGACTCCAAAATCCAGTGCATTATTACACTGATAAGGTCACGCGGCTCAAAAATATCACCGAAACCACAGTGTGATCCTTTCCAGATCCTTTCTAGAACAACGCAACAAAGGCACTAGTGCAACTCTAGCTCTCGACTGTTTGGATCTCGTGCCAGCACCAAGCGCACTCTATCTCCGGCAGTACCCCGCCTATCTGCAGCTCACCTAAGTAGCGACCAACTACAGTCACCGCCAGAATTACCGGCCCCAGAACCGACAGCTGGACCCTTATTTGCAATATCGCCCATCTACTTCGAATTAATCCATCAATATGTCTCTCGCTCGTGCCATGACCAGGCGCATTAAGCGGACTGACGACCCGAAGGAATCCCCGGTGTCACCAACTCGGAGCCAGAGTGTCAAAACTCCTAACAACTTTGACCGCACAAAGATATCCCTTCCAATCGCCCTGGTATCGACCACCAACATGCTTTCGTACAATGCTCCTGACATCTCGAGCCTAAGGAATGTCTCATCATCAACCTCCTTGAGCCACTCTTCGGCAGACGACTCGGACCACAGTGTGTCAACACGCTCTCGGGCCTCTTCGCATGGATCAAGGGACACTACCCTTACCGATGCCTCTTCTGTAGAGTCTTCACCCATCTCGCCTACACCCAACCACCTCACTGGCTACTTTTCATCCGCTGGCAAGCAACTTAAGAAGTCTGCCTCAACCACCAGTCTCAAGCAAGTCAAAGAGGAGCCTGTAGAGGCTGTGCCTGCTATTCCTCAGAGGGCTCTATCGCACAGCAAACGCGCACACGAGCGACTGGCGCACAAGCGATCCCTTCAGAACGTCAGTACTCGTGGCAGCGTGAACTCGCGTGGAAGTGTCAGTTCTGCACGCCACTCCCGCGAGCAGCGGTCATCTCTCGACATGTTCAAGGGCACGATTGAGGAGGAGAGTCACCCCTTTGGTCGCGAACTGGAACAACTGAACGAGGTTGTTGAGGAATTCGGTGGTGTAGTACGAGATGCAGAGTCCGAGACGGACCTTTCAATTATGCGCTCAAAGAACCTTGCGGCTTTCTGTGCTGCCGATTATCTCTCGGAGATTCGACCACTTTTCAGTCATCGGTTCGGCGTACCACACCAAGCTCCTCCCATGGCTTGGATTTGAGAAGTCTCTACTGTGCCTCCTGGACGGTCTCTTTCGCTCTCAGCTCTATACCTTAGACGATGTCTTACGCTCTCGCTTCCGTGTACATACTTACGGATTTTGATCCCACCACTCTTTGGTCTAATTCTAGTTTCTTTTTTGTCTCATATTTTATCTGCTGGCATGGTTGGAAGGGACGTAACACGGCGTTCCGGAATACCAGCCTCAGGCTTGGGCACTAATCCCACACTATCTCTAACGATCTCTCATGTTTGTCTTGTACGATGTTATTGAAGGCGGTCAGCCGCAGGCGGAATCGGAGGAACACGATGCATGGGGCTGGGTCTGCTGGACGTGGTGGCCACACTGCGTTCATGTCTTACTCAGACGACCACGCTTCGCAATCAAAATGTATACATACATCTTATCTACCCCTTGTGCATACTACGATGTTGGACTGATCAGTGATTTCATCCTGCTACCTTGTTATCTTGGAGTGTCCATGGGATGTGCCGAATTTGGAAGGTGCCATATTCCAGATAGCACCTTCCAAATTCAGAACAACAATGGCCACACGCGATACTCATGGCCATCTGACGAAAGACGAAGCATGAGATGGTGCGCATGTACCATTCATCGCGCTTCCCTGATCAAGCATATAATGGTTGGCAGACGCATGTGCAAGGATGCCTCTAGCGCGATCCGGAATCGGCGAAACACCTCGGCATCCTTCCCTTCGCATCTCAAACTTTTGACCAGTACAACGAAGGAAAGACGCAATTGAAAGCCACGCCCACACACGCCCAAGATGATATGTCGAACCTGTCTCCGGGCCGCCTCGCGCGCCCAAACAACCCCATTTCCCCGCCCACAACAAGCATCGCGTTTCCTCACCACCACAACACCCCTCCGCAACGCAACACCAATCTCCGCAAGCACCGCAACTCAATCTGCAGGCCGCCAAGGCGATTCAACATCTTCGCACACACCGCCAACCGCGACTTCTACATCTGCCGCACAGCCTTTTAGCGAGCCCTTGACACCGGCTGCGAGCCCGGATCTGAAAGCCACGGCGGCGGAGGCTGCCAAGAAGAAGGCGGCGCCGCTGGTGAAGAGCAGTATACCGGCGGGGCAACCACTCAAGGGACTGAATTTCCTCAAGGATAGACAGGACCCTGTTGCGTTGGCTGATGACGAGTATCCGAGCTGGCTGTGGACGATATTGGATCGGCAGGAGAAGAAGGCGGAGGCTGGAGCAGGAGATTTGTTCTGTATGTTTCTCTTGTTACACTTAGCCACGTCTACAGTGTAGAAAAGGAACCACTTTACTAACTACTCCCCAGCGAAATCAAAGAAACAACGTCGTTTAGCTGCGAAACGCCTCCGTAAGGAACAAGCCATGAACCCGGAGATGATGGTACCCAAAGTGCCTTTGTACGAACAGACTATCGATTTACCGGCTGGAGACGGTAGTTTGGAGGGTGCTGTCAAGGCGGCTGATGCGAGAGAGGAGCTGACAAAGGCCATGAGGAATAAGAGGAGGGCTAGCATTAAAGAGGCTAATTTCCTCAAGGCTATGGGATAGACGGTGGGCTAGCGAGTAGAAGAGTGGCGGGAAGAACCTTGGGTTGCCGGCATTTCATATGTAATTATGGACTGCATGGCTATTACGACTTGTACAATCATACGTGTGGGATTAGAATTGCATACCATGGAAAATGGACACGCTGGATTGAAACGAAGCATACGCCTGAACTTGATTACTCCCAACACACTGTGGCAGAATTTCAGACACGATGAATGAGCATTCGAAACATACATCCTTACACCATATAACTACTTTTCTTAAATACGTCCCAAAGATCTGACAAGAACGCCACGAAATGCAACCTCATCTCATCTCACCCTCGAAAAAACCTACGCAACGTCCACAAACCCCCTCTTCTTCCTGTTCTTCTCCTCATCCAGTGCCTCAACATCCTCCCACCTAACCAACCGTGCCTCATCCACCCTCTCCCCCACAAATCTCAACGCCGCAACATTGAAGCCAATCAAATCCTTGTTTCCCACAAGCGTCCTCCTCAAATCATTCCGCATAAGCTCAAGCACCGTCTTGAGTTCCCTACTAGCGACAATCTGCTTCTGATGCGTTTTGAGCATGAAGAAGAGGACGCGGCATGTCAGTGTTACGTTCCACTGTTTGCGCACCCAGATGGCGAGGAAAGTGAAGAGAGCGGGTAGGGAAGAAAAAGGTAGCACGAGTAACGCGTCGTGCAGCTGAGCAGCAGGAATCTTGGACATTGTGTTGAGGACGTGACGCTCAGCGGATATGTTGCCTAGAGCGAGGAAGAGGGGGTTACGCTGTGGCGGAGCGATTTTGGGATTGGTTTTACGTTGGGCTTCCCAGTCTCGGACGACGTCCAGGTCGGCGATGCCGAGGTCTAGCGCTTCTTGGATGCGTTCTCCGGCTGTGAGGGTGGTGATTGTTTGTTTGCTTGCGTCGACTGCTTCGGCGCGTTCGCCCGTCATGTCTTCGTCGTCTTCGAGGTTGGTGGCTAGAGTCTTCTCGTACATTTCTTCTAGTTCGCGTTCGCGTTCTTCTTCGAGGAAGATGGGTTCTTCGGAGCGGGTCCAGATGCGTATGCTCTTGTCGTGGCTGGCTGTGACGATGAAGTCGCCTGTTCGCGCGACAGTCATGGCCCAGATCTCGCCATGGTGACCCTTGAACTTTTGGATTTGCTGAAATTTGTCGCCATCCCAGCTCTTGATTGTGCGGTCCTTGGAGGCACTGAAGAAGATGTGGCGTTCGTCATTGTCGACGGGGTGAGGGATGAAGGATATTTGCATGATACTGTCTTCGTGGCCAAAGAGCGCTTTGTGGCAGTCTCCAAAGTCGAGACCCCAGATACGAACGTTCTTGTCGGCGGAACAGGTTGCGATGAGTTTGCTGTCGCTGGAAATCGACATATTGAGTACAGGCAGCTTGTGACCGTATAGGTTCAGGAAGAGCTTTAGTGAGTCTACAAAGAAGACCTTGACGGTGTTGTCGAGCGTTGCTACGGCGAGGAGTTTGGAATCGGGCGAAACCTCCACGCTCAGAACATCGTCATTGACCTTCAGTATGCGTGACTGGACGAGTTTCAGACGAGGTGTTGTGCGTTTCGTTCCTGGGATTTCTTCTTGAACGATGTCGAAGTTCCAGAACTTGATGGACTTGTCGGCGCTGCCAGTGATGAGGGACTTTCCGTCGGGGTGTACTTGCATAGTCCAAACTGCTCCCTCGTGCGCATCGATTTTGTCTAGTAGCGTGGATGCCGCTATGTCGTATAGCTCGATATGTCCATCTTTCGTTCCTACAACAACGATCTTGTCTCCTGGCAAGAAAGCGCAACAAAGTGCGTAACCGCATTCAAGTGTACGCAAGCAATTTTGTGTCTTGACGTTCCAAATCTTGAGTCCTCCACTTGACGCTGATGCCAGCATGCGATCATCGGAGCTGAGTGCGACCGCTCGTACATCGTTTCTGTGACCGGAGAGCTCGACGGATAATGTGCGACTGTAGTCGGGTGCTTCCTCGCTCTTCGTCTTGCTTCGTTGGGGTATTTCGTAAACGTCGACGAGGTTGTTGTTGGTGCCGACCAGTAGTTGTAGCTTCTTGGTTCCTTTGATGTGCATCCATGCAACTGATCTTACTTTTCCAGCTGTGCGCACGGTAACGTAGGGTACAAAAACTTCGCCTATTTCAGCATCCGCAGCGTTGACCTTGTCGTCAGCGTCAGCGTCGTCGTCCCCGTTCGTCTCGGTCTTGGCCTTCTCCCGCTTTCTTTTCCTCTTCCTGACCAAACTTTTCCGAACCTCTTCTGGCGTCTTTATCCGCCATATCTCAACGGCCTTCTCTGCGCCGTGTACGGCAATGTAATCGGCCTTGGCGTAAAAAGAGATGCCTTGTGTCCTGTCCTTGCCTGTCCGATATAGTATGCCTCTGGATGTAAGGAATTCTTGTTCTGCCCCTTCGCCAATGGTTGAACCTGCTTTTCGAAGGCCTGACTGGTCGATAGCCCATACTTTGAGCTCCCCATCGTTGCCCGCAGTTATGCAGCCGCTACCATCCGGCGAAACACCAAGTGCCCAGCACTCTCCGCTGGTTTGTGCAATGTGCGTCTCGATGCAGTGCTGAGTGGTGACATCCCAAATCTTGATCAATGCGTCCTTGCTCGTGGATAGTAAGAAGGCTTGATCTGCGTCCACGTCCATCTCTTCGTCGTCTGCGCCATCTTCTTGTGGAGCACTACCGGGGTGAAGGAACTGCAGGCCAGTGATTTGGCCTTTGTGCCCTCTCAGCTTGAATAAGCCGGTTTCCGAGACCAAGTCCCAAACCACGATATCCGTATCTTTGGAACCACTCGCTAGCCGTACTCCGCTCTGATCAAAGGTCAAGACGGTGACTGCAGACTTGTGCCCATTGAAGCTGATAATGACGGTCGAGGTTCGCGCATCCCAAATGCGTATGCTTCCGTCGGCGTAGCCCACGGCGAAGACGTCTGGGTCGATGTCGCTCCGACATATGACGGTGACTTCTTCGGTGCAAGTGTTGTCGCGCCACCTGCTCATAAGTTCACCCTTCTTTACATCCCAACATAGCACCTCCTCGTTGGCGGCGGTATATGCGCGTCCGGCGCCTGCGGGTCGATTTGAGCCGGGTTGCGTAAGGCCTTCTGGAGTCCAGACGATGTTGGAAGTGGCAGTCGCGACTACGCCGAAAGCATCGGTCTGCTCATACTTGCTATGTAGCAGTCAGTATGAGCTCTACTCGAGTTGCGCTGCACATGCGCATTACCTGTATGATTTGACCATTTTGCGCCGCCTCTACAAAAATTCGGATATTATGTGATGAGGACGTCTAAGGAAACTCAGAAGTAATGTCTTCAGGTCATTGCGCTCCCTATGCAATGTTTGCGGTTATGCGCCACTGGTAACGGTCGGGTTGGGAGTTGGTTACTTTCTGGAAACTTTTTAGACAAGGGCCAACCCCACGAATTGCGCTAGGCCCACCTTCCAGCATCACAGCACACCTCCGTCCTCCGCATCGCCGTCCTCGAGAGCTCCCCGCCCAACGACGCCAACCCGCCTACTAGAAGCTGAACCGCCAACATGCTTCTTCTCGACTACCAAAATGTCCTTATCGAGTCCCTGTTAAGAGAACGAATCAATGGGTGCGCAATACCCCGCTGCCTTCCGCTCCGCAGCAGCAGCCAGGTAGCTAACAGCACACAGAGGAGCTACAGCCAACATCGACCAGGTCGTCTCCGATTTCGACGGCGTCACCTTCCACATTTCCACTCCGGAGAGCAAGACTAAGATACTGGTGTCATTGCACATCAAGTGTTTCAAGGAGCTGGTTCAATATGGCGCGCAGGCAGTGCTGGAGCGAGAGTATGGGCCTTACATCGTAGAGCCCGAATCTGGCTATGACTTCTCGGTGCTCGTCGACCTAGAAAACCTGCCGGAAGAGCAGGGTATGGTCCATCGCCAGACCGGTGGAACAAGATGCTGACGGTGTGCAGAGGCCAAAGAAGACCTGGTTCGGCGCGTATCCCTCCTCAAACGGAACGCCATGGCTGCACCCTTCGAGCAAGCCTTCGACGAATTCCACGAGTTGCAGGAAGAAGCTTCGAAATACACATCTGAGTCGGCGCCGCAGGGTGTGGCAGAAGGCGGTGCCGTGCGCGCAATCCACTACAGAGAGGAGGAAGCCATCTACATCAAGGCGAGCCACGACCGTGTCACTGTCATCTTCTCCACCGTCTTCAGAGAGGAGACAGACAGGATATTCGGAAAGGTGTTCCTTCAGGAGTTTGTCGACGCTAGACGGAGAGCTATTCAGAATGCACCACAAGTACTCTTCAGGAACGACCCGCCCCTAGAGCTGCAAGGCATTCCAGGAGTCGATACGTCTGGTTCAGCCGAGATTGGCTACATTACATTTGGTATGTGTCCCAACATGATTTGGTGTACCCTTAGCTGACCTTCGCAGTGCTCTTCCCTCGCCATCTCGCCAAGCAACGGCGCGAAGAGGTTATCTCGCATATCCAAACCTTCCGAGACTACTTCCACTACCACATCAAGGCTTCAAAGGCCTTCATCCACACAAGGATGCGTAAGCGGACCGCAGATTTCCTCCAAGGCATGTTCTACCATCTTGCCTGCGTTACATTTATACTGACAGAAAACAGTTCTTCGCAGAGCCCGACCCGAGGCAGAGGAGAAGGAACGCAAGACAGCCAGCGGCCGTACTTTCAAGGTCCAAGCATAGATAAGATGGAGAAAATGATTCCAAACATAGCGCGGCACATGAGGTGCAACACTTATGCATGGCTACACGCTGCAGAAGTCTAGTCAATTAAAGAGGGTCATGTATGGCTGGTGTGAGATGAAGTACCAAGGAGGGCAAACCATGTAGATAGCGATTGAGACCTGCCTGGGATGCAGGCAAGAGCAAACCATTGATCACATCTATACCTACTTCTTCGATGCACCACACAATTCAACTATGCCATGCGGGGACTAGCGTAAGTCGCGACTGCCACTTTGAACGCGTCCTCTCGTACACACCCAGCTTGCGCCCAACAAGCGTTACCCCTCTTTCGCAAGCAACCACCATGTCTGAAGGAACAAGGCCAAAATACGACAATCTCCCAGGCATTGACACCGCCCCGGACATCTACGAAACCCCCGAACTCGCCGAAGACGTGTCTACAATACAAGCTTCCACCGCTGTTTCCGAATCCGACGGCGAAGGCGACGATGACGACCCTACGGATTCAGCAGTTCGTCACCAACGGCTCCAACCAGATCAGGCCCGTCATCGCTTTCAGCCTTCACGAATAGACGCCCGCGGGGTCGATTTCTCGGACAACATCACGGCCCAACGCCAATCCTACCGCACATCAACACGGCGCCAGCGACGGCGAGGCGAAATAATAGGGGATGACAGTGACGAAGAAGAGGAAAGCTTCGCCAAGAAGTTATTGCGGATCAAGAGGGAGCTAGCTGGGTTGGAAGAGGAGTACGAACGAGGGGTCAAGAGCGGGGACAAGTCGAAGATTGAGGAACAAGACCCCAAGGAGATGATGGAGATCATAGCGAGCAAAGTCGACACGATATACACAGCACACAAGGGTGGTGCGCGGGGCGCACAGGCGATACTCGACCGGACGGTACAGAGGTTCGAAAGCTACAAGCCCTTTGAGCCGAGCCCGAAAATCAGCAGTGCCATTGCAAATAAGCCACCATTACCAGGGACTCAAGTACAGAAGAGCCAGCTGGAATTTGTGCTGAACCAAGCGGCCGAGTTCGATAAGCGCATAACACAGATGGAAAACAATCTGGGCCTGAATGGAAACACGATGCCAGATCTAAGTGACCACACGCCTTTCCCTGTCGCCACTACCCTGACGAGGTTGGAGCAGACGTTGAGCTTGATTGGAGATGCTTCTACCAACAATTTGGACGCCGTTACGCAGAACGTCAAGAGGCTCACAGCAGAAGCGGAGCATTTGAAGGAAGTTCGGCAGGAAGCTGCACAAGCTGGTTCGACTTCTAGCGACACCAAGGCTGCGACCTATCCAGACCAGGAGGCCAAGATCAATGCCCTGTATGGAACATTGCCTTCTGTTGACAAGATATCGCCCATCCTGCCTATCGTCCTAGAGCGTCTGCGCACATTGCGACTCGTGCACACAAGTGCTTGGCAAGCCGATCAAGTATTGACTGAGCTAGAAAGCCGGCAATCAACGCAGGAACAAGAGATCAAAAAGTGGGAGCGTCAAATTGAGGTCCTGGAGAAGAACATGAAGAAGGCCGAGACGGCCATGGTCAACAACGTCAAGACTGTTGGGAACGACGTCAAGATGCTGGAGGAGAAGATGGCTAAGCTGCTTGCAGGAGGCCAGGATGACTAAAGTGCGCCATGACAGACTGTGACTTCGCAGCCATCACTGCCATGCATCTAGCTCAGCTGTACTGAAGTCATGTGGAGATCAACATCACACCAAGTGCTCGTAACATTCCTGTATCCAGACGCGCAGCGCTTTCGATGAACGTACCTAGTCATAGCATGTCGATCATTTTCGAGATACCCAATAGACAGTTGCTACTCATAATCAACCAAACACCTATCCTGTTTGTCTGTACTTCTCGACATGCTTTCGCATGACGATTGAGGAGCTGATCATCACGATGCTAAAGTTTAACGCGATCGACGCCACCGGACACATGTTCTCCAGGTGTCAACCAACCGGAGTGGTTGGCTCTCCGCACATTAGCGAATACCCATCCCGCCAGTCGTGAACGACGTCGTGGACTGCCGATTATAGTTCTGCAAGCACTGCCCGCTATCTCGCTGATCTGTCATCGGTGAACATGAGCACAAGACGTCCACTCTGGGAACTAATCTTCGTGATTGTGCTGTAGTTGGCTAGGTGGAGTGGTTGTGGTGTGAGGGAGGCGATAGCATCGGCAATGTCCAAAGCTTAATGCCGACTAAATTTATGTCCAGGTTTCCCTCGATCGCTCCTCCGCGACAATTGAACCTTTTCCCCACATACCTAGGATTGTCGCTAAAGCTCCGCAATGGCTAAGCGCAAGAATGAGGCGCCTGCGAATGGCAAGTCGAAAAAGAAGCGAGCTATCTCTGATGACGAGGCGCATAAGAATTTCCGCGACGGTCTCTTCGACAGCAAAGTACTTGAGACCTATACGAGCGAATACGCCGATTCGCAGCCGTATGCGCCAATCTCCACCTTCTTGAGCTGGAAGATACTAATTGAATCCATAGCTACAAGCACGCCGTAATCCACAATCTCGTCGACGATACGCTCCTCCGCAATGTCCGCAACGAAATCCGCGAGCACATTCATTTCACCCCCAAAGAGACAGATATTTACAAGATTCACCAATCTGGCGATCTTGCAAACCTCGATGGCCTCCACGACTCTGCGCTCAAGCGCTTGCCTTCCCTACTCACCCTCCGCGATTCGCTGTACTCGTCTGCCTTTCGCAAGTACCTATCTTCAATAACAGGATCTGGACCATTGAGTGGAGTAAAGACGGACATGGCAGTGGTAGGTTGCGCAACCTATTATATGGGGAATTGCACTGATTGGAGCACAGAATGTATACACACCAGGATGCCACTTGCTGTGTCATGACGACGTTATCGGAAGCCGGCGCGTAAGCTGGATTTTATATCTCCTAGATCCTGATATTCCATGGAAGCCGGAATGGGGAGGCGCGTTACGACTGTACCCGACCGAACATCTCGAGACACCAGAAGGCGACAAGGTTAGGGTACCACAACCAGATTTCTCGCTATCGATACCGCCGGCATGGAATCAGCTCTCTTTCTTTACCGTTCAACCTGGAGAGAGTTTCCACGATGTCGAGGAGGTCTACAGGAGAGGCTTGGAAGAAAAGGCAGAGGAGGATGGTGGACGTATTCGCATGGCCATTAGCGGGTGGTTCCACATCCCCCAAAAGGGCGAAGAAGGCTTCGAAGAGGGTCTTGAGGAGAAGCTGGCAGAAAAGAGTTCGCTTGCTCAACTTCAAGGAGGCAAGGCGGATGTTTTCGATGAGCCACAATCGCAATGGGTAGACAACCCAGATTGGGAAGAGCAGGCGAAACAAGAGGACGACGAGCTGACTGAAAACGACATCGATTTTTTGATCAAGTTTATGAACCCCAACTACCTGGTACCGGATACAGTGGAGGAGCTGTCCAATATGTTCGGCGACGAGTCTTCGTTAAGACTTGCACAGTTCTTGTCCAACAAATTTTCTGCACGGTTACGGGAGTACCTCGAGTCCAAAGACCACGAGGTGAACCCAAGCCTACCTAACAACCCACACTCCAAGGAGTCGATGGTTGGAGTCGCAAGACCACCACACAAGCAGCGCTATCTCTACCGGAAAGCAATTCAGCCCATACCAACGACGCCGTATCCTGAGAATGACGGCATGACACCGTACGACGACCTTGTCGACATCCTCTTTCCGCACCCGGCGTTCATGAAGTGGATTTCACTCGTTACTGGTATCACATTGACTAAGAGCAACATCTTTGCGCGCCGTTTCCGAAGAGGTCTCGACTACACCCTCGCGACCGCATACGAAGAGGAAGACCCGCAGCTTGAAGTATGCCTTGGTATCACACCCTCCCGCGGATGGGGCGACGAAGACGAAGAGCCCGAAGAAGCAGCCGAAGAACCCAAGCAAAATGGCAGCGGCAGCAGCAAAAAGAGCAAAAAGAAGGGTAAGGCAAAGGAACCCGAGCCTAAGCCTGAAGAAGAAGTTGGCGGCTACGAAATGTACATGGCTGGAGAAGAAGATAACGATCACCCCAACGTTCCTAATTCTGAAGCCTCGACCTCCACTGGTGCTGGTCAGCGTCGCAAAGCGAAAGCTGATCCTGCTATCTACAAGTCTGCTGCGGATGATGAGGACGATGGTATTCTGTTTAGCCAGCCGGCTGCGTGGAACAACTTGGCTATTGTACTGAGGGATCGCGGTGTGTTGAGGTTCACCAAGTATGTTAGTAAGAGTGCGAAGGGAGACCGATGGGATGTTTGTGCTGAGTATGGCGTGGAATTTGGGGAGGACGAGGATGATGAGGATGATGAGTAGGTGCATGTATGATGGGTTGGCATGCGCGAGGCTCAATATATACGCGCTCGTAGTGTAACGATATCATGAAAAAACGAGTTTTCTTTCTCGACATGGCGACGTTGTAGACTACAACCAGAGGATTCTTTACCTCCGCACTTGTTTAGTTTGTTCCTTGTATGGGGTGCTCAAACAAATAAGCCCTTCTCCACAGGCGCAAACTTTACTTGATCAGCCTGGATCTCCTCCAACAGATCATTTCCAGGGTACTCATCCAAGTCTAGATCAGTATAACCCTTTGGCGCCCACTTCCTTGCCGAGATGAAAAGCGACCGCCCATTGATAGTGCTGTCGCTCAAGATCCTCAACAGACACTGCCCAGCATCTTCAGTAGTAGCAAGCTGCACCCCAGCCTTTTCCACCGCATCAAAATCGTCATCCGTCAAGATCTTCGTGCGCACATACCACGGCGAGATCATATTGACGCGGGAGTCGTAGTAGTATGCTGTGCGACGGAGAGAGTGCATGATACCGCGCATCGCATACTTTGAAGCGCTGTATTGAGGGCCGCGTGGACAGTCGAGGTAAGCGGCCCCGGAGCCGATCAAAACGAGACAGGTGTCTGTCTGGGAAGGGTTTGGCGATGTGCCATTTTGGGTCATGAAGTAGTGCATTGCAAGTTTGCTGGTATAGAGGGCGCCGTTGAGGTTTACTTGGATGATATCTAGATTTGGCTTTTTGGGTGACTGGTTGGGACCTGGTCGATGGTTAGGAGAAAGAAACGAGTTTAAAAAGGGGTTGCATGACAGTAGACATACCATCGAATGCGAATACATCGTCTGCATGTACGATACCTGCATTCGCGACTACATAGTCAATCTTTCCAGAGGAGGATAATGAGGCAGCTTCGCTGAACAGTCGAACTTGGTCGTCCCAATTTGTTACATCGCAGTGCACGAAACGACAGTCCTTGAGTTCGGAGGCGAGCTGTTCTCCACGGTGGACATCTCGATCTCCAAAGCAAACTTTCACACTGTCTTCTAGTTAGTCTTTTATGATCTCATGCTGGTGAAGATGGTAGGAATAGAGACTTACCCTGCGTTGACCAGTACTCGAACGTACGCTTCCCCAAGACCACTACCTCCTGTTTCATGGGCTTAGCTATCTTTCCAACAATTGTAGCTGACGCTATTACTACTGAAATTGCAGTATCTGTGCCTGCGGATCTGCTTACCTCCAGTGACGACAGCAGTCTTTCCTCGAAGACAGCCGGCATCGAAATCAATTGTGCAGTCTACAGGCTTAGTGGGTGAAGAGCCAGGCATCGTGATAGATGGTTTGAAGATATTCAGTATGATGACCGAGCGAGTGCATGATCGATCAAAGGCGGATTTTGGCCCTCTTAAAGGTAAGGTGTCTGTAAGTCGACATAGACTGGCGTATATTGTTCTCAAGTGTGGTCGGGCAGGAATTCATGGAGTTATGAATTCGGAAAATGCATGCGGCTGACAGGCTTAGAGAGACAACTATTTAAGTTGTTAATCACCAATATAATCCGGAGTTAACGACAGTTGAACGGTCACACAAAAGATGTTGAGTATGAGGTCATAAGTAGCGTTAGGGTTAACGGCAAACTATGGGAACAGCGTCGCCAAGACGCTAATGCAACCTGCTTACACGCTGAAGCAAACCCCGAATATGCCCATGCTCCATCACAATTGAAATCAAGTCGCAGTATTCGACATGATCATGCAATAAAGGGAGTAACCAAGCCCATTGGAGTGGTATATGCGCTTTAGCAGCTCAACTGGACAAGCGTGATGACGTGCTACCACCCGGGTGGTGACCTCGGGATCGTTGCGGGTACCTAGGTCTTGGACTAACCCCAGGAGTGCCGTGCGGCATACACCACCTGCTGTATTACCGCTTTTGCTCAGAACCAGAGTTGCAGAAATTACAGTGGCGGCGAGAAAACCCGATTGGTATTCTTCCTATAAAGCAGTCTGGTTCTAATGGAGGCCGGAGACAGAATGCCAACTTGATCAGGATCCGAAATGATGTGCAGCCTTCCATCTGCAGAAGAAGTTGGCAAAGAGTGCTTCCTACCGACTATAGCGATCTACGATCCAACAATCGGTAGGAGTATGAGCTAGAACGTGACCTACTTCTCTCTATAGCAAGAGGGGTCTGTATCACAACCTACTCAACCCTCCGTTATCTCTGATGGTTGGCCGACTAAATTGGGTCCGCAGTCGTCCAGATAACATTCGAGGGCATGAATCTTGGCTCAATAACGACGTCCTGGTTCAGCCGTCATGGTAGGACCGTAGGAGAGATGAGTATAAGAGACGGCCATCTTGTGCCTGTCGCAACACTATCTCTTACTCCATCCTCGATTGTCTTCACATGTCCCTCTACCAATGGCTTCGAGTGTGACAGCCATGATGCGAGCAGTTGCTCAATTCGGCCAGGCACTCAATGTCTCAGTCGTCGACGTACCCGTTCCGACCATCCTCAATGCAACGAATGTCATCGTCAAGATCAACATGTCCGCAATCTGTGGAAACGATATGCATACCTACCACGTGGAATCAGGCTCGCCCGCGCATTCATACTACTACGGTCACGAGGCTATCGGCTATGTCACAGAAATAGGCGATGCTGTGCAATTCCTAAGCGTGGGTGACTACGTAGTCATTCCAGATAACCTCGACAACGGGAACTGGACCATGGAGCCTGATGTGTATGATCCACCGCTTGGTTTTGGTGGATTAGCAGGAGAGGTACTTCCTGGTGTGCAGAGTCAGCTTCTCCCAAATTCCTTCCATGGTCTTTCAGAACAGTAGACTGGCTATATTAACAGCGGAGTTTGCAAGGATTCCGTTTGCCGACAATTCGCTGATCCCCGTCCCTGTCAACGCAGGCACGAGTGAACCGACACTTATTGATTACTTGTTTGTTACGGACATCTTTTCCACTGCTTGGTCAGGTGTTATTTGGTCTGATTTCACGCCGGGAGACTCTGTTATTGTCTTCGGAGCCGGACCAGTTGGCCTCCTGGCCGCATACTCTGTCGTTCTTCGTGGTGCTTCCCGCGTCTACAGTGTCGACCACGTGCAAGGCCGTCTAGACCTCGCTACTTCGATTGGTGCTATACCCATCAACTACCGCAACTCGTCTGCGGTCGATCAGATAATGCAGAGGGAGCCTGGCGGCGTACGGGGGAGCGTTGAAGCTGTAGGCTTTGAGGCTGAGACAGCGAATGGCACAGTCGACTCGTCTATCACCCTGCGCGAGCTGGTCTAGGTAACGGCACCTGGAGGCGGCATGGGTATCGTCGGGCTTTTCAACGACACATTAAATGACTTCAGTATCGGCACCGCCTACGAAGCAGATTTCTATCAACGGCGGTATCGTGCTTCCTCCGCAGGATGTTGCTTCAGAACTGGTACCTCTCATTACTTCCGGTCGAGCGTGTCCTTCGTTCATTGTTAGCAGTATCATTGACATTGAAGAAGCACCAGAGTATTATGCGTGGTTCAGCAGGCGCGAGGAGATGAAGGTCGTCATCAGGCTTTGAATGGTTGACGTATGTATAAAGAAGCTTGATCTTTCAATGAGTTGTAACGAATATTCTAGAAGTATACACTATCTTGTATTTTGTTACTCTATCAGTATGGGGCACCGTGATCAGCTGTAGTGTAGATTATGTCCAGGACAGCTCAAACGATTGGGCTTTTCGGTACCTAGGAAGATGTGAATAAACCCGGCTTGTTCACAGATAAGCACAGATCTCAGGAGTAGCTTCTTCGTGCTACTAATGAGATGAACATGATAAAGTACCGATCAAATGAGCACATGGTGGTAGAAAGAAGCGAAGTGACGCGAACGCGAGAGGGCCGAAGATGCCCGATCCACGCGTCGCTAGCGCGTTGGACTGCAACACGTCCATGACTGCGTGCCGTTTCTTGCCCTTCTTGGATTCCAACATCGCAGTGTAGTCTACACGAACAGAGGTCCTGCTCGACAACCTCCGGATAGCATGGGCAATATGCTCCCGTCCCGTTGCCGAGGTCTAGCCCCACATCTCCCCACATCCATAGGTCAGCGCTCTGGGGAGCGACGTGGGGTGGCCGGGGACGGCGGATGTAGAACGATATGTAACCCGGGTACCTTCCAAGATCTTTATCAACAATCTTGCAAGACAGCATGCATGTGGAAAGAAAGATGCCAGCAGAGAAGAATGACCTACATCATCCCACGCTAAGACGGACCCTGCGCGGTACGCCTTCAGCATCGACAGTCCAGTTTCGCAACCTCAAATACGCATCGATACCAGCACGATACAAAGAATCGATTCCTGACGACAGGCTTGAAGTTGGGAAAGATGGAGTTTTTGACGCTACCAAGTTCGGTCCATCATGCCCACAGCTGCGTGGAGCTCAAGCATGGGACCTGACCTTGGTCGGAGATGCTGTCTTGCCTTGCGGCCATGGTCAAGGGAAAACAGAGAAGATGAGCGAGTTTGATTGCTTGAACGTGATTGTCACAATACCAAAGGGTGCTCTGAGCAGTGAAAAGAGCGGAGGGCGAGGGCTACCGGTATTTGTATGGGTCCATGGTGGTGGTCTCAGTATTGGGGCGAATAGTTGGCCACAGTACGATCTGCGTCGTTTTGTCGAGCGAGGTGTAGAAATCGGCAAACCCTTCATTGGTGTTTCGATCGAATACCGACTCAACATATTCGGTTTCCTGGCCAGCGAGGAGATTGGCGCGGGTGGAAACATGGGCTACAAAGATCAGGTATTGGCTTTTCGATGGGTCAAAAAGCATATTGCTGGGTTCGGAGGCGATCCGAACAACATCACTACTGCAGGAGAGTCGGCAGGAGCGATATCTCTATCAACTCTCCTCTGCGCTAATGTTGGGGAAGAGGGACTCTTCGAGCGGGTTGTCATTATGAGCGGCGAAGCATCATTGCGCAAATGGAGAAACAGGTGGTGGCAACAGAAGATGTACGAGGATCAGTTTATCTATTTAAAGGTAGACGGGAAGGACACCGAAAGCAGAAAAAAGATCTTGTTAGACACTGATGCGGAGGACTTGGTTCAGAAGCTGCCTTTGGCACAGCACTTCGCTGCGACAGTCGACGGTCAATTCGTGACACCTGAGGTCACGATTGAGACGATGTTGGATGGGTCAAGCGCTATACATAAGCCATCATGGTGCAAGGAGTTCGTGATAGGAGACACACAACACGATGGCCTCGTCATAAAGGGGCGACTCATCGACCAGCCCGATAGTTATGGAGGTCTTAAGAAGGCATGCCAAACACATCTGTCACCATCCGAGACGCACCAACTCCTTTCGGCGTATCATCTCGATGGCGAGTTTTCCAAGAAAGAAAAAGAGGACCGCATGTTGATACTTGGGTCCGAACTACGCTTCTATCTGCCTGCGTTGGCAGCGTATCGAGGGTGGAAAGCCTGCTCGCCACCAAGGCCTGCTTCACGATACCACTTCCACGTTCCTAACCCAATAGATGGCCCTCATAAAGGCCTTGCAGCCCATGAGCTCGATGTCGCATATCTCCTGCAAAACTTTGATCCTCACTTCAGCGATAACGATCGAAAGATAGCACGAGCCATGCAAGACCGGTTCATCAAATATATTCACGGCGAGGGATGGGTTGAGAATGGTAAGATGGTAGTGTTTGACAAAGATGGCATGGTTGACGTCGATGATGAAAAGTACGATGGGATGTATCGTAATGGAAGAGGAGCATTACTAGAGAAGATTGGAATGGAAAGGTTGTGGCGTGTCTCAGAAATGTGGCAAGGTGTGCGTCAAGAGGAAGAAGAGTGTCTAAGTTCCTCCGGCGATTCGAAGTTATGGTGAATATGCGTCCTAGCATTCATAACTACATTCTGGCCTGTCTATAACTTTTTCATTCAACTACCTTGGTGAGACCAAAGCTTAGAAGTCGTTTTCACCTTACACGACGTGACGTAGCAAGAAGCAAGCACCTGCCTACGAAACAAGTAAGGCCCATGTGACCACATTTCTCCAGCACTGTCGCACACAATCCTGCACAAAAAGGTCCGAAGGCTACACCTCTCTCTACTCCGTTTTCCATCAACACTAATTTCCTGTAATTGATCTTCAACGCCCTCTCAATGCTGGACATGAAACTTCGAAATGGCAAGGCGCTTGGCGCACAAGAACATCTCTCTAGGAGGAAGGCGAACGCTAGGTAAGTTAAGACAACTCTGTGCTTTCCACCAAGTTCTGAGCTCAACATAGTAGAACTTTACGGAACTAGAGGGCCTCACCACTTCTTTGCCTACCTGGAGAAATCCGCAATACCATCTACCGATACGCTCTAGGCGGCCACCACGTTTATTTAGATAGATATGTTGCCTCGAAAGAGATCTTCCTTAGGGCCCTGGATGGAGAAGAAATCCACAAAAGACACCTCCTCGCACTTGGACAGACGTGCCGGCAGACACACTCAGAGTCCGCACTCATGCTCTTTAGCCTCAACGACTTCTTCAGCGCGTTCCACTCGACATAGGGGCAACGACGGCGAAGACATGACCTATTCCAGCCAAGCCAGCGCAACCCGATACGTTACATTAGTGTTGAGACGTGTTGCATCAGGCACTTCAGGGCCTACGATATAAGCATTGTTACCACATTCGGCGGACTTCAGCGAATCACTGTATTGACTAGTAAGGAGTTGTTGACTGCTGAAAAAATCGACGAGGTAAATCGGGAAGTACCTCAGCTACTGGGAACCGGTAAGGAGGTGGCATTGAAAGATCGGGATGCTTTGTACGAGCGATAGACGAAGGCCTCTAGTGCTCAGTGGAGCCTGAGCTGGGATCATCCGCCTGGCCATCGTCCACTATAGGAGCGATAACGGTAGTAGTCAAGCAGATATGGAATAAATCAGATCTGTCGCTGGCAAATCCACCGTATCATTTATCCTATGTTTGAGCTTCATCGTCCTCTTTTGCGAAGCTGAGAACTGCAAATCCCGCGGAGTAGTTGCTTGCAGGCCCCGTTCCCAGCCTCTTGTAGAATAGTGTTATAACCATTGGGAAACGGACAACAAGAACAGTATGGAGGAAGGCGTTCGCCACAATGGCAGACGTACCTCATCGCTAGTAGGTGTCAACTAAGTAGTTCAACGCGTGTTGGAAAATGGTTTAATGCCCGGCGCCGGCAAAGAATGCGCCGACGCAAGGAACCACTCAATGAACTCGAGGATGAGATGTAATGGCCTGCGCATATACGAACAAGATTTCCTATCGCGGGCTTGCATTAGCCTCCAGACCAGGTGTCACTAGCGCCGTCTCAGCCAGCCTCATCTGGACGACGTAAATTCGAACCCTGGGTCTAGAAGAGGCTTCGCGCAATGGACTCAAGGTCCATCTTGGCACAGACCAAATACTCTCTAGTTGCGGATTGCACGGTAATTCATGACAGCAGCTTCGACTTGTGCCTCCGTATAAAACCTCCATTCCACCCCCATTATCTCAACCCGCAAGAAGCATTTGTAGTCGACCAATACAGCCTCGTCACAGCTAAGTGAGAACAACGGCGATGATGCCTGGTATCATTCTCGCACCGTATGACAACTCGATGCGCCTTGGTCAGGGATACAATTCTTTCTTACAGGCGCCATGCATTCAAGACGCTATGGAGTACGACAAGGCTGCCCTCAATTCCCAGCGACGAGAGGCGAATTCCGTGTCTCAAAGGGTCAGTTACGACTCACACCTAGTCGAAAAAATTTCGGAAGTACTCCAGACCATGAATATCAGTGCTGGGTCTACCATCAGGAACGGAGTTATCTCGCTGTCTGGAACTACAGTCCCACTCGATGAAGCGAAATTCGCCTCTAGTGACATGAATGCTGTGATTTCGGTGAAGGTCGGTAGAACTATCTAACGCACGTCTATGTTTGAGTGAGCACTGACATTGCTAGGTCATTAATCGTGCGTCTTGACACGGCTTTGATTTCACGTGGATGCTCATATAGTTACAGAGACAATAGGCCTTCATGAGGACGCTATCTTGTGAGCAAGGTTGGAGCTGCAAACAAAAGTAGACTAACGCACCTGCAAGTGCCCCAGTAGATCATGCTAGACGGCTTAACAATCGAGAATTCTTCGACATCTACGGAGACACCTATATCTCCGGTTCGACCAGCGCCCATTTCACACGTTTTGAGCGCTAACGTCGTATAGGTTTCATCGAGGGCGGTGAACTCAGCGGCATTGTCTCGGTCAAACTGCTCGATATGTCCGACAAGACAGAAGTTGAACAAGCGTAAGTCTCCTAATTTTATTCTTCTCCCTGGACGGATGTCACTAAACTCGTCCAGAATCAAAGACCAAATGAGCAGTGCGACGCCTCTCTCACACTGTGCTTCTTCAAACGCGGCATTGAGCCAGACTGAGACCACCGTTACCGTCAACTGGTCGGGTGGCGGTCAAATAAAGCCAGGTAAGAGAAACTCGGTTTCCAGCGACTTCTAAACTAATGTCAAGCTTGAAGAGGATCAGGAATGGACCTTTGATTCTCTCTTGCGGGCCGTCTCGGAATTCCCAGCCAGGGTCGCAGCGTGTCCGCAGAGAATCTGGGCAGTTTTGACACCATATTACCAGTCCAGGACATTTGTTGCTTGGTCCGAGAAGAACGAGATTACGGTGCCCCGATTCCAGGTCGCGCAAGCATATACGTCGGATCTGGTTGACATGTACATGTTGTATAAGAACAACTTGGCGCGAGTGCAGAGTGTACTCTTCGATCCGACGAACTACCTTGCCATCGATGGTGTCCCTCTTGCCGTGGAGGTTAATCTCCATGCCCTAGTGACCGCTCGAAAGCAGATGAAAGAAGAGATGAGGAAAATTGTGGCCGAAGTCGACAGACTGTAAGCGGACCCACGTGCTGTATGACCAGCTAACTCACAGTGTGAAGCTGCTACGATCCTGAGACTGTGCGCGAAATCGAAGAGCAGTCGAGGATAGTGCCACCGGAGATCTGGGCGACACGCCTGCCTATCCCGTCGCAGCAGCCAAAAGAGGCTGCGGCTGCAAAGACTCATAAGGCTTTGCAAGAGCTCCATCCAAGCAAAAACGGTCTACCTATATGATAGTGTAGAGCTAATGTCCATATAATGTTATATGGAGAAGAAAGACATGAAGATTCGGTGTCCCATGAAACGTAAGCGTGAAGGTGCTCGTTGTATTCTGTGTTACTACACTAAGAGCGTAAGACACGATGAGTGCCTCAAGAATATATTGTAAACACTAGTGTATGTACAGCTTAGTACACTCGCTTCTTCACCACCAGCACCACCATCGCCCTCTGCATCAACCCGAATCTCATCAAGCGCGAACTAGCACGCTTGCATCCACAATCTTCCGCCACTACCACCACCCTGATTACGATTCAACCATAGTGAAGAAGTACACATTACCGCACCGTATATCTCCAACACACGCACACGCTCACCAACACATAAAGAAATGGGTCTTCTCAGTGTGACATGTACACAGTCAGAGTAAAACACCAATGCAAGGGAAAGTGGATGAAGAAAAGAAGGCAATGAAATAATGGTGGGCTGCAGAAAGCGCTAACCTCGTGGTATCAAACACACTGGAAGAGAAAAGATGTCGAGACCATGTAACGGTCGATGTACAGTAAAGAAATCCAAGTATCCATCAGTGATCGCAATCAGTACATGCGGGTCCGTCTATCCGGCCCATTTAGTGCAATCAAACGCAAGCGATGCATGCGCAACTCGAGTTAACGCTAACGGCGGTCGGGAACTCCTGCATAATCAATACGGGGTAGCCAGTTGGGGGGAGTATCTTCAAGGTAATTCCGAAGAATCTCCTCCCTCAAGTGCTCCGGCATCGGCATTCGTGACCTCTCAATGCGAGTCGCAACGGATTGTACAGTTCTACTAACAGTCATGGCGGCTACAGGGCCATTGTCCGGGCCTTGTTGTGCTTCTCCATCAGTAGTCCTCGATGTGCCAGGAGGCCCACAAGCAATTAGATTGCTGGGGCCTTGGGTCCCGACAGGGTTCCGAACAGTTGCTCCGGCGGTAGCCGTCCTACATTGCCTAGCCGGTCTGGGTATGATGTTGGGGCCGGGGAATAACCCAATCGCTTTTTGCGGAACCATTCGATTACTATGCCGATGACCACGAGAAGGAAGGTGAGGACTAGAGCGATGGCGAGACCAATGAGCACAATGGCCCACAGTGCGAGGTGCTTGTCTGGAATTCGTTAGTACACAAGCTACGCACACAGATGGCTTGGGTGACTTACTTGACTGTCTGAAGAACGAATTGGGATTCTCCACAAACACAGAGGATAGGCTCCCAGGCTCCGTCGAACCATCCTGGCCCTTGGTAGCAAGAAGAAAAGGAGTGAGTGTAGTGCCGTTGAAGAGTACAGCAGATGCTGTGCCAAACGCATTTGTAGTAACATTGATCTGACCCATAAGGAGGAGATCTTGGTTGCGGTCAATGATGTCGGAGCTGCCATGGTTTTCGGACAAACTGAGAACCTGAATGCCACGGATGTCTGTCTTTTCACCGAACATGGACCCGTCAGCAGGCACCCACTTGGTACCATCGAATCGCTGCAGGTAAGCAATGCCATCGCTTCCTGTGCCAGCGGCCCAGAATTGGTCTCCGTTACTGTTAGCGATAGTGAGCGCAGTGACCGGACCAGGAAGGTCGTTAGCACCAGGAACGACAGTGAATTGCCTGCTGGATGAGTCGTAGGTGAGGATCTTAGTCTGATTGGTGCCTGAAGTAAGGTTACCCGCGATGAGTAGGCTATTGTCGCCGACCCAGGTAAGAGTTGAGACGTCGCCAGCAAGACCATTACCAGGGGTAGTCCATTGATTACGCTCAGTATTCCAGATGCACACGGCAGCACAGCTCAAAGCTCCAGCGGACTGGAATTGGCCTGCGACAAAGATATCTTTAGATTTGGGTCGTGGGGCGATGGCGTTTACGGTGACGTTGATACCCTGCAGCGGCGGTGGCTGGATGCTGGCGAACGCGTTGCTGTTGAGGTCGTAGGCGACAATACCGGCAACGCGGTCGTTGTCAAGCTGGCCGCTGATCATACCGCCGGCG
The DNA here is from genome assembly GCF_907166805.1 of Alternaria atra. Classification (NCBI taxonomy): domain Eukaryota; kingdom Fungi; phylum Ascomycota; class Dothideomycetes; order Pleosporales; family Pleosporaceae; genus Alternaria; species Alternaria atra. The sequence goes on along the minus strand of NW_025091326.1, from coordinate 1,705,035 downwards.
TACAAGACATTGTCCAAGACAGCGACAGCCGCAAAGGTAGAATTGGCATCCAGCTCGTCGTCAAAGCCCGTTACTTTGTCGGAATCTTTGCCATCAATGATAATGAGGTTTGTGATGTTACGATTGTCTGCGCCCGTGGTTGCGAAGTGACCAGCGAGAATAGTCTTGTTCATGCCGTTCTCCTTGTAAAAGGTACCAGTTCGGACTCCAGTCGTATTAAGGTTCTGTCCCTCAACAATTGCTCGCTTGCGAGTGGAAGCCTGCTGTTGCTGTTGCGCTTGGATCTTGATAGGGAAAGCCTGAAGTGACAAGTTATTTCCACTCTTTAGCTCGGCAGTACCACTCGCGAGAAGAGCGCCAGATGATACGGATCCGCCAAACCAACGTTCACTTCCGGGAACATCAGCAAAAGTCATTAGTCTACCAGACATGGCGAGAGAGTAGAAGTCCAGGTTGTGCAGCCAGTTGCCACGAGAAGGCACCCAGACGGCAAAGTCGTTAACATTGGTGCTGGGGTTGTTGTCGAAAGCGTTGACCCGGCTGAAGAAGCCACTGACAGCGAGGACCTCCTCAGGAGTATTAACCGTGATGTTGAGCGAGAATGGTACCAAGTACAAGACAACACCGTCAACACCAGCCCCAAGGGGTTGCCACTGGTTGTTGCTGAAAGCAGCGACTCCACCCAGGCCTGCTACGTTATTCTCTATCGTGTTGGTGAAGTTGCCACCGACGTAAAGCGTACTAGCGTTGTGGAACATGGTCATGACCTGGTTGTTGAGTCCCTTACCGGGGAGGGCGGTGGGTTCCTGCGCTCCTTGTCGGATTGCGAAGATGTTGTTGCGGTCATCACTGCTGTTGAACGATCCGCCAACATACAGGGTCTGGTCACCAGCGGCGACAGTTGTGATTAGAGCCTTCTCGCGTGGAGCTAGGCTGGCACCGGCAGCATTGATGACCGAATCCGCCAAGTCGTCTGCATTCACGGTCTGACCAGGCTTGTACTCGAAGAGGCCGTTCAGGTTACCGGATGTGGCCTTCAGGAGCGTGAAACGCACCCTCTGTGCGACTATAGTCAGGGGACCAGGACCTTGGTTGCTTGCAGGCCGGAGGATGACTTGTGGGCGGGTGCCATCGGTGGCATCGATGTAACCGTTGTAGACTTCGTCGTACTTGTCGAAGTTGTTTGTCTGCCACAGCTCATGAGGAGGATCACTCTGACCGCCCATTAGTGTTGTAACGTTGACTCGACCGCGGGTGCCACAGGTGCCATCGCCCTGGCATCCAGGCGTGTAGATGGTAACGGAGTAGTTGCCGGACTGTTTGATGTCGGGCAGAAAGGTAACGCTTGCCGCATCGGTGTCGATGGGTGAGCCCTGCAGGGTTGTGGTGAGATACCTGGAGGAACTGTCGTGCGATGGAGAAATCTGCCATGAGCCAGTCGAGGTTGCTTCCGACCTGGACGTAGTGGGACCGCAGTTTTCAGGCTCGTTGAAATCGTCAACTGCATAGGAGTACATGGCGTCCTGGAAAAGCTGGATGCCGTTTAGACCAGCACCCTGACCCCACCAGTCCGAGATATCGATCCTGAAGGCATTCATACCGACGACGTTGACAAAAGTGAAGTCTTGCGCAGTGGTGTTGCCCTCAGGCAATGGGCATCTTGCGTCGCAAAAGGCCGGTCGTCCGCTCTCGGGGTCGGTGTAGGTCAGGTTTAGGATGCCACCGTCTGGAAGTGCTGTGAAGCGGAATGTCTTGCTACCACGGCCCTGGTAGTCTGTGTTGTAGAGCCTCAAGCTCGTTGGTTCGAAACCAAAGCCAAAGTCGGCCTTCCAGAATCCGGGTGTTCCGTCGGCGAGCAACCACGTCGAGTCGGCGCCTTGCGTGGAAAAATCGGCTTTGCATGCAATGCTCTTGGGGTCTGAGAAGCCGATCAGGCCGGAGCTCGTCTGGGCGGAAATGTCTGCGCTGCCAATAGGGATAATTTGGGTGTTGTTATCGCTGACCACGGTGGACGCATTTCCACCTAGGCCGTTGAACTCTCCTCCGAATATTATGTTGCTATTAGACTGAATGATGGAGTGGATAGGGCCGTTGAAGCCATTGAATGACAGGTCTTCCCAGCTATTCTTCCAGATTAGTGCATTGGATGAGTTTGCGCCTTCCAGACTTCCTCCTACGTAGACCTGACCGCCATCTCTATCACAGTATAGTGCGTTGACGGACCCTGTGAGACCTTCCAGTGCCTCAATATTGCCGTTGGCGGGGTCGAGCATCGCAATGCCTCCGGGGGTGATCAGGTTGTCGACACCGGTGAAGTTACCTGCAAACACGATTCGCTCTGCGCCATTAATCTGGAGGGAGCACATGGCTTTGATATCACCGTCTGTGCCGTTGATGGTCGCAAATACTCCATTGGGGTAACGTGTGAGAAGTGCTCCATCGCGGCCGGGATATGTCTGACTTTGGCCTTCATATTGGTATAGTGATATCGAGTCAAAGTCTCCGGCAAAAGCTATCCGGCCTAGATCGTCAAGGTTGAGGTTGGGGCTTGGGACTGGCTTGAAGCTATATGCGGTAGCTTGCGATGCCACCAGCAGCGAAAGGGTGAGCTTGCCGGCCGCCGTGCGCAGAAGGTCAGCGAATGACTCCTTCATGGCAGCGGTGAGTAGCGAGGTCGATGTAAAGAATAATGGGTAGTAAGACAGTGTCTGAGGCGACTGTTACGAAGAGGAGGTGGCCAGGGTAGGCATGGAAACGGGTGTCGGTGGGCGGGGAGGCAGGTGCGGTTTGCTCAGGGTCGTCGCGATCGCTGGATCGGGTTGGCTGGACGTCTGTAGGTCCCAGTGTTGCTGCCAATTAGCCTGGGCGAGGACGCGCGACTGTCTCCGGAGTCGATTATACACGGCAGGTGCGAGGGTGATGGGAGTCGGTCGCTCTTGCGATGCAGGCGTTTACGGGTGAGGAGCTTTGCTTGGCGCACGGTGAATGTGACTGTGATGGTACGGGAGATTGTATTAGGTGCAGTTTGCTGCTTTGCTGCTCGCTTTGCTGGGTTTTTTCCTGAAACGAATGACTGAGGTGAGGGATGCGCGTGATTGAAGGTGTCTGGGAGCCGGCTTCCCACTGTGGCACTGCTTTTTGGGAAGGTTGTCAGAGGAGCCGTCACTCGCGTTGAAGGGAAGGGGCGCCCGGAACTGGAAGCTGTGCGCTGATGAGAGGCTGCCAAGTGCTGACGTTGATTGGTGGGGACAGTGGGCTAGTGGATTCTAAGATTGATCCTGCAGTAGCGTGCATGCGCGAACTGCGACGATGGAGTATCGATTCGACAGAACAAACACGGACAATTCAATCATGCAGGGTACTCGCGGTAACACTCACTGAAGTCCCCTCGACGACGATTGTTGGGAGCAAAAGAGAAGAACGCGTCGGTCGTTGCGCGGTCGTTGTCCAACTTGCCCCCTTTATCCCAGCACGCGCAACTTATAACGCCCGCTATATAGCCGCTGCAGGGCGGTGCAACTAACAACTTGACGACGCACCTTCCCGTCATCGTGGCTGGGGTAGTACCATGTTCTTGTGCGGTACCCAAATCATCAACGATCTTTGTGTGACCATGGTCACACATGTCTTTCACCATCCATCGACAACAGCACTGTTCAGTAATATTGCTCTTCGGCACCTTTTCTTCTTACACCCGAGACTCCTAGGCGTTTGGCATTAATGCCTGAGGCGCCCAGAACTCCACTTTGAACATTGTGAATGTAGTGTCATTTGACAATTTGCGCCTCGTCGCAGCATACTGTCGTTGTGATATACTCTGGCATTACTCTTGCCACTCATCTCAAACTTGTTTGATAAGATAGGTTGATGGTGCGATCGCGATGTATTTTCTTGATCATAACGCACGGCCGCCTCTTATACCCTTGTCCGTATCGCTGTCAACGGCCACGACGGCGTGTTTCACAACATATCCCGGCCGCTTCTGAGACCCAACCGTTATGCTTGACCCGGTCGAGCAAAGTCCGACCCGCTTGTACCAAAAATACACCCGAGGCCTTCTCGGATCTAGATCATGGAGCGCGTTTCAACGCCAGGCAGCGAAGGGCAATGTCTGCAGCAAGACAAACTATACATTATTATACTAAGAGATATTATCGTCATGTATCCGCCTAATCAACCAGACTGAACGCCGCGCTGATGCTTAGAAAAACAAAAACTCATCTATATCGGCACTTGGCCATCTTACATCATAGGCTGCTCCTTCTCGACATCCACCACCTTGTCCTTGTCCAAGAATCCTCTCTCAGTGTCCATGGCACCATTCATGTCGTAAGCCTTGATGAACCAACTGCCAAGGAAGGCCACTGCACTGAAGACCAACATGACGATCCAAATGTATTTTAGTGCATCCGTGTAGCTTTCCCTAAGCTGCTCCCTCATCTCGCCGACAGGCATCTCCTTGATGATTTGGACCAGGCCCGCTGCATCTCGAGAGTACTCGACTGCCAGGTCAGCAAGAAGAGGGTATGTAAGCATCTTCTTTTTCATCTGGTTCTGGAAGATGACGCCGCCGATAGCAACACCAAGCGTTTGTCCAAACGCGCGGAAGAAGGAGAACATGTTCGCGGCATACGCCTGGTCTTTGGCGGTGGCTGAAGCTTGTACGGCCAAAGCCATGGCAGGAAACAAGATGCCCGTCCCTAAACCACCAACGAGATTGAGGAAGATCCAGGAGACTGTCGACGTGTTCGGCTTGAGAACGATAAGGAGGCCCATGCCGAGAGTAGCAAGGAACCATCCGGCGCGGTTTGCCCATCGATATTGTCCTGTGACTGCAATCGCGATACCAGTTGCGACTGAAGCTGGAGCCACAGTGAAGGTCCAAGGGAACATTGCAACTCCGGCAAGTATCGGACCGAAGCCCTTGACGGCTTCGAAGTAAAGTGGCATGTAGTAAAGGATAGCCCACAGTATGATCCCGTGAATGACCGTAGAAACGTAAAGAATGGCAGCCGACATGTTTTTGAACACCGAAGTGCGGATGAGGGGGTTGACGGCAAAGAACTCAATATACACAACGAAGACGACCATACCCACGCCACAGACGATGAGTGGTACAAGAGTACGCCACGAGTCCCAAGGATACTGCACTCCGCCCCAGGTGACAGGAATTAGGAAGCCGGTCGTTGAAGCAAGAAACAGCACCATGCCAATCCAGTCAACCTCTCGAAGCTTGGCAAGGAAGGAGCCATGCTTCTGATTGAGCTTGAGGAAGACAGTAATCAAGGCAGCACCGAGGCCAAGGAATGGTAGGTTTATCCAAAAAATATAGCGCCAAGACACGTTCTGGGAGAATCCACCGCCTGTGTATCGTTAGTACAATCACTGAGATATGGCGTGTACTGCTCACCAAGAAGGGGCCCTGCCACGGTGCCGACCGACCACATAGCTCCGAAGAAGCTGAACCACTTTCCTCGCTCACGGAGTGGTACGGTATCGACCACGACCATTTCAGTCAAGCAGATAATACCACCACCACCGACTCCTTGGATGGATCGACCAACTAGGATGACGGTAAAGTTGTTGGCTACGGCAGGGATGATTGAGCCAGCTAGGAAGAAACCTAGACTGACGTAGATCAGTGTCTTGCGTCCAAAGATGTGCGAGAATGATCCAAGGACAGGCTGAAAAACGGTCGACGTCAACAGGAAAGAAGTTCCGCTCCAGAAAGCTTCAATAGCAGATCCGCCCAGTGCTTTAGCCATAATCTGCAAAAGAATTAGCACAGCGAAGAGCACTTGGTCTGATAAACTTACTGGCAGCGCGACTGATATGGAAGTGGCATCCAATGCGGCCATGAGTGTGATGATACAGAGACTGCCAAAGGCAGCCAGGAAGCGCCATCCAGGCTTGAACTTCTCAGGCTCTGGGACACTGAGCCTCTCAGACGTTGAATCGCTCAAGGGCTCTGATTGGGGTATCTCGGGCTTGAGTTCGTCCCCCTGGGACTGCGACGAAGGGGTGGCCATGGTATGGTGGTTACTGAACAAGATGAGGAGATAGCTGGTCTAAGTATACAAGATGGATACGATGCTGAAACAGCTGAATGGCTTGCTATAATAATGCTCAAGGTGTGGTTGTTTAGCTGATTGTTGCTTTTGGCTCAAGTGCAAGTCTAGATATACTTGATGTATGTAAGAACTGCGAGACATGACGGACGAAGTAACCACTTGGTCGGCTTAGAGTTAGAGCGGTGAAATCCTATACTCACACATCTCGGGACAACATTCAGTGTAGAATCTGTCGACCGGACATGTTGCTCGAGCCGCAGCTTATCGTACTAACCACTTTGCTTCGTTACCTTGTCATACGCGAAAAGCTGGTCAGTGCAGTTGGACTTTGGCTTACTGTCTTACCCGAAGACACGGCCAGAATCTGTAAAACCATCGTCCGAACCAATGATAAGAGAATCCAAATATTTTGTATCTGGCTCATAATGCGATGTGGCGTTATGGCGTAAAACGTGCAGCGTGCACGCGAAGCTTATTGACGAACCGCACTCAGTGCTGGGGCGGGGAGTTATTCATCCGATTTTAAGCCAAGCTGGACTGGCGGACTTTCGAGTCCTCCCGGTCACGTCATGACGATGTTGTTGCCTGGAAAGATAGATTTCCATCGTATCAATCATGGCAATACGACGGTGCAGATACTGCAATGTGTACCATATCGATGTTGGTGCAGGTGAGGTGTAGTGCAGCTCACAATTGTTAAAGGGCCGAAGACGGGAATGGTTGAGCGCTAATCACGGATCCGGTGCACAGGCTTGGCATTGCTGGGACGCGCGAAGTGACGCGTTGCATTTGTCCCATCAACTTCAGCCAACAACGGTGTACATGTCAGACTGGCCATCATGCCACCTATGACCTCGAATCGGTGTTTGAATAAGGCATTGTACTTTTGTAGGCTAGCACCCGGCGGTGACTGCATGTTCACAAGGAGCCACTTGGGTACTGCTCAGGTGGGCTTGAGGAGCAGCGCGCTCCAGATGCCTGAGTGCCTCAACGATTTGAGAAGCAATGTGGATATTGACGACGAACTGGCAGTAGAGTGACTGCGTACAGGTCTTGTTTGGGCCAAAGCGTGGCTGCGTTCATCTCGCAGTCATAAAATTGGAATTGCTATTGACCTTTGTTTTGCGATAGGGCACCCCTAAGCGAATCCGCTTTTGTCAGTCAACACATGTGATGCTCGATACACTCGTCTTTGTTTGGAAGTCTTCTAGAAGGCTTTTAGAGTAAGTACTGTGTTCTAATGTTTTGTATTTGCTCATGACGACCGAGGAAGAGCGAGAGTATCTATGGTACTAGGTTACACGTCTTGGAGTTATCACTGTCCAAAAGCATGGAGAGAACCGTGGGGTCATTCAAATCTTTTATTCGAACAGTACCGCCAAATCCAAGCACACGGAGCGACATCTCACCATTGTCTCCAATTGATCAGACATCACCGCCGTTATTTGTGCCACCGAAACCGAAACCAACGGATAGCGCTGTTCATGTCACGTCCTGGAGAGCGCCCACTGAATGGAACCTAAACCCACCTAGTCAACCCTCCCCGATATATCCAGTCTCTACGGTTCGCAGTTACTCTCCACTGATCCCGGAACCTTCTCCCAGCCCCTGCAGTTCACGAACAGGGTCAGAGTCCTGGCCACTTGAGACGAGGGCCGTTCAATCCCCGCGACTGCAACCAATACATCAAATTCTCGAATGCAGACCGGAACCGCCACTACGTACTCCGACAAGATCCCCGCCTCCCCAGGCGCCCTCGTTTGAGAAAAAACCCAAGTCTCTTCTTTCGCCGATTAGAGACAACCCATCTGGATGCTTATCATCTAACGCTGAGGCCGCACATCCGATTTCGCACTCTCCCTTGGAGCCGGGACTGCAAGCCTGTTCAATACCTTATGCAGACACGATATATCAGATATCGGATGCTCCAAGGAGAGCGAAAGCATATGCATCGCTAGGAATAATGTGGCCGAGAGATTCGAAGACCGGATGGCAAAACTGGCCTGCCGCCCAGCACGCCGACAGGATTGCAGAAATATCTCAGTTATTGCAAAGAAGGAAGCTCCCACCGTTGTATCCCACAAGCCCTTTTCTGGACGATGAATTCGAATATGAGGAGCTAAGTGATAGGTTGCAGCTTTCGAGCTTCTCGCAAGACTATCATGATGTGCTGGCGGACCAGTACCACGAGTGCAGAGCTCCTCGGCCTCGAAGCAGCTTGATGAGTGTAGCTTCATCGGGGCTTCTTACGTGTGGCTGCATATTAGTCCCAAAATTTCGATTGAAATCCCATAAGCTGATATCACAGCGCCTAGCGTGGAGAAAAGGTTCGGGCCGGCAAACAAAGCACGAAAACTCAACCCTTTGGACACCATTCCGCCAGTTTGGTCAAGATGCCCAACGACCGTCTGTTGATGGAAACGTACTACCGTGCTCTACAGGGGAACATACAATTCAACACCGTAAGCGCACACTAAACATCATGTCTTACACAAAAGGCTCGAGAGCCAACAAGAGACGTACCGGATCTATGGATACCGCAGATGCCGAAAAGCCACCCCACATATCGCGGGAAATGGCTTCTGTTTCTCCTTCTCAAGGGTATCGCAGTCTCCTGATCCGTTTTCCTAAAGGGTTTGCCTTAGTGCGCCTGTCTCGAGCCACATCGCACGCCGAAGCGACGAATAGCTGGGATGTTACTCCACCTGAGAATCAACGACAGAACTCGAGTGCAGTATCTGACTACCCCTGGCGGAGGTCATCTTTCTATAACACATCTCCGCCTTCTTCTCCATTTCCTTACGATATTCCACCACCGCCTCCGGTCAGTGCAGCAAGAGTCCCAGAATCTCAACCAGTTCATCCGTCATCTCAAGCTAGCGAAATTTGGGTTGAGGAGAAATACGATAGTGTACTACCAGACGAAGAGGTTAGAAGTCGTGGTCTCTTGAGCAGAGCACGGGATGCGCGCGACGCCTGGCGGAGACATCAGAGAGAGGTCAAACATGATAAAATTAAGCAGAGTATCAAAGTGCTTGGTCTTATGGATCCGACAGTAGCAGCTAGCTATAGGAAATCTTGGGGTATACGATCGGGGAAGGTCGTAGCGACTAAGATAGAAGTCTGAGCAATATCCTTAAGAGCCCAGTGCAAACCTTAATACACATCTTGTGATACTTACTTACTAAGAATAATCTATAATATGAATTCACATCACTCAAGCACGAAGCTGGCTCTCTCTTTGCATCCGAGGCTTAAGTCCGAGCTAAACCCGGCAGCAACTCGCCTGAGCCAGAAGCGACTAGTGCAGCTGCTCTATTCTCGTTCCTTCTCTCATCCCGCCTGAACACCTACATGTACACTGCATTGCTTCGGCACCAGAATCATATCGTCTCGCAATGCAAACACTAACCCTACCTGCTTCTGTCAACAAACGCAAGCAGGCCTGCAAGAGCTGTCGGCAGCGCAAAAAGAGATGCGGTGTAAGTTCACACTATCCTTGCATGTTGGCTAGGGGCTGATGGTAAGTTCCTTACCACAGGCAGAACACCCGAGTTGCTCGTTGTGCAGGAAATGGAATCTCAAGTGCGAGTACGAAGTACCAGCCTCAAGCCGAGGCAATCACACATTACCTGCGAGTCGTTCAGGAAATCATGCACCAGCATCACCGGCTTCGACTCTCGGTTTCGATCGAGTACAGCTGGACCTACTGGACTTTACTCAATTACCCGGCATGAACTTCGATCTTCCCGGGTCTTTTCCTTCAGAATCTGTAGCTCCTAATATACAATATCCTACACCGGGATCTGCTGTGGAGCAGTCGGACAATATGCTAGACTTCCAGATATTAGAAAGTTTCCAGCTACCCCCACGGCATGACATTACTCAGCTTGCCAAGCTCTTCTTCGAGCACCTTTACCACGTGTTTCCTTGTTTTCACAAGAAAAGTTTCCTAGCGAAGTTGGAGGGTGGTGACTTGGAGAAAGATGCACCGCTTCTTCTGTATGCCATCTGCTGTGTGGCGGCCAGATACCACCCAGAACAGTCCATTCGGAAGCGCTCGAAAGATTGGTACGAGCAAGCACGCTTCTCTTACGAGCTCACCCGACGCAGACCGCATCCTCCTCTGCGCACAGTCCAAGCCGTATTACTTCTTGTGTTTCAAGCTTTGACCATCGGTGATTACTCCGCTAGCTGGCTTTTCCTAGGAAAAGCCTGGAGGCAGGCAGTCGTGCTCGGCCTAAACCGCATGGATGCTAGCGACCACCTCTCGGATGCAAGGGTCGACAATGAAAACTCATGTGCTTTTGGTAAAGCAGACGCTCACTCAACAGTCGAGCGAGAAGAATACCGACGAGCACTCTGGTTGCTGTTCATGATGGATCGAATGCATGCATGGCCAACAGGCTGGCCCAACGCGATACCAGAGATACAGTTCAAGGTCGATATGCCGGTCGCCGATACGCTGTTCCAGAATATGGACCCAGATTTGAGAGAAAGCTCTTCCAATAACCTGCCATTTACGAGGAGTTTGCCACGCCTCATAGACTCTGCGTCAGCTACAAAGGGACCACTAAACGTATTCCACTATGTGATCGTCGCACACATCCTGCTCGGCCGGGTCTCTGAACTAGTATATTCTCTACATAACGCTTCAGATAGCCTGGAATATGCTGAAGACTGCATTGAGCTGGACAACATGATCGTGAAGTTTCGACTCAGTCTTCCACGTCCAGCAAGTTCGATTCTTGAAGCGCCGCCAGCTGACCGTGGTCATGTCGCGTGGCTACATGTCATTCTCAACACCATGACCATTCTACTTCACTATCGATCCAACAAAAACGTACCAGTCCAGGACGCAGTGTCACAGTTCACACTTGCTGTAATAGCAGCTCGTAATATTGCACAAATCATCAAAGATGCGTCACGCATATCCATCGACCTTCTACTCTCCGCGCACATCGGATCGTCACTTTATGTTGCAGCCTGTGTCCTCGTTATTCAGTGGCGTCTGACTGGCGATAGCAGCTTTAAAGAAGACGTAGATTTGTTCACACTTGTGTTCGAGCGCATGGATGAAGTGTCCAGCTTTCTAGGTCTGAAGTTCAAGATAGCACTGGAGCATGACCTGCAGAAAAGCCTGGAAGACCTTCAGAGTCTACGGGAGCGCGGCTTCAAGGGTATGATAGCTGACTGCACAAAGTGGGATCACGTCAAGAAAGAGGTTGAGAGAAGAGGCATCGAAGTCGATCTTTCATGAAAGGTGTTAGTAGCGACTCAACTATGATTATGAAGACGATCGTTTTGTTTGAAGTTGTACGCAAAACTAAAACACACCCTAAATGGTACATTTTTGTTGGTCTTGGGCCTCTACAAGCAAAAGGCCTGGCGAACACCTTAGGGTTGGTGTTTAGGGCACAACTGGCAAGAAAAATGCTTCTTCGTACAACGGATGATGCTATGAGCCCTATCTCGGTAGCTCGGTGCTTGAACTACTCACTCAGTACCAACCAGTAGCCGTCCGCCGTCACTGTTAATCTGCGTCCCGTTTGCGAATCTATCCTTCATAATCCAGGCATACGCCTCTGCGATGTCTTCTGGTCGTCCAAATTCTCCCAGCAGACTGAACCCCCTCTTCATCTTCTCGATAGCCTCAGGAGAGGAATTATCCAACAGACTTTGAAACAATTCCGTATGTATTGCGCCAGGATTGACGACATTCGTTCGGATAGGAGCTAGATCTACCGCAAGACCGCGGGTCAAACCCTCAATCGAGCCACCGATTGCTGCGCCTAGGGTCCAGTTGGGCATTGGACGGTGCGTGTTTGTGCCTCCTGTGAGCGTAATAGAGCTGCTGGAAGACTTGGGCATGTATCCACCAGTAGCGATGAGTTTGGCCAGCGCACAAGGAGCGAGAAAGCGGACTGTGAAGCCGTCCATCACCGTATTGACGTCCATTTCCGCGACTTTGGGCGGTCGGAGCGCATCGCCTGCTGTGAATGCGATATGATCGATCTTCTTTTTGCCACCCTCGGTCGTCTTGTCAAGCATAGCCTTCAGGTTGGATTCCAGGTTCTCCTTGTCGAGAAGGTCGACAGCGAAGCCTACTACGTTAGAGGCTGGGGAGTTCGGGTACAGAGATCGCAGCATCTCGACTTTGGTATCGACCTTCGTTTGGCCAGACCCGGATATGGTTACAAGCGCGCCGGATGAGAGGGCCATGTTGGCAATGGCATATCCGATCCCCGAAGTGCCGCCAAAGACGAGGACGTGGGTGTTTGCGAGACGGTTTTGGTGCGCCATTAGGGATTATGAAAAGACTTCGAAGGATTGATCGACGGGTGCTTTGTTAGAGTGGAAAAGTACAACGAGTAAACTTATAATACGCTTCAAACGTTGATATGGCTGTCGCCTTTATATATGGTAGTCTGACAATCCGTCGACGGCCTCACGCCTACTAGCGGCGGCAAAAACGTAGAGAATCCAACTCAGCATCATGAAAACACCCCAGTCTGGCGGCGAGCGGCGGGCTCGGACATCCTATGGCGGTCGGTCGCTGTGCATAGAGAGTTGATGGCATGGCGGGCTGGCGGTGACGCTAATGCATGAGCGGTGTGGCGGGGCATTCAAACCACTTGCGCACTGTTACGCGTCATTACGGCGGACGAGGAACCTGCGAAACCTACTGTTTTATTCTCCTGCTCTACCACAAAGATCGCAAAGATTGTTTACAAACACACTGTTATAGTCAACTTCTTCCTCAAGCTCAGTCATCAAGGCGAAGACTCGATAAAAATGCAAATCTCAATCCGCTAAGACAGTGACCGCGAGCGACCAAGCGCTGATACGATATATCTCACCAAAAACACACTCGAAATCTAGTTCGTGCTGTTTCTGTGCATCCACGTGAAATAGGGGTAGGGACCAGCGAAATGAACAATGCATATTTCGTGACACAACATTGAGCGCAGCTCTCGCATATGCAAATCGCTAAAGGGTGACTTTGCGAAGATGCCACCGAAAGAGTGAATAGACTGAAGAGTGATACGAAATTCCGAGGTCTACTCTAGGTAACCGCGCTGGGCCCTTGGAGACGTTTTGTAGTTGCCCAGCGTCATGTTGAGGCTATCCTAAATCCCTAAGGGAAAGTTTTGTAGTAGTTGTCTAGGGTGATGGATCCTGAAAGATTACCCGTACGCCTTCCCCTTCCTTTTCCATGACCTTTCCCCTCAATACAGTACGGAAATCTTGGTACCGCAGCTGAAAGTGATAGGACATAGGATCGCTGACATGTATCTCTTCAAGCAAGGGAAGCTTCCATCTAAAAGATCTATTATATGTGTTCCAAAGATAATAACGGATATCCTCAATGTCCGGCTTTATGTATCGTATGGAAGAAAGCTGGGCGGCATTGCGCTGTCCGAGCCATTCAACGAGTATGCCTAGAGTTTGGTGTACGAAGTTAGTAAATCTCTCACATGTAGTTCGCATATGTAAGTTACGTACCACGCGGTCCATTGTTGCTAAAGCGTTGATCTCGACCCTGTGAGCTGGGAAGTATGAAAGTGTTGGTGGCGTATGATAGGGTTGCAGTCTCCGCATAGATCTGACGGCAGACTTCCGGGAGGTGAAAAGCTGTGCCCTGAGCCAGAGCCTTGAGACGGCGATCCCCTAGGTGAGTCGCTCGGCCATGCCAGTATGAGTTGGAGTTGTCACGCCACTTCTTTGATGTTCGATAGACGAATGCGCGCTGGACGTGGATTTCGTTTCCGCCGACTGCGTACCGGAAGATCATGTTCCTGATCTCTGCAGGTAGACGAAGTAGAGGGGAATTCCTAGCATTCCTTTGGGCGCTGAGCATGTTAGCGGAAAAAATCGCCAGCACTTGAGTGTTATGCCTACGCTTCAAGGAGGTAGTCAGGGGTCCTTTCCATGCTGACAAGTCCATTTTTGAGAAGGGTCACGGGGTAAGTACGACCTTGCGGAGGCTTGGGCCTATTGAGGTTCCGGGCGTTTGTAGGCTCCATAGTCGCGACCTTCGTACGCGATTGTGAGCGCTTGCTGATTTTCGTAGGCTTGAACGTGTTTGGGGCTGGCTTCTTCGCCTTGACCGATCGGGAGGATTTCGCGGGCGCCATTACAATGGTTGATTTGATGGTTGATTTGGTAAATGAGCAGAAGGTTTGAGTTGATGTGGTTGGTGAAGTTCGAGCGCGACAGTCATGGGAATTGTAGTTCGAAGAAAGCGATGACGTACGTGAGAGATATATTCCAGTGCAAACGAGAAGCACGAGCGCGCTTGACAAGGCTTCGACTCGAGCAATCACTAGGTATACTTTCCTATGCACTTACACTCCCACCTCGTACCCTGTATCCATGACCGCTGAGGCTGTATCAACGATGAACGAGTCAATGTATCTCACGTTGCCGGCGCGTCTGGCTTATTTGTAAGACCCGTATCAGTTGCTAAACATAAGATGAAAATTGACTTCGCGCTTTAGCACTGGGGCGAACTCCCGAGACTCACCACTGCTGCGGTTGCCTGCCAAACTCCGCAATCGAATCTACGACTATGTTTTTGACGCTGTGAGAATCAGCATCCAGCGAGACAATGACGACTACAAACCACAGCACGCTAACACTATCGTTGGCGATGAGGTGAAGGCTCGATTCCGCATACCGGCTACCTGTCGCCAAATCTACGCGGAGGCAGCCGTCTTAATCCATCGCTCCGCCATCCACGATCCAAGGAAACCTATGATCTGGATGGAGACCTTACCGGCGAATATCAGAGAGACTGTAAAAAATGTATTTTTATCAAAATCATATTGGATCTCTCCTGCCTTGGCGGGAAGATCTTGTTGGTTTCTCCATCTCCTGTGATATCGACGTAAATGGGAGAGTAAGCAAACGCATCACTAAAAAGTGTTAGCAACCTTGGAAGATGACAAGCATAGGAGAAAACACAACGATGACAGACCACATGCTGAAGAAAGTTATGCCCATTTGATGGTTGAGATAATCCAGTCGTTGAGGGTATACCGCTGAAGCTAGAGTTGATTCGATATTATCTATGCCACATCATTCATGCCCATGTACACGCCCTGCTCATCCTACCGGCCCATGCTGTTGATCATCTCCCTCTGTGTCGCGCGGTCGCGATTGGTCTGGCTGAGTGACGGGATGCTCCTCAGGTCTCCTACAACATCCTTGGCCTTTCCAAAGTATACCTCCTGCAGCAGATTGCGCATCTTGAGCTCCATGTCCTCGACCATCTTGCCGATGTTGGCGACGTGCGAGGTGTCATCCTCGACGGCCATGTCGGCTTCGACTTGGCGCACCATATTACCGGATAGGTCAAGACCGCCGAGGGCTTCGCTGTCGGTGCCAAGGGAGAGAATGACGGTAGAGGTGAGCTTGTAGTGAGAGGTACGTGCGCGGTCTTGGGCGTCGAATACGTGGATGCTGTCCCAGCTGCCAGAGCTCTTGGGTGTAGGGTTGACGGCTGGCCATGTTAGCATGCAGCAGTTGCACATATCGACGAATGCATACCCTTCTTCAAGAGAACACAGCCGGCGAAGCCATCGTCCATGTCCCACAGGTAGACGCTCGATATGCCGCCCTCAAAGTACCTGTCTGTATCAGCCATGCTCCGCCAGCCACGCCTTGCCGTATGCAGACTCACAGCTCCCTGTACACGTCAAAAGCCTCATTTGCCTTGACCTCCATCTTACGGACACGATCACTAGGTGTGACACCTTCCTCAATGGGCGGCTCGAACTCGTTGCTCCATGGACTTCTCCAGCTGTCGCCGTCGCGGTTGTAGTCGCAGCACAGGAAGTCGCGCTTCGTCTTGGAGCATTTCTTCACGGTAAGCGGGATGTCGACGGATTCGAGCAGGTCTTCCTCGAGCGAGGGGTTGAGTTGAATAATGTGGTCGACATTGCGCTTGACGTCCTTGGGGTTCAGTCGGCGCAGGAGGTCACTAGGACGAGCTGTTAGCTACCAGACACGGGGGAATGCGGGGTGCAACATGACGCACAGGGCGCTATCAATGGGATCCGCCATTATTCTTATCCTTGTCTTGGGTATATATCGGTCGGGCGTGATCAAGGTCGGGTTGCTGGAGTATCGTTTAGCTCCTAGGCCTGGCCCCTCAATCTCCAGCGGCTCATCTGTCGGCGATTCGGGTGTTGGCGCTGCGTCCGGGTCCCACGAGTCATGCGTGTAGTAGCTCTGAACCCCGGGCATCTTCCTAGCGCCTCACTTCGCACAACCTCACTTCTACTGTCTTTTTGCTTGTTGCCGGCTTTTGTCTTGTGTCAAATGTTGGTTGGTCTAACCAACGCGTCTGTGCCTTTAATGGTTTGTGGTAGTGGCGGATCGTTGGTCTCTTCTTCACACAGCAATCGCGGCTGTCATCGTCCAGAAAGAGCAGCCTATTTGCCTCTCTAGAGGTGCAGTCAGCGCCGTGTCATATCTGTTGTACAAGAGACATGTGAGGCCTCATATCCTGCAGGAGCCTCGACTATCGGCTTCTACACAAGAGCGCGTCACTCCGAACTCGCCAAGTGCAGTTCTGGCGCCCAAGTGTACCACGCCGGGCTCACCCGCCGAAGCTCTGATCATTGGATTTTTCGAACATTGCATCTCACACGTTTCATATACGGCTCTGGCCTCAGCGGTATTCTCATCTTGTTCTGCCCAATCTAGGCGCGAAACCATCACAGCTCACCGTCACCTCGCCTTGATTATGGGCACGTGAGTGCATCTGGACCAATAGTGGGTGCCCTCGCATCATTGAACTCAGAATGAAGCCATATTTTGCGTAAACCTATGGCCATTTGCGGGATTTCTGTGCCCTCCCCTTCACTATTCCGTTATCGTCATCACCGCGCTAATCCCCTAGCACACATAATCTGCTGTCCGACCCTATCCTACATCATCTTCCCATCTACAAATTGCGACCAGCACCAGATACAACTCAAACTTTGAGAATGTCTGACAACGATAACACCGCCGCGGCCAATGGCTCCTCTCCTCAGTTCACCGAGCGCGAGCTACAGCTCCTCGGATGGGCCATGCAGTCACTCAAGTCTGGTCCCCCAGAGGTACGTCTTCAGTCTCTTTCCAATGATGATTTGTTACCAACATTCGCTGTAGATCGACTACGACAAGCTCGCCGCCTACGCTGGTATGAGCAATCCGCGCTCGGCTACCAACGCCTGGGCCAAGATCAAGGCCAAGTTGATGGCTCCCGCTGCCGACGGAACCGTCTCAGTCACCCCCAAGAAAACCCCTCGCAAGAAGGCTGCGGCCGTCAAGCAGAAAGATGATGAAGAGGGTGCCGACGCCGCGACTCCGAAGAAGACTCCTCGCAAGCGCGTCGCCAAGAAGCAGGATGTCGATGGTGACTCCTCGCCCAAGAAGAAGGGTACCCCTCGCGGCAAGAAGAACTTGAGCGATGATAGTAAGTCCATCTCCTGGTATGATCAGATGTAGTCCAAGCTAACACATCACAGCTGTCAAGACTGAGTCTGATGAGGACCTCAAGCCCAACGGCTCGCCCATGAAGATCGATCCCGCTGAACCCAAGGAGGATGACGTTAATGATGAGGACTAGACTTCCCTTCGGTCCTGAGGTACGTTACGCTTCTTTGTTCCAACCAGTTGTCTTTCTGATCGCGGCTGTAAGAAGGCAATGCGCGATATCTCCTTCTAGTGGCGTAACGTACATTGACGGAAAGGACTGGCTTATTGAGAATTGTGTAACGAACGGTTTCCTTCAAATTTCAGCATGATGTTATGGGGGCCAGGGAAGCATGCGTGGTATTCCTAAGAGAGAGCAAGGTAGTTGGATTGTTCCCGCGATAGCGATCGCAGTCGCACATCGCGCACCTCCAATGCACATCTTTCTTCATTTCAATTCTTCTTCCCTTGGGTGACAGGGTCATATCATAGTCTCTCGTTCTCATTGGGCATTCGATAGGAATTGTAGGTGTGGCGATGCGCATGTATCCCTGCACTGGGGTCGTCTAGCCGGATATTACCCCAGACTCTTAGTCCTGCACAACTCATCTATGCATAGTGTGTACGCAACCATCTATAAAACCTCTATCCGAGCTAATGATGATGGCCATCACACTTGTACCTAAAATCGCACACGACTATAACCACAACATGGCGCGACATAATCGAGAAGCTAAGAACCCCGTTGGTATCGCCATGTTGTCGCCGATGACAGGCAAGTCAAGACTTGTAAGACAGCTCAATACTACCTATACACATCTGGCTTATACTCGTTTGTAGAGTGGCCTTCATAACATGGGCAGTTTACTCTTGCTTTCTGTTCCTCTATTGTCTATTCTTGCCTTTTACATAGGTTCTCAGCAGTGGCTCCTGCCTGTGCTGCGTTCGTACTTACCCGAGCACCTCCATGTGTACCTTCCTACGGCTGTGTGGGAAGCTACCAAAGCTTCCAGATTAGATGAGATGCTAAGCTCAGAGGATCTACTGAAACTATGTGGCAACCATCAGTACACGACTGAGATCATATCTCTTGACCCCCTCCTAATCTACATCAATAACTTCACATCTGTACTTGAAGCTGAGGAGCTCATCAAGCTCGGGTAGGTATCTTCGCATCCCTCTTCTCGAGGGCAACATCTCACTCGTGGCAGTTGCTAACTGTTCCTCAGCTCTCCCGAATTCGCCGAATCCTTCATCAGCCGTTCAAGAGGTAATACGCAACGCGTCGTCGGCCGGACCTCTCAATCTGCACCCCTCCCGATGGACAATCCGTTAGTTGTATGTCTTCTGAACCGCGCGAAAACGTTCATGGGCTCTATGCTTCTCCCCTCGGAACCCTTCAGCATACCACAACTGGTACGCTACTTCCCTAGCCAGAAGTACGACCTACATACGGACTTCTGGCCTGAACACCAGATCACTAGTCTCGAAAATGGGAAGCGGGTATACTTCAACCGCGTCGCGTCCTTTTTTGTCTTCCTTCGCGACAACTGCACGGAGGGATATACATACTTTCCTCTAGTCGAACCTTCTTCGTCTGTCAGTTTGGATAGTCTGTACGACGGCAAAGTAGTGCGGGGTGAAATGGAAGGGGAAGCGAAGGGCATCAAGTTCAAACCGATGCAGGGAAACGCAGTGTTTTGGGTTAATTTGGATGAGAATGGAAAGGGCGATAGGAGGGTGGTGCATGCTGGGTTACCAGTAGGCGAAGGAGAGAAAATTGGGCTAAACATCTGGCCAAGGAAGTATTTTGGATACGTGGATGACAGCGATGAAGATGGGGAAGAGGCGGTGGTGGCACGGCAGGGATGGAGTGGGAAATGGAAAGACTGAACGCGACCATACGACCTCGAACACTATAGCTGACAATATAACACCAACATTTCTTTTCAATACATAGCTAACCCTTTGGATAACGCTTTTTAACTCAGCACTTTAATATACACACTTTCGTCACAAGCCTATGCGCAAGCGCTGCGCCGTCTAGATGAAACAATGACACGCGTTTCAAAGCACGACAGATGGGGTGACACCCAACTTTCGCATATTAAGTAAGACAGGGTAACGGCAAAGTCAAGAACCCGGTGGCTGCGGTGTAACACCAACAATGCAAATTACCGCACCAACCCAACATAGCCATCTTCCCCAAGGTTATGTCGAATTCACCCTGCGCTCCATGATCAGCGACCGTAGCTAGATATACTCCTGCTCATAAAAGTACTCTTCTTACACCTTTGCGATTCATTGATCTGCCAACTATAATGTCGCCATCCACGCCCTTCCCCGACTATCCAACACTCCACATATGTCCGATGTACATAGCTCAGCTTGTCGATCCCACGATCCGCTCCTGGCACTTGGGTCCCGGCTTTTGTACGCGCGACAATCTGTTCGGCGTGGGCTATCTGCTCGTTCTCGCCGTGAACTACACGCTTGCTATTTTGGCCTTCTGTGCGGTGTTCGCTATTTTGGGAAGAATCGTATGCTGGAGAAATACTGCCAGAGCCAGCAATATAACAGAGGATAAGTTTATACATAGGGAGAAGGGTGGGGAATTGAAGAGTTTGGACAGAGCGGAACGGGGTGAGGGGGGTTGGGTTGGCAAGGTACGTTTGATGCATGTTTATATCTTTGTGTGGTTTATTGGGGTTACGAGGGAAGACGCTGATGGCTTTTGCAGTATACGAAGGCTTTTCGGCCTATCTTGAGTCCGGTGAGAGAGAAAGAGAAGATGTGATGCTACCCAGACGACGTACGACGAAAGTGAGAAAGAGCTGTGCATATGTTACAATGAGCCGTGTATACAGGCACTTTGGAGGACGAGCTGCCTTTTAGTGAGTGGAGGAAGTCAACGGACTCAGCAGCCGTATGCTGGGGGTTGACGTGCTTGCTCGATTATCTTGGCCTCCGGCACCTGAGACCCTCATTTCCAAGCAATGATAACACTCAGCACGTCCGGTGTGGGTAGTTGCAGCCACTCTTACACTTACACCGGGTTTGTGCTGTGCTGCCTGGATCCTATCCACCCTCTTCCGGGCTCCCACTTTTGCAAAATCGGGTACTGTGGTGGCTACGTTCAGTCATGCGAATGATGTCTCTGGCATTGTTCAATCTTGTGTAGTACTGAGGGATCAGAAAAACGATAATGGTGATTGAGTCATCACTGCAAAGAAAGACGTTGGAGTAGTTACGCGGCGAGAACGTTAAGATGGTCGTCTTGAATGGATGACAATGAAGGTGGAAAGGATTGAGTGGAGAGAAGACCATCTCTTCTGTTTTCAATTTTTCCCTTTGACTGATCTCGTTATGGGTGTCGTTTAGATTGCGAGCGTTGTGAGTTGCTTGCGAGTGTCGCGGAACCACCACTTTAGCTTCAATGAGAAAATCGCGATATTCTCAACCTTGGTACAGCCACACCGGTACCGACAGCACTGCGAATTCACGCCTCTTGTTCATAAAGTCGCAAGTCCGCATTCACTCCCATCTACAATTTCAATATATCGAACTCACGCTATGTTTGCTTTCTTCATATTTCCTCGTCCTCGAGTCTTTCCCTACAGTCAGGCGTCGCGTATATGCCTCGAAACCCTCATGTCACGAGTTTGAAATGCAAACGCTAGAAATGTTGACTTACCGAAACGAGGAGCCAGGTTTGGGAGAGAAAGGCAACATCCGCAAGAGCAACGATGGCGTAGAGAAGAAGAACAAACGCGCGACAGACCCGTTTGCAGCCGACATCGCGGCGAGAAAACGACTCGGAAGAAAGTGGTGGGCATGACGTTGTCCCATAAACAACCCCCAATGTTTCTGTATCTGAAGCATCAAGAAATCTACCTCTGCTAGCTCCGACGAACCATAGGGGAATCCACGATTTCGTCGTTTCAGTCCCCTCACCTTCACCCGATCACATCTGGTGTGCGCGCAGAAATTCTTCACATCACCGATAACTTCCCGTCTCATCTTCTCAATCCTCACTCCCATACGGCCAGTCTCATCGCGCAATATTTTCAACCATGCCGGCACTCCCAACATCCACTCACGCACCAACAGTCCACCGTAGCCCCACTGACTGGCCGCTACTCCGGGTCATCATCGGTGTTGTCAGCATCCTTCTCTTTCAGATTTCCATCGCCATCGCCCTGATACGTTGGGCGAACCTGCATAGCAAGGCGCGGTGGAGGCACCTTCGACAGCGCGGCATCGCCATCCTTGACAGACCTTCACTCATCTGGAGGGACACGATACCGCCTGCACCGACTGTCTCAACATACAACTTACGACAGACGTTTCAAAGGCTGGACGAACCTGTAGCCCAGTAACTTACTGTCGTTACTTTGAACCAAAAAGAACAGGGCGTCAGTATCAGCGCAGCGTTACTTTGCAAGTAACCACTGGCAGCCAGCGCTCAAGACAAACAATAGCAAACAACAATGAGTGTTTTCGATTCCGATTCAACGCACCCAGCGGAACTCTCTGACCAGCATCCAACTACATCCGCGGCCATCATGATCTTCATTATCATCTCCGCGGTCGGCCTATCTGTCGTCGTAGGATTCATCTTCTTCGTTGCATGGTACAGAATGAAGAAGAGAAGGGAACAACACGAGGTCGCTGTCGAGCTGGTAGAACCCTCTCAAATTGAAGCAGTTATGCAGAATCCGCCGGTTCAGCAGCGGCAGGAGGTTGGTATGGCGTACTGAGATGAGAATACTTCGTCATTGTCCGTTTTATGCGTTCGTTTCAAGCCAATCCTGTACTTTCTTCCACCAACCAGCTCACATAACAGCAGCGATAACATTTCTTACTTCTCCTATGTAGATGACATGAATTCAGTCTTGGTGTCGAAGGGATACAAGGCGTCTGGCATACAGGAAGGAGCAAGGGGAAGCTGGATGATCAGGCCGTTGTTGACTTTCGAGCCAATACTTGCAGGTAGTATATATTCACCTAAGAATTGATACTACAGCCTGAAATGCTTCGCATTTTCTTTTTGATATCCAGTGAGGCCCACATGCTAATCACGTATCGCGTAGTCCCACTAGCACGTCACCATTCCAAGGTTGTAGTAGCAACCAGTTTTCTTGGAAACCTGCGACAGTGTGGTCGTGGTCGTCCGTTTATGCTAGTAGTAGCCTGTTCCGTGTGGCGAAGCTCGTGGGTTCAAAAAGAGGAAAGCGTGAGCCATTACTGAGAGTCACTGCGGGGCCATGGCGGCATCATTGCGGCCTTAAACTTATGGAAGCTTCCGTTCTCTTATATGTATCACGCCTTCTTCCCTTCCTCTCTTTCTCTTCGCCCCCAGCTCAACTGAAGCCTCAATCAAAATTTAAGTGCCCAAACTCTAGTATCACTCAGCCAACTGTCATGTCGTCCCAAAACAATTCCAACCCCTCTCCAGGCTCCGGCAATACTGGTAACAGAGGTTATACTACCACCAGCTCCGGTACCAACAGCCAGGTATCATCTTATGTCTTCGACCGTCCTCTCAAGCTTGTACTAACATTCTTCCGTAGGGCAACCACTTTTGCTCTCGCGATTTCGGCACCGGCGTCCCAAACCCCAACTCTTACCACTATTCCAACAAGGACGGGTCATACTACTACCACAACCCTGACGTATGTCGAGATTGTATAGAACAGATGGCTTTGTACTAACATGATTTGAGGGCTCGACCTACTACAACGATGGCAGGGGCGGGGCGAGGTACGATCCTGGCAAATAGACTATGGACGTCTTGTTGGGCATCGCTATGAAGTTAGTAGAGATCTTCTGTTGATGCCTACGCACTATCGGTAAAGCGCGAGGAGGATACACCGGCAACACTTTAATACTTTAGAAACGGCGAACTAATAATGTATGCTCCTCATTACTCTTTACATGCTTCAGAACGCTTTATGACAATGGCTTAACCAATCCACAATAGATCTGTAGCAACATCGTAATCTCTGTGAACGTAGGTACGTGACGCCTTAGGGTTGCAGAGCCGAATCGTGTGTGGGAACTATGGGTGGGGAAGTAACGTGTGGGGGGTCCCGCTGGTGTCCGCACCTTCGTGAGGTCATCGCCCACATGACCAGCGTGTCATCAATAACATTCATGATGTCTACTGCTAACTCACTCAGTGTTCGCGAACAACCTAACTCGCATCGGATGCGCACGATTGTCTGGAGGGTGTGCCTGCAATTCTGCAGTTCACTTCGCGCTGCGCAACGGTCGTCTCCTTTAATGCAGACGTTTTCCAGACCCGTATAATGTTTTCAGGCCGAAGAAGCCTTCTCTAACAACATTCAGACATCGCCATCGAGGCTGCGATTCAGTTCCGATTGACTTCTTCAATTATCATGATCAACGGCACGCGTTCACTGTTTGCTAGCTAATCCGTCAACATTAGTTTGTGGTATTTACCGCAAGGAACTCCGTTTCTTCAGCGTCATGGCTCTTTGCTGGGGTGTTATCATCTCAATGGCTACCAGAGCGATCATCCTTGTTGCTCGTTATATGTGTCTCGCTACCGAAGGATTCTCCTTCATCCAGCTCGATCTCGCTATTCGTCCGCACCCAACCCTTGCTCTGAATTCGGGTGCTGACCCGTATCCTGCTCTGTGTTCTCGATTTGTTGGATTGGCCGTTTGTGCCTGTGCCGAAATTACTTCGGCTCTTGGACTGCTGAGTCGACGGGAGACGGAGAATGCCACCGACGATGGGCTTGAGTGAGGGCGCGCACGCGGCTATGATACCAATGTTCACCTGAAGGAAACCCCAGAACTGTATATCGTTCGTACTGCCGCGGTTTTAGTAAACATTCATACTGATGTGAGTGCAAAAGTAGGGACGAACAATGACTGGTCAGGATCACCTCTCTTGGTGTTTTGGACGACCGTTTTGACGATGCCCATGACAACCGCTCTTAACTACAGTCAGCTCTTGTGCCTTTTTTCTTTTATCTTTCTTCGATCTGGGGTCTTGGGAGCTTACATGTAACCCAAGCTTAGAACGAGGATGAGGTAGATGCGAGTCTTCTGTTTCATTTGCAACCCCAGTATGATTGGCACGGGAATGGATGCAAAACATATATCAGTTAAGATGTTGCAGGCTATATATGGCCCAGTTAGCCATCTAGCATGTGCCACGAATAAGAACGACATACTTACATGTGTTCATCAGCGCGAAGCCTTTGTGGATGTTCACGGCCAAGCATGTTGGCTTAAGGTCTTTGTTCCAGAAGCCGGCTATGGGCTTGCACACGGCGGCCCATTCACCCCACGAAATCACTGTATAAAGACAGACGAAGGCTAATCAAATCTTAATAGCCGCCACCTGAGATTCAGTTCACTGGACGTCGTAGGTACAGAGACTTACCGATAAGCGACCAGAGCATTCTGGTATATAAAGTGGGAACACCGAGACGAAGGAGTGAAAACCCGACAGATAGCTTGAGAAAAGCCATGCCACCAATGGTAGATACGACGGCTTGTATAAAGGTCAACTTCAGGTACTCTTGGTGGTCTTCTTTCTTCAGGGTGTCAGTGTGGCGGCCTAAGCCGTGCTGGGCGGCTAATATGTAGGTCACCATGCCACCAAGAAAGACACAGGCCTAGCTAACACAGTCAGGCAAGCGTTGAGTATATTCTACCATAGTCTCTCACCGTTGACGCAAGTATAAGGGCGTCATCCTTGCCAAATGCCTTCACGACGATGATGCGGGCGTACATGCGCATTCCAATGAAGGCCAGGGCGATGATATGAAAGGCCGCAGTAACCCCAAGGAGGTAACTTAAGTTACTTTCTGCGACGCGCGCCGGGTCGGTGTTCTTCGGCGCCATGGTGAGTGAAGGGATAAGGGTTTCGTAGGACGGAGTTGGAGAGAGGAATCGCCCATATCATATGTACACTTTCGAAACGAAGGATGCATCATGTTACATGCTGCCTTCCTACTTCTCACCCCCAGCACGAAAAGGAGCTTCTCCTATCAAATGCGAGGCACCGTAGTAATGTTCTAGAAGGTCATGCATGGTCGCGTTGATTGGCCCCTCGGCCTGCATGCCACGAGAGGTGACGTCCTTTGCACGGAAATTTCTTGGTGGATCCTTCAAATGCTTTGCTTTTTTTTTCAAATTCACTGTTGGCTGTTCATAATGCATGGGAAACATGCGACCTGCATCTATGTTTGCATTCAGTAGGCGCCGGGGCAGGAAACGTTTACAGACTAGCTCATGGAGCCGGACAGTAGGTATCAAACAGGGAAGAGTCGGGCCCGCGCAACGGGACGACGGGTGATTGAGGGCCTGCCGGAACCTTGACTGATCTCAAAAAGCCATCAACGGCCGAGCTCGTTTCGACAATAAACTGGTCCCCTCTTGGATTTGATGGCGCAGGAAGAGTGGGGTTGGGTTGATCAAGAGGAGGAATACTGCAAACCACTAAGATCTGTTACTCGATTGTCTATAAGCTTGTTCGATTATGAGGCGCAGGATGTCAGAGTGTACCAAGGCACAACACAATGCTGCAGGTAGAGCCTTGACCACAAGCGGCCCCATCATGGGAAATTGGCCATCCGGGTGGGTGTGGGGTTGCAAGTACCAACAGTCATTCGATCATCAAGGCAAGGGCTCTCCCGTCTCCGTCTTACTTTATCCAGAGAGAAAGCCGAACAGTTCTTAGCACCCTCCCGAGGTTTTCTTCCTATTCTACTACAACAAAGGGTATTAGAAGTAATATATATGAATAGACACTTTAAATGTCTACGTTACTACTAGGTTCTTGAAAAGTCTTGGTTATGAACCATTGTAGACTGCGGCGTACCTTGGTAGTAGAAGAGCTCGCTTATAAGTGTTCATTTTCTTGTATGCGGCAGCTCAGTCTCTCATTCACTGCAAGGGGGAGACGCAGGAGCCGGATCTTTAGACGATCTCATGCCACATTCGGATGCAGCCGCACCATGAGGGAGGATGTCCGACTGGCCAACAGCCCACATTTAGATGCGATTTGGATCCAACATAATCCTACAAAATCCCGTATCTTGGCAACAGAAAATCTCCTTCAAAGTCGCTGTACTCACCGATCTTCTGATGGATCAACAGAAGTCCTACTGTACATCCTTCGTTTCGCGTAAGATTCCAAGGTTATCACTGCCGAAACAGGCCCCGACTACGACTGGCCCCCACTCGCCACTCTAAGCGAACAACAGGCGACATCAACACATACAATACGTGCCCCGAAAGCATGTCGTTCCCGCGCTCCTACACGGGATATTCTTGGCAACACAGAGATGTGCATGGCAATATCCTGGTCATGCGATGTAATACTAGCATTCGTTCAGCCGAGACTCCGAGTACAAAGATGGCCTATATACCTAATCAGGGCGTAGGCTAACCTATAAATATATATCCTGTATGAAATATAACTCCCGAGGCTTCATTGCAGGATAATCTCTAACTAGGCGAGAGTGAAGGATGCAAGCCTTCATCAGGCGCCCCCATATTCTAAACCGCGTTCATTCAACCCAACCGTCTGGACCCGCCGTAGGATCGCTTCCTTTAATTCAGGTCCTTAGAACTCGGAAGCAGGCTTGCGGCAAAGCCCTTACATGATTCCGGGACGCGTGCGTGATGATATAATGGCCGACTTGGATCACCATATCTCACCTCCTTACGCTGTCAAACCTTGCACATAGCGAGTGCTTCCTCGTTACTATGCGTCTGTTTCATGCTGTCGCCGTCGTACAGCTGCTGGCTGTACGCCTCGTTGCTGCTGTTCCTTTCGACTCGACTCCGGTCATCGACATAGACCCAGCAGCCGATCCGCTCGAGGCTCTCGCCCAACTGCAGCAGCACACGTACGAGACACTTGAAAAGAACGATGCCATGTCAAAGAGGGCTCCGGAAGGTTGTTCCTTGGCCACCACAACTATTCGGAGGGACTGGTAATATCACCACGCGCATGATTTAGTGCTTGCTGACCTCGACAAGGGATCATATGAGCAAGCCAGATCGAAGGTCATACATTAAAGCTGTTCAGTGTCTTCGAAAACTGCCATCCAAATCTGACAAGTCCTGGGCTGCAGCAGCGAAGACGCGTTTCGATGACTTTGTCGCCATCCATGTAAACCAGACCATGTACATACACGGTAATGGTCTCTTTCTTACCTGGCATCGCTACTTTGTATGGGCGTACGAGCAAGCTCTCCGAAACGAATGTGGTTACAAGGGCTACCAACCTGTGAGTTTCGAAAATGTTCGATGGCCCCTAACTCATCTGACTTTGTTAGTACTGGAACTGGTTTGCGCACACCGACAATATCTATGAGTCGCCTGTGTTCGATGGGAGTGATACTAGCTTGGGTGGTGATGGTGCATACTTCTCACACAATGGAAGTCTTGCTGGTGCTCGGACAATAGTCATCCCCTCTGGCAAAGGAGGTGGTTGTATTGAAAGCGGCCCCTTCAAGAAGTAAGGCTACTGCATACCTGAACGTTCTCAGAGAACTAACATACCACCAGTACGCAAGCGAACATTGGCCCAATTTCTCCTGGCATGCAGGGCTTTACTGACCTGGCAGCCGACACCACCGACTACAATCCTCGGTGCCTGCGCCGAGACATCAGTCCGTATATACCCAAGAAGTGGTTTACCACTGCGAACCTTCTGAACGTAACTATTGGCGCGGGTTCTCGAACCCACCGCGATTTCTGGGTCGAAATCCAAGGTCGATACCCAGATGGCTTCCTCGGTCTGCACACGTCGGGTCATTACACCATGGGCGGCGACGCGACTGATCTCTACTCTTCCGTCAATGATCCCGCGTTTTGGCTTCATCACGCTATGCTTGACCGCATTTACTGGATTTGGCAGACGCTCCACCCAGCGGAGGCGAACAAGGTGACGGGCACTCTAACGTTGCAGAACAGGCCGCCAACGCGCGACGCCACTATTGACGAGCCGTTAAACTTGGGGGTCAATGGCGAGACACTGAGGATTCGCGATATGTTCAACACCTTAGGAGGTAGCCCTTTGTGCTATATTTATCTGTAAGCAGATTCAGACGTGTGCTTCTGGCTGTGGTTATCTAGTACCAACAACGGTTTACATTTCGGCGTAGCCATACGTACCAACCCCTTTTGAGTTCTCTTCGTTTGCATGTCTCGCGTTTCTGCAACATCAGTAGCGGATCAGGACTAGTCGGATATACCCACCAATCCAACAACATATCCTACCCATATGTCACGCTTCTGCCCTGTGTCTAACACGCCTTCCCTACCGCATACAGTAGCCATCGAAAATAGGCGCCAAATGGTTATATTAAAACCTTCGCAAGCCACATCCACCCTCTTCGGCAATACGTCGGAAATAAGGCTTTTCTCGTTGCTGCCCAGCTAAACTTGCGGCATTGATCATAGCACTCGATACGGCAATAGCGGTGAAACACACGTCTTCACCGATATTTCTTTAAGCAGTAACCATCGATCGTAGGCTCTAAAGCTTGGCCTCTTCAAAACTTCCCATTACAGAATTCCGTTGATTGTAGGTGCTGAGGCTTGGTAATGCCGATCAAGAGCGAGAAGAAAAAGTCCCCTGTACGTCAGTTGGGAAGGTTACGCGGGAATAAGCAAAATTATTGGACGTGATGACGCGCCAACGACACGTCGATGTTTTTTTTTTTGCCATCGACGAAATTACTGCAAAGGGCAGGCATGGAAAGTAGGCGTAGGGCTTGTCAGACTTGGTGTAGCTTGGTCATCGTTTTGGGAGGTGGACAAGTTTTACGGTGTTGGGTAGGTGTTGAAAGTAGGCGTATAAGAGCCTCATATTCTCGTCGGTAACGTCACGTGCCCTGGTCGTTTTGTGTTGATTGCGTGAAGTGTATTCTCGGGCGCATGTACTTGTTCAGCTGTTCGTGTCTTATGAGGTCACATTCAAACGCGATGATGGAATGTACCAAGTTCAGAAACATGACGCATACGCCTTCAATCCCTATTTCAACACGTCTATGCCTCTTCTTTCCCCAAGTAAAGTCCAACCTTACAAATCTCGTATCTTCCCTTGACGCGACAAAATTATCGCCATCGGCACCCTGCATCGTGTTCCTCCAAGCTGCTAAACACGCCTCCGCAAGCGTCCCAATTTCCAAAGCACTAAAAAGCAATGCCAAACATCGGTGTGTCACTTGGCCTACCCAGACAGGCAGTCATAGAAAACAGGCGTATTCCTTCGCTTCATCTTGCATCTGCTTAGATCTCGGTACGGTCTACTAGACGCGAAGAAAAGCAACCAGCACTTTACAAGTGTGTTCCCTCGTGCCCAAGTATTTGGTACATCTACCCATCTAGGTAACTGTTGAAAACAGGCGTATTCCTTCGCTTTATCTTGCATTTTTCTCCAAACCTACTGCAGGCTACTACGTTTCGAAAAGGAATACCCTTCGGCTGAGGTCAGAGCGGCTTTTGAAAGAAGCGGTGGGTTGACCTAGGTACTACATTCTGGGACATGGTAGAATTTCCCACATCTCTTGGTCGCTCTTAGGCATGTAATCGAAGGAGATGTAGGCTGCATACTATATAGCATGGTCATTGAGAATCAGAGTAGCCGTATATTGTTTTTGTCTCAATTCTGACACGTTTTGCGGTCTTATATATCAGCTCTCTCAACCCGAATTCTAGGTGTCACTCGAAAACACTTGATAGTCATTATACGAGTGCAGATTTAAACGTTATCTTTCGGTTTGATACACTACCCGCAACATGGCAGTGTTCAAGTTGAAATCACAGATGTTGTACTACCTAATTAAACTGAGAGATGGACCAGATCCAAGCTGCTTAATAAAAGCTCGTGGGCACTAGGACTGTATTCCCTCCTCAAATTAGTTGTCAAACCTCCACCTCATTAAATTCTTAAAAGAGTAACTATTGAAAGCAGTGCTACAGCTCGTCTCGAATCTTCCACGCGTCTCGAGGTTGCGATCGTAATATCCATAAGCGGTAATCCGAAGGCGAAAAGCCCCATCAACCCGCGGTCAACATTAACAAACGTATGGAAACCGTAGGTATGACGAGAACAATCAACGACGGAACCGCAACCTCCCCAGTGCCATCGCGCAATATTTCGTATTGTGACTACCTTGTTGAGTAAGTCCATCAACAGTGTAGAAAATAGGCGTTATCTTCTCCTCACCTTGGCTCCTGGCATTTTCGGGTACCCTTCCCTAAACCAAGAACTTTTTGAGTACCAAGAAACAAACAGATCACCAAAGACTGAAAGCCCCTCGAAAGCCCCTCACAAGCCCCTCCCAGGCCCCTCCCAGGCCCCTCTTCTCAGGTTACCCCTCCAGGCAACTGTAGAAGATAGGCGCGTAGCTTAACTGAAAGCTTGGTAGTGTAGATCCGGCAAAATGAGTGATACCAGCCATCGTCTCACCAACACAATGCCTAGGTCCACGACGGATGTGAGTAAGCATGACGAAACAACAATGATATCTTCAAAATGTCGACGACGATCCCCAAGACGCAGCCCAAACGAGCAACCATGGAAAACAGGCGTAGACCTTGGTATAGCTTATCTCCCTTCTCCCATCCCTCGTCCCCTCCTCCGCTTTCCTATCCAGGCAATTGTAGAAAACAGGCGTATAGCTTCTCCTCAGTGCTTGGCATAGCTTATTTTCGCTCGGAAGGCCGCGGATGACAATGCGTGACGATTATGAGAGCAGAAAATGAGATGGCGAAGGTCGGCCGAGGTGGCCAAGGGATGTGTGATGACGTAGTTGAGAAGTAAACATCATTAGGGACGTGTCAGTGCACGCGAACTCAGAACATGTGTAATGCCCTCGGGCCGCGGATCGTGGATTGTTGGTACGCCTCGGGAGGGGATGAAGGGTGATCTCATCAAGTGCAATATTCAGGTACATCAAGAAAATGGTGCTGCGATGAAACAAATGCATTTCTGATGACATAGGTCTCGCGTTGCCCATGTTCAAATCAACGCCATCTAATGCCTGATGTATGCCAATACAGTTATAACCCACATAACGCCCATGCTATGCATAAAAAAAGGTGTACGATCTAGAACCCACACGTGTCTCTGGTTGTAAATGCGGAAATCATGTTACAGCTCATCTCGTCCCGGGATACGAATCTCCCAACTCCTCGGCCCTGGCACGAAACCCATCCACCAGTTGTAGAATCTCCTCATTTCAAGGATGAAGATCTTGGTACTGTTTGCTCTGTTAGCCTACGCTCCACAAGTCGTACCAGACCTAGGGTTGTGATGATTCCATGACTTACAATCGTCCAGGAAGCTGCGTCCACTGGTACAGCACATAGTAGAATGTCCTCTTCACTAAATTAAACTCGGCCTTCACCACCTCCCACATCGTCATTTGATTCGCATTCCAGTCCCTTTTGAAATCCGGTATATCGTCTCCGCCAGTCAGAATGTTGATTGGCTTCTCGTCATCAGAGTCTTCAAGCGCTAGTCTCGTCTTCAAGACTCCTTTGTCGGTCTCTGGGAGTGTGGAGGCAACAGCTTTCGGCAAGCCCTCTCGCTCATCGAGCATGCGGCGGAAGTCCTTGATCGCGGATAGTGAGTGCGACAGACGGTTCATGGTGTTGACGAGCGCGACAAGTTCGGTACGGCGGAGCGGCGGGTCCTTTGAGGAATCATTCTCGTCGAATTCAAAGAGCACCTTTAGTGCGGTTCCGTAGCCATTCGTCTGCAGTTTGCCCCAAAGTCGACACTTGTCGCATCCTACGCAGTCCATGATGCGACTGACGTTCCTGAATCGGTTACGGAAATCCTCCTTCAGCACCATAGTGTCCGGGTCTTTGAACATGATTGTCTCGTCGAAGATCTCAGGACCGGAGGGAAGGGCGGATGCAAGACGCAGGACCGAGTTCCTGGTGCGAACGTCTTGCTCAGGGTCTTCGGAGCAGAAGGAGTAGTCGGAAATGTGCTGCCTGATCTTACCAACAGCTCGCATGACGAGGGCGTAGTTAAAGTAGACGTTGCTGATGCGCTCGGGATAGTTGTGCAGGCGTTCCTCGTAGCAGGCTAGATTGGGGCCCCACTCTCCTGTTGTCTGGTTCAGATAGTCGTAGCAGAGGTGCGTAGATATAGACGCGTGCATGCCGGATATGACGCGATGGAAGACGCGCTTCTCCAAACAGGTATCGTCAAATTCGACAGGATCAAGGCTGTCTACAGGAGAACCGTGAGCAATGGCGGACTGGATCTTTTGCTTCTTGCCCTGCTCTTGCATGACGTTCCGGAGCTGATTCGCAGCATGCAATTGTTGCTGGTTTCCGAAACCGCCGAAAGGTGACCCTCCAGGTGGTGAAGAATTACCAGTCGCGGGCGCATTCTTTGGGGGCTTGCTGAAGCAGTTTTCCCGGTATATAGCCTCCCAAACCTGCTGAGCCCCGACACCAGCGTATCCAGTGAATCTTTCTGGGTTATCCACAAGCGACACGTAGTCCCCCTTTGCCGACGCTGACTCGTCTTCCGGTACGCAGTAATCGCGCTCGTCGCATTCGTCGTCGTATTCCACCACGCAGCTCTCGTCAACGTTGTCACCCAAACTACCGTGTAGCGGTCGTTTTCTCTCTTCTCGCTGTTGCTTCTTTCCCGGATGCTGTGCCGTAGGTCCCTCTAGCTTGCCTAATTCTTTCGCGCGCCAGACAAGCGGTATGTCGTCCTCATTGTCCAATGTATTGACCGCACATGCCACATTCCCACACATTCCATTCTCGTCGTCCCAGAAAGGGCATTTCTTACTGTACAGGCTTAATCGGTAGTGGGAGAAGAAGTCGGTGTTTTGCGTAATGGATTGGAGGTAAGGGTGGATGGCTTCGTTAAGCTGTTCAAGGGTGTTGTAGCTTGCGCACGCGTCGGATACTATCGCTCCAGGCGATATCTGAAAAGTAGTCTTAGTGCTCGAGTCCCCAGACTGTGCCGGTGAAGCAGACGACTTGTTGCTTACATCGCAGACGTTTGGAGGAGGACTACTTGATTTGGTAGCATGGCTTGCAGCATGTGAGCTACCCAGCAGCGAGAAGACTGCCAGGTAGAACACCTGCGCGGCTGAGCGCATAGTGGTGATAGTATTGTCTGGCTACTTGAGTCCTCCTGTCAGCAAACGTCGGCGACAAGTGTTTCCAAAGCGAACGAGGGTTTTCGGGACTTACAATTACTCGTACCCTCGCTATATGAATCGTTCCGGTAAATTAAACGCCGAGAATACGTGTGGGGTAGGCAAAGAGGCCAGCGTGTAGGTATTGAAACTTTCTCGGCGCAAGTCTGAGATCCTGGTCGTGGCTGTGGTAGGGCTGATTGGATTGGGAAGTTCCGACTCAAGCCAAATTAAGATAAATGAGAGACAAGGCCTGTTCCAAAGTCACAAGAGGCCGAAAGGGACAAAACGTGGAAGGAACACATATGTTGTATTAGATTAGTTCCCGTGTCATGCCGGGGAATTGTAATCAGACGTTTATGGGTCCACGGCAGCTTGTAGCAATGTGGCCAGTACAAAAGACTGTGGCGGTGACATGCCAATGGACCCTGACATGTCGCGCTAGTGGGGAGGCTCAACGGACCACGCTTTCGTGCGCCTGTGCAAATCCACTTGCGCGTGTTAAAACATACGAGGAATCGTATCGCGCATCCTAAGAATAGTCTCTGATAACGGCCGCTAGTTCATCGACATGGCAGAATCGACCAAAGCAACTGGTAGTTGGACCGACGCCTTTCCCGCCCCACGTTGCACCGCG
Organism: Alternaria atra; assembly: GCF_907166805.1. Classification (NCBI taxonomy): domain Eukaryota; kingdom Fungi; phylum Ascomycota; class Dothideomycetes; order Pleosporales; family Pleosporaceae; genus Alternaria; species Alternaria atra. The sequence goes on along the minus strand of NW_025091326.1, from coordinate 1,670,681 downwards.
CCGACCCTCTCCCGCGAAGAGGCCCTGTCAAATCTCTCGTCTCCAGACTTGCTCATCATAGATGTACGACGCACCGACTATGAGGGTGGGACGATTAGAGGCAGTCTCAACCTCCCTGCACACTCTTTCTACATGAATCGTGGCGTCTTGTATAATCTGTGTAAAAGGGCGGGTGTCAAGCGAGTCGCATTTTATTGTGGTGAGTCCGTCATTCCATTACGATGCCATTCTCGAATGTGACATGGCGGACATGGTCGTACGCTGGTGGCGTGAGATACGTACCACATGTTATCGTGACCTGTCGAAACACGAACCATGTGGCTTTACGATCATCATACTGACACACAACAGGCGCATCGAATGGAAGAGGTCCGAGATGTTCTGGCTGGTTTGCAGATTACATTGCGGACATGGGCGATGATCAGATTACATCATTGACACTCGGTGGTGGCATCAAGGGCTGGGTCAAGGCAGGAGAGACGTACACGCAGCAAATGGATGGCTTCGAGCCCGAGTATTGGAAACAGTTTGAATGAAAGTGTGCTTGATGTATCAAAACACCAGTAACATGCATGGTATCACAAGCTGGCGACATTGTCCTAGTATACATGGTCGTTGTATGCATCCGACGCCTCCTTCAGAAAATTCGCAGGTGTTTCCTGAGCGTGATATATCACTCGTCCGAGTCATCATCAACAATCCGCCTACCTCTCTTCCTAGGGACAACAGGCTCATCTTCCTCCGCCTCAGAATCAGAATCAACAACGACTGCTTCCTTCTTGCTCGCGCCAGCGCCATGCCTAACAACCGGTACATCATCGTCACTGTCACTACTGACAACTGCATCGTCATCGGTAATGTCGCTTGTAAACAACTTTTCGTGTCTGGGTGTCCTCTTCGGCCTGGCAGCTTTGACAACTGCTTGCGTTCCCACCCCGACGCCGAACATGTCAATACTAGGTAAACTAGAAGTTGGAACCACCTCTTCTTCATCCTCTTCAACGATGAAACTAGCCAGCTCTGACACGTTCTGCCATGCCAGTGGATCCTCCGCCTCATCCGCACCCATTGTGTCATCAGAACCGATCGTGTCAGCTTGAGAGGCGACATGGAAACGTGGATCTGTCGGTGGAGGAGATGATTCATCGCCTTCCTGAGCAAGGACAGACACGCGCCAGTTGGGCGTCTTTGTAATTGGTGTTTCATCTGCCGTTTCGGAGTAACAAGTTGGCATCTCTGCAGCAGGTTCATCTTTTCGGGTTCGAGCACGAATTGCTGGAGTCTTGGGAGTCCTTGGGACCATTTTCTCTTTGGGTTTCGGTACAGGCTTTTCTTTTGGTTTTGGTGCTACTTTCTCTTTTGGCGGCGCCTTCTCCTTTGGTTTCACCGGTGCCTTTGCTTTGGGCTTCGGACCAGGCTTTGCTTTTGTTTTGGTAGTCGGAAGGTCCTGTGATGCGGGTAGGTCGTCTTCCCACATGTCTTCATGGATGTCTTCCTGAATTACGGGTGCTACTTCCGTATTCGATACGATGAAACTGTCGTCCGCATCTGATTCGCAATCCGAATAGTGCAGATCCCGCTTGAACTTTTCCAGGCGGTCAGTTTCCATATCATGCACGCGCTGCATAGTACCGGCAAAAGCCCGTGTTACGCGACCTGGTCCGATTCGTCCACGCTTGTAAGGCAGAGTGCGCTGTCGCTCGGGAAATTTACTCAAGTCCAACATGCCGACCATAGGAGCGTCATCGTCGTCAAAGACGGTCTGGTACCGTCTCTCAAGATCCTGAACCGCTGCATCATCTAGTAGCACTGAATCCAGTGGCGGCATCTCGAATGCTGTCTCGCTTGGGTAAACTGGTGCGGCAGCTTTCTTCCCTCGGCCTTTGGGTACGATTTCCTCACCCATACGGCCTGCAGTAACGAAGCCGGTGATCACATCATCGGGCATATGGAACTTTTTTGGGGGCTTCTTGGTCCGCCGTCCCTTCTTTGGTTCTGGAAGCCAGTCTTTCTGAGAGTTTTCGCTTGGGATGTCTACCACGCATCGGTCCACAACTGGTTTAACATCTGGTGGTAGGATTCTGCGAGATACGTCGTCATGGAAATTAAAGTGTCCCCCGTCTGCAATGAGTTCCTGCATCTTGAGATAGCTGTCGTTCGCTTTGTTCGCGTCATTTTCTTCCTTGCCTTGCATCTGAAGCATCACGATCCGACCCTCGCGTTTTCGACCTGTGCGGCCCATGCGCTGCAACATGCGGATTGGGGATGCTTTCGAATCGTAACAGATAATAAGGTCGACCTCGCCGATGTCCAGACCTTCTTCACCAATCGACGTGGCAATCAAAGTATTGAATTCGCCGTTTTTGAACCTCTCGATAGCCTCCAGTTGGTCTTTTTGCGTCATGCCTTCTGAATTCTTCCCGTGTGCTTGTCCAACGAAGATGCGTGGGCGGATCATCGGATGATGTCTCTTGAGAATGCGTGCGATCTCTTCGGCGCTATCGCGAAAGTGGGCGAATACCATGATCCTCGTCTGTGATGGAGGCGCACCATCGACGTTTCGGCCATCACCTGCATTCACAAAGTGATCTAGAATGACCTGTTGCAGGTATTCCAGCTTTGGATGCCCAACAAAATTATCATCCGTAATCCACCCATGGAGACGCACCATCAATTTTTTCCAAGCGTCACTGTCAAGGATCTGCTTCTTGTACTTGGACTTCGTTTTGGCACTGTCGTCCTGGAATTCCTTCATCTTGATGTAGAACGGTCCCATGCCATGGTACTTCAGAAGTTCCATGCCGTGTGAGATAGATGCGAGGATGGCAAATATAGTGTGAACTGTGCTCTGAAGGCCACGGTTGGCATTGCGACCGACCTCTTGGAACCACTTTTTCTTGGCTTGCTGACACCCGAAAGGCGTCAGGTCGCGGGGGTTCTTGCTCCAGTAGGCGTTGAGTCCAGCAATCGTGTTCACCAGGGGCTGTAGTGCTTGGCTGTACAACTCCATGCACATCTCCATCTCATCTGTATTCTGGAAGACTTGCTTGTCGATCTTGCGCTGATGCACGTAGCTGCATATATCCATAGAGTTCTCGGTTCGGATCTCTACCTTGGAAATGTCGAGGCCATCGATGACTTTCTGGACCGACTCTACATCGGCACCAGGTGTGGCTGTCAGAGCCAATACCCGGAAACTCGAATTGAATCGACGGAGGAAGCTGACAACTTCCACGTATGCATAAGCGCCGGTCGCCCGATGAGCTTCATCAACAACCAACAACACTATCCTCTTGGGGTCCGCATATCCAGATTTCAAATCGTTCAGGAGTGTCTGAGGCGTCATGAAGAACACTCTCTTGTCCTTCCACTCTTCCGCTCGTAGTCCTGTCTGCACACCTCCAGTAAGCATTGTGGTGTATGAGCGCGGAATGCCCGCGATGTTAAAGCAGGCCTCTACCTGTTGGGCAACAAGCGGCTTCGTTGGAGCGACGAACACTATCTGCGCATCGATGGTCCATCGGAACCAATTGAGAATGATGGTAGCTGCAATGAATGTTTTACCGAGACCAGTTGGAAGAGCCACAAGTAGGTTGTTGAAGAGACCTCGCTGAACAATGTTAAACTGATAATCTCGGATAGTTCCTAGGTTTGTTGGATAAACCCAAGTCTTAATTGTTTCTGGATCTAGCTTGTGGTGAGTGGGTGGCTCGGCCTTCTGGTCAACGACGAAGTTGTATCGTTTATTTGTTTGGGTGGCGGGAATTGTACCATTGACGCCCGCGCGACCAAACAAGGTGGTCTGTCGTAGACCGGTGAGAGGTGCAACGACACGTTTTCGAGCGCTGATAACTTCTACATCGGCCTGCTTCTGCGGCGATGAGGAAGAGGAAGCAAAAGCATCGGACGGAAGATCTGCGAGATCTCGGGTGAAGTCATAGTCACCCGTTGCTGTTGCAGTTGCAGGACGAACCGGTAACCTTGGGGATTCTTTGATCTCAATGGGCGAGTCTGAAAGGACTGGAGACGGCGGCGCTTGTGGTGTAGGTCGAGATGATGTCGACTGTCTACTCGGCAAAGGCATAGTGCTCATGGCGTCCAACCCAGCCGATTTACTAGGTTCGAACGGCTTGTGCACACCAATGGCGGTAGTAGGTTTTGCCCATATTGCTCCCCTCGGCTTCCACGGTGGGGAGTATGTCTGAGGTGGCTGCGTTAAGAACATGTCTGGCATATCCACGTTTGTGGTCGGCATATGAATGCGTTCTCTCCGCTTATCCGCAACAGTCTCTTTAATGGGTAACACATCTTCATCATCGTTTCGCTTCGACTGAGCTCTCTTCTTACGACTTGAAGGCGCGCTCTCTGGAGGTGAGGCACTTTTGCTGCCTGTGTCAGACAACGTCCGATCGGATCCATCAAAGGCGTCTTCATCTTCGTCAGACGAAACGAAAGGGCCTCGGCGACGCCCTTGTCGTGTGTTGCGTGGAACGGACTCAGTACGCTCATCTATATTGCTGATCTTCCGCCGCTTGGCTGGCCTTGGTGAAGACGGAAAGGCAGGCGTGTTCTCCTTCTCAGCCTGCGTGGCAGCATCGAGAAACTCAGTATCGTCAAACTCATCGCCGTACTCGTCACTGTCAGACATTGCTCTGGTGATTGAGAGGCGGCAGTACTTCAACAGTGGCGTTGGTGAGGTAAATGTCACGACGCGTCGTTTTCTAGCGCGTCTGGATTACGATGGCGCGTGGATGGATGGGGCGGGTGGATCCCTGCAGCCCAGGCTTCCACTGGTAAGGTCCAAGCCGACGTGCATTCAGATGAGGCCGCCGGCCCGACGGGCTTACCACAACAGGCTTAGTCAAAACCCAATACAAGCGCAACGGAGCCACTACTCGCCAAACCCCTATGTAATGACTAGTAGTGTATCAGGGCAATAAAAACGAGATGGCCTCCCCCAGATTCTTTCTTTGTGTGTGCGCCAACGTTCGTTCTTTGTTTTGATTCAGCATTCAAGTACTCGTACTTCCCACACTCACTTACCGTATCTTCAGTATATCCGTATTAATACACCCGACGCCAAATCACTATCTACAAAGGTTCCGTAATACCAAAACGCAAATCAACATCAAGATGAAGTACTCTGCCGTTCTTCTCTTCGCCATTGGCGCGTTCGCTCTTCCTCAAGAAGCATCTGTTACCACCGCTCCCAAGACCCCCGCCGCTATTCCGAGTGGTCTCACTCCCGCTATTAGCTGCGCCATGTCGTGCGACGACAGCGATGTGACCTGCAAGGCCGCATGCATGGGCAATGCACGACCCAACGCCTCCCAGGTTATCGAGACGAACGAATGTGCCGCCAAGTGCGACCAGGGTGATGGCTCTACTGAGGACTCCATTGCCTACGGCAAGTGCGTAGATGGCTGCATCAACAGCCTTTTCCCTAGCAGCCAGACCGCCTTCGCCCCTGGTGCTGCTGGCGGCGCTGTTGCTTCCGGTTCTGCGGGTGGTGCGGCCAGCGCTGCTGCTTCAGCCACCGGTTCAGCCAACCCTACAGCTACCTCAGGTACGTTTCCCGTTCTTATTGCATTTTAATTATCTTCATTCTAACGATACTCCAGGAGAATCTGCCTCTGCCACTGGATCTGAGTCTGGCTCTGCAGCTGGTCCCGCTTCCACTGGTGCCGCTGACAAGGCTTCAGCTCGTCTTGCTGGTGCTGGTCTTGCCGGTCTTTTGGCCATCTTCGCCTTGTAAACTCCGTAAATTTCCACTCGGCAGATGCAAAGAGCTTCTCAGTCATTAAAAAACTTGAAACAGGTGTCGAGATGGCGATAGATGCGAGATCCTCTGCTATATCATGGTCATGGTGTTGAAGTCAGCGTGCGTCAGGTATCGGCCTATGATGCGATGATCTTCTTGGCGGCAAGATTTTAGTTTAATCAGAACGAAACTCTTCGATTACATTGCCGATTCAAGCAATATACTTTGCTTATTGTCGAACAAATGTACCTAGATCTGCGTGAGTCGTCTACAGTGAATTGAAGTCGTTGAGGAGGGGGATCAGCACTGGGTATGCTAGTGCAGCTAATGATGGCGCTGGCTCGTGCATCTCATGCAGGTCAGCGGCATGACCTCGGCAGGGCAGATGTCATCAAGGACCCACTTAGACCATGACAAGTGCCCGCACACCATGAAATAATCGGGGTAATTCATCATGTGACTTTGTTCGTTTGAAAATGAAAAGAACAATTCTCGTATGCATTTTCCCAACATAACGGGATATTGCTGGAGAAGTCTATCGCCTTTTCCGCCAAGTACGGACGACACAAGCGAAGCCTAATGTCTCTCAAAGTCAACGAAGCAGTGGCTGGCAGCATGGCGCAGATACGGCTGTGCAGGTGGTTATATTCAATCTCGGACCGAAAGTTTGATTGTTGTCGTTGACAATTTTGTTCAAGTGAGGAAGAAGAATAGGGGCTTCGCACGCCGTTGACGGGCAGAGAGTAGCTGGGTAGCGGCAAAGGTTATGGCCCTTTGATCGATCTGCAAGCGCCTGTTGTTCCCACATGCAAAGGAATCAGAATGCAAATCTGGAAAGGAATTGCTGGTATTCAGCTCGCTACATTCCATTGTGGCAGTGTGTCATTTTAGTAGATTTGCGCGCGTCTACGACAGCGTCTCGAGTAGTGCGCGTATCGTGAGTGTCTTTCTATCTGCTTTCTGTTGGTTGTCAATTGTCTCTCCAGAACCGGGTAATTACAACCGATGTTCCACCCACAGTGCACACGACTGTACCTTTCCCTACGGCGAGTACAGTCGCATCCAGATTAGATTAATTGCTTTCACTGGACAGTGTAGTTGTCATGCTTCCCGATAATAACGCCAGATCGCATGTCCGTGAGATTCAGTTTGTGACGTTTTTGGATACACTGCACCCAGGAGGTACACGTAGTTCTTAGCGAAAAATAGCGTCAGTCTGTTTTTCATATTGTATACAGCTGGTGCATATGTGATGGGTCGTTCCAAGAATGCAACACTCTCTGTAGTAGTTTAATGCGACAAAGAGTCGCGATCTCATCGGTGAGTGGTTGCGCGAGCGAGAGAACTGAGCGACGCCGATTCCAAACAAGACAAAGGCAATAGAGAACCCAGTTGCAATACTAACCACCATAGTCCCATGGCTTTATGTGATCTCCTGAGCGGTGTGGGTTCCCTTCAGAGCATGCGCAGTTGGAGAGGGAAACCTCGCGAAACAGAGTCCATATAGCCGAGGATGGTATGCATCACCGAGACTGCTGAGGTTGAAAGCGGATATGAATGGCTATGGAGCGTACAGGTAGGAAAAAGGTAGTGAGATTTGAAGCTACTAAGGTGTTTTGATGACGAAGATCTGCAATGCCATGCGAGCGTCACCAACAACGAGAAAGTATCTCCACTGGTACCGCCCGTTTGTTACCGGACAGGCTCATTTCCGCGTGAAATAGTCATTGTCGCAACGATCTGCTCATGCGTGGAAAGCTGTGTCAAAGTCAGAGTCAGTCGTCGCATCTGCTGCTGCTGGCATCGATTGATCTGCAAGGCATATTTTGACAATAGGGCTCCATGATCTTCTTGGTAGAGTAGCGACGCAGACAATAAGAAATCGCAAGCTGAGAGTTTCGGTCACTTGGCCGGCTTCTTAGTTGGCGATATGCTCCAAACACTCCCAGCTTCGAGGGATGCCCAGCGAAGAAAAGTCTGGTGCGTTCCGCACAGAACCGAGCCTTTCAATAGGCCACTGGGGTGTAACTTTGTTGCAGTCGTCGGCACCGGTCGAAGGGGATATCAGCATCAGCAATCACTGGATAGCTGCTGTGATGTGCGGTGTATGGCATTGATGGCGTTCTCTACAAAGATTGGACGGAGGGCTCGCTGAAAGAGTCGGCGTGAGCCCCATGGTTGCTGCAGTGGTGCGCGAGCTGATGTGCGCCAACGATCACGTTAGTGGATGCCGCTTACAGCGAATGAGAAGCGGGCAATATGAGGCCGATGAGGGTTGGCTAGGTGCGGCTGGGTGTTTCGAAGGGGGGCAACAAGGCAGCCGGACACGAGATGACTGAATGCGTCTGCTAGCGTCCCCTGTCTGCGGACCTAGTAATGCCGCTGGGTAATCCCGCGAACCGAACGGCTGCATCACTGCAATTGCAGGCAGATGTGCGACACAACCATGGGCGTTGTTCGACCTTCACCACCAGGCGGGGGTCGACGATAGAGATGGTCGGGCCGTCTGAGACCGGGCTGATGTGGCCGGAACAGGTGGATGTGTAAGAGAGTCAGCCGCGAACGGGCCTAGTGTGGGCAGGGCCGCGGAAAGGAATAACAATAAATGACCAAGGCGCTCTGCGTTTCCGGACAGATGCGCGGGCAAGAGGCGCCTGTCCTGCCTTTGCCAGCTTGTGTGACGCAATGTGTGCTGTGGAAGATTCGGCATCAAGCCCATCCATCCACGGGTCTCTGCCAAACGAGCAGCGAGGTCTCGTTAGACCAGTCGACCCTTGTCGCGCGCTAAATCGAGTTAGTCAATGGACCACTTGCACCATACATCGCCTCCTTCAACCTTCCTCGCCGCGCCCACACCATTATCGCAGCACTCGATACCAGATAAATAGGCCCTATGATCTGATGGAGCGCACTGTCCTGTTGTTGTGTGATGCTTGTGGTGCTTCAATTTGATGGAACTGAGTAGCAACTCCGACGATACTTGGGTGCCCGGTGGTCTATTACCGCCGGCATGACTGAGACAGGCGGAGCAACTGCGAATAACAGAGATAGTCGCCGCATGATGGGCGCGTTGCCGGTGTATGTTAGACAGGGGTGGTGGAGATCGTTGATGGACGAAGCGTGTGAACATGAACGTGCAAAAACCATCAAAAGAACACATCGTGACAAGGGATTCATCAGCGCCCCCATCTGTGATCGAACGACGCATCCATACGTCGTGGGCAGGCGCGGGCGTCGTTGTCGTCAAGGTGCTGTTGTTAGCAGCACCGATGAGAAAGATGAGATATGCGTAAGAAAGAACTAGGTCCCACGGACGTAGCCTTGGGCCTAGCTTGGCACCGTTAGACCCATACTACAGCGAGTCCGCCATCTTTGAATTCCTTCAACCACTGCTCCCTTCTTCACTAATTCTCCCCCCACACCACGCTTTCTCTCGTCCAACCGCGAAACATTTACCTGTTTCGCCATCGGCCCCATCAAGCCAACGGCCCCAAAACTCGCAAACATCTAACTTTGACCTGCTGCTTGCCAGGTTCGCGTGTATGCGCTGATGAGCCTTCTCATGCTGCGTTGATATCCGCACTTGACGGGCTTCTTCTTAGCGACAACCCTGGCGACAGCCCGCGCCTGCCTGGAAAGGGTTCTTCGCCGTACTTTGGCTCGGTCTTTCTAATAATTCTGCCTTCTCCTGCAGAATTCTTCATGGCAGACACGAAGAACGGCGAAGGCGAGGCTCCGTCCTCGACGGCTGGGGACCAGTCCAATGCAGCATCACCGCGCAACGAAGATGACGCGCAAAGCAATCAACAGCAGCAACCCAACGCTGCATCAGAAACAGCGCCTTCCAAATCAACTAGCAAGGCGTCTTCTACTAGAAATTCAACACCCGCAGCTTCTTTAGAGGTACGGCAACCTGCACAGGATTCCAACGACGCGTCTTCTGCCATGGACGATGTGCAACCATCACCGGAGGCCGCCAACGGTGCTTCAAATCAGTCCAAGGCATCATCAAAGGAGCCAGACCAAAATGGTGAGGTGCCGTCGTCTTATGGTACGCGATCGCGCGGCCGTCCTGGCAGGTCGCGACCTAATTATGCTGAGGACACCGAAATGGACTTCGAAGTGGGAGCTGCATCCACGAATGGCAACGTATCTGATCCGCCATCGCGTAATTCTGTGGTTCCCGAAAACGGCCATGCTTCTAGTGTGAGTGGGAAGAAAGGTTCCGCCTCTGCGCAAGGCAATGCATCGTGGGGTAATTCCGGATCCAACACTAAAGAGAACGCGCCAAATCCCAATATTTCCGGCCCATCAGCGACCGCTACAACAACTCAGTCAAGCACACCACAACCGCAACCCGCAACTAAACGACGCAAAAATGCTGCTGCCAACGGCGCAAATGGTAGTCACGCGAGTGCCGCTGCGCCAAGCCAAGCAGGGGCGAAGCGCGGCAGCCATGCCAGCGCCATGGTAGCCGCCAACAGCGCGCGGGAGTCCAACATGATGACTTTCGAAAACACGGGTGCTTTCCTCGTTGATGGTCATTTGGAAGCAGACGACGGCCAGATTGTTTCTGTTAATGGTAAGTTTTGATTTGCTTTGGCTGCAGCTGACGGTCGCTTCGTTAAGCCAGCCACGTCTTGCGGCTTGTTTCCCGTTTTCTAATTGGACGTGCAGATCAAGTGTACCTCGTGTGCGAGCCGCCCGGCGAGCCCTACTACCTTTGCCGAGTTATGGAATTTATCCACGTCGACAACGACCCCAAGAAGCGGATAGAGTCCATGCGAGTTAATTGGTTCTACCGCCCACGGGATGTCCAGCGCTACAACAATGACACTCGTCTGGTCTATGCGACCATGCACTCTGATCTTTGTCCCCTTGCATCTTTACGAGGAAAATGCCAAATCTTGCATCGAAGCGAAATTGGCGATCTAGACGAGTACCGCAAGACCAAGGACAGCTTCTGGTTCAACCAAGTTTTCGACCGCTTCATTCATCGCTGGTATGACGTTATTCCAGTCTCGTCGGTTATCAACGTACCCGACAAGGTCAAGAAAGCGCTGGACGAGCGATGGAAGTACATATGTCTCGAGACCAGTCGAGTGAAGGAATTGACTAGCGCCGTCAAGAGCTGCAAGCGTTGCGTTGGATATTGCGCAGCGTAAGTTCTCATTTACATCCTCCACGTGATGGAGCTAACTCGAATAGGAATGACTCCGTCGAATGCGCTGTGTGCCACAACACATATCACATGAACTGCGTACGTCCACCACTTCTGAAGAAGCCGTCTCGTGGTTTCGCTTGGGCCTGCGGCCCATGTAGTAGAGCTCAAGAGAAGAAGCTGGAGGCTCGACTGGGTACTACCCACGAGGATGCGGAAGAAGAGGAGATTGTAGATGAGGAAGAGGAGGAGGCAAGCGGCGATACCAACGCAGCCACACCTGATCTAGATTCCCAAATCGACACACATCCTGCGACTCAGGCCGAGATAGCTTTGGCTAAGATGTGGCCTATGCGGTACCTTGGCATACACTGCCGGGTAGAGGACGCACTGCAGTATGACGACCGAGCCATCTACCCTCGCGCAAGTTCCAGGCTAGGACCGCGACACCAAGCCAACGTCAACGTCTGGCACGGACATCCCGTGGAACTGGTCAAACCCGCGGAAATCAAGAAACGCTATGTCAAGGCTGCGGGTAATAAGAAGGAAGGCAAGCTCTCCAAAGAGACGGTAGCTGCGATCGAAGCAGACAAGGCGGAGAAGGCCAAGCGCCCTAAGTGGGTAATGGACGAGCCGCCTGGGTACGTTCGCCGCGGTGAAGACCTGCCGAATAAGGACTCGAAGTGTACCGCGGAATTGATGTTCAAAATGCCACCGTTAGGAGTCCATTCCACGCGAGGGGAAGATAACGCGCCAACCGTCACGGAAGATCAAGTCAAGGCTTACATGGATCGGGCAAGAGCCCTGGCTAAGTCGCACATTGGCGTAGAACCTTACAACACGAACTTTCTGGATCGGTGCCTGGCGCTCTTCACCAAGTACCAGTACGATGCAGACGTAGCATTGAAGCATGTCAAAAAGATTGATAAGCGGAAAGACTTGAAGGAGCCGGAGTTGACCAAGGAAGAAGAAAAGAAGTGGAATGAAGGTGTCGCAAAATACGGTTCGGAGATTAGGCTCGTTCGCCTGCACACCAGCAAGACTATGTTCTACGGGGATGCAGTACGCTACTACTACATGTGGAAGAAGACGCCCAAAGGAAGGGAGATTTGGGGTTCCTACAGTAGCCGAAAAGGGCGAAGCAAGAAGGTGGAGCCTGACGCACAATCCCGACTCGTCGATGATGTCGCCGACAACGCGGACGACTCAGCTTTTGACAGCGCGAAGGCTATACAGCGCAAGCGTCTTTTCCAGTGCAAGTTCTGTACGGTTCGCCATTCTCGCCAATGGAGACGCGCGCCCGGTGTGACACCCGGTCAGATGATACCTCCTGACGGTCGGTCCAAGGACAAAACCGGGTTTCTCATCGCGCTTTGCCTACGCTGTGCGAACCTATGGCGCAAATATGCAGTGACATGGGAAAATGTCGACGAAATCGCGAAGAAAGTTGCACAGGGTGGAGGAAAGGCGTGGAAGCGACGCATCGATGAGGAACTCCTACGTGAGGTTTACGCGGCGCAGTCAGATCCCAGCTCCAAGAATGGCACTCCCGAGTATGCCGAAGCTCCGACTGCTACTGCCCAGCCGGTTGCAGAGCCGCCCAAGAAAAAACAGAAGACCGCTGCTATTACCAACGGAGACAGTGGAACGAGTACTCCTGTTAATGAGCCCGTCTCGAAGAAGAAGGAGAAGGAAAAACCTGCTATGGCTCCGAAAGCTCCTACACCCCCGCCAGTTCCCGCGCCTCCGAAGCTAAGGCCTTTACCCTGCGCTGTGTGTCGGTCGTCTGAAGGTTCCCGTCTGGAATGTGCAGCCTGTCGATTGACTGTCCACAAGCGTTGTTATGGTGTCGAAGAAACGCGACAGGCAAACAAGTGGTACTGCGATACATGCAAGAACGACAAGAAGGAGAGCGTGTCATATGTAAGATACATGCTGAGCATTGTTGAAACCCTACTGACTGATTAGACATACGAGTGTGTTCTCTGCCCACAGCAGGATACCGAGCAAGAGTTCTATGAACAGCCGAAGGCTACGCACAAGAAGAAGACCGATCGTGATCGCGAAAAGGAGCGCCTGGAGAAGGAGCTTGTTGACAGAGCCAAAGACGAGTATCGTCTCCGACAACAAGAAAAAGGCCGACCGCTTGTACCCCGAGAACCGCTCAAGCGCACTGCCGACAACAACTGGGTGCACGTATACTGTGCAATCTGGCATCCCGAGATTAAGTTCAGCAGCGCGATGCGCCTCGACATGGTGGAGGGAATAGGAGCACCAACACTTCGGTACGATGCGGTTTGTAAGCTGTGCAAGACAACTCAAGGTGCCTGTGCATCCTGTTTACAGTGTCATGCGACCTTCCATGTTGGCTGTGCTCATAGCAACGGCTATACGTTCGGCTTCGACATGACCCCGGTCAAGGTCTCTCGCAGGGATGCAGTACCTACGGTGACTATGAATGGGGAAACGGGTACATTGATTGCAGCGATCTGGTGTAAAGAGCATTCTCCCAAGACTGTTGTTCACCCCATGAATGAGGAAGTGGAAGGGACAGATCTGATCGCATTGCAGCTGTTCGCGCGTGAATTCAAGCAGGCCGATTTAACCTTGACAGGCACTGCGCGCAAAGCCAACCTGGTAGACCAGTCGACACGCGTCGTACCCCAAATCGCGCCAACTCCAGTCAACCGTAGGGCATCCGCGGTCACTGCGCCAACACCCACGTCGGCCCGTGGTCGACAATCGAACGCTGGGATATCAGTTAAAGAAGAGTCAACCGAACCGACTGCGCCCAAACCTGAGCGCAAATGTGTGCGCTGCAAGATTGAAGCTAGTCCGCGATGGTGGAAGGTTGACGAAGAAATGCCAGCAATACAAGCGCCTCGTGTGGTAGATGGACCAGTTGACCGCGAAGGTGTGACAGACCAAAACGGTCACATTGAGAAGAAGCCTGTTGTCGAGGAGGGTCGCATCATTAACGGCAATGGCCAAGACGATCAGCCGATGACGGATGCGCCAGCTGTTGCTTCGCCTGCGCATAACACTTTGCGGCTGAACACCAACATGGACGCTGTTCCCTCAGCCTCGTATATATGCCAGAAGTGTCACTGGAAGAAACATAATGGTACGGATGACGAGGAGGAAGAGCGAGCGAAATCGGTATCGATCTTTAAAGAACCTCCGCAGACATACCCTTTGCCAGCGACCCAAATACCAACATACCCACCGCCTCATCCGCCCCTAGCAGGAACCTGGACAGTACCAGGTGGTCCCGCACCCGGTCAGCCCCCTCCGTTGCCCTCATGGCATAGCGGAGTCCCTCCAGGACCTGGCCATCCCCCGCACCATCTACCCAACGGGAACGGATATGGACCACCACCACCACTACAAGGCCCGCCTATTGGTCACATTCCTTCGTTCCATGCGCCGTACCCGCCTCAACCTAATGGATATTCGGCCTTTTCAGGTGCACCGATGCACTCTGCGATAGCAGCTGCAGGGCTTCGGCCACCGTACTCAGGGCCGCCTATTAGTGGACCTCCTCAGTTACATCACAACAACGGCGCGATGATGGTCAATGGCGCTATGCAATCGCCACGGACAATACCCTATTCGCCAACTCATCCTCATGCACATCCGGCCTCGCGTGAAAGCCCATTCACTGCACCTCCTCCAGCGGTAGCGCAGTATCCTGTGCTCCACCACGGTAGCCCTGCACCTGGCAGGCCAGCAACACCCATGGACACGGTGATGCGGGATGCTCCAGCAGTCACGTCGGCGCCCACCGAACGCGCCAATACTGGGGCAAGTGCGAGTCCATCTCTCCGCAATTTGTTACATTAGACTTTCATTTCGCCCCTTCTCCTTTCTATCTGTGTAATCCGTTTCATTTGAACTCGAAGCATGGGACCGGAGTTGATGCCTTTGGGCGTTTTCAGCGTTGGTTGCAGGAATATGACCTCACAGTGACGCCACATTGCGAAACACATGAGTAGTCTACAGTAACACGGTGGGAGCATAGAGTAGGGCAGTGAAGTCGTTATTGGGTATGTAATTCGGCGTCTGGTGGCATTATACCACAACGTTTGCTCTGTGTTTTATCTGTTATTCTGCTTTAGAGTTAGCGAAGCCGGCCTCCCACGGTACTGAATACATTTTGACCTCGTCATCATCATCATCGGTGCATTGCGCGTCTAATCATGCCTCGAAGTCCTGCCTGTCTGGTTTACAGTTCGTTTTACGAGTACCTCAGAAAACACAGAGAAAAAAGCCTCCTGCGGCGGTTGCAGCGGCAGGTCATTGCTGTCTGGCGGTAATGCGCACGTGTTTGAGCACGCCCGATACGTGTACAAGAAGAGATGTTTCAGTACAGTAGAATGAACCTCACCGACTGTTGCATCATAGCTCACGCGCAGTTTTCAAAGCGACGAATGCTACAGCCACATTTTGGCATCCGACGTTGCAGAGTGAAGTCCGCCACATCCGGCCAGACGGGCAAGGAACAAGCTTTCCAGCCCTGCAGGGCACGGGTCGCGCTCCACTCCTATCCACGCGTCCCTTGCATACCTCATCCCGACCTCCCCAACCTCGAATCTCGAGTTGCCCCAGCCACAATCATCGTCTCTTTCCTTTTGGTCATTTCTTTTGCGTCACTCATTTATCGAATTGCCGTTTCCATAAGTTTCCATTTATTTTCCATCAAGCCACTTCCCCAGATATATACAGTCGAAGTTCAGCCACCTCCCCAATAGCCGCCCACGCATCCATCCCCTCTTGAAACCCAATACATCCACGCCTCACACATCTGAAACAATACCCGTAGCTAACCCTCTCCACACGCGACACACCTCCCTCTCGGGAGCCTAGTCGACCGAAGGAACGAACGACGTAGCAGTGGCGCAGCCAGCCCATTAACCGCTCACATCGACCATAATATCTCATTGAATTGCGGCACATACTGGGCTTATACCAGTCGATCGTCCCTTCTGCGATCCAACGTATACATCCACAACTCGCCCGTTTCCGAAAACAGGAAATACACACAAACACACACACACACACACACACACACATCACATCACATCACAGCCATGCCTTCATTAACAAAGAGATACTACTGTGTAGATGATTTCGCTGGAGGGAGGGAGTGTTATGAAGGTAACGATGGCTTTTGGTACACAGATGTATGTCAACCCTTGTACCCTCTAGCTCCTACAAAACGTTGAACTAACAATGCAACAGAAAGGCATAATCGTCAAGTGGATAATCCTCGCCTCGTTCTTCTTCATATTCTTCGGTTGGTTCGTAGGAGGTCGTATCCACGCAAAGCAACGTTTAAGAAAGGGTCTTCCATTGCTCGGATACCATCGCGTACGTCTACCCCTCTTCTCCGACACCCATGCCACCCAATGCTAACAAAATGACAATAGTTCCTGATATCCTACTCGGAACGTCGCCGCCACGGCCAAGTCCCCCAGAACCACTTTACCTTTTACCAAACACAAAACCCATATGCACCCAACGCACCCAACCCACAATACACACAGAGACAGGATGGCACATGGGCGGAACCCCCGCCCCTATACCAGAACACAGATGCGCCACCACAATACTTTGCGCCTCCACCTCCAGGCGCTACAAAAGCGAACCCTAACCAAGGGGCTCAGGCCATGGAGATGCCGTTGTATGGTGCACCGCCGCAAGGAGTACCGCAACAAACAGGTCCTCAGCAGACGGGTGTTGTAGGTGCGGACGTAGAGCAGGGTCATACACAGGAGTTACCACCTCGACCAGCAAAGGCGAAGATTATGGGTGTATTAGATCGCTTTAGACGGTAGACAGAATGCATGAGAAGATGCAAGGACCGGAAAGAAAGAAAGAAAGAAAGAAAGAATGCGTGACTGGATCACGTTTGTTGCAATTACGTCCATGTTAACCAGCCGTTAAACACTATTCATAATAATTTCATGACTAACTAGCTACACTTAATATTCATTCAATCAATCAACCAATCAATCAATGTCCATGGCATCGCCGTCTCCATCTGCAGGTATTGCCATAGGTTGGGGTATCGCATCCATCATCCTGTCTTCTCCAGTCGTAGTACTACTACTACAACTGAAGTAGTTATTCCTTGCCAGATCAACATTCACGGGTTCTGTCACTGGGTTCACCTGTTTATCCCTGATCCGCTGTCTCGCCTCTACAATGGCCTTGCGCACATTGTCCTGCGCCTCTGGTACTGTCAGACTTGTGGGTACATTATACAGCACCAACTGATTTGTCTCTGTAGGCTTAGGCTCTGGGCCCATTAAGATGTGTTTAGGTATCTTGGACAGATGCTTCTCGATGTCGGACAGGAAGATGGGGTTCTCTTCGTCCGACTCGATGTCGGAGAGTTCGGCGCTCAGGTCGGAGATGTAGACTCTGTGGGGGGTGTCTTCTACTTCCATGCCTACTGCTTCTGTTTCGGCACAGGCGCGGGGGAGGCGTGGTTTGCGTGGCTGCTTTCGTCTCGAGGCGACGAAGGCTAGAGGGTCGCCGTATGAGGTGGCTGTTTGGGGAGCGCGTGGGAGTGTGGCATCTGTTGAGCCTGGGACGGGGATGTAGAGGCGTGTGCCATTGTTGTCTACTGGAGTGATGTTGTTAGCATTGGGGCCAATGTGGATGAGAGGTGAAGGTGCAGCATACCCAAGTTCAGCAAGTCGAAGCGCTTACTCAGCCGCTGTTCATTCTCGAGAGAAGTGTCGGCTTGTCTCTTGGTGCCATGGGGCGCATTCTGTTGCGCATATGGAGGAGGGTTGCTAGCGACTTGCGCCATGCATCGCAGCTTTGGTAGTGAATCTGTTTAACTAGAGCCGAAGACAGCCGATTGGTAGCGTGGTAGGGTGGTGTGATTATTTTGTGATAGTGCTGTTGTTGCGATCGCAGCAAGCCATGGTTGTTATAATGGGACATGCAGTCTAGGCGCACTTACGTGAAGCTTCCAGAAAGGCTGAGGCCGCCGTCGGTCCTCCGAAGCTCCTACGGCCAGTCAGCCCCGCAATCGCTGGCTGCAGCTCGGCGCCCGCACCCACAAGTTTCGTGAATGCTGCAACCACTGATATCCGCCCCTCTGAGTCACCAAAGGGTTAGAGGCCGTCTACCATTGATTTCGAGTTGCTGCTCCTGCCTCCTGCGCTCACGTTCGCCCCGGCTAGATTTGTCGATACGCCACACGAGACTCTTCACCCACACACGACATCTTTCGCTGCCCCTCCACGACGGCAACGCGCAGGCCGCAAACATGTCGCTCGCCCAAGAGAAGCACGAATGGGGCGCCGTCCGCGTGCGCCAGACTTTCCTTGACTACTTCAAGGAGCGCGGACACACATTTGGTGGGTTTCTCTTTCCGTGTTACAGTTTTGAGTCAACTGACAACAAACAGTGCCTTCGTCGTCCGTCGTCCCACTCTCCGACCCCACCCTCCTCTTCACCAATGCGGGCATGAACCAGTACAAGGCCATCTTCCAAGGCACCGTCGACCCCTCGTCCGACTTTGCACAGCTCAAGCGCGCCGCCAACTCGCAAAAGTGCATTCGCGCTGGTGGAAAGCACAATGACCTCGACGATGTGGGCAAGGACAGTTACCACCACACTTTCTTCGAGATGCTGGGAAACTGGAGTTTTGGCGACTACTTCAAGACGGAGGCGGTAGGCTTCACCTGGGAGCTTCTCACAAAGGTCTACGGCATAGATCCCAAGAGGTTATACGTCACATACTTTGAGGGAACAGATGAGCTGGAGCCAGATCTGGAGGCCAAGGAGCTGTGGAAGAGCGTGGGCGTGCCAGAAGATCACATTCTGCCTGGAGACATGAAGGACAACTTCTGGGAGATGGGTGACCAGGGACCATGTGGACCTTGCTCAGAAGTGCATTACGATCTGAGAGAGCCAGTCAACGGAGAGTACAGGAATGCTGCCTCACTCGTCAACATGGACGACCCTGAGGTTATTGAGATCTGGAACAATGTTTTCATGCAGTACAACCGCGAATCCGACCGATCCCTACGACCACTACCGAACAAGCACATTGATACGGGTATGGGCTACGAGCGATTGGTCTCGGTGCTGCAACACAAGAAGTCCAACTACGACACCGACGTCTTCACACCTCTGTTCAAGAGGATACAGGAAATCACTGGAGCGCGCGAGTACAGGGGCAAGTTTGGTGATCAGGACCCTGATGGTGTCGATACCGCATATCGAGTCGTCGCAGATCACGTTCGTATGATGAGCTTCGCCATTGCCGACGGTGGTGTACCCAATAACGTTGGCCGAGGATACGTCGTCCGCCGAGTGCTACGAAGAGGTGCACGGTATGCGCGCAAATACTTTGAGACGGAGATCGGTGACTTCTTCTCCAAGATTGTACCAACGTTGGTTGAGCAAATGGGTGACATGTTCCCGGAAATTAAGAAGAAGCAACAGGACATCATGGAGATTCTGGATGAGGAGGAAAAGGCCTTCGCCAAGTCGTTGGATCGTGGCGAGGTCATCTTCGAAAAGTACGCGCAGAAGGCCAAGGCCAAGGGTTCAGACGACTTGCCTGGAGATGATGTCTGGCGGTTATACGACACCTACGGTTTCCCTGTTGATCTCACAAAGCTCATGGCTGAAGAGCGGGGCTTGAAGATCAAGGACGAAGAGGTTGAGGCCGCACAAGAGAGAGCTCGCGAAGCTAGCAAGGGCGACAAGAAGGCTGGTGCGGTAGTTGTCAAGTTTGACGTACACGACCTCGGTGCGCTGGAGAATATGCCAGAGGTCCCAAAGACCGACGATTCCGCCAAGTTTGGCCGCGAGAACATCACCGCTACCATCAAGGCGATATATCACAACAAGAAATTCCTCAAGAGCACAACAGAAGTACCGGAGGGCGAGCAATTCGGAGTCTTGCTTGACCGGACAAACTTCTACGCCGAACAGGGTGGTCAAGAATATGATACTGGAAGGTTACTGGTAGATGGCGAGGCCGAGATCAGCATCGAGAACGTCCAGGTTTACGCTGGCTACGTATTACACACCGGGTATATCAAGTACGGAGAGTTGAGCGTTGGTAGCGAGGTTATTGCAGAATTCGATGAGCTCCGGAGACATCCCATTCGTAACAACCACACAGGTACTCACGTTCTCAACTACGCTCTTCGGGAAGTCCTTGGCAACGAAGTCGACCAGAAGGGTTCATTAGTCGCGCCAGAGAAGCTGCGCTTCGACTTCTCACACAAGGCTGGCTTGTCGGACGCGGAACTAGACAAGGTCGAGAAGATCTCGTCCGAGTACATCAAGCAGGATTCGCAAGTATACGCCAAGGAGGTGCCGCTCGCATCCGCAAAGGAAATCCGCGGTGTTCGTGCCGTCTTCGGTGAGACATACCCCGACCCAGTACGCGTTGTCTCCGTCGGAGTACCAGTCGAAGAGCTCCTCCAAGACGTCAAGAACGAAAAGTGGGAAAAGGTCTCCATTGAATTCTGTGGCGGCACGCACGTTCTCAAGACTGGCGAAATCAAGGAACTCGTCATCCTCGAGGAATCGGGTATCGCCAAGGGCATTCGCCGCATCGTCGCTGTAACAGGCCAAGAAGCCTACAATGTCCAGCGCATCGCCCGTGAATTCCAAGAACGCGTACAAAACATGGGCAAGATGGCTTTCGGTCCTCAAAAAGAAGCCGAAGCCAAGAAAATCGGCGCCGACCTTAACAACCTTACCATCTCCGCCATTGCAAAGAGCAAACTTCGAGATGAATTTGCAAAGATCCAGAAGAGCATTCTTGACGAACAAAAGGCGGCTGCTAAAGCCGACAACAAACGTGTTCTAGATGAAGTGACCAAGTTCTTTGAGGACGACAGCAAGAAGTTCATGGTCAAGAAACTAGAGTGGTCGAGTACTGTCAACAAGGCCATTAGCGAAGCTATCAAGACTGTTTCTGGACCCAAGAGTGCGCTCAAGGATCGGTCTTTGTATCTTTTCTCTGCTTCGCCTGAGGAGGGCAAGGTTGTGCATGGATGTTATGTTAGCGAGGTATGTCTTTTTTCTTTCCTTTGCTATGTCTTTTGAGACACGAGATGAATGATGTGTGCTAACGTATTCACACAGCCGTTCAAGAACGCAGGCGCCGATGGACCCAAATGGGCTGCTGCTGTTACACCGATTATAGGTGGCAAGGCGGGTGGAAAGCCGGGCGCTCCTACTGCGATCGGTCAGGGTACGAACGCGGATAAGGTCGACGAAGGTGTTGAGGAGGCGACGAAGTGGATTGAGAACCTCAAACTCTGAGATAGTACTCCGAGGTTTCTGAGATGTGAGCATGTATAAATGATCCAGTCTCGGCATATGAGGTGGAACGGAGGAATTTTAGATACGCAAGGCCCAATGCACATGTACGATTTGTACTGCCATGTTCAAAAACAAAAAAGTCTCTTGTCATGACGATGTAAAGTCAAAGGTAAAGTTGTTGTTACTTTAGTTCCATCAGCGTCTCGCACATCAAAACATAGCCCACATGAAGTTTTGAAATGAACATTCTCATGATAGGCGATGAAAGAACTTGGGACACGCCTGATAACAATTACAACAACCCTCACCCCCTCCAAACCAAAAACCCATACCATAGCCCCCCCAAAACAACCACTGTTCTCAAATTCGTCCCAAGTTCCCACCAGAAGAGTCCCAATCCCCTTCTCCGTTTCCTCGGCTTTCTAGAAACCTTGGTACTCACACCATAGACTCTGACCTTCTTATCTCTATCATGATCGTCATCGTAGTCCTTGGTATGGTCGTAGCCCGCATGTTGTATCAACGGGAGATTGTACTTGGATTGTTGGTTTTGTTGTTGGTTGTTGCGCGTTTGAGTTGTTGTGCGGACAGACAGGTTTCCTGTGCGTTCAGAAGATGTTGAAGAGTTTGAGGAGTGGGATTCCTTTTCCGCTGTAGCAGGGTATGTGTTTGTGCTTGCTGTAGGTAGAAGGGGGCTCTCTGTCGTCGTGTCTGTTTCACTTGAAGAGACAAGACCGAGGGTGACGAGAGCTGCGCGAAGTACGAGAAGCGATAACGTGAGGCCAAATAACATTCCGTACCTCAAGAATGTGCCTATTTGATCTGGTAACAGGCATAGTTTTGTTTGAATCGTCTTACTTGCATCGCCGTTCTTGGGGTTGCCGTGTATGTCGACAGGATTCCATAGACTGACGAGTTGTACACCAGGGAGTCTGACACCCATGGCCCAGCTTGTACTTTTAACGGTAATCTCCCGTATACCGCCACCAGCGCTGGTGTATGCTTTGTGGAGAACCTCGCAGTAATCGTGGTCGTCGCCTGAGAAGGCGTATCGTATGTCGCCTACTTTCTCGGCTATGTCGGCGGTGATTTCACGGTTGAGCACGTTTTGGTATTGGTATCCACCGCGTACAGAGATGGCGTTGCGGTCGTCGTGTTCGAGGGGTGGTTGGCCGGCTGGTGGATGGGTCGGGGGCCAGTGTTCGCGGAGAGGGCCGCAGGGTGTACCTGGGGCGCGGTAGAGAGGAACGTGTGTTAGGAGTATTGTAGGGAATTCGGTGATCTCGTCGTTGGCGTGTGGAAGTTGGGATGTTGCTAAGTCTTTCTTCTCAATGGCGTGGTGAGGCATACCGGGGTATGGTCTGAGGCCTTGCTGGGCACGTAGCTCGCGCTGTATTAGACGCTTTTTACGCTTCTTTGCATCTTCGAGGAAGCCTTTCGTGGGCCGCCATAGCTTCTCGACCTGTTCTGGTGACTCTTGACCGAGTGCGCTCAGGGAGACGCTGTCGATTGAGACGAAAGTGTGGTTCGCAATGACGTCGATTCTGTTCCCGTCGCCAAAGTAGGCGTTGAACCTGTCTCTGACTCCTTCTTGTACTCCTCTAGCAAACCCCAAGTCATGGTTACCAGGTAAACTGCTTATGAGCTTCCTTCCAGGTTGTCCGGGTCTCGCCTGCATACCGCCATCCCCCCAGTGCTTAAAAAAGATATCCCCAAACCTCCTGTACTCGTTCATCCAGAAGTCGTCGCCATATTTGCGATACTGTTTCTCAGGCGAAGTAGTCGTACGCGTAGACCATTCGCGGCCACCATCGAATAGATCGCCGAGGAAGAATATAGTATCAGGGTACAGGATAGTCTGAAAGCGAGAATAGGTGCGACGAAGGTAGAGATCGGTGTACTTGTAGGCCAGAGGGTTGAGAGGCCACGGGCGACCGGGATACGTGTGCGGATCTATGAGTTGCGGGTCGGCGACGAAGATGAGTCTATGGGGGTTTGCGCCAGTTTCCTAGATGTTTGGTTAGTCCTACGTACGTATAGGTAAAGTGACAAGGTATTTACGTACCCAGTTCTCCCAACTGTCCCAATTACAGCTCTCCACAGCGCTATTGAAGACACCTCTTTCGCCCCAGTACAAAACCACCCACCACAGCAGCACCAGCGCTTTCACAAGCGTAAATAGCCGCCTGAAGCTCCAATTTCCACTTTGCAGCTCGTTTCTTTTGCCCTGCACAGCAGGTCGGATACGATATAGAAAGAACGCCCGTACCAGCCGCCATGCTTGGTGTGTCAAGCTCTCCGGTTCTGAGTATGCGCCGACGGGAGTGCCATACTCGTCGTATGTTGTCATTGTCAATCAAAGGAATGAGAAAGTTGCTGGCGCAGCATTTTTGGAAACGATTTCATGTGTGAGGGAATGTTACGCAGTCGTGAGCATGTCGCCTGCGTGATGCTCAAAGGGGAACCAGTTGCGTCGTGTTAATGGTCTGGGGAAAATGCGGCCAGGGTCCCGCACGGGCGAGGCTGATCTGCCGCTACGAGGGGCTTGATGCGGGCGTCTGCAGTGTAACTTTGCTCACCACCACCAAAGCACATAATGCTGCAAGAGTACGTCATCTGGATAGTCTTCCTGAACATATGCAAGTGATATCATTTGGAACATGCTAAAAGTACAAACAACATTTCCCTTTCCTCTCTAGTACTCAAGAGTCACCTCTTGACCCTTGACCCGACCAATAACGATTTCAGGCGCATACTTGGGAATAACTTCATCGTCATGCAACATCTCAAACTCCTCCGACGCATCCTTGCCCATATGGCTGAAGAGCGCCTGAGGACCTCCTGGGTGCTCGTCTGTCCAGTTGGTGACGTCCATGACGATGCCCTTTACGGCAATCCACAGGTCATCCTTCTTGTTGTGCTTTGCAACCTCCTCGAGCGAGAATTCCTTGTCTGGAATGCTGAACTTCTTTGGTGCATTAGGCTTGGAAACCTTGCCGGGGTCGTTTGAGTCGGCCTTCGAGGACATGACAGGAGCGGCAGATTCCTGCTTTTGGTGCTGAACGGGATCCGATGAAGAGCTGGCACTGGCTTGAGCGTTTCCGCTGACACCGTTGCCCCACTCGACGGATACCTTGCCCGGTTGTGATGGGTCGATGTGTAGCGAGATCTGACCAAGACGGTTGACAGCGGCGCCACCAGACTTGTTGAGCGCTTGTTGGAAAAGGTACTTGGAAGCAGATTCTCCTGCTACACGACCATAGACAACGCAGCCAAGTAGTGACGAACCACCAAGGCGGTTGGCGCCGTGAACACCACCAGCGAGCTCACCGCAGACGTATAGGCCGTCGAATGGCTTGCCCTCGGAGTTCAAGCACTGTGCTTGGTCGTTGATCTCGATACCACCCATGGTGAAATGGAGCACAGGCTCCATTTGCGCAACGTGGAAGGTGTCGTTGATGTCAAAGGGCAGGTTGTGGAAGTACTTCTTGTTCCACTCGTCCTTCTTCTCACCCTTTGCAATGGCGTTGTAGCTTTGGAATTCGGCTTGAAGCTCCTTGTCGCTGATTCCAATCTCCTTGGCGAGCTCCGCACCAGACATCTTCTTCATCAGGCCACGGCCAGAGTAATGTCTTGTGTGGAAATCGAGGACGTTGGATGCTTTCGAGTTGAGAACGAGACGAATGGGCCAGTTGCCCTTGTCCTTCTCACCCCACATCATGCCGGAGACGTAATCGCGGTGACCGAGGTCGTCGCAGAAGCGCTTGCCCTTGTTGTTGAGAAGGATACCACCCTCACCACGGAGAGCTAGAGACTGTTAGCATGTGACAGCAAACTTGGAAACGATGTACAAACCTTCGGCGGCCAAGAACTTGGTCTTTGCTGTAGGGTCCTTGGGGTCTACAAGACCGGTAGGATGGACTTGGACCTTGTCCATGTCGATACCGTTGGCACCAATCTTCATCAGCATCTTGTGTCCGTCACCGGTAGCGTGAGCACCGTTGGTGGTTGAGAGATCGTAGGTGTCTGGCCTCCACTTCTTTAGAAGAGAGTCCTCGGTGAAGTCGGCGGCGTAACCACCAGTCGCCAGGATGACGGGTCCCTCGAGTGTTGTCTCCTCGCCGTTGAATGTGTATGTGACACCAGTAGCACGGTTGCCCTCGGTGTTGACCTTGGAGACCTTGGCCTTCTTGACGAGCTGAACGCGCTCTGGCTCCTGCTCGGCCAACTCTTCGAATCGTTGCATCAGAGCGTATGTGATGGCCATACCGGGAAACTTGGCATCGTGGCCACGGTGGGTACGAGGTTGAGAGTGACCACTGCCAAGGTTAGTACGTGTGTCGGGTTCGGGAATAATGTCAAACGTACCCCAACCGCGAGACGAGAGTCAAATCGAGGTTGAACACGTCCATCAACCACTCGACAGCGGCAGCGGACTTGTAGGTCAGGACCTTGATCAGGTCTGGCCGCGCCTTGTCTCGCGCAGACTTGAGTGTGTCATCGTAGAACTGCTTGACGCTGTCGCCAATCTTCGCATCTACTTGTGTCCTTGTAAGGGCACCGTTGATTCCAGATGTGGCCTTGGTAGAGTTGCCGCCCATGAAGTTGTTCTTGTCAAGGAGAACGACATTTCCACCAGCAAGGTAGATGGTGTGAGCAGCGCTCAAGCCGGACACTGTCGTCTTGGTTAGCCAGGCGCGTGACGGTGTATGATGCAGTGATGCTTACAGCCAGCACCAACAACAATAACTCTCTCAGGCATGGTGATGGATGCGGGTGAAGAGTGAATGGAAGTAGAGTCGGGGTAAGGAGAGCAGATGCAGGCGAAAAGTCTGGGGATCGGCTTCTGCTTTGTATGGATGCAACGGGTAGTATGCTCGGCTTCTAACTAGCACTTGAATCGTCGCAACTTGTGCCTCGGAAGTGGAGAATGCGCTAACCCGCATGCACCTGTCGCCGGGCGGGCCCAATCATGTGGCGGCTGTTTGTACGCCAGAGATGGTGCGCCTCTCCAAGACAAGCCTGCAATGCGCTGCTTGGTGCGAATGTCAAGCTATCCTCCAGCTGTCGCATGTGAAGACGCTCGTCGCCGTCAGCACACACATGACTTGTGCATGCGAGGCGTGGCTGGCCCAGTGCGCAACGCTGACCTCTGCTTCGGACGGAACGCCGAGGAGCTGGGGCTTGGAGAACCTGGGGCAAGTCACGCGTGGGAACGCGCAACTCCCCGTTGGCATGTGAAGGCTAGAGCACATGTGATCCCAAGCCTGGCTAGCCACAACCATAACTCTGGAACATCGTCGACGCAATACATTCGCCGCTCGCCGTTGGACGAGTTCAAATGTTACGATGTTCGTTGATGGTTCAGCTTCACAATGCTTGTAATGGCAAATCCTTCCGCATAGGCATCAAAGCCCGATCGGTGTTTGCTCGCACGAGCGCAACACTGAGCGGGCGATATTGCCGTCTTCGGAGTTACAGTCTGGCTATGAACGCATATCGGAGCATCATCTTATGCCGACTTTTCAAGTCGCTCCGATCCCAATGTACTCAACTTGCATTCAAGATCAATTGTGAGTTATTTCAACTTCATTCTACGTGTATAAAGCTTCTCGGGGTAGCTGTTACCGATGCGACAAGACGTGTCTCGGTACAGTTTCGCGCGAGGTCGACCCTAAAGACCGAACACAACATCAATTCTGCCAACAATATATTGCCAATTGCCTGTTTACTCAGTATCTAGGGTCTCCAAGGCCAAGCTTGCGAGAATAGCGGGTCCGATCCATCGGCGCCGTAGGATCCTAGGCCCGGATACTGCAGGACAATCTAGACACTGTGCTCCGATGCATCGTCCTCGATCCTATGTTATACACCGCGATCCTCTGAACCCTCAGTGGCAGGCGACTGACTTCGTCGATGAAGACTGGCTGAACATCAAGTATCCGACAAATGCACCTACTGCGACAGCAAGCATAATCCAACCGTTGTACGTCATGAAAAGCAGCCTATGCACATCAGCCATGGTCCCCAACTCCGCTTTCGTCCAGGAAGCACTTACATGATGAAGAACGAGTAGAAGACCTGTACAGCATACAAGACGGCCTTGATAATCTTCATCTGCTGCATGGCGCTACGTCCAATGCCACCGTTTCTCCCTGGGCCAAGTAATGAGCTAGATTCATCTGCGTCGTCTTTGTATGCGCAAAGAGTACTCAGCGAGTGTTCCTCAAGGTGGTGATTGAAGTGAAGAAAAGAGACCTCCCTAATCTCCTACTTCCACGCTTGCCTCTCGCAATCATATACTGCCTCCCATGGTGTATAGAAAGAGGTGAACTCACCTCTGGGTCCCTCCATGACGCCCTTTGAGTACGCCTCATATCGCCTTGATATTTCCCGGATAGCTTCGTAGCCTGCTGTGAGTAGGACTACGGCGAGTAGTGAGAAGACGAGCGAGCCGGTGCCCGATACGTGCCATGAAGGGAAGACGATGCATAGATCGGTCGTGTCCCAGGTGAACAGCATCTATCAAGTCATACCCCCGTCAGCATATGTTCATTTGGGTACCGATACAAGGAGATAGCTATGCAATCGTACGTTCATGTTGCATTTGGGTCCATCGCCCATGCCAGGCATGTCGTGGCCCATGTGGCCGCCGTGATCCATGTGTGAGTGGTCCATCTGTCTACTGTGCTTTGCTCTCGAAACTGGTTGAGATGGTTTGCTGCTAGAGGGGAGGAGATGTGGAAACTGGGCTTGTGTCTCGAGACGGGTGGGTCGAGGAGCGACATGTGATGGCACGCGTCGCACCAGTGATCGACGCATGCACGCACGAGCCGCGGTTGCGCGGGGGCGACAAGCTCCCCACTTGTGTTTGGACCCTGGATGATTATTACATCGTCGACTCTGTACATTTCAAAGCACGTCTGGCGAACTTATCGCGCCGATTCGAAATAGTAAGGTTTGAATACTACATGCGCGACATAATACCATGAACACAATGCGATCATTACGACCAGTCATCAGACTTGCGCAGAGCGCTTCGCGCCCACTATCGCGGACCCCCACGACGCTCTCACAACGCCACTTCTCCCAATCGCAATCACATCGACAACTAGGCCCGCCATTGAACATACCCAAATGGTACAGACACAGACTCTCATAAAAACTCCCAGCCCTCCAATGTGACATGAAGCAACACGGCTAACCCACTATCCCAGGGTGTCCGAAAACTCCCACATGCTCAAACCCCCAATCAACAACTACTGCGTCTACTCCGACCCCGTAACCGTAATGATAGTCGGCGGACCCAACGAACGAACAGACTATCACATCAACGAAACGGCAGAATGGTTCTATCAACACAAAGGCGCTATGCTCCTCAAAGTCGTCGATACCTCATTACCGCCGGGCCAGCAATTCAAAGACATACACATTAATGAAGGCGACATGTTTTTATTACCTCCCAATACTCCGCATAACCCTGTGCGCTTCAAGGATACGGTGGGTGTGGTGCTGGAGCAGAAGAGACCAGAGGGTAGTTTGGATAGATTGAGGTGGTATTGTCAGAACTGTGGGGATAAAGTGTACGAAGCGGCGTTTCATTGTACAGATTTGGGCACACAGATTAAGGATGCAGTGAATGCTTTCAAGGCAGATACAGAGAAGAGAACATGCAAGAACTGTGGGACGCTTTGTGACACTGCGCCCCAGCCAAAGTAGGCCTGAAAAGGTATAAGCGGATGTATAGTATGTAGTATATGTACGGTGGCGCAACGGAGATTGGGAATCCTATCTAAAGGCCCTTCCACATGATCTTCGAAATGTGGTCCGTCTTCTTTCGACTGGGTTTGACTAGGCCGAGGTGTCGGAGCTCAGCTAGTGCTCGCTGGAACAGCGCCCTGTAACTAGTTAGCATACAATTGCTGTGACGTGCGCATCTTGACTTACATGGTCTTGGGCTCATTCTCCTCAGTTCCATCTCCCGCAATGGCGTTGAACGCCGACCATAGATCGGTGACGTTGATCAACGTTCCAGACTCGAGGTACATTTGATAAACAATAGCAGTCGCAGGCTGGGTGGAAGAAAGAGCTGCCGGATTTCCATCCACTCCACTGCAACAGTCGCAGCCCAGATAGTCATGAGGAGAAGCAAGTGCGCGTTCAACAGCAAAGCGAGGCTTGGGCTGGAAAACTTCTGTGTGCGGTGACTTTAGGTCGTACATAAAGACCTCTGAGAGAAATAATGTTTTTGGATCAATGAACGAAGAGGTAAAGTACGCTTCGAGCTCATCGTGGAATTGTGTAATCAAGTCTGAGTATGCCTTGTCTTGCTCCGACAGCGCAGCTTTGTGCTTGCTCAGGAGTACTTTTTGTGCCACAACGGTGGTTCGTACGCTATCATTGCGAACATCGTGCTGTGTTCGGAGAGGCGCATCGGCATTTTGTAACAAGCCTTCGAGTTTCTCTTGAGTGGAAGCGGTGTCCAGGGAGAAATAGTTGCCCTCGAGATCTCGTAGTGATGTTAATAAAGGTACCAATTTGTCAGATGGGATCTTCTTGATGGACAGCATCGTTTCGCGGATTAGAGGAGATCCAGCCAGTTCTCCAGCTGCTGCTCGAGTCCAGATAGAGGACAGGCGGACGCTAGGTGACATCTGAAGCGACTCCCGGATGTTCGCTAGTACTTTCGCAGCGTGGCTCAGTGTAGTCATGGCGTATTGTCCAGATTGCAGATGTTTTGTAATCTCAGCGAACAGAGACTCATTCTCTTCAAGTATCCTTCGTACGTGTTGTGCTTGGTCACCTTCTAGCAGGTTTTCTACCCAATGACGGAATGAGGGCAAAGCCCGGACAGCCTCGAACGCGTCTGCTGATACTTGTTCAAAAGTAACATCATACTTGAGAAAGACACTAGGCACACTAGCATAGAAGTGCGACATGTAAGCATACTTCAGCCCATCACAGAAATCCTGCGTGTTCTGAACATGATCCTTCTGCCGATCCAGCATACGGCGGCAGAGATTGGATCCAACATGAAGTCGAGCATCTGTGCTAGCAATACTTGCGCGGAATAACTTCTCGATGATCTCATCGGATTGAGTAACGTCGAACTTTTGGCCGTCAAGGTAGCGGAGTGAGTTCCCTGCTAGGCGCTCCTCAAAGCTCTCTGCTGAAGTTGCAATGCCGAAGAGTAGCACAAAAGGCAGACGGTCGAGCCATGAGCTATGGAAGTCAGCGTGTACCATCACGAAACATGATATACTTACTGGAGCAGGTCAACTACATCGACGAGTAGTCCAACGTCAAAAGCTTCGCTATCCTGTAGAGCAACAACGATGCTAGAAACGCCATTCTTCTTACGCCATTCTTGAACATGACCAAGATCGTAATTGAGCAACTTTGGTCCGTGCCTCGAAGATGTGCCGGGGCGACTTAGATCATCCTCATCATCGTCGTCCACGCGTGAAGTAACCTTCTTGATGAGCGTTTTTAGGAGCGTCTTTAAATTCGGACACTCGCCAGACGTTAGCACGACGTACGCGCAATTTTCATCTCTGATTCCGCGGCCCAAACGTTCGAAAAACGGGCCATGGGACGCAATACTAGGACCGGCAACAATGAGCGCTGTCGGTATGGAGAACTTGGGCTCATCTGGTGATGCGCTGGAAGCCGACACGAAATTGACGATCTTTCCCCGGGTGGCGCCATCTACCCCTTCCAAAGTACTCTGGTCATGTTAGTAGCTGTTTTAAATGTGTGGCGATGCGGCTCACTTGAATGCGCTCTTCTTGTTGTGCCCACAACTCTCGATACGTGGCTAGCCGTTCTGGTAGCTGCGCTTGTGTATCGAATTTGCTGGTTCGCTGTCGCTTTGGCGCTCGCTCTTCCGTCTCTGGTGGTTCGTATATGTAACATTTTTGATGCTCCATATTTGATTGTTGTTCAGCGCGATGATTACTCTACTTGCCTGATGTTGTTGGTGTGCAAAGGCTAGGGGAAGGCGCGACGAATCGAAGCGCGTGAGCACGGGACTTGGTGATTTGGTCAAAGCTCACAAGACTACTCACTCAAAACACTGAATACCGCCGCATTACTGTCGTATAAACGCCGACGTTCTGGAAATTGGAATATTATGGCTTCATTGTATTTTGCTTGTATGGTATCTCTACTCAGGGATTCTCAAGAATCCTTGTTCGTCTCCGCGCGCTCGACTCATTCAATGACTGGAAGCTGTTGCGGCTGAAGCCTAGAACCCACCTAGAAGGCGCCTCACCTTCGTATGGTCTTAGACTACATCTTTGGAACATGAGCGAACTGTGTTCCCCGCTTAGTCTAGAAGCTCCTTGACAGTTGCATCCGTCTAGAGCCATTATCATACTGTGGCAGCGACTCTGAGTTAAACAGTCACACAGTATCGTACGACATCCAGATGTACCAATTCGCGCTCTTACCTAGCATAGACCATAGGGCGAGTATAACTCATGCTCGTTGCTTCCTTAACCAAGATTTCTTTGAATAGAGAAGGCTTTGTTCTCTCAATCGTGCTCCTCTTCAGTAACTCCGGGACATCCCTCCATTTCTGCGTCTGGGTATTCGTAACCACAGTAGAGACAGTAACGGTACTCTTGGCGAAGAAATACCAAGAGCTTCTGTAGGCGCTCTGTCACGGGCAAGGCCTCGAATTCTGCCAGTTCTGGATCTTCATCTTCGAGCTCGTTTTCAAGTGTAGTGTAGAATGGCGCAAGGTCTCGGCCTTGTGCTATTTTTGAATCGTCGTCATCGTCATCGGGGGCTAGCGTGGGTAGTCGTGACGAAATGCTGTTGTTCAGTTCTCGGCGTTGTTGCTTGTCGCGCTTGCTCTCAACCCTTCGCCGCGCACGAACACGCCAAAGAACGTTAATGTCCTTGAGCGGTTTCTCGCTCGGGTCTGTCGCGCCTTCTCCTTCAGCCTTCTTATCAGACAAGCGCTCGGCTGTCCTCTGTGCGTTGTCCAAGTCCCGTTCAGCCTTCTTCTCCTTCTGTTCTTGGCGCAATATCTCGAGATAGTCACCCTCCTCTTCCTTTGCGCGTTTTGCCAGTCGGTCTGCCTCTTCGAACTGCTCCCTGAACTTGCGCTTCTTCTCCGACTCAAGACCAATGCCTCCTCTATCGTCCTTGGGATTGACTCGTATAGGCTCTTTACGTGCATCTTCGGATTTGCCTAGAGCATCGCCTTGCTTGAATCCAAATTTGGCCATCATCTTGAATCCTTTGTTGGTCTCAGGCAGGGCGGTAGCGAGGGCAGCTTCTCGTGCAACTTCGGCTTCTTCCTGTTTTTCTGCCTTGGTCTTCTGTCGCGCTCTAGCCTCGCCCTGTCAACGTGTTAGTGTGGCACAATTTGGCAATGCCACCAAACGCACCTCTTTGCGCTTGCGCGCGGCGCGTTGAAGGGAAGTTTCATACTTTGGCCCCTTTGGCGCATCGTCGAACACCATATTCATATAGTCATCTTCCTCGTCCGATTGCGCCATGTTGTGCTGGTGAGTCGTGCGCGGATCACAAATTCGTGTTGCCCATTCGTGTCTACAACTTGCAGAACTGCCCGCAGCTGCAGTGACCCACCCATCATAGCGTTCCCTTGGCATTATGTCAGGGCAGGCGATCCCCCGGACTCTTCTTTCGACCACATCTCCTTACCCAGACTACCACTACCATCGTCTTCCAACCAGTGCTATAGTAATGCATTGAGCGCATCTGACGCAGGTATATCTGAGGCTCCGAAGCGGCTGAATCTCCCGCCATTGACCTAGGAGGCTCGAACAACAGTTTATGACTGGGGCCGGCCCTGCGTGACAAACACCCAAGGATTCGCGATGGCATTAACCGCATATCGCTGATGGATCGGATGCCACGGCAACATATGATTAACGCTGATTCAGACACACCCCAGGATGAAGAAACCACCCACCAATACCCCTTGTCGTCCCATGTATGTCTAGGCGTGGAGAAACAGCCGCTTGCTGGGTCCTGGGTCCTGGGACGGTTCGGCTTGCGCAATTCATCTCGGATTCTGACATTCATGTGAAGGAGCGGGGCTGGTGATTTCGTTACCTGATGCAATATACCGCTGCGCACCTGCTGCTTTAGATTGTTTCTTCGTCTGCAACAACGAGGCGCGCATCCCGAATCCAGATCGACGACCGACAAGCAATCGCTTACATTGGTCGCCGCTTCAGGGGTTCCTGTCCACTTCTAACCCCAAAGGGTACAGAGCGCCGCGCTACCGTCTGGGGTAAGTAATGATCTCTCGCTATCCGGACTAGCCAGAGCTATTCGATATGATCGCATGTCATCCGACTCAACGCCTTCTCGCCTTTGGTTGTAGTCGGCACAGCCAATCGAAATAGTTCGACATGGCTAAGCAACTTGGCTTTGCTTGCCGAACCGACCACTCACGGCTTCTCGGCGCCATAGGTTACAAAATCTGGCCACTGCTTCAATGAACTCGTCACGCATGTGCAAGTTGATCCTTCGCTGCCTGTGTTGCCTCGGCTTCGTATTGCGACCAGATAGGTTGTGAGTATTTCGGAGAGTCTCCGTAACAGGCTACCCTCTCGGGCAACCCGTCGCCTTGATGACACTCGCTAACACGCTTGTCACTGATCGCACCCTTTTCGACACCCGCCTTGCTGTCGGCGCATCGCCAATTATAATCTGGCGCAAGAGGGGTCTTCGTGGTTTTTGTGCATGTGTCAAATATTCTAAGCATTCCCCAGCTTTTGACGTCTTCAGGGTCTGCTTTCCCCGCGACCTCCGCGTTTATACCTTGTTTGGATTATTCTTGGTATCTCTTCATTCCTCTACTTAATTGGCGTGTGAAACTCTGCAGCTCTGTCCCCTGGAGAGTTCACACGCGTCCTGAATCGCCATCAACTGGTGGGTGGTAGATTTATCGAACTGTACACGACATCCTCTTTACACCTAACACGAGACTCTCAGTATGAACGACAAGGCCGGCGGACAGGAACGGGCAGAAGATGTGTATACTACGCCCCAGAAGAAAGGCGGCGTTATCAACAAGCTGTACCCGCCAGGACCAACACCAGGCGCAAAAGAACGTATGAAGAACCACTGCAGAAAATTCTGGTGGTGTGGTACGTGTGTTCCAACGGCCTCAACGGACTTTTTATTTACACTGCTCCAGATTGTCTGGTCCTTGTGATCATTGTTTTGGTCGTTGTTTTGCCAATCATCTTTGTCGGCGTGCCAAACAAGGCCCAGCATGAAATCAACTCTTCGACACTCGAGGTTACTTCCCAAGAAGTCACGAATCCGCAAGCAGATGGTATACATCTGAAGATTGACACTGTCATCAGGAGTGGTAGTAGTTACCACCCTAAGATCGATGCCTTCCGTGCCGGACTGTCGCTGGAAGGCCAGGAGCCCTTTCTTTACGTCGAGATTCCTGAAGCGAAATCTGAAGCAGTAACACGTATCACTGTCGATCAGGATGTCAAGTTTGCGAATGGAGATGCATTCTCGAATTATACAAAGACTGTCCTGGGTAGCGAGACACTTGAAATCCACCTTGATGGCAAGACAAACATTCATCTGTCTGGTCTGCCAGCCATGGATGTTGATTACAACAAAGTCGTTACGATGAAAGGTATGTCTCTTGTAAAGAGATGTCAAAAACTGGTACTAACGTGTTCGCAGGACTAAACAAGCTTTCCGGGCTCAACATAACCGACGTTCGCATTCTCTCCGGGAAGAACGAGATCCTGTCAGACGGCTCCAACCTCATCGCCAACGTTAGCATCCCCAACCCCTCTGTCATGACCCTCGACCTGGGCAACGTCACCATGAATCTCGCCGTTGCTGGCACTGCGATCGGCTACGCCCTCATTCCGGATCTTCTCCTCAAGCCCGGCGAAAACAAGTTTCCGCTCCAAAGCCACGTTGAACAGCTCACTATCCTGGGGCTGATCCAAAACAAATACAAAAACGGTGTGCTGCCGCTTGATATTGTGGGCAACTCGAGTGTGAAGGACGGCGTACATTTGACGTACTACGAAGATGCGATCAAGAGTAACGATATCAAGCTGGATTTGAATGTTGGACCGGCGTTGGCTGGTATTGGAATTAACATCACTAGCTTTGGGTCTTCGTAGATCGCTTGGAGCCTTCGCTATACTTTGGGTTCTTGCTTCCCAAGGTCACACGCGACAGGTTCATGAACTGTTTGAAGTGCGCCTGCTCTGATACCAGAGCTCGAAGAGATTGTGTCCATGGAGGGTTTAGTGGTTTATGTATGATACCTTGTCGTTGCAGCAAATAATATTCGTCAGACCATGCACTCAGTTATTTAACATGTTTGAATACTGAAGTCTGCAGTGTCTTTGCATTGGTAGTTTGAACGTGTCAAAGATCACCCAAGTGAACCGATTACATACATTCCCTCTTAGTGTTATCTTGTATGGGTAGAAACGAAGGACTACCTGATCTAACATGTCACTTCCCAATACTCTTCTCGGGCAGCTAGGGATGGCATCCTTCGAGTTAAGGTAAGTGCTCTGTCAACCCACGCGGCTCTTGCACTGAATTGGCCAGATCCGTTGAGAGCTCTCTCCCAGAATGCTCAGACTAGCCAGTTACTGCTTCTATACTCCCGGGAGTACTTCGGAACTTTGCCAACGTCACTACTACATTCCAACCATGACGCAGCGTACTGGCAAGAGACATTGAAGAGAAAAAAGATCAGTGCGCGGTGGGTTCTACTGGTATATAAAGTACTCTATTTATCGTCTTCCTCCATTTCTTCTCATCCCAACTCACTCGGGCAACTCTCCGACTCATTCCCTCTATCTCGCTTTCCCTTAGCCTTTCTTCTTCACGTTGCCTGGACTCTCTTTTACCATGCACCGATGACAACCTCGTTGGTATCCTCTATCGCCTGGACCTCTACTGTCTGTCCCTCGCTGACACGACTGTCTCCGCATTCCACCAGCACGACAAGCTGCACAGCCAAGTGACCATCACTCGTTAGTCCACGGTCAAACCATCCACCGCCTCGCTAAGCCATACCCGTCGCCATCACGCCCACCGCTTCATTGTGTCACCGAGCAGTCACCTCCCTTTGTTCCTCCGGATACAACAGGGTTCGGTGGAGATATACTTGGACACACTGAAGGTAGGGTTGGAAATGATGAATGAAAATGTACCTGTTTGACTATCGAGACTACAGCAGGTGGTGACCAAACATCCATTGGACTGATCCCGAAAGTTGCCCTGCTAGCTCCGGCTAGCATGCACCGCAAGGGATAGGCTACGATTTGACGCTCGTTCTCAAATCCTTCTCGATATCTCACGCACAAAAGTGTCTTTGACCTCAGAACGGAAATTCGATATCACGAAGATATTGATCTCTTGTCATCACCGGTCGAAGATGTACTGTTTGACTACCCCCCTGAACCCCAATCCCATATGCAGCAGCGAATCACCCTCTCACTCCTCGATACGCATCCACAGATCTTCTCATCCCTCAATCTCCCATTCGTCAGCGAAGAACTCTGCAATGTTCGCTGCAGCCTGCCGACCCACTGCACCGTCCAGTTTCTCCATACAGCCCGCTGTACCAAAAGTAGCACCCAGAGCTAGTACCACAAGCTCCCTCAGACTACCCGAGACGTCACTCAGAGCGATGACTTGGGCTTCGCTCAGTGGTGGTTCGGTCGTGCAGTAGGGGAGCAGATCGTTGACTGCATTTCCAATGGCACGAGCTGGCTGGCGAGGCGGCGGTGGTGGCGGCGGCACGGAAGGCACGTTGTGAGATGGATGAGAGATCCGGGACTGATATTGTTGGTGAGGGTACAGCTGAGTACTAGGCTGAACGTGACCGGTTGCGCTGTTAGCCATACGTGGATAGGAGTCAGTTCCACGGGCAGAGGCGACGACGTTGGCGGGATAAATAGTAACGTCTGAAGGACGCATTTTTGGGATATTGGACTGCTCCTTCTCGTCCAGGGAAAGCGCAGTATTGTTGGTGTAGTGGGAAGCACTCGTCTTGAAGGTAGGTGGAGGCTTCGGTAGTGATTGCGACGGACTAAGGTTCAAAACAATCGAATGTCTGGTCATGAGATGTTCAAAAGGTGTATACTGTCTGCAGTCGTTGTAGGTGTCATGATCTAAGCATGGTGTCATGGAGGGTGCGCAGACGTAGATGGAAAGCGCGACCAGGGGGGTATGAACTGGCCACAATAGAGAAACAGATCATTAAAGACAGAAGACCGTTGAAGACGTCTCTTTGGGATTTGATCTATCTTTAACATATCGAAGTAGTCAAAGGTATCCTAGAACAAACTGAGTACATGCACATTGTACATTATAATTTTACAATTGGAGAATGTGATCATGGACCACATGCGCCTATGAGTTGAAATGGGTATCGAGAGAGGAGATGGTAGTGATGACGCTTTTGAGATACCACAGCCTCAAGGTCGGCCTCTAAGCTCGACCTGAACGACACAGGACCACTAGACCGAGTCTTCAGCCTTCCCGGATGTACATTCCCAAATCCTTGTGCTGAGATGGTTTACCGACTGGATGCTGCCCGTGCGCCATAGGCGTCGCATCTTCCGTTTGCGCAGCATTGGTCTGGGTCTCAACGGATGCCGGCTTCGCCTCGGCGCTCACAACTTCAGTCTTCTTGTCTTCCTTCTTCCCACTGCCCTTCCAGAACCCCAGTAGTTTTGACGATGCGGGCTCTGGGTGTTTCGCCTTGAACTCCTCAAACTCTGCCTTGACTGCCTTGAGCTCAGCCTGCACCTCCTCCAAATCTTCTCTTATATCGTCCCTAGCATTCCGAGCCTTTCTTCTTTGCCGCCACTGCTCAACAAGGATCACAGCAATACCCACAGCAAATATGAAGGTTTCAGCGGCGAAGTTGGCGCCCATCTCGATAGCCTTTTGTTCAGACAAAGGTCGTATACGCGGCTTGATCCTCTCTTCTGCTTTCTTCTTGATTGCGTCTCGTTCCTTCTCGGTGAGAGCTTCTTCTGCTTTCATCTCCTCTTCGGTAAGGACCGTGGGGGCCGCTGCCTTTTTCCGCGCAGCTTCTGCCAGCGCGACTTCTTTCTTGATTTGCCTGTCTATAACAGCAGGGTCCTGCAGGAGGCCGAGGCGCATGCGCATATCGACGCGATGTAGACCTTGGGCGAATTTGACGCATATTCGACGGAATCGGTCGTGTTCGTGGGCATTGCGCTTGATAGCGTTCTGAACCGAGTTAGCTAGGACTATGCACATCGGAAGCCAGTCGACGTACTGCTACGGGCTTTGCGAGAGTCCGGACGAACAGTGATGTAACCTTGAGCGTGAGAGACATGTTCGGTTACGAGAGCGTTTCGGAGGGCTGTGGGGAGGTATAGAGGTAATTGACCGGCGAGCGGTTTTTCATTCCAAGCTTCATACGATTAAATACATGTAGAGAGCTGCATAGCGGTCCGCGGTAAGATTATTGGTGGTGTTGAACATAGTTGCAGGTTCGATGTTCAAATCGATGCTGCCTTGCGCTGGCCGGAGATCCACCGACGGCAATGGCTTTGAAGAGTGGGACTAGCATCTCAGCGACAACGCGGGACACATGACGAGATGCATGGACACCTCACAGTACTAATTCGAAACAGTCTTGGTTTGTCTAGCACCGTTTTCAGTGCAAGTTTGTGCAAGCCGGTGTGCATCGAGCGGACAGTACCGGGCACCGATTGGCCGACAGCCCTAGCAACGACGCTAAGCGGGCCCTTGTTTACATGCCATCAACACTCTACGACCTTGTTCTTGATTTCATCATCTCTCCATTCACCACCACCACGCTAATGTCTGCCTCGACGATACACGCAGATGCCCCGCCGGCCGTGGTTCAGGACCCAGAGGGACTCCAGTATGAAACGGGAGCACAGCTGGGCAAAGGTGGCTTCGCCATCTGCCATCGTGCGAAGCTGCTCGGGCATGAGCATCTCGGTAGCTCTACAGTCGCTTTGAAGATTGTTAAATCTAAAATGGAGCCTCCCAAACTGGCGCAAAAGGTACAGGAAGGCTGCAAGGGAGAGGTGTACGTTTGCTGACGCGCCGCAGTTTGTCACTGAACTACAGATCCACTCGAAGCTCTCTCATCCCAACATCGTCGAGTTCTTCCGCGCCTTTTCTTTCGAATCAAGCACCTATGTTGTCCTGGAGCTATGCGAAAACGGTTCTCTTGCCGATGCGATCAAGAAGCGCAAATACTTCACCATGCCTGAGATCAGGCGATTTATGATCCAGACATGCGGCGCAATCAAATACCTACACCAAAGGAACATTGTACATCGCGACCTCAAGACAGGGAACCTCTTCCTCGACCGCGACATGAACGTCAAGGTTGGCGACTTTGGTCTTGCTGCACTACTGGTGTCGCAGAGCGACTACGGGGCGATCCGTCGAACAACCATGTGTGGTACGCCAAACTACCTTGCACCAGAGGTCTTGGAGAAGACAGGGAAGGGTCACGACGAGAAGGTTGACCTGTGGGCTATTGGAATCATGATGTACACATTAGCAGTCGGAAGAGCGCCATTCCATGCAGCCAAGCGCGAAGACATTTACAGGAAGCTGAAGGCTCGCGAATACACCTGGCCAGACCTCGCCAGGTTTGCCAACGAGATTACCGACGACCTTCGCGATATCGTTTCGTTACTGCTGGTGCACGAAGACGAGCGACCGACCCCCGACCAAATCGTTGCCCACCCATTCTTCAAACTCGGCTATATTCCGTTAGAGTTGGACAGCGGATGTACCTCCAGGGTACCGAAGTGGCCAAAGAACCGCCCGCCGACAGCATCAACTGTCAGGCGTGGATATACCGAGGAATGGTGGCAGCTCTGCAAGTCTTCCTCTGTTGGCGAATACGAACAAGGAAAAGCATTTGGTACTTACGGCCGCAGGACAAACAAGACCGTGGCAAGGGACTGTCAGAAAGAGATCGAAGCTGGCAAGCAGCCAAACATTCCATTCTCCAAAGACGTCGTATACGTACCTTTCCCTGCTCGTGTGCAATGGCCGCACCAACCTCCAGGAGGACTCAGTGAGATATCGGAAGAGAAAGAGTCGTCATCGGAAAGCCAAGCACTCTCAGAGACTACCGGAAACGAGCGGACAAAAAGTCGTGCGGTCAGGGCCCCAAGACGAGAGCAACAGCCGATGCAGACATTGAAGGAAAACGTAGAGCCCGTACAAGAGCCCGAGCCTGCGCATAGAATACTGGACAAACAGCCGACCCGATTAAGAGCAGCCCGTAAGATCTCGAATCCCGGCCGTGTTACTGCGAACACGGCTTCTGCGCCCGCTCCTCTACGCGTTCCTCGGGAGGCACGAACTTCCACACGAGCACGGACAGCGAAGGAAAGCGCAAAAGAAGCACCAAAGACAACATCAAACGGACTTCCTGACCTTCCACCTTTACGAGTCACCAAGGCCAGCACTCGCGAGAGCGTTAAGCCGGAATCGACGACTCAAGCAACCTCAACGAAAAGCGCTGCCCGTTATCGAACCATCAGCAACGATATGCCTGCCACTGATCCGGTGACTGTTTTGGCGCGCTTGATGACATTCCGGGATAATCTTGAACGAGCCCTGGACAAAAAGCCTACGAAGTCGAGAAGAGATCAGCCACCGCAGTTGCCATTCGTCGCAAAATGGGTAGATTACAGCCGGAGATATGGAGTGGGTTACGTCCTCAATGATGGTAGTATTGGAACCCTCCTCTCTGCAGAGGAGCAGTATCCGGTCACCATCGCGTTTGCCACGGACGGATACAACCATCTACGGAAGGCGGGAGGCAACCGGGAACTCGCCAAAAGCGTTGCACTGAACTACTATACGACGGTCAAGAAGGATCGGGGACTATCACAAATCGAGGTACTAGAATCGCGGCGCGTTGAGGAGATTCGAACTGTTTGGCACAAGTTTGGAAAATACATGTGCGCAACGTTTGGTGACGAAGAAAAGCCACTCAGAAAAGATCCCCGCGTGAACTTTGTTCGATTTTATCAACGCCTGGGTAACGTTGGGATCTGGGGTTTCGACGATGGCTCCTTTCAAGTAAGCGCTTCTGACACCTTTGTCAAAATTTATCTAACTGTTCTCTAGTTCAACTTCCCTGATCACACCAAGCTCGTTTTGTCGTCGGACGCAGGGTACGGACATTTCCTATGCCTACCACTTGATGCGACGTCTCTCCTCGAAGAGACTGGAAACGTGCCGTGGAAGCACGTGAAGGCTCGAGCACATCTGCGAGGTTCACTGCAACAACTTCTATACGGCTCAGCCGACAAGGAAGACAGTTACAAAGAGCTTACAGAGGGCAACCTTCTTCGCGCAAAGATCGAGTTCATCTACGCTGTGGTCACGGAATGGTGTCAAGAAGGTGGCCTGGGCTGCCTCGTGGATCCCAAAGTATATTCTTGGGGCGGTCCTCAGCTGGAAGAGTCCAAGCGTTTGGACTGGGCGAGCGTTGGGCGTTTTGGCGGTGATGTTTTCTCATGATGATTGAATGACCAGCTTCAAGCGATGGCGTTTTTGGATTTTGGGATATTTTTACTGGGAATTGGGCATTACCACGGCGTCTCTGCTATTGAGCAGTGCTGTTCGCTTTCGTTCGAACACTCATTCACGACGGTTTGCATGTTGAGGCTTTTCCTCGTAGCGATAACTTTGAATACGCATCTGGTCGCGACCACCAGAATGTTGGTGCCTAATGTCCAAACCTGTGACACGTCACGAGAAATTAAGCGTACGCGGCAGATTCGGGCTGTTCTTGTATTGCGCCTCTACTGCGAGAGTATTTGATGCGGAAACTGGGCCGAGCCTGGATGGGTCGCAGCGACGGTGATTGAGGGATGGAGCAACGCGAAGATCGACGGTGATACTTGAGGCAATGTAGTTATAATGAATAATAGTCGCACTTATGCAAGACGACCGACGATGGAATTGAGGGAAGATTACGAAGAGATTCCAGCCGCCGCGGCAGCGTACGCGTACTTCGTACTGGAATAACTGTGGCTGTGCGGAATGGGGCGAGTACCCATTCCGAAGCGCCCGATTCCACGTCCAGGGCTCTGACGTTGGCCTGTCTTCGACAACCGCATTGCAGCCATCCTTACACACCCACACTCTCGAGCGGCTGCTCTTCCCATACCGATCATACCTGGCTTAGCCGTTTATTATTTGAATATTCGCTGCATCCTGGAATCAGCAGCGTAGTCACTACCCCACTGGCCGGCTTAAGCTACAGGTCCCAGCTCGACGTCGGGCACCAATCATGGTAAGATGCAGAGAGGCTTCGAGGGAGGAACACATACTGATATATTCCATATGTAGGGGAAAACCAACCGCGCCGCGCGCAAGGCCGGGGGAGGTGCCCAGCCAAAGGCTCAGTTCGCAACGAAGGCCGTCTTCGAGACCACCAAGAAGAAGGAAGTTGGTGTATCAGATCTTACCTTGATCAGCAAGGTCTCCAACGAGGCTATCAACGAGAACCTCAAGAAGCGATTCGAAAATGGCGAGATATACGTGCGTCGACCTGCTTGCGCCAGCCCCGCGTCGCACAGAGACGCAGCGATAGAGTAGGACAGCGACTGACTATGGGCGCAGACATATATTGGACATGTGTTGGTGTCTGTCAACCCGTTCCGTGACTGTACGTACGAGGGTCTGCGCTTGAGAGGGGAATGCTGACAAGTGGCAGTGGGCATATATACCGACCAAGTACTGGAGAGCTACAAGGGCAAGAACAGGCTAGAGGTGCGGTGCACAGCTGTTCACCGGCATGCAGAGCTAATTTGACACAGGTACCCCCTCACGTCTTCGCGATCGCCGAGTCCGCCTACTACAACATGAACGCATACAAGGAGAACCAATGTGTCATCATCTCTGGCGAATCAGGAGCAGGAAAGACAGAAGCGGCGAAGCGACTTATGCAATATATCGCCAACGTCTCCGGAGGCAGTAACTCGTCTATCCAGGAAATCAAGGACATGGTGCTGGCCACCAACCCTCTACTCGAATCCTTCGGAAACGCAAAGACGCTGAGAAACAACAACTCGTCGCGGTTCGGAAAATACCTCGAGATTCATTTCAACGCGCAAGGAGAACCGGTGGGAGCAAACATCAACAACTACCTACTCGAGAAGACGCGCGTGACTGGTCAGATCACAAACGAGCGCAACTTCCACATCTTTTACCAATTCACAAAAGCCGCATCCTCGCAGTACAGAGGTACGCTCAATCTGAGTAAACACAAGATTTGCGCTGACACGAATAGAAATTTTCGGCCTACAACAACCGCAAGCCTACCTCTACACGAGTAAATCCAAATGCTTCGATGTTCCAGGAATCGACGATCACGCCGAGTTCGACGATACGCTAAATGCTATGAAGGTCATTGGACTACAACAAGCTGAGCAAGACAACATCTTCCGAATGCTCGCAGCAATTCTGTGGCTAGGAAACGTGACGTTCCGCGAGGACGACTCGGGCAACGCAGCCATTGTCGACCAGTCGGTCGTAGACTTCGTGGCTTATCTTCTCGAAGTAGACTCGTCGCATGTCAACAAAGCCCTTACCATTCGTGTTATGGAGACAAGTCGGGGAGGGCGACGGGGTTCCGTATATGACGTGCCTCTAAATTGCGCGCAAGCAAGCGCAGTCCGAGACGCGCTCTCAAAGGGAATTTATTTCAACCTCTTCGACTGGATTGTG
Organism: Alternaria atra; assembly: GCF_907166805.1. Taxonomy (NCBI): domain Eukaryota; kingdom Fungi; phylum Ascomycota; class Dothideomycetes; order Pleosporales; family Pleosporaceae; genus Alternaria; species Alternaria atra. Next base: position 1,626,678 of record NW_025091326.1, on the reverse strand, counting down.
GAGCGCGTCAATGTCTCCTTGAAGGCCCGAGGTGCGACCGCCCAATCCATTGGTATTTTGGATATTTACGGCTTCGAAATTTTCGAGAAGAACAGCTTCGAGCAGTTGTGCATCAACTACGTCAACGAGAAGCTACAACAGATCTTTATCCAATTGACGCTAAAGGCGGAACAAGAAGAGTACGAGCGGGAGCAGATCAAGTGGACGCCCATTAAGTACTTTGACAACAAGATAGTGTGCGACTTGATCGAGGAGAAGCGACCACCGGGTGTTTTTGCTGCTCTGAACGACGCTTGTGCAACAGCCCACGCCGACCCAACTGCCGCGGATCAAACGTTCGTCCAGAGACTCAATGCCCTATCGTCGAACCCTAACTTCACACCTCGCCAGGGCCAGTTCGTCATCAAGCACTATGCTGGTGAAGTGTCGTATGCGATTGATGGCATGACCGACAAGAACAAAGACCAGTTGCTGAAGGATTTGCTAAATTTGCTCGGCCAAAGTAGCAACACCTTTGTACATACGCTCTTCCCGAACCAGGTAGACCAGGACAACAGGCGGCGACCTCCGACAGCTGGAGATAAGATCAAAGCCTCTGCCAACGACCTGGTGACGACTTTGATGCAAGCTCGTCCGTCGTACATCCGTACCATCAAGCCCAACGAGAACAAGTCGCCCAAGGAATTTACCGATGCCAACGTACTACATCAGGTAAAATACTTGGGTCTGCAAGAAAACGTGCGCATTCGAAGAGCCGGATTTGCATCACGTCAAACCTTCGATAAGTTCGTGGAACGATTCTTCCTGCTGTCACCGAAGTGCTCCTACGCCGGAGAGTACACTTGGACTGGGGACTACGAGACCGGAGCTAAGCAGATCTTGAAGGATACCAATATTCCAGCAGAGGAATTCCAGATTGGTACAACGAAGGTATTCATCAAGACTCCCGAGACCTTGTTCGCCTTGGAGACCATGCGAGACAAATACTGGCACAACATGGCTATTCGTATTCAACGTGCGTGGAGAAACTACCTACGATACCGAACAGAGTGCGCAGTGCGGATCCAGCGGTTCTGGCGAAAGCTCAACGGAGGGAAGGAGTTCATCGAATGGCGAGACCAAGGACACAAAATCCTCCAAGGCCGAAAAGAACGCAGGAGATACAGTTTGATTGGTTCCCGAAGATTTATGGGCGACTATCTCGGCATTGGAAATAAAGGTGGCCCCGGTGAGGTCATTGCCGGTGCCATTGGCATAGCCTCGAACGAGGAGGTACCATTTTCGTGCAGGGCGGAAGTGCTCGTATCGAAACTCGGTCGGTCCAGTAAACCAGAAGCTCGCATGCTGATTCTCACGAAGAAGAACGTTTACCTTGTCAAGCAGGTCATGGTGAATCGCCAAGTTCAGATTCAGGCCGAGAGGACAATACCTGTGGGCGCGATTAAGATGATTAGTTGTTCGACACTCAAGGACGACTGGTTCTCGATCGGCGCTGGATCACCAACAGAGCCTGATCCACTCGTGAACTGCGTTTTCAAGACCGAGTTCTTCACTCAACTGACGAACGTGCTGCGAGGTTCATTGACACTTCAAATAGGCGAGACGTAAGTCATACGATTGATTTGCATCTGAAAGTGGCTAACACATAGTAGTATTCAGTACAACAAGAAGCCTGGCAAGCCAGCCCAAGTCAAGGTCGTCAAAGATCCCGCAGTACCGAGAGACGACCTGTACAAGAGTGGTACTATCCACACTGGACCAGGAGAGCCACCCAATTCCGTGTCCAAGCCCACGCCCAAAGGCAAGCAGATCGCTGCGAAGCCCATCACAAAGGGTAAGTTGTTACGGCCCGGTGGCCCTGGCGGAGGTCCCTCGAAGCTCGCCTCTCGTCCAGCACAACCGAGACCTGTGCCCACGCCTGCCGCCGCGCAATCGAGACCTGTGCCTCAACCAGAAGTGTCGCAAGCCAGGCCTGTTCCGGCACCGGTTGCTGCCTTGTCGAATGGCATGGGCTCTCATGCGCGTACTGCGTCAGCAGGTTCATCACGCACGCCCCCTCCACCTCCTCCGCCGCCGCCAGCGCCAGCTCAACCGAAGGAGCCTCGGTACAAGGCGTTGTATGACTTTGCAGGTCAGAGCGCTGGGGAGCTGAGTCTCGGGAAAGACGAGATTATCCTGGTCACACAGAAAGAGGGCAATGGTACGTACATCCTGGCTCACCGATAAATAGACATACTAATGGATTTGTGACAGGTTGGTGGCTAGCATCCCGTCTCGACAAATCCGCCTCGGGTTGGGCACCTTCCGCGTATCTTGAGGAAGTTGTCCAACGTGCTGCCGCTCCTCCTCCACCCCCAGCGCCACCCGCTCGCCCTGCGAACGGCAAGCCTAAGCCTCCGGCTCCGCCTGCCAAACGTCCCGCTGCCAGGAAACCTGTTAACGGGGACTCTGGACGGGATAGTGGGTATAGCGGCAGTGGAGGCAGCACGATGGAGAGTGCGAGAGATAGCAGTGGTAGTATCGCTGGTGGACTAGCAGAGGCGCTTAGGCAGCGTCAGGCTGCTATGCATGGGAGGAAGCAGGATGATTGGTAGATTCAAGCTAAATGTATCGTCAGGGGTGCCAACGAGGAGAATATGAGGCGATGATGAAAACTTCTGATCAGTGGTGTAGCAATCGTATAGAACAACTGTCTTGAACCATATTTCCTTTACTAGTCTTTATGCCCTGGTTATGATGTGAGCATTGAGGCGTCATGTTTTTTTGTGAACTCTTGTATCAAAGGAAAGTTGTCGGAGTGCACTACATTGGTCTCTTCGCACACATCGATCCGCTTCAACATTCGGCCCCCGGTGATCGCAAGATATCGATTAATGATGTGTATACTGGTCAGTATGCTATAGAACCATCTCGTTATTTTGGTACATCATGGTACTTTCACGGTATCGCTAGGGACAATCACATGTCATTCCGGAGCTAGGGGAGCTCAACATTACTTCAACTAAAGAGAGGGAAGAGCGTCGCGGATCGAGCTTCCGAAGTCACCTACCTTAGACAGTTTGTCCAACACCAGCGGAACAGAACGCAGTGCATCTCAACCAAGTATTCGCTAGTACCAACTCTTGATGGTCGAACAATCATGATGTACTCGTAATAAAGTACTATAGTACCTCTTTATTTGCTATGCCTCCGACGATGTCCCGACCAATTCGCTCATAAGTCAGGTGCCACATGTCGTGGTGATTTGGGTCTATCAGGTGGTGCACGGGCTGGTAGCCGACCCTGACAGTAGTGTTTGGATAGATTCAAGTGCTCGTCGGAATACGAATTCGCAGATGAAAGCACGGTGAAGATAGCCAGGCTTCGCGACGATCTTAGTCGATTGAGGTTCAATCACGGCCTCTTGAGCACGTGCTGCGTTGGTGGGGCAAGAACCCGTCGAACGTCCAGATGTTTCCATTCCGACTCTCTGGTCCGTTCATTGCTTACAACATCCGATTGCTTCGATCAACCACAATCAACATTCGCTTGGCCTAGGCGGAGACTTGGTCAGCGTGATATGCAAGCCAGGATGCCGACGGTTCACTGGCCCGGGTTCCCGCTAACATACCCGCCTCTCGGGCCGCTACAACCTCACTACGAAATTTCCCACCACTGATTGGTATGCAACTGTTTTGTATCATCCTTTGACTGCCTAATCTGCTCTTCGAGAGCTGTTTTACTGCCACTTAGACTAGCCTCGGAAGTTCAGGTCCGCCACGATCACTGTCCAACAAAGAGAAGGCGACCAATCAGGCCCCGCGCTGCTTACCTTGGGAGAAGAATGTCTCGCTGCGCGGCATCGACTTGCATACCTGGTGTGCATGCCACCTGTTTTCTCACTGTGTTCTACGCGGCATGTCTGGCTCTTACCTGCTCGAAGTCTGCAGCATAGTGGAGAAGTAGGCATTGCGATCATACCCTTCGCGTTACTCTTGGGTTTCGCCACAAGAAGCCGTCATGACGGATCTAGATTGAGATCACACACAAGCCTTCCTCCTGGCGACAAATCGAGACGGGCGCGTTAACTTCGGTTGATTGCACACCGCCGACCAATAGTACTTACCTTGTAGATCTGAGACGACGTGCCTGCGAGCCGTGGCTAGGGACAAGGCTTGTTTCCAATAGATCCGGTACTCGAGCGTTTTCCCTGGGTCCATGCGTCAAGAAAGAGTCGCATCCAGCGCTGTGCAAGTACTAAAGGATGACAATCTACTTCGATTGACTGCCTCTGAGTCTGCTGCTTCTCCAGTTTGTCATTCTTCCCTCGCTTACATCTTCTTTCAATCCATCGCTCGTTACCGCACCGGTTGCAGTGGCAAGAAGCGCGGCAATTCGCTCGAATACTCCGCGTTATTGAATGGTTAATTCTGGTTGATCTGCAATGGCTACCATCAACCTAGGAAACGCTAGTCCGACAGAAGATATCAGACAGTACGACATAAAGCACGCAGCTATCCACATCCAACCGGTGACTCTCGATACACCCACATTGACGCCTGCCGCAACACCAGAGGAGGCTTCCCCCGCAGAAGAAAAGATGGCGGGCAAGAAAATATACTCAATGGAGCGGCCGGATGACAGGGCGAGAGAGCTCGCAGCGAAGCTGACTTTAGAAGAGCAGGTACGTTCTCCTTCGCTTTCATGGTAGGGGCTTTCGAGATTGTGGCGCTCGACATAGCCAAGCAAGATGAGACTTCACACAAGTTCTTATCAGTCTTTCTTGCGTGTCTTTCTAGCGATATAAATCGTTCGCCAGCAGCAACATTCCATCTTGAATTGACTTTGCGGAAGAAATTCTAGCGAGATTGGCTTTCGAAGATCGGCTTCCAGAATCAATGGCTTTTCTATTCGCTTAGAATCCCACCTGACCTCGTTAATCTATTTTAAAAGCCGAAGCAGCCTCGAGATTGAGTCGAGCTGACCATTCCAGATCTCACTACTTGCAGGAGCGGACTTCTGGAGGACTGTAGCCATACCCGAGAAGGGCATACCGTCAATCAAGACATCTGACGGACCCAATGGCGCTCGGGGAGAGTTCTTTACTAACGGCACACCTGTACGCACTCCGGCTTGGCACTGCTTGTTTTACGCTGACGAAGCTAGGCCGCTTTATTCCCTTGCGGCATATCCATGGCCTCCACGTGGAACTTGGACATGATCGAGGAAATCGGCCGTCATCTCGGAGAAGAAGCAAAAGCACGTGGCGCTCACGTATTGCTTGCGCCCACCGTGTGCATGCACCGATCCCCTCTTGGTGGCCGCAACTTTGAGTCTTACTCCGAAGATCCTTTTCTTACTGGAAAGCTTGCTGCATCGTATGTTCGCGGTCTTCAGAGCAAGGGCGTCGCCGCCACGATCAAACATTTTCTTGGAAACGAGCAAGAAACTGAACGACAAGCGTACGATGCCATCATTGCTGAGAGACCTCTGCGTGAGATCTATCTGAAACCATTCGAGATAGCTGTTCGAGACGCATCACCCTGGGCGCTCATGAGTGCTTACAATATGATCAACGGTGTTCACGCTGATGAGTATGAACATTCGATCAAGGAGATCCTTCGAGGCGAGTGGAAATGGAATGGTGCCATCATTTCTGACTGGACGGGCACATATGCGACTGCACCGTCAATAAAAGCTGGTGTTGACATTGAGATGCCAGGACCAACAAAATGGCGTAAAGTCGACCAAGTGAAAGAGTGCCTGGAGAAGGGTGAACTGACACGTGAAGATATAAAGGAATCGGCCGCTAGAGTACTATATCTCGTGGATCGTGTCAAGGGGCTGAACAACATGGCACCTGGAGAGCCGGAGCGATCGATCGATAATGTAGAGACGCGGAACCTCATTCTGCAGGCTGGTATTGAAGGATTGACACTTTTGAAGAACGAGAATAGTGTACTTCCTATCAAAAGCGCGAAGAAGATTGCGATGATTGGGCCAAATGTCAAGCGGGCCATTGCCAGTGGAGGAGGAAGTGCAGGTCTCAACCCGTACTACAACGTTACCCCTTGGCAAGGCCTTCAGAATCGGTTTGACGGCGAGGTTACATTCGCTCAAGGCTGCGACAGCTCAAAATGGCTACCGCTCGCCTCGCCCTACTGTCAGTTCAACGGCGAGACCGGCGTGCGGTTGGAGTACTACAAGGGCGACAGATTCAAGGGTGAGCCGGCGGTCATTCAACACAAGGTCAGCACAGATCTGTGGCTATGGGATTCTGCGCCCATGGAACTTCTTCCAGACTTCTCCTTCAAAGTCAAGACTACACTTACTCCTAAGACGACCGGCAACCACAGCTTTAGCTTTGCGTCAGTCGGACCAGGGCGGATGTACATCAACGGCGACGTTTTCATTGACAACTGGGACTGGATTCAAGAAGGCGAGGCTATGTTCTCTGCTTCAGAGGATGTACTCAAGTCAATCCATCTCGAGGAGGGCAAGCCCGTGGAAATCCTGATTGAGAGCACCAACGAAGTACGGCCCGCATCGAAGGTTTCGGTTATTGGTCGTCGCCACGACTATGGTGGCTGCCGAATCGGATACCAAGAAGAGGACAAGATTGATCGTTTGCAAGAAGCGGCGGATGTAGCGCGTGATGCTGATGTGGCCGTAGTGGTTGTTGGATTAGACGCCGAGTGGGAATCGGAGGGATACGACAGGCAAACAATGGATCTTCCCAAAAACGGGTCGCAAGATCGCCTGATAGAAGCTGTTCTAGCTGCCAACCCACGCACCGTCATCGTCAACCAATCTGGGACACCTATTACCATGCCATGGGTACAAAAAGCACCAGCCATCCTTCAGGCATGGTATCAGGGGCAGGAAGCCGGGAATGCTCTTGCGGATGTACTCCTCGGTAATAGCAGTCCTAGCGGGAAACTGCCAACGACCTTCCCTGTTCGGATTGAAGACAACCCTGCGTACCATAACTGGCCTGGCGAGAACCTGAAGACCGTCTACGGCGAGGGAATTTACGTGGGCTATAGGCATTATGAGCGTTCCAGGATCGCACCGCTCTTCAGCTTCGGACATGGTCTTACATACACCACTTTCGAATACGGAACACCGAGCGCTAGTGATACTGTACTCTCTGAAGATGGACAGATTATCATTACTGTACCGGTGACTAATAGCGGCTCAGTAGCTGCACATGAGATTGTTCAAGCATATGTCAAAGACATCAAGTCGACGCTCCCACGTCCCGAGAAAGAACTCCAAGCCTTTGGCAAAGTGTTCTTGCAACCTGGCGAGACGAAAGACGTAGTCTTGACTCTGAACAAGTACTCTGTGGGGTACTTTGACACCAGTCTTGGGCAAACGGGTGCCTGGATTGCTGAGGAAGGAGCATTTGAGGTATTGATTGGTGCTAGTAGCGCTGATATCAGGTGAGTTTCTTGTCCGATTTGTTTGAGCGAAAGTTCACTGATACATGATGCAGGTCGAAATTGAGCTTTGAGGTCAAGGAGAGCTTTCAGTGGATTTTCTAATCCAGGATGTGGCGTAGTATCGAAGGAGATCTGTCAATGAATACCACGAGTCTTCTTACATCGGTTGTTTTGGAGGCGTTTGTAGTAAGGAATGAATGCGTATGATTGAGTTGACTTCAGCGAGCGAAGTAATGTACGCTGGATACATATTTTGATGTTTTAGATTTGAATACAAGCGTGAAGACCCAGTACCAATTAGTTTGAAGATATGCGACAACCTAAAGAGGTCAAACTGGGTGATTTCGGCATATGGCACTTTCTCTTTTGGTAAGGCTGACGGCCGAGTGGCTCGGCAAGATGACGCGCTGATTTTCTGCCACCGCCTTGCGGGCCGACAGATGTGCCGATATTCAGTGGTCCCTGACAGAGAACCTTGGTTGATCAGAACGCATCATCCCCAAACTGTCCCTACGCTATTGCGCTTTTTGAGGCGATCGAGACTGTCGCATACATCTCCAGCTCCGTATAACCCTCTTTCGGCGCTCGGCTCACGCGACTTCGGCAACCGTACCAGCTACAGCCGCGCTTTTGCTCCTGATCAACAGCGGGCGACCAACTTCTGGAAACGGACAACACAACACCCACCAAACTTGGTACAATAACACAGGCCGTCCATGAGCTCCAGCAGCCTTTAATCCGTTCAAAACACGATAGCGCGACCATCGAACCGATCACGCAAGCTTCCTTATCGCCGGCGAGCCTGGTAAAGCCGAGGATATGAATACAGCGCATCGTGACGGGTGGCCGCCGTCACAGGCGGCGGCAGCTGGACAGGGCCAGCAGCAAACAGAGCAGGGTCAAGGCCAGGCGCCGCGGCCTCTAGGTCCCTATGGGTGCGTACTTGCTCCCTACCGACTCCCCCATAACAGACACGATGAGCGAAGATGCTTCTGAGCTCCTCTTCTCACCACCTTTCGACTGGGTTCAAGCTGATTTTGAGAGCGATGACAGACCAAACAACGCGACTTCACAGGGTCCTTCACATGCCTCACCTGCACAGGGTCCCGGGCCAGTACTCCCACCACCATCTGGTACGTAGCGCAGGCAAACGACGCGCCTGTTCGCATTGCTAACTTCATCACAGGTGGCGGATATTACTCGTCGAACGCGGCGACGGCCCACAACCAGAGCCTCCCCACTCTTCCAGGGCTGACGGCGCAACCTCAGCACTCATCACCCCACATGTCTGCCCAGCGACCGCCATCTTCAGACGCGGGAGCGCAGGTCCACCAAGGCCCCCAGGCTCCTCCATACTCGTTACCGGGTATATCGCAAACTCTACAGCAGCAACAGCAACAGCACATGCCGACTTCGGAGCAGGCCAACGCGGACAGAGAGCGCGAAATGCGCGAACGCGAGACCAGAGACAGAGAGATAGAGTCGCACGCTATGCACCAACAAGAAGACTTCGTCAAGCGCGAGGCGGAACAGCGGGACCGAGAACTTCATGAGCGGCAGCAGCGCGAGCACGCTGCGCATCAAAACCACTCTGCGCCAATCCAAATACACCAGCCCGTGGCAGTGGCACCATCGACGCGAACGATACACGGCCCGAACGGTCTCCTGGGTCAGTCTGGGCCAATGAATGGACCCCTCGCGCCACCCATGGGTGGCCCCAATCCGGGTGGGCCTATGTATGGGAATGCGCCCGCGCAACATGAGCAAACAACACCACGCATGCAGCACGCGGTGCAGGCACCTACCCAAGCTCAGATGTTGATGCCTTTTGCTGGCCCTCCAGGATCCATGGCCATGGGTCAGGGACAGCAGCCGATCCTTAACGACGCCTTGAGCTATCTGGACCAGGTCAAGGTTCAGTTCGCGGATCACCCCGACGTGTACAACCGATTTCTCGATATCATGAAAGACTTCAAGAGTGGTGCGATCGATACTCCGGGGGTCATTGAGAGGGTATCAACTCTCTTCGCGGGCAATCCGGCCTTGATCCAGGGCTTTAACACGTTTCTGCCACCTGGCTACAAGATTGAGTGTGGCACGAATGGAGACCCAAATGCCATCAGAGTGACGACGCCAATGGGCACCATGGTGTCGACTATGCCTGCTCCAAGGCCACTCTCACCGCCACGTAGCAGTGCTGTCAATGGTAACAACGCCTCACAACACGAAGGTACTTACTACGAGACTGCCCAAGGACGCCCTTGGCCTCAACAGAGGGCTCAGGGACCTGAAGGACAGGAATCCATGTTTTCACCAAACAATCGTACTTTGGGACAGCCTTTGTATGGGCCACAGCAGGGGCAGCAGGGCCCAGCGCCGCATTCGCCTGAGGTCACCTCGCGACCTCATCCTGACCCTGCCGGATCAGCTGCCGCGCTAGCCCACCAGCAAGAGCAGAGAGGTGTTTCGCAGCTGCAGAATGCAGTATCTGCTGCTACTGGCCGCTCACTGATGTCCCCGAGTGTTGATGCGGGTACCTCGTTACAAGGACAGGCTATGAACGGTGCCGCTCAGCTTCCACAGATGGGTGGAGCTGCAGCTGAGAAGAGAGGACCTGTCGAATTCAACCACGCTATTAGTTATGTGAACAAAATCAAGGTGACAACATCCACTGTGGAACCTGGAGACCAAAATGCTAACAGTCACGTAGAATCGATTCGCGGCTCATCCTGACATTTACAAAAACTTTTTGGAGATACTTCAGACCTATCAGCGAGAGTCAAAACCTATCCAGGACGTATACGCCCAAGTTACCCACCTGTTCGGCGGCGCGCCTGATTTGCTCGAGGACTTCAAGCAATTCCTTCCGGAATCAGCTGCTCAGCACAGGGCGCAACAACAGGCTGCCAAGAACGCTGCTGAAGACGCAGTCATGCTCAGCAACGTACGAGGTGAATCCGGTTATGGAGCTGCCGCGAACCAACAAACTCCTGGTCGTGCGGATACATCAAGGTTGCCTCCGATGGGTAACTTCGCGCCTACACCTACGGCGAATCGCGACAACAAGAGGAAACGAGAGCGACAAGGACCTGTGGCTGCGCCCATGCCCGCGCCCATGTCACAGGAACTACCAACCTCGAATGTTCGAGGCAGCTACAATCAGGCAAACGTTAACAAGGTATGTAAATGGTTTCCCACTATTACGGGCAGGGTTAGGTTATGGTATTCTTTTTCTCTATGCGGCACGTGCATTGCCCATAAACTCTACCCAAATCCCTTCATCTCCCTTCCCATGGCTATACCTTATTTCCATTCCAGCCCCACCACATCACAAACATTACCATCAGGACCATCATCACCATGTTCGATGGTGGTGCCATATTTTACACTCACCTCAATCCGCAACGAAAATGCAGCGTTCTTCGAGTGGAACAACAGACAACAGGAGATTATCAACTAACATGTCAAAGCGCGCGAAAACCGGACACGGCGCAAAGCAGGCAATCCCCGATGGTCCGCCAGTGTCGCCTACTTTAACACCTGCGCTGCCCGAACCGATGCCACCGACGACTACTACATCACCCAGTCAAGACGAGCTTGCATTCTTTGACCGCGTCAAGAAATTCATCGGAAACAAGAACACGATGAACGAGTTCTTGAAGCTCTGCAACCTTTACTCGCAAGATTTAATCGACAAGCAACTACTGCTCTACCGTGCTGGATCATTCATCGGTGGAAACCAAGAACTCTATGCCTGGTTCAAGAAGTTCATGGGTGAGGATGAAGAGCAGCAGAAGACTCGTCCAAAAACCGTCAACTCGCGTGTTTCGCTTTCGAACTGTCGCAGCCTCGGCCCTAGCTATCGTCTGCTCCCTAGGCGCGAGCGTGAGCGTGTATGCAGTGGGCGCGACGAACTTTGTCGATCGGTTCTGAACGACGAGTGGGCGTCTCATCCAACATGGGCTTCTGAAGATTCTGGTTTCGTCGCTCATCGTAAGAACACGTTTGAGGAGGGCTTGCACCGAATCGAGGAGGAGCGACATGATTACGACTTCAATATCGAGGCTTGCAGTCGCACGATCCAGCAGCTTGAACCTATCGCCAACCAACTCCTTACGATGAAGCCGGAGGACAGGGTAGGATTCACCTTGCCGCCTGGACTTGGTGGACAGAGTGAGACGATTTACAAGCGTGTCATCATGAAGATCTACGGCCGTGACAGAGGCAAGGACGTGATTAAGGAGCTCTTCTGCATGCCCTGGAGTGTCGTTCCTGTCCTTCTCCATAGGTTGAAGACTAAGCTTGAGGATTGGAAGGCGGCTCAGCGTGAGTGGGAGAAGGTCTGGCGCGATCAGACGCAGAAGATCTTCTGGAAATCGCTGGACCATCAGAGCATCACAGTCAAGCAGGCCGACAAGCGTCAGTTCCAGCCCAAGTCACTCACGAACGAAATTCAAGTCCGATACGAGGAACAAAAGCGACTTCAACAGATTCAAGAGATATCGCAGCCAGATTACCAGTTTGCCTTCTCTTTCAGGGATGAAGAGGTACTCTTTGACGTGGCTCGATTGATGCTCACGTTTGCCGACAACAACAACAGTGCCGACTTTGCGAAGGTTGTACCTTTCATCAAAGAGTTCGTTCCACTTTTCTTCGGTATTGATATCGCCAAGTTCGAGCAACGAGTACAGACCTCAGGACGTGATACACCAAACGATTCTGGAGAGGACACTCCCTCTCCAGATGATGATGTCTCCCAACGCTCGCAGAAAGTAAAGAAAGGCGACCTCCGTCGCAACGTTCTCGACCCCAATAACAAGCCACGGAACAAGGAAGATAGTGTTGCGTCAGCAAGTCGAGATAGTACTCCAGATACATCCGGTATGGACGACGAGGCTGCTGGTGACAGCTCAAACTCCAATCCTCGCGCAGATCAATCAAAACGTGAATGGATAGAGTATGTTACTACCCCCACAGCCTTTGGCGACAAAGAGTTCGAGCATGAAGAGCCCTACCAACGCGTAGAGTACAACATGTACTCCAATGCTTCCATATACTGCTTCTTCCGCATGTTTGTCATGCTTTACGAAAGGTTGTTGAAGCTCAAAGAGAATGAAGAGGAGGTCCGAAAGGTCATCACGCGGGCCAAAGAGCCAAAGGCAGCGCAGAAGCTGAAGATGCTTGACAAGCAGCCCGAAGACTTCTTCAAAGACACATCGTCATCAGCGAACTACTACCAGCAGCTTCTCGACATGTTCACTGAACAGATCTCTGGCGAAGTAGACATGAACTTCATCGAGGAGACCCTACGGAGGTATTATCTCCAGATTGGGTGGCAGCTGTACTCGTTCGACAGACTGCTCAGCTCGCTTGTCCGGTTCGCGCTCGCTGTTGTGAGTCATGATAACAAGGATAAGAGCCTTGATATCTACAACCTCTTCAGGAAGGATCGCATCAATGATACTACGACCCACAAGAACGAGATCAACTATCGAAAGGCTGTTGAGAAGTTCGCGAAGGATGCTGATACCTACCGCATCACCTACGTAAGTGAACGTCACGTCCCTATCAACGACTATGTGTTAACATCACTGCAGAACCCCACCAAGATGGAAGCGCATGTGCGTCTCTTCAAGAGGGATGACCCAACTTTTGAGTTCAACACGCTCGACCGAGTCAGGCGCTGGCGAGCATACGTCGCCTCCTACATGGCCGTGGAACCCACTGAGGAAGTCGACCTGTCCCGCGTACACTACCCTTATCTCAAGAAGCGTCTCGCGAAAACCGCAGATCTCTCCGAGGAAGAGCGATTTGACCACGTCAAGCACAACGACAAGATAACCGTCTCCATCAGCCCCGCCGCTTACATCATGTCCTTCATCCACAGCGAGCCCTTTGGCACCGGTGGTGTTCAGTATTTCTTGCAACCAGACGCTGTACGTGCGGGTCTGAGTGAAGCTGTACCAAAGCCGACTGAAGAGTACAAGAAGCTCAACGACGAGCGGAGGGAGAGGGTTCAGGAGATTCTTGTCAGGAACAACAGCTGGATGAAGGATCTTAGTCGGGACGATGTAGATGCTAAGAAGGCTGCTTTCAAGAAGGATCTTGAGGAGCCTAGGAAGGTGGCTGATAATGAGAATGTGGACATGGACGGCGTAGACGGTTTTGACTAAGTACTTCGCCGCTTAGTTTGTAGAGCGACGTGGGGTGGTTACGCACATCGTTGGGTCTCTGGCGTTGTGTGAACTTGGATGTCACAGTGCAACGCAGGCTTGGTTCTCTACTGACTTTTTTTTTCGCGATTTGGTATCGGCATACATGTGCGCGTTGCGCGTATGAAGGAGTGCAGCATAAGGCGTGCCTTGCACAGCACGACATGAGTATTTTCCGAGACGGCGCTGGCGGCGTTTTCAAGGATGATAACCCGACTCGACTCTTCATCTATATCCACTTGTGTTTTTAGGATTGAATGTTATTTCCATCTCCCCATATCTTGCTGTGTCTTCCACCTTACAGTCTTCCCTTTGAAACCTCACTATCATACAGTCACTTGACACTCTTCTCCAGCCACTCCTCCCACTGCTCCACCGTCCACGAACTACTAATCTCGTTATTCACAACACCGTCGAATACAACCGTAGGCGTTACATGCACACCCGTCAATCGATTCGCCTTGACCTGCACCTTGACATCATCGGTAACCCCATTGCCTGAATTCAAACTCCCGTCCTCACCAGGCTTATCACTTATCTCCAACAACCCGTATACTTTCCCCTCATCCACACCCACAGATCCAGCAATCTTAGCCAGCCTCTTATATGTAGCATTCCTCGTTTCATTCACTAGACTGACATCGAAAAAGTCTTTTTGCTGGTCGAATAGCTTCTCTGAGAAGTCCCAGAATTTGGTGCTGTCGATTTTTTGGACAGCGTAGCCCGCTTCGTGGACGAGTGTGGAGGATGGGTGCCAGGGTTGGATTTGTTGGCGGAAGATTGTTACGACGCGGTCGGAGTACTTGTCGAGAAGTGTTTTGCGTAGAGCGGAGCCGTAGATTGTTTTGAACATTTTGGCGGAGAAGGGGCAAACGTAATCGAGGTCTAGGGTGTAGATGTTAGTCTAACGGAGGACGTTGGAGGGAGGGATTGGGGTATGTAGACTATATGTCTGAAGTGGGAAGAGGCGATGGGAGACGTACAGAGCTCGAGGGTGTGGACGGCTTTGGGCTGGATAGCATTGGAGGCGAGCTTCTGGCCGGCGAATTTGGGTGCGAGGGCCATGGTTGTGGTTGATGCTTTGGCTATTCGATAGATTCGAGAGGACCAATGTGTCTAGGAGCTGAAGTCGGGCTTGCAGAACTTATGTAGATGAACAGACTATTGGTAAAAAGCAATGATTGTATGAGAGATTGAAGATGGGCTAAGAGCACGCAATGGCGAGACCTATGCATGGCTTCGGTGCTTCATGTATGACGAAAGTGGGGCCGGATCTTTAGGCATGTGAAGACAAGGGCTGGCGACACTCATCTCTAGTGACGCCGGTTCGATCATAAGAAATCATGCGGAGTTGATGTTCAAATGTACTCATATTGTCTCACGATTGATTGTTACAGCTTTTACATCGTACAAAGCGTTAACTATGCGAGAGATGAACCGCGCTCAAGGATAGCTCGCCCCTCCCCCACCGCGCTCCACCACAGCTGTCGCGCTAACTCCGCTCACTCCCGAGCTTCGAGCTTCATGCAGCACCTCGTCATAAGCGGCCTACAGTAGGCGTTATTGCTTAGATATCCACGATCTTTACCTACACACTTTTAGTAACTTTCTACTTCGCAGCAATGTCTGATCCCAGTTCAACAGACGACGACCTCCTCGCCCGCCTCAATGCGCTCAAGAAATCCTCCGTCAGCCTAGATACCAGTCACAGCGCTTCAACAGTACCTCCGAACCCTCCCAAGCCAACTGATGACCTCGCTGCTCGATTCGCACGTCTTGGTAGCGCGTCTCCATCGGGCTCGCCACAGCCGTCGCGTACAACGTCCACGAACAATGTAGGCACACCGGTCATAGCGCCAGGAGCACCGAACTACTTGGAAGGAATAGCCCAGGGAGTAGGAGGCTCAGATGTGGAGTTCAATGAGGAAGACGAAAAGAGCCTAGAGGAGTTGCTTGGTGAGCTGAATGGCGCCGTGGGTGATCGGAAGGAATGGGACGTGTCCAAAGCGGAACAACAGGATGTCGGGAAGTTGTTGAAAGATATGCGCAGAATACTGCCAGAAGTAGTGAACAGCCGGACAAAAGACTCGCAAAACGGAAGTACCAAACGCCATCAGCCATCCAAGGAGGAACTTACAGATTGGGAAAGCATTGAAATCAACGTCGGAAGTGGAGAGGTTGGTAGAGCCCAAGAAGATACACAAGATCAAGACGACGAGAATGAAAATGGCAAGGAAAATATCGAAGACGATGAGGTAGACGATGTGATAGCGAGGGTCATGGCAGAACTCGAGATTAGCAAGAAATACGATCCTCCTTCTCCTCCATCCGAAGATGACAAGTCAGAAGCAGGAGACCAGAAGAATAAGCTGAAGGAAGATACCACGGATGATGGCTTCACTCTTCCCTCCGCCCCGGATACCCTCCCCGAAGACGATTTCGCACGCAGCCAAGCCATCGAAGATGCCTTTACCGCACGCTTGGCCGCCCTAGCTGGCCCTTCGCCATCACAGACAGATTCTCTTGGTCTCCCTTCCGCACCATCATTCGCACCTAGAAACAAGCCACCCGTGTCTGCAAACATTCAGAAACAGGTCGACGACGAGATTGATACCTGGTGTATCATTTGCCAAGATGACGCTACGCTGAAGTGCCTGGGCTGTGACGGTGATTTGTATTGCCAGACTTGTTGGATGGAAGGGCATAGAGGGGAGTCTGCTGGGTTAGAGGAGAAAAGACACAAGGCCGTGTTGTACTCGAGGAAGAAGAAACAACAAGCTGCTGCGTGAGAGACCAGAAGGCAGATTCGTAAAGCAGCTTGCACGTGAGACTGGAGGTAGTACTTTACAACGCGACCAGTACACGCACAGCCTGCAGTGAGAAGGGAAACCGCCACTTGGCGATAAGCGCTTCCCTCCTCTGCCCTCGGCGCGTTATCTCCAGGCTCTCTAATTCAACAACAGCCTGTCGACTCTTTACACCGTTAATACAACTATGGGGTCACCATTGTTGATGTCCTCGAAGTTCTCATCCTGCTACGAGACGTTGAAGTCGCTGCCTGGAACAATGGCTAGCACTAGCAAGTCTCACGTTGACCGCGAAGCAATGTATGTGTTACATCTATTGTTGTGATCGTGGTCATTTGACTGATATTGTGAATAGTACTGTGGGCGACATCCACGAGTCCCACCTTCTCCGTCTTCCTGGTGAGATCAAGAATGTAATCCATCACTACGCACTGGAAGGAGAAGTACACATCAGGACTTATTCTATACACCATCACGACACCCACAATCGCAAGAACCGTCTCACCCTTCCTGCATCGTGTCGCCAGATACAGCTAGAGATCGTCTTGTTGCCATATCAATTTCTCACTATTCGGTTTGCCCGATGGAAATTTCGTGCCTTCTGTCTCACTCTGAGCTCTAGAAAATGTCAAGCTATTCGAAAAATACACATGGAGGGAGTTGAGAAGGATTAGGCTATCGACATTGTATGAGGTCTGAAAGGGCGTGGTTTTGTTTCACTCTCCAATCTCCTGCCTAACCTACAACATGTACATGTAGAGGCATGGAGATCTCGTTTTAACGTGCCTGGTGTAGACTCTGAAAACGGCTATGAGCCATCGTCCCGTCATTGGAGTGTGGCATTCGAAGGATGGCTGCGGAAGGATCTTCAAGAACATGTGGACTTTAAGCTTGAGTGATTTTCACCTTACTAAGTAGAAGGTCAAGTAAGGGTCACATCAGGATCGATTTAATTTCGTGAGAAGACCGGTTGCTGGTCGAGTCCAAAGGCAGGTCAATGAAGAATTACGTCGACTCATTCTCCGTCATTACGCCATCTTGGAACTCGGCATTCGTTAGCATCATATAGTGTGTAATGGGCACTGCACGCCTGCTTTACGTCCATTGCTTCAACTGCAGAAAAACTGCATCAAGAAGTACAAAAAACAACATCTGCAGCCTCGTCCTAAAGCTCGCTACAAGTTTCATATAAGGTGATCGCTGGCTACATTTATTACAAGACCCAGTTACGGAGCACGGCCATGTTCATACTTTACAACCTGAACATCACCCCTCTATTTTACAGCATGCCGAACCACACCATCAGCCACCCACTTGCCCTCGAACTTCTCCTCCAGGACCCTCAGCTTGCTAAAGAAGACATCATCATCTACATATGCGCCCTTGAGCCATCGCTCGCCCTTTGTAGCGTCAAAAGCCTTCCTGGCATGCAACACCCTCCTATTATCGAAGATAACACACTCGCCCTCATTCAGCCTGTACTCGTAGAGATTCTCTTCCGCACTAAGCAGCTTCTCATACGCATGTGAGGCAGCAATGAATGAACGAAGCGAAGTGGAATTGCCGCTGCCAATACGCGCCTCGAATGGGCCCTGGAAGGGTGGAGACCAGTTTATGCGGCGAATGGCGAGGTTGGTGGGGTCGCTGTAGTTGGGGTAGGAGAATGTCTCAATCACTGGTCGTGTGAAGTGGTAGTGGTAGGTTGAGTGGTGGTAGTGGTATGTCACGGGGAAGGTACACAGGGTCCTGAAGTGGCCTTCGGATTGTCGGCGGAGTTGGTGTGCTGCGGCGAAGGAGTCCGAAAAGAACGATTCGCCACCTGGTGTTCGGGCTCGGAGGGAGTGAAGGAGTTGCAGATGAGGTGGGTTCGATGTGTATAGGAGATCCATGTGTAGACCGAGATAGTCGGGCGTGTAGGCTATGTTCTTGGCCTTGGGTTTGGAGCGGACGTCCCATGTACGGCCGTAGAAAGTGTCTTTGAGCGTACCGATACGGGAGGCGAGGGAGACGACAGATTCCTCGGATTCGGGTACGTTCTTGATGAAGAGGAGGCCATATCTGTTAAGGTGGGTGAGTGCTTCGAAGAGAGTTTCGTCTTGGGACATGTAGGCATCGTAGTCGATCCATTTATTGTCTTTGACGATCCTATTCTTGTCCCAGAACACCCTGTCATCGTGTCGCACTCCACCACGTAACTCAATTTCAGTGTTGAACGAGCGTCGTAGCCAGTCGATAGAGTGCCGTGTGCGATGCTCCGGACCAAAGCCTTTGACATCTGTCTTCCATTGGAGCTCGATACACGTCCCCTTTTCCTCGTCAAGGACAGTCTTACAGCTGCCCTCTAAATCCTCCGGTATATCTGAAGTCTGAAAGCGCTTATTTTTGCTGTCAGGGTCCATGCATTGCGTACACGTGCAGCTGTCACGGAGGAACACAGCGTCGAACACCTTGGAATCCCCATCGATGTTCACAGCAATCCTCTTCGTCGGGCTACCATCAATCTGGCCAATGCATTGTTCATCATGAATGAGAAGTTCTTGCTCGTTCGACTGTCGCAGCTCTTGTTGTTGCTGTAGCTGTTCCTGTTGTTTGGTTGGCCGGAAGGGACCATGGGTAGCGGGGCTCCAATCAGCATGCTCAGCCGGCTTAGGTGATCGCCAGAACGAATTGAAGAAGAAGCGCCGTCTCTGAACAGCAATCGAAGTCCAGGGAGAAGAAGTTGAGACCTGGGATCTTAGACTTCGTAGCGGTATTTTGGTGGTGATGGCCGTAGACATGGTCGGTCGCAGCTGTTAGCAGTGACGAAATACGGTGGGGTTGTTTGCTTTTCAAAGTCAGGGAGCTTGGTGGAAACAATCAACCCGTAAACCGAGGTCTCTATGTACCCTCCGCCCGGCACATTTGCAATCAAGAGTGTCCTACCGAACGTCCGCGGTTGATATCTAATAGCGTGCGCGAATACAGCACGTGTGTCGATTGACGCGCTGGGCGCATGTCTGAGGGTGTCGCACAGCTGAAGCATGAGGTACGAGCTTGTTTATCTTCACTGTTTATCAACGTGGCAGGTGGGCAGGCGCAGGCTAATATAATTGATAGGGCTCCCAGCGGCAGGTTGTCGTCGCAGGTGCGGTTGCAGGCCTGGTTTCGCGGTATGTTCACACCCTCTTGTTTGCGGATAGTGCTAACATTGCGACAGCTTCGTGATAGCTCCCCTCGACGTCATAAAGATCCGCCTGCAACTCCAAATCCACTCTCTCTCCGACCCTGTTAGCGTTCGAAATGTCCAAGGACCCGTCTACAAAGGGACACTAGGCACCCTCAAACAAATCCTTCGCGAAGAGGGTGTCACGGGGCTATGGAAGGGCAACATACCTGCGGAGCTCATGTATCTGACGTACGGTGGTGCCCAATTCTCTGCCTATACATACATGTCGCACTGGTTAGAGACCATACCGCCACCATATACGCTGCCCAGTTCGGTCACGAACTTCCTCAGCGGTGCGAGTGCTGGTGCTGCTGCCACGACAGCGACATACCCGCTCGATTTGCTTCGCACGCGGTTCGCTGCGCAAGGAAAAGATCGCGTTTATACCTCCATTATAGCATCGATTAAGCACATTGCGCAACATGAAGGACCGAAAGGTTTCTTTCGCGGCCTCGGCGCAGGCGTGAGCCAGATTGTGCCGTACATGGGCCTTTTTTTCGCCAGCTACGAAAGCTTGAAGCCCATTACCGCTTCCTCTCCCATTCCGCTACCACTCGGAAGCTCAGATGCCGTCGCTGGTGTCATCGCGAGCGTCCTTTCGAAAACCGCCGTCTACCCGCTCGATACCACACGCAAGCGACTGCAAGTTCAAGGACCGATGCGCGACCGATACGTTCATCGGAACATACCAACATATGCCGGTGTCATCAGTACTATTGCGCATATATGGAAGCATGAAGGCAGGCGAGGCATGTACCGCGGGTTGACGGTCAGTTTACTGAAGGCTGCGCCAGCCAGCGCCGTCACGATGTGGACCTATGAGCGGGCAATGGGACTTATGCTAGCTTTTGACGCAAAGCACAAGGACGATTAAACAGCCCTTTGGCAACTTGAGTATGCATGGACCGGCGTTAAGATACCAGAATCTGCTTGTATACAGACTATATTTCCTGAATCGAAAGTACATCGTAATTCGGTCTCTACGAAAGGATCATGATAAGTTCCCAAACTCGCCGTCCTTGCCCATCCACGTTACCTTCATCATAGGTTGTGCTAGGAAATCCTCAACCCCCTTCTTCGTCATCTCTTCGCTCCACCCTCTCCGTCGTAAAGTCTGCTGCAGTATGAACGCCAAATCTATGTTGTTTACAGCTACCTCCAGCGTCTCACCCTTGGAGCCTGGTATCACAAAATCTAGGTATAGCTGTAAAGCCTCTCGAGCAGCGAGGTAGAACGGTGTTAGAAATGGTCCTGGCGGTCGTGTACGCTGATTCGAGTACGGGCGAGTGAGAAAGACATGCATGGCGACAGGCGACTCGGGAAGAGGTAATGATGAATCGGGTTGTGAGTCTGTGGGATTGATCTGTTTTGTGTCGAAGTTTGGGTATTCCTTGCTGAAATCTTCTTCGAATTTTGAAATTTCTTCTTTCGTCTTGACGTTGTGATTGTTGAGTAGCCAGTTTGTGTGGCCCAGTTCCTCAATCCTCTCCTCATTCTTGTGGGCGAGAGCCTCTAGTGCTGCTAGAAGTGAGTTGATTGACATTTCGTTTGTGGATGTGTTGGTAAGGCGTTAGGGAGCTTACGGAGTGCATTGTTATATAAGAAGAGAGCTGAGTGGTCGCCGTGGTGATGACAATTACGCTCCGGAATCATGAATCGTGGCTGTGTGTATGATGTGAAAGAACATCAGGGATTGAAGAAGTTGGCCAGGATTCGCATTACGTGAATGATATTCTGTATGCGCATCTGGTACGCAAAAAGCTCGAGGATCTGATCCATTCTCCTTCACCTACGCTAGGAGTGAATGTCGTGACAAAATGTTGGGCGCAGTAAGTTTGAAATGTGCAACGCATCTAACGATGACTCACCAAGACCATGAAACAGTACCCAAGACCAGTTGATATAAAGATATCGCAAAGACATCTGCTGTTACCCCGTCAAAACTAACTCTACCAACAGCTATGTAACCGCTCCCTTTACATTTCATAGGTGCACTAGGAACTGACGTTGTCATAGTGCATATCAACTTTCTCTCCAGCCTCACACCAGACTTGTCAACAATCAAGCCAATCAAGCCGGTCTAACCAAATTTAGTAAGATCTTAGCCTACTCGAGCTAGTGAATTACCATATTAGGTTAGACCGGCTTGATTGGTTGATTGTTGACAAGTCTGCCTCACACTGGGTCTACATATCAGCACCGAGTCCGTACTGAAAACGACAGCAAAGTATATTGCAGTTATCCAACCATAGAAACAACCTTGCACATTATGACGAACCAAGGGTGGATCTGCAGCGATTGCGGAGCATTGAACTATCATGATGGGTGGTACTGCGAGTACTGTACCAAAATTTAGAGACAGCTCTTCGTTGCATCGGAAGCTAAATCAATCGAATTACTTCTATATTCCATACTCTATTGTCTAATGTAAAGAACGTTGTTGACCCTTGAAGATCCCAAAACTCAAGCTCACCCCAAGATATACTGCGTTACTGAACCGCCCAAACCAAGAAAATATGTAAACGAGTGACTGAAATACAAACCCATCTAATAATTACCGCTTTGGCATCTCTCCCAACCTCGTTGCTCCATTGCCCCTCAAGTTGTAACCTCTCAATTCCTAGTAAGCCTTTTCACAATGGAAAGTGAATCCACCAAGCCAGATCTGGATCGGCTTGGTAACATCACCATCCAAGTCGACAAAGTTCTTCGCACGGCCATCGATATCGAAGATCCAGCCAGGGATGTTGAGGTTGACAAGCTGACATTTGGTCGTATCTTGGAATCTGGTGAGTTGGGCCGATGTACCGATGATATTGCCAGCACCAGTGTCAATGGCACTGCCGGCGAAGAGCGAAGATATGTGGTATGGGGTACCGTCTGCAGGGATAGTGGCTTCGGCATTGGCGCCACTTTGGTCGTTGTAGATGCGGAGAGTGATCTGAGGAATGGGAGAGGGGATCGCAGTCGCCGCGGTGGTGAGAGCGAGAACGACTGTTGCGAGAGTGGTGGTGAATTGCATCTTGGTGATTGAATTGATGGATTGATGATGTTTGAATGTCTTGTCGAAGATTGTTGGCAATAGCAGAGAAGTTTGGACTGTTGTGTGCAGTGTTGATGCTGTTGATGATGAGCTGCTAGAAAGAGACGACGGCTGACTTTATACCTTGTTTACTCTGTATCTCAGATGTTCTCTGCTCCCAATTAGGAGCCGGTCGTGACACTACCTACCTGAAGCTATTCGTAAACATCGTCGATGAGTAGCCTGCTTGACGACCGCCTTTCTTCAGCTACACCACAAAGCGGTCGCCGAATGATCGTGAGATGACATCTCGTTGAGTAAAGAACATTATGTGAAGTACCATACGAATTCTTCTTGGTCAAGGTTGGCGTGTGGCACAGTCTTGTAATGGGGCTCCCATGGTTACATTGAAGCTTACTCAGAGTGCCGAATGAGTTTACTTAGCCGACGATATGCAGAGCAGCTCCTAGAAACAGAGTGTAACTCTGCGGCAATATCGGTGCGAAAAGGTTGATGCAAGTAATGAAATGGCGGTGATCGAGGTAGAGCTGAAGATGGCTGGGCGTCAACTCAGCCTTTGCGGGTCTCGTACTGTCAGCAAACGAGTCCAAAGCGGGTTTCTCGCAACAAAGTACGAAGTGGCATGATAGTAAAAAAAACAAGCCTGAGGTCTTTTCCTGCGACCCGTGAAGCCATCCGAGCCATGATCTGATGAATTTCTTCAACGTTCGTGGAGCGCATGCTCGTGATGCTGAAGTATCTTGATTGCTTCTACAATCGGTCCCTCGGAGATCTCAAGTACAGTAACGATAGCATGGCGTTGCCCGCGCCGCAGTAAGCAAAAAGTCGCGATGAGAATGTATGAATGTGAAGTTCGGCACACGTGAGGCGCTAGCCGTGCTGGACACAGACAGGAAGCTCTCCACTCCGCTCTTCCCTCCGGACACGAAACCTCATCATCCCTGTCATCGCGCAGAATTTGGCTTCGGGAATCCATCATCTGATATTGTGCTTGCAGGCTCATCTCCGATCGACTGAGCGCAACGAATGCCTCCTTGTCGTGGACGCGACGCAGTAGTGCGTAATACACGTCACATAAACTCGCACACGGTAGCAGCCGGACCACGGCTACATATAAGCCATGCATTATCACCTGACGGCAAAGCTAACAAGTCACCACAGCTCCGCAATTCCACTCGTTATTGAGAATGCGATTAATGAACTTGGCATAGAAACAAGCGTGGCATTGGCGCTGGCGATTGCGTTCGCTCACACAGTGTGAGACAGATAGGGCAGCCAAAACATCAAAGCGTTTGACACCGATTGCATATATCTTTACTGTATGGATCACACGCCCAATATCCAACTCCTGCTATTTATATCCTTGTCTGCCTCGATACAGTCTGGAACAACTAAACGATCTTATCCTTCTACTTCGCGACAAATCACTATGACATCTCAGTTGACTACAGGATTTCTGCCGATAACAATATCACTAGCAACATGAACAAGTACGATCGCATGTACGTTGTCTCTTTTAGCGCCATATCTCGAGTATAGCTGATTATCTATAGCATCCAGCTTAAAGAGGAGAAGTCGCCCTTTCTTCAGCTCCCCGCAGAGGTCCGAAGCCGCATCTACAAGCTTACGCTCTATGAGGGCATCGTGGACTTCAGACGTCATTACATCAGTTAAAACAAGCCGAAAATTCTGGTGCTTCTATGCACATGTCGTCAGGTCCATTGCGAGGCCTCAGTACTCTATTTTGCGCTCAATACATTCCGCTTCGACTCCGATAAGTTACTAGGCAAATTTTTCGGTACTCTCGCTCCGGCGAAACTCAATGCAGTCAATTGTATGCGTGTCGCGGCCGCTTGTGTGGCATTGACCGACACGCATGCTAACACTCCACGGTTGAATTCCAAGACTTGCGACTCCACGCATTGTTCTTGCTCCAGGAGGTAACAGTCCATGCACACTCACGCGAGAAAGATGGCCGAATCTTGATACGATCGGGGTTTATCTGAGGCGGGCAACTTGTAACATGAGTCTGGAAGTGATATTAGTCCAAGATGAGCCGTACGAGGTCGCTATGAATGAAATATGGCCAGCCATGACGACATTCGATGATCTTAAATAGAATATGTATCAAGATCACTGCAGACCCTGATACTCGTGCGAGAGTTCGTGTTTGTATGAATATAAATGTCCAAGCGTCTAGGTATATCCGGAACCTGGTGTGGCCGGTGTGATGAGCCAAGAAAGCGAGACAAGAGAAAGGTTGCGAGACATAGATGAGATGGATATACGCTCGATTGTAAAAGCGTTGATGCCATATGCCTCTTTTACCAGATACATAACTCTTGTCGCTTCAGTGAGTAGCCAAGAAAAAGTGTGTGACGGAAGACTGAATCAACGAATGCTATTTGGAATATGATATAGCATTGTGTATATAAACCAAGCGTGCTTCTAACTATAGTACAGAGATGGGAGATAAGAATGCATATCGAAATTGTGGGATTTCAGTCAAGGAAAAGACAAAGGAGCGAGTAAATGTAATACATCCGCGCCGCCTCCACACGGTCACAGTCTAGTAGATACCCCACTCAACATTCTGCTTCATCATGTTACTCTTACATACCATCCCCCCCTTGGCACCGATTCTGCCGCTTCCGCCAAACTTCTCGATAGCTTCGTTGATGACGTCCATGACATCCTGCCCACCAACTTGGAAGTCAATGTTACCATTGAGATTGGTAGCCTCAACGCCGAAAGAACAACCCTTGGACTTGGCAATCGCGCACTGCTTCAAACTGACAGTCTGTATTGTCCACTGAGTATCCCTATTGCCCTCGATGTTCTTGACAATTTGGCGGCAGTCTTCAACCTTAGGAGATGCTTCACTGCCTTGGTTCTCAAACGTCGTTTCGCCGCAATGGTCCTTGCCTGGTAGAGAATCACAAGGGTAATTGTCACTAGAGCCCCCATCGCAACTGTCCCAGGACTGGAATGCACGCCCAGGACTACAGACAGGAAGGCTTATGTAGCCTGGAGTCGTGATGTCGCCGTTAAACAGATCCTCTTTGACGCCTTTGTCGTCCACGCTTGCAACGTTGCCACCATTCTTCTTGCCATTCCGAATGTAGGTACGGACAGAACCCTTGATCAAGTCTTCCATAGTAACGCCACCGAAATCGTGTCCACCTAGTGAGCCAATTCCTGGCGGCGTAGAGAACTTATTGTCTACAGTTTTGACAGTGCAGAAATTGGGGTTAGACTTATCATAAACACATGTCTGTGAGGTAGCAGGTCCATCTGGGTAGACCAGATAATACTGTTTCCCATCGATGCAGGCGCCTGTTGCCTCCATAGTGTCATCATCGAGGTAATCGTCAAGGGCCCTGCGTTCGTCACAATCGTAATCGGAGTCCATCACAAAGCTGTACCTTTGGGAGGCCCTCCAGAGTTTAGGGGTAGAGAATGCGAAAACAGATTTGGTAATGCTGGCTCTCAGCTCGGGTTCGAGAAGTTCCCTCTGCTTGTCGTCTTCGTTTTGCGTGGATTTACCCCCGATAAGCTTTCCGTTGGATATTGTGTCCCAAAGAAGTTCGATGGAATCATCATCGCCGTCGAACAAATTCTGCAAGGACTTTGAAGTCACATTGCCCCTGGCCTCGATAGTTTGGCCCACGAAATTCGCAAAGGCGTTCTGTCCTTTTTGTTTCCACTGGCTTTGTCCGCTGGGCTTGACGTCTTTGGCAATGGTTGTGCTCTGTCCAATAAGGTTCATGGTGGTATCTGTCAGGCACCAGGTTACTCCGGGCCCGTTCGGGCCGGTATGCCAAGCAATCGCAGTATATTAGCCTACCTTACCGCTGTTGTGGCTCGACAGCGGTTCGTCTCTAGTCTTACAAGGCAATAAACCTCTACCTCCACTATCGCGGTGCATCTCGTATCTATGAAGACTCTATTGCTTGACAGTATCCTTCGCGTTGTCGAATGCAGAACCACCCTTCTCAACGAAATAGGGCGTGTTCTTGAGAACGTTGTTGAAAAAGGGCCCAGCAGCTGACAAGGTTCCGAGGGTGATGAGATCGATGAGGAGCAGGAGCATAGTGTCGTCTTCCTCTTCTATCGGCGCAAAGTTGTCC
The DNA here is from genome assembly GCF_907166805.1 of Alternaria atra. NCBI lineage: Eukaryota > Fungi > Ascomycota > Dothideomycetes > Pleosporales > Pleosporaceae > Alternaria > Alternaria atra. The sequence goes on along the minus strand of NW_025091326.1, from coordinate 1,599,857 downwards.
TACTGCAGGAGTCAGTATCTATTTCACGCACAGTTTGAGCATAAGTTGCTTACTATCAGTTCACCCAAGCTCATACAGACAGTCGAGGCGACATTGAAAAGAGTAGTGTGATAATCCGCGTACATGTTGTGGATGACTACCATCGACTCGAAGATGAGAGCCCCTGCGACCCCTGCAAATGGACCATTCATACTGTTGGTGCACGCATCACCCCCGGTCGCCGAACACATGGAACTAGACAAGAGCTTCCTGCAATCCATTGCGCTAATTCTGAGCGTGTTTGCAACGGACGCCGAAAAAGTCATATCTTCCCTATTGTGGTCCGTGTCTTGCCAGATTCTGACGATGTCGTTCCACGCACCATCTGCGTCCAGACCTTTCCAGCGTTCAGCGGATGTGTAGTCGTGTGGATATACAATGTACTTATCCGTGCAGTCGTGGTTGATCCAGTCGCCATTCCGTGAATTCCGACTTGGGATCTTCTCCGGATTTGACCTTCATCTTGAATTCTGCCCAGCTTTTTGCCGGTTTCGGGACGTCGTTGTAGGTTCGTAAGTCACTAGCCCAGTCGGTCGTACCGCCTAATCCCCAAGCCGAGTACAAGGTTGAGCGGGTCTGCTTGGTCTTGCTGCTCATGTAGCTGACCCATCGGGTATCATCGTAGACCAAAACGTCGCTGTTGCTGCTAGAATCCACAAATTGCTTAACAACGCGACCTGCTCTCTTCTTTCCTTCGATGATCTCAGCAATCTCAGCATCTGCGATGTAACCGGCTGAGTTGGTGCACTTGCCCTTGGTCGCATCCGAGTTCATTTGGCTCCTAGTGTACAAGCAATTAGTACCCCAGCATCCGGCTTCAGCCATACTAAAGGAACGCCCATAACTAGTTATGCCAACGATGACCTTGTTGCCGGGGACACCTGCCTTGGTAATCATGGCTAGAGATTGCTTAGTCTCTGTCAGGTTAACCTGACTACGTAGGCGGTTGTCTGTGTCGCATCCTTCTTGTGAATGTGCATTGCCTGCATCCCATTGACCATGCAGGTCATAGGTCATGTAAACGATGTAGTCCACGACCTTGCCGATGCTCGCAATAGGGTATTGCTTTAAATACCAGTACGAAGACGGTGCACAGATAGAAACAGTCTTCGATGAGGGCAACAGGTTCCTCAGAACGGCAAGGAAAGCCAAGTAGTTGGGGCCGTCTGACTTGCTAGCAGCGGGTATGCCGGGAATGTCAGGAGCTCCCGGGTATTCCCAATCGATGTCGACGCCGTCAAGGCCATGCATCTCAATGAAGAGAGCAACATTAGTAGCCATCTTCAGGCGGTTGACGGATGTAACACCGTTACGGAAGATCGAATATGTCGCGGGCTCGGTCGAGAAAGCCCAGCCGCCAAAAGAGAAAATCTTGTTAGCTCCCTTAATGCGTTTGAATTCTCCAAAGCTGTACGTGGATAACTCATCACCAGCTTCAACCTCATAACTGGAAGTCGATGTGCCAAAAGCAAAATGGATATACGTGTATTGCGATGTATCGATTTGGGAGGCATCTTGGAATAGGCACTCTCGATTCATGCCGTAACCCTCAAAGTATGCAATCTTCATCCCTCTGTTCCCACTGCCTTTGATAATGTCGGTACCGCAATTGGAGATACAACCGTAAGTGCCCGGTTCTGCAGTTCCGGGAGCTCCAGTGTTCGTATCGACACAAAGTTCCTTAGTAATACCGCATTGGCCCCAGATGTTGCAGCAAGCATTCAAAGGACAGGGATTGAGATCAGCAATATTTCCGCCACTAGTCGGTGGTTTCGAACCTGGCCTTCTGGGGGCCACATACTGCGTCGGCGATCGGGGCAGGAAAAGGTGGTGTTCCTGTGCTCAGACACATGATTGTATCTATAACCAAAAGCTTGCAGCCATTCCAGCCCCAGGTCTCCTCGTTGAAGTCCTCGAGATCTTACTTGGTGAGACTGTATTCGGCAGCAAGGTTGTCACAGTTGTCATTAGTCTTGACTTGGTACGCATGACATGAGCAATCGTGTTGGGCTTAGGGCTGAAGTCCGAAAGACTTCCGCTAGAGCAACAAACATGTTGCTTGGGTATCGATTTGGCGCAAAAGCTTGACCCGGGATTGTATTTGGTAAATTCGGTAGGCGTTATACCACACTTGGTCGCCAACGCCGCACAGCTGTCTCCGGATTCAACCTGAATAGCCTCGCAGAGCATGAAAGTGTAGTGCTTTGTGGTGAGCATGGTGCGTAAGATACCGAGAATGTCGTTTCTGCGCTTGCAGGCTCGTCGCGTTATTCGGCATGGTTGCGTTAGTAGTGCCATTCATGGCTAAGAGCGGCGTCAGGAATGTCGCCTGACCGGAGAAGTTGGTAGAACCTGAGAATGGCAGATATGTTGCGTTAGTCCAGGTTTTAATCGCTTCCTGAATAGGAGTAAAGGTGGCGTTGCTGGTAACCATAATTCCAAAGATGTGTGTGCTGTCGTGCCCGGGTCCGCAGAGTTGCATAGCCATGCCTGGAGCAAAGACATTGAGGTTCCCGAGATTGTCTTCGAAAGTCTTCAGGGCAGCTGCCATCCCTTTGTTAATCAGGTTTTGCCAATGTAGAGGCCGACAGTAGCTTGTCCAGACTGCCCGAACATGATGAGGGGTCTCTCCGTAACCCCATGTCCGTAGTCAACATACTGGCGCATTTGCTTGAGTACAGAACACAGACTCGAAGGTGCGAAACCGAAGTCCTCCTCCCACTATCCAACTTCGAAGTGAACATTCGCAGGTTCGACAGAGGCAACCTTAGCCGTTGAGGCATCTGGTGGAAGTGTGGAAAAGTCCGGGCCGAATGACGAGCACGCATGTATGCGGTGAGTCTCCGCTTGATCGTCGACATTATTGTAGAGAGAAAAATCGTAAAACAACGTCTCTGGGCAAAACTTGATCTGTCTGAAGTTTGGATAGACGGACCAGTTTCTTGAGTTGGGTCCAGGAATACTGCATCGCTCAGGACAGGGGTTGCTTGGCGTCGCGAAAACCCCTTCGGTAAAGGACGAAAGAGAAATCGCCCCAAGTGCAACTGTAAGCCATGATAAAGTTACCATGATGTCACAGCGCTCTGAGAGAGGCTTTAACGAGTAGATTGTGGTCTTTGGACACCAACGAGAAGACAGTAAAGAGTGACCTTCGACGATACTTTCTTGGATTAGAGCGCAATGAGACTGTCTTTATAGTCCTTCTGGGGCCGTCGTTTTATCTCCCCTTGCCACATTGAACGCCTGGGTTAAACCGAGCGGCCGTTACAGATCCCACAGGATTCACCCTCGAGGGCAACTCATCACCGAGCTTCACACTTTATTATAAATGATACCACATTCCTGTATAGTTCATACTGACATTAGGAGCACCACTCGACTTTTAGGCAAATCTTCATTAGCTTAGCTCGGAATGTGGGTCTCTGTGTTGCCCTGCGCTAGTTCTTCATTGTGAAGGCACGATGGACTTGCAAAGTACATTCGATCTTGCCTGAAGGGAACTCTTGGAGCTATTTGGGCCGTGGAAATGAGTCAAGCCATCTATTAGCTGGTCGAGGGACATGGCCTTCACTGGTTTGTTGTAGTATACACACGAAGGCTTTGCTACAGAGCAGAGGCATGTTAAGAATCACAGACGTGGATTCAAGCACCCCGAAGGCAATGGGAGAAGTCAAGTCTCTATTTGATCGAGCAGTCAAAAAGATTTCTTTGTTTGCTCCACTTTAAAGCAAAAATATATCACTTTCCCCCAGTTCCTCAACCCAGGATATGTTTACATGAGAAAGTAGCTCAACGCTCCAAACGTAGCCATCAAGCATGCCATACCCCCAACAAGCAGCTGTTGAGCGGCACTCTTGTCGGACGGGCAATCGACTGGTGGGTTACGACGAGAGCACAGTTGTTCTGGTAAAGAGGCTGATATATTTGAAGCAGCGGCAGAATCGATCTTGACCCAACAAGGATTGGGAGTGACAGTATAGTTGGCCACTGCTGCACAGCGTCCACCACTGTCAGAAACTTCCTCGGCATCCATGATCTTGAGGGCAATTCCCTGATCCTTGCTGCAGTTCTGGTCTTTTGTTGCAGTTACAAGATCTATATCCTGCGCCGACTTTTTGGTGGTAAATGTGATTGCCGAGCTTTGCATGTAGCCAGTTAGATTTGTCCCTGTCCAATAGGGCTCCTGGGTACAATTGGACCAGGACAGAGTCCAGACTAGTCTCCAGATACCCTCGGTATCGAATTGATCGTAGTGGCGGTATTTGAGGTAAGGGTCGGTGCTGGACATGTTTGTCCATCTCAGGTCATCATGAAAGTCGCTGAAGCTCCCTTGGTCGATGGTCGACCCATTGGTCACATTCCAGACATGGAGTTCGATACTGATATTGAGTAGTGGCGCGAGTTCGGTGTTTTGAAAACCAAAGACGATAGGCACATATGGCGCTGGCGCATATGTGTCGTTGCGGGGGAACACAAGGTCTACCTCAACAACGCCCAAGGAATCGCTGGCGGCCGCATTAACAGCCCCTATGCAGATCACGAAGAACGAGCCAACCCAAGAGATAATGTACACTTAGGAGCGGGCGATGGCCGGAAGACTGCCGAGAAAAGAACGGTGTAGAAGGAATTGTGGCGTCAAGGCAAGTAACTCGGAGAAGTGATGGAGTGACAGCGCAATGGAAGAAACTGGTTCAGCGGAGCGAGTTTGGTATTGGAAGGACTAGCGGGCAATAGGGACAATGCGAAGAAAGCTCTATGCCTAGTAGAAGAGAAAGCTTGTAGGTGGGTAAAATAGGTAGTCTGAGCTCTGGACGATATTGGACCTAGCTCGCCCAGGGCGGGGACCCACAGGCGGGATCCAAAGGGTAGACTATAGCAGGGGTTGATGCCGTGAGAGCCGCCACGCCACATGAACGGACCGCAATGCGAAGCGCTGGAGCTTGCGAGACCCTGCAGTAGTGGTTTCTTGGTATGTCAGGGCCTGTGACTTACATTTTAGAAATCCGCAAGATGACCATCTGGATCCGTCCTAATCAAGGGCCTGTTTGGTGATGTTCCACAACTCGTGTAGGACGTAGAATAAAAAGCAAACCAATAGTGTTTTAGGTGAGTTAGGAGTAGAAAGGCGATTCATGTGCATAGATAGAAGACCTTAGAACGTTAAGGTGCAGGATAATGCAGGGTAGGAATAGGAAAACAGCTTTTCTAGTAAGTTCTCTTTCTATCATACATGCCTCCGCATCCTACATAGGGTGTTTTAGTACAGTTCTACACTCCTACGATTTTTAGCGCGTGAGAGAGGTAGGACAACTATACGAGTATAAAGGAGATAGTACAGCAGGAGGGGCAGCAGCCATACAGACGTAAAGGAGGGAAATGTATCCATAGGACGCCTCTTACGTGATTTTAATTGAATAGGTCCTTTTACGTCACCACTTGACCGGATGGTAGCCTACGAAGACCTCTAAGGGCTCGCATCCTACACATATTACCGAAGGACCATCACCAAACAGGCCCCGTATCAAGCCACGCAAGCCATCTGTGGTTGGGGAATGATTCTTGCAGGTCCGTACAAGACTCTCCTTCCTGCGATCACACATGCAGTGTGCCTGTACAAAAGTCCTATATAGGAAATTAGCACTCCGATAGATTGACCATGCAGAGGGGCAGATCTCATGGTCCAGGCGGCAAACGCCTTGTAACCCTTAGTCGTTGCTTAGCTGTTACTCAACGTCAACGGAGAAAAGATCGAAACGGAATGCCTGGGTTCCGCTTATAGTTCAAGTGGAATTTAAGCGATGGCCGACTGAGAATTATGTACTATGTAGTTATGCAGTTTTTCATACTACCATGTGGCCCAAAGCCCCCCAAAGCGGCTGCTAAACCCGCCGCACCCCTGCGAACCAGCCGTTGAGCGACACTCCTATCATCAGCGGGACAAGAGGACCCAGGTACTCGAGTCGCCTCACAGTAGAGGGAAATCATGGATGAGGAAAAGCTTGAAGCAGCGACTGAGTCGATCTTGAGGTGGCAAAGAGTCGGAGCTGGAGTCGACAAAGCTCCAGAAGGTTTTGAGTTTCTGATAAGGGTTGCTAACGGAGAAGCTCCCTCATCTCAGGCCGTAGAACAGGTCTCTGCCAGCCTGTATCTCCAAGTTCGTGAGGCCGATATCTAGCTAAGGGTTCACAAATGACGCTAACTCAGAATTCTGGATAGCAATGGTAACTGAAAGATTTGCGTCAGAGCACAGGTCTCGTTACGAGGAAAGGCGAGGTTTATCTCCATCACGCCAAGGGCTGCGTTGACGGCCCCTGCGCAAGCGGCGAGAAGCAAGGCGGCCTGCATGTTGACAGGAACGGCAAAAGGCGGTTAGCGATATGAAGCGAGGAGTGCTCCGATGTTGGGAAGATTAGGGAGAAACGTCAGGACGGAGAAACATGAAGGAAAGGATTCAGGCTACAAGTGAAGGATTGATATAATGTTTTGGGTAGTCATGCAAGATACCTTGCTTGATAGCATCTGGTGGCCAATAAAGCTGCGTTGCAACAGCGCTTGCGGCTGAACTGCCTTGGCACCCGCTTGGCATCCGTGCCTTCGCTTGCACTTCCGCCAGAGCCGAGCCGACCTTCTTGTTCTTGACATTCCCACTCACGGGCCATTTCCCAAGCGTTCTGGCAGCAGCTTCAAATGCAGGGATAAGTAGGCTATCGTCCCATAGGCGGCACGATTGCGGCTTCACTACCAACATAGCGAATTACTTTCACGCGCCCGTTGTCAGCCTTTCCCACAATCAACTATGCTGGCCGCGGTCAGGAACAATGGCCTGCCGGCTGGCTCTCTGAACGCTAGAACAGGAAAAGGCAAGCAAGAGAGCGAGAGACTTCGACGAAGAGTATACGAACTATGGCTTGGAGCGTAATTGAGTCTGCATCTTGCCATCAGGACACCTACCTTCTTTTACTCTACACTCGTTTCAACAAATTTTTTTCTCCGCAATATTGCGAACTTCCAAACCCCCTCAGACATGCATCTGACACATTTGTTTGCCACTGGTCTTCTTGCAGGATCGGCCTCAGCATGGCCCGCTCATCTTCGTCGAGCTGTTGATTGTGCATTCTCCACTACGGCTGATAACGGTGCGACTTGTGAGAGCTTTGCAGCCATCTGAGCTATGGCTATTGACGAGCTCGAGCGGTTGAATCCCGGTATCAATTGCCCCCCTCTGGATTCCAATAACGAATACTGCGTGATCGGCACCGTCACTGACGATCCGATTACAACTACCACTTCCGTGGCCACAACTACGTCTGCAACGATCACGCCGGCGACGACGACGACGACGACGACGACGACCGCCATCCTCTCCACAACTATCACCTTTGCTACGAGCACGAGTGCTTCATCCACGACCACCAAGGCCAGTACCACCACCACGGCCGGCAATGGTATTGCCACTTCCATGCCCACACAGCCCGGAATGGTTTCCAACTGCAACAAGTTTCACTATGTTGCATCAGGTGTAACATGCAGCCAAATCCTAAGCTATCAGCAGATTAGCCTTGCTGATTTCGCGAAATGGAACCCTTCTGTAAACAACGACTGCTCCGGCTTGTGGGCTGAAGTCAACGTCTGTGTTGGTGTCATTGGCGGAACCCCCGTCACCACGACCGCTAAACCGTCAACCACTACATCCGCGGGAAATGGCATTCAAACTCCCCAACCTACCCAGCTAGGCATGGTCACCAACTGCAACAAATCTCACTACGTAGCATCGGGCGTGACTTGCAGCCAGATCACAAACTACCAAAAGATTAGTCTCGTGGATTTTGTGACATGGAATCCCACCGTCGGCAGCGATTGCCGCGGCATGCAAGCTGGTGTGAATGTCTGCGTTGGCCTCATCGGCGGTAACCCCCCCTCTACGACTACCCAGAAGCCGACTACTACTACTACTACTACTACTACTACTACTACTACTACTACTACTACTACTACTACTACTACTACTACTACTACTACTACTACTACTACTACTACTACCACCCCTGCTGGCAACGGTATCCAGACCCCTCAGCCCATCCAACCTGGTATGGTAACCAACTGTAAAAAGTTCCACTACGTGGCCAAAGGCGTCACTTGTCAGCAGATCATCAGCTACAACAAAATCACTCTTGCCAACTTTGTCAAGTGGAACAATGGAGTCGGTTCAAACTGCCAAACCATGTGGGCAGAGACTAACGTCTGTGTTGGTGTTTGAAGAGCTCGGGAAACTTCGATTCATGTATTCAATTAGTTAGTAATGTAAACGAGAGACGATAGTATGTGTCGAAGATTTTTCATAGTTAGATGATTGTAATGTAGGTTAAAGACCTTCCACCTTCACTTTGCTTTCCTTCCTCGTTTGCTTCCTATCTTACTCTCCAGCAGTCCTTCGCTTTCAATATTCTCTAAACTTTCATCTCCCTCATCGCACTCACATAGTGGTTTCGTCAGATTGAGACGTACACACAGCATCCATGCAGCATCATTCCCACAACCATGTGTTTTCCTAGGCATCGTGCCCATCAAGCGGGATCACTTCCTCAGCGATTCATTTCAACCAGCTTTGTCAGCCTTATACAACGAGCGAGCGAGCTCCTGTGTATCGATGAGAGCTACTACAGAGGCTATATCTGTGATCTCGACGCCTGCCTGGTAGAGTGAAAGAGACCCGAGGGGTTTCGATTGCCAACAAGGGTAATAGAGCGTGCGGCTAGGATTTGTCTCTTGTCCAAATCCATTCCTATCTGTTGGGCTGCAAGATGCGAACTTGTGTGATCCGCAACACAACCATGCCGTCTCCCTTGTCATAGTAAGAGCAAATGTGCTCGAGGACAGTAACACACCCGCTCCTGCTTTCTCTTTACACTTACTCGGCCGTATCGAAAATCATACGTCTCGGTGTGAGAGGAAAGGTGGGGAGGATATATCAGCGTTCACATCCTCGAGCTTATGAGACGCCTCGCGTCTAGTGTAGACGCTCCGGTTGTGCGGAATCGTTCGTGATTTCTGTCAGTGATATCGAAGGAGATGAATCTGAGGTCTGTATCAGACCTTGGCTCACCTTAGTTGCGTGCCAGCAGCTGGTGAGGGAGGCGGCCCACTTCTTCGGATGGGTTTGGAGTAGGAAATATGGACTGAACATTAATACCGAATCTTGATCTGGCGATTGCTTGGCCTGATTAAATATTAGCTGCTGCTACGTAAACAATGAAGATGCGCATCGGTCGCAATGTATACTTGTGTTTAATCCAGACAGCCACTGTGTGCGAGATGCCACACTTTGATCGCCTCTCGTGATTCTGTGATGTGCTTTAGACGATAAGCCACTTGCAGCTTTCGAAACTCACGCGGTACCATATAGAAAGGGATTTCAAATGGAATATTCCACAAAACAACTTAAGAATATCACTCTGTATTGAGCAGCAGAAATCAGCTACAAACCAATACATGTAAGACGTTGAAGTTGTATTTCTCAGTTCCGGACGTTGCGGAAGAGTACGGAAATTGTTTTCGTGAAGTATATCACGACCTAGGTACAGCCCGACAGTGGCGTGGCGAGTACGGTAATTGCTGGGGCGTGGCAGGGTAGTCCTCTCAACTGTGAGGCTTTATGGGCATGAAACTGAAGCTGAGCGTTTGAAAGCAGAGAAAGCACCAGTCCACAGGCATGAACACGTGTATTACATCCATGTCGGAGCACCAGAATTCGCTTTTCGATTGAGAGTATCGCTGATATCATATCCATCATAAGGGTCATAAGCCCATACCAAAACAACGCCATCTACCCATGTATGCTCATAGAAGCATTTTTCTTCTTTCGCCCCTTACAAGTCCAGAGAATCTGACCGACAAACTACTGCGCAGCAGGAGCAGCATTGTTAGAGGTCTTTCCGTTGGTAATCTTGGGGCCAACAACCGCCTGCTCAAGCGCTTGCTTCACATCCGCAACGAGATCCATCTCATCCTCAACACCGCAGCTAATGCGGACAAGATCGTCAAAGACACCAGCAGCTTCACGCTGCTCTTTGGGGATACCGCCGTGTGTCATGGCACTGGGTACTTCAACGAGCGATTCGACTCCACCTAGAGACTCTGCGAGTGTGAAGATCTTGGTTGCTTGGCAGAAGCGCTCTGCAGCTGCGTGGCCGCCCTGGATACGGAAGGACAGCATACCGCCACCCATTCCATCGCGGTGCTGCTTCAGCGCAATGTGGTGTTGTGGGTGAGAAGGCAGACCCGGGTAGTTGACGGATACGACGTGTGATGAGGCCTCGAGAGCCTTTGCAACGCCCGTAGCGTTCTTGGTAGCTTCCCGGGCGCGAAGATGCAGGGTCTTGAGACCGCGGTGTGCAAGCCAGCAGTCGAATGCCGAGGGAACAGCACCTATGGCGTTCTGGAGGAAAGACAGACGCTCATACAGCTCATCCGAGTTGAAGGCCGCAGCACCCATAACTACATCGGAATGTCCGTTGATGTACTTGGTGACTGAGTGCACCACGATATCCGCGCCATGGTCCAAGGGGTTCTGAACGTACGGGCTCATGAAGGTGTTGTCCACAACCACCATGATACCATGCTGATGCGCAATCGTCGAAATCTTGCGGATATCCACTAGCGTCAGGGTAGGATTCGACGGCGACTCAATCCAGATGAGCTTTGTGTTGGGACGAATAAGCTCGGCGATGTCAATCTCAATGCTTGGGCTGAAGGTAACCTTGACATCGTGCGTAAGAGCTACCTTGGTGAAGTAGCGGTGGGTTCCTCCGTAAACGTCTGAGACGGAAACGACATGTGAACCTGCGGCGAGCGATTGGAGAATGTTCGCTGTAGTAGCGGAACCAGAGGAGAATGCGAGTGCGTAGCGGGCGTGCTCGAGGGCTGCGACGGCTTTCTCAAAATTGTCTCTAGAAGCGCATTAGCACTGAGGACGTGAATAGTGTCGCCGATACGTACCGGTTCGGGTTCGAAGAGCGCGAGTACTCGTACTCGCCTATTGGCTTCCCAACAGCAGTTTGCGCAAATGTTGTAGAGAGCGAGATCTGCCTCGATTAGCCAGACGTATGTAAAACATGCGCCAGAAGTACATACAGACTCAATGACAGCTCCGGTGACGGGATCATGAGGACTTCCGGCGTGTACGGCGAGCGTACCGAATCTGTGGACTGGTGACGGCGCGCGTGGCGGGGTGTCGATGGGGTGCTCGGGAACCGTCATGTTGATAATCTGAATACTCTCTGGATAGTGGAGTCGGTTTGGTGGTACAAGGGAACTTGAATTCCAAAATGCAGTGAGAGTAGAATAATTTAGAACAGAGTTCAAGCTTCCGAGGTGTTGACGTCTATAGGTGAATTATTGTTCTAGCGACAAATCCTAGCGCGCTTTGTATCGGTGGTGCGGTCGACCGTGATGGCGCGAATGAGAATAATTCTTTCTGGCAGAATTTCCTTTCAAAGTGGAGATGAAAGCATGGTAGACCATTGCTCATGACTCCCAACCTCTTATACCTATCAAGCCCCGTTCCACATCTGACATTTCTCAGCAACAGATTAATCAGACCGGCGTTGGCTCTCGAACCGTGGCATGTACAGCTCGGCCCAGCGCGCGTTGGTTTCGTGAGCAAGCGGCGATGGTGTCATAGTATTCTCCGATCCGCCTTCTGACGGCCTTGGCAGCTGTTGATTACACATCGCGCTGCGGGTGCCACCAAGTACAGAAGGTTGTTCGGACGAGATGCTATATGTAATTTAAAATACGTAAGCACGTTTCAGCATTGGGGCTTAGAGACATGTGATTTGCATCATAATCTGGTCTAAGTGTGGAGATATCAATACGTCTATGAGGGCGCAAGTGTCTATGGGTATATTGGGGGTATCATGGTGATGCTTAGTATGGATCCTCCTCTGGTCTGCTCTTGAGTTTCACGTATCCACTTATGCCTTTCTTTCGCACTGTCTGCTCGCTCTCAGAACCACCACCTTTACGTGATGGCGAAGGCTTTCCATTCGTCGTGGTAGACGTAAGGTAGCTGCGTCCATCGTCCAGACCTGTGTTACCACGCCTTTTCTCGCCAACTAGAACCGGGTCTTCAGCGATCAAATTCTCCATGTCTTCCCACTCCTTTTGGTTGAGCACGTCCCATTCTTGTGCCTGTTGCTCAGCGAGGAGGAACCCCTTCAACTCGTCAACAATCTTAGTTGGCGACAAGCCCCACCCGCTGATGTATTGGGCGTTCTCGGCGATGCCTAGAAACGAGTGCGAAGTGGCATGCGAAAGCTGTCCGAAGCCTACAGGTGATTTGCGAAGAATCGACCTAGAGGATTTTGAAGCGGTAATATCTTTGTCGAACGGGTTCTCGAGGCGTTGGGGATTGTATGATTCCTGCGCAATCAGTAGTCGATACAGATTGCGACCAATCGAACAGGTGTCTTCCCACTGTTTGAAGCTGTCCTTCATGCCCTGTGTTCGGCACAGCCAGGCCACATCGTACGCAAGCAGGGATACGCCTTCGATGAAGGACGAGTATGCAGGAGGATCTTCGGCGGAGAGGTGGCTCAACGGGCGATCAACGAATAATGCGCGGGGCTTCGGAAGATGTATACGTGTCTCAAGCGTGCGCGAGGCTTCCGGACTGGCGCTGGATGAATGCGATGGTGTTGAGCCAGGGAAAGGTACTTTCTTGCCCTGGTATGAAGATGCTGGACTAAAGATGGTAGGTTGAGGATAGTCGCTATGGGGGAGTGTGATTTCAGCTGGGAGGCGTATACCGAGATAGGCAGCGACTCGAACGAGAAGTTGGGCTACGGCAGCCAGAGAGGCGGATAGGCCGTCGGGTGCTACGTCTGTCGGATGGTTAGCATACCGTCTCCATATTTGTGACCAAAAACATACCGTTCAGATCTCGAAGGTCATGGATCCGCAAGCGCGTGCCAGGCCCTATATTAAAGACCTCTTTGATGCCACCGTCTCTAGTCTTTCGCCGCTGCATCTTGAGTCCGGCGAGCTTCGCAGCAGTTGTGCATAGCTGCATACGCAGGTCGATTGTATCGTGATGCATCTTGTCTGCGTTGTAGTCGGACCTCTTGACCCTCTGTTGAACCTTGTCCAGTTCATTCGCCCGTCGCGACTCGATGCCGTATGTGGCAGATGAGAGGTCTGACTTTCTTTGCGCGTTCACCGCGCGCTTCGCCTCGAGTTGCTTCCTTGTAGCCTCCATTTGTTGCCGAAGCCGATCAGCATGCTCTGATATCATGCCTAATCGCTCTTGAATCTCCGCCGTCTCTGCTTTCGTCCGTTGCCAGTTCAGATTGTTCGTACACTCTTGCCGGTCGACCAAGAGCCCCCCTTTCGAGTCTGCGAGGGATACATGCTGGATCGCCTTGTCTTCCGAGCCATTAATGATGGCCTTGACGTGTTTCTCGACGGCATCGCGGTCTATCAGCGTCTTCGCGAGTTGGATGCGGGGCTGTTCGAGGTATGAGCGGGCGCAGGTCATGCAGTGGAGCGGCTGGCCAAGGCTGCCGTCTCTCCCACAAATGTCGCACTCCATGGTTGAGGGGAGGTTATGCTATGTGATTTCGCCTCCAGAAAAGCCGTAAGGTGGTAGGTCTGGAAGGTACAGCGAGACCATGGTTGGAGTGATTCGTCGCGGGGGGGTTGGCGAGTGCCTATGTATCCATGGGGATCAGCCAGTAGGGTGCCCGGTGAATATCTAGGCTGCGTGAATGTTATCGCTCGTGTTAGTAGTAAAGCATAGGTCAAGCACCCAGACGAAGGTGGATGAAAAGGCTGTGTGACTGAGGCGGTACTTGGGCAGAGGCGCGAGTCGCGAGTCAGACGCTCCTTCCAACGTCATGCCGCGACTGACCAAAACGGATCGCGCTAATGCACGTGGTCTACTTGCGTAAACACACCTTCGTCTACTACTGGAGACCTTCAGTCTGATAAAGCTGACTTGACGTGTTGAACATCTTCTTGATGATAATAAGACGCGGTCTTGATCATTCCACTTACCTCCAGCACTGACCGCCGCAAAAGGCATCGCGAATGAGTAGAACTTCCGACAACGAATCCGAATCATCACTCCCGTCTCACACTTTGCCAACATTTCCTTCTTCGCCTCCAATACTGACTCGCTTATCATACATCACCGAAATGGATACAGGTCCGGCTTTCAAGTCAGAGCCGTCCCTCACTCAGGATGCTCAGGCCGTGCGGCCGCCGATGAGACGTGTGAGCTCAGATGAGACAGAGCGCCCACCTTCAGCTCAGCGCACGCAAGATGAGGTCGACGACCAGACTGATGCAGCCACTGGAGAGCAACCGGAATATGACGATACTGATCCAGCAGACAGAGTTAAGGACTTTGACTGGGAGGATCTGGAACTACGGTACCATCAGGCCATGGAGGGTTGCCACAACGAAGAATCAGAACTGATGCAGGAATGGGAGAGTCTTATGGCTGTACTACTATCGCTATCCCTTTCCCAATAGCGTTACTGATCACCTTCCCAGTACTTCCGTATCTGGGCAAATTCAGGAAATGAGCATGAGACGGGTCGGACCTACTCAAGGTAAATATGCCTTCTGGAAAGTCGTGTGACCTATTGACCATTCGCCTCAGGCTTCGTACACGCATGACGTATGTCCAGAATTCTGAAGAGGAACTAGAGCAAAAGCGAAATCACTGTACGATCTGCCTTGTCTTGTTTCATCACCTCCACGTAACTAAAATGCTGTAGATGTCAGCGTGGTCAAGGCCTTCGAAAGTGCGCTCAACCTCCTCAAAGCCAACGGTATTGGTCGTTGATGCTCATCAACCTAGGCGTCATCTACCTTGCTCACCATCCACCGCAATCAGCAATCTTATGTCGACTCTCACGTACTGATACCCCAACGTTATTGCCTCAACGATTGATGCGTTCGTCCAGCCCCCAAATATGTACTCCACCAACGATGCATTCAATGCGTTGCTCTATCATATAACGATCTTCTCTAGTACCAGAACGAGCATATGGAAGGATAATCAGTCGCAAAACACGATACCTGTTTGATATATCACTTGAAAGACATTCATTGCCAGGTGTCTGCTCTATTTAAAACCCTAAATCAACCGCTCAAGATTCTATTCGAAATTCACCGCCCATTGCCGAGGTCTATATATGGTCCCCATGCCTTCCATAGATGCGCTAAACAATGAGATGCCCATGTCCTTTTCATGCGAGGTATACTATAAATGGTCTAAACCTGGTCTAGGTTTGTGATAGTGATGATGTGGTGCGTGTTTCGTCTATAGGAGAGGGTTGGAGCGGTATTCGGGAACGACGCCGTTTGTTTGCGACTTCTCGGCCTGGTTCTCCGTCTCGAGCTCGTTGCCGACGCTGTCATCTTGCTCGGCAAGCCACTTCTCCGCCTCGAGAGCGGCAATGCAGCCAGATCCTGCACTGGTGATGGCCTGGCGATACCGCTTGTCCTGGACGTCACCAGCTGCGAAAACGCCTTCAACACTTGTAAGACCCTCTCCGGGCTTGGTGATCAGGTAGCCGTCCTCGTCCATGTCGAGCTGTCCCTTGAACAGCTCTGTGGCGGGGTCGTGTCCGACAGCGTAGAACAGACCCTTTGCTTCGAGAGTCTGCTCCTCCTTTGTAGTGTTGTTCTTGACCACCAGATGCGTCATCAAGCCGTTCTTCTTATCCTCGCCCTTGATCTCGCTCGCGCTCGTGTTGTACATGATCTCGATCTTGGGGTGCGTTGTCAATCGGCGGGCGTTCGTTCGGCTGGCGCGTAGCTGGTCTCTTCGTACGAGTACGGTAACCTTCTTCGCCTTCTTGGTGAGGTACAGAGCCTCCTCTACTGCCGAGTCACCACCTCCAATGACGACCAATGGCTGGTCACGGAACATCGGCAGGGAGCCGTCGCATACAGCGCATGCGGATACACCGTTACCCCAGTACTTGTCTTCGCCCTTGAGATCTAATCTCCTGGCCTTTGCGCCGGTTGCGATGATCAAAGCATCAGCGGTGTGTTCCTCCTCCTCGATCTCCTCCTCATCGCCCATGGGATGTAACCAGTACTTGAATGGGCGCGCTTTTAGGTCGACCTTCGCGACGGTCTGGGAGATGATTTCGGTGCCACAGGCTTCGGATTGTTCGCGCATTTGTTCCTGTATAACGTTAGTACTAATTGGCGCGTGGCGGTCGCGTAGCGTTACTAACCATGAGCTTTCCGCCTCCGATCTTGGTGAAGCCTGGGAAGTTCTCAACTTCGTCTGTCGTGGTCAATTGACCACCTGCGGCGATACCGAGAGCCATGAAACCCTCGTACATGACGGCTATGTATTGTCAGCATGTGGCTAAGAGTGCTCCATGGACCATGTCTTACGGTTCAGATCCGCTCGCGCGGCATAGATAGCTGCGGTATGGCCTGCTGGCCCCGAGCTGTGTATGTTAGCATCTTTCTCAGAAGAGACTACAGGCGCCGTCGATCGCAGAACTTACCCAATAACTGCAAACTGTTAGCACTGATTCAATCACAGATTACTGGGACGCAACTTACTGACTAGTTTTGAATGCATGTTTCGCGACTGTAGTTTTGAAAAGCTCGAAGCAGTCGAAAGCCCCGCTACTGGTGATACGCGCTGATTATGCGATGCCGCAGCAGCGATGGGTACGGAGAATAAGGATAAGTTGCGGGGAGAAGAGGCCCTTCGAAAGATTGATGCGAACACTTTGGCGGCGTGTGCGAAAGTTCGCGTCTTGCGTGCAAGATGTGGTTGCGGGCGTGTGGGTCGTGTGCGGGATAGTGGGATGCGATGTGGAGGTATAAAGACTGAGCTTCGGCGGTGCAGAAGGTGCCTTATGGAAGAGGGACCAAGTGGCAGAGAAGGAGTGGGAAAAACGGTTTTGATGTTGCCGCAGCGGGTTCGCAATAAGTGGGCGTCGTCTTTCTAGCTTCGGAGGTTCCGCGATATTTGGTGGATTACGGCGAGCCGAGGCGTGGTGGGGGTTTTCAAGATGCAGATCGTGCTCAACTCTGAGTTGCAGTCAATATATATGCAATCCAAGATGGAAACGAGGCCAGCGCAATGGGAAAAGGAGAGCAAGACAGCAAAACACACCTTATTTGCAAATGCAGCACATGTCAGACGGAGGGAGATTTCTGCTTGCAAAGAAAAAAAGTCGGCTGCTTGCTTTAGATCTACGCCATCGGCGGCCGGGGTGTCATTCTTAGAAATCGACCTGTACTAGACCCACGTTCCACGCAGTCCACGCATCTTGCACATCTCGCTCGCAAATGTCCGATGCTGACACGCTTATGCGCGACACGATGCAGCTCCCGAATCAGATGCCTCGGCAAAGCTGTTCAGGAGTACCGTCCGAATTGTTGCAAGTTCGTCCGGTGATGGGGCGTGGTCTGGAGAGGCAAGTGTTTGAATGATTACAGTTCATGCACGTTCTGGAGCCGCACACGTCACGCTTCACTTTCTATCTTCGTATATCGGCCCCGCGCTTGGGAGTGAGCACTTCAAGTCCGTTGTGGTCTTGCAACGCTGCTATCTAATCTTCCGCGCCTGGACGCTTCCTAAGATTCTCCACATTGTAGAGCATGTCTCGCACTGCTTTGTCATCTGCGAGCAGGTTGTCACCACCCTGTTCGAAGCTCTTCAACGTGTTTGACAGCTCTACATCTTCGTGCCATCCACCGTCTTGCTGTCTAGCGAGGCATTGCAGTCTTGGCGCCTGGTCTACATGTTAGTTGTCGTCCATGAAGTGCTGCTGAGCGGGCTGCGTACCTTGTCCTCCCGAACTTCGGTCGTTGAGCCTGGCTTCTGGACGTTGTCGATCGAAACGGCCAATTTCAACGAACCTGTAGAGGTGTGAATGATGGCAACGTCAAGCGCGTTGCCGTTCAATGGAATGGGGTATCCCGTAGTGGATCCACCTAGTGTGAAGTTGAACAGCGCGGGTACACCCTCGCACGCCACAAGGACGGTCTCGGCCTGCCAAAAGTCAGATGGAAGCTGGAAGCACTCGGGCTCTTAGCGACACTCACCCCGTCTCTACTTGGTAGGTTCCATATGCCCGAGACCGCGATCTTGTAAGCCGCGGACTCTATTCCTGTTGGAACCAAGTTACGTCCCTGAAGATGAACAAAGGCAAGATCTCGAATAGCCAACTTCTCCTTCAAGAGGTAGTTTTGCCAGTCCCATACAAACAAGTGATCATCGCCTCCACCAGATATAAGTAGACTGGACTGTGTGAAGCAAAGTCTACTCACAAATGCCTCGTGGCCGAAGCAGAAGCCCTCGATAATGTGTGCTTGCGGCGGGCCCCTCGAGATCCTGATATGCTCGTCCCGATCTCCTGTGATGATGTAGCTCTGGCCATCTACTTTTGTATAGGCGACATTTGTAAGCATAGAAACGTGGCCGAGGAGCAGCTCATGCTTGAATCGCATAGGCTCTTTGGACCTCGCTGGCCCCTTTGCTTTCTGCTTGAGCTGCTCTTCAAGAGTCTTCCTATTTCTACCAGAGTGAACAGTCAGGGTAGTAGCGGAAGGCACCCATTCTTTCTGATCCGGCTGTTCAGTCGCCGGTGCTTCGAATTGCTCTTCTACTTTATCGTCGTCAAGCGACGGAAGAAGTGGCAGTGCGTATACATCGCCAAACTTGTCGGCACATAAGATAGCCGCGTTATCGGAAGTGAGAGTGATCGAGGAAGGTCGTCTTGACATGCACCTTGTTCATGTCAAATTTTGGACTGGTCTAACCTGTCGTACTTCTTACCTTTCGCTCAATTGCTGTAGCCGATTCTGGGAATCAATCTGGAAGACGCGGATACACTTGTCTTCGCCAGTGATGCCCACCAAGTATTTTCCATCACTCGAAAGGATGAGACTGGAGAAATTCGACTTTTGCTCTATAGGTTGTTC
Organism: Alternaria atra; assembly: GCF_907166805.1. NCBI lineage: Eukaryota > Fungi > Ascomycota > Dothideomycetes > Pleosporales > Pleosporaceae > Alternaria > Alternaria atra. The sequence goes on along the minus strand of NW_025091326.1, from coordinate 1,580,849 downwards.
CAATTTGATACGTTTTCCTGGCCGCTCTTCGGAATCGCCCTCCTGCTGATCCTGCTCGTGTTAGCGATATGCAACCATTTCCACTACCACACCAAATGCCACAACATGAACACATTGTGTTTATCATGCCATCACTCACTTCAATCTGAGCGTCTTGCTGTGGCCATGTCGTCGTTGTTCCACGACTGGACTGAACTATGATCTTGGAGCCGCTCGCACCAAAGACCGTCCAGTCTTCTGTGGATACTGAGCTGCGCGCCACAATACACTGGTATGGAACAGACATGATGTTTGCGTCGGACACTGCCTTGTGGAGTTGATACTACTTTTCTGTGAGGCTCAGAATGCGCTAGCGCGTTAGGCGAGCAGGGGCCACCCACAGCAGACGACCTCGATTTTCGCCGGCCAAACTTTCTCTTCCTCAAACCATCAACAACACCAAAACTAAGACCTTAAACATCCCTTTGCGTCACCGAACACAATGGGGGGCAAGAAAGAATCCAAGGCCGCTTACTTCGAGAAGCTCGAGGCTCTCCTTAAGGAGTACAAGAGCATCTTCATCGTCACCGTCGACAATGTCTCGTCGCAGCAGATGCACGAGATCCGTCAGTCGCTCCGCGGCGAGGGTGTCGTTCTCATGGGAAAGAACACCATGGTCCGCCGTGCTCTGAAGGGTCTCATCAACGACTACCCTGAGTACGAGCGTCTCCTTCCCCACGTCAAGGGTACGTCTTCCGATCCACGCGACTGCCGCGCACGGCATTGACAATAGTATAGGCAACGTCGGTTTCGTTTTCACCAACGCCGACCTCAAGGAGACCCGTGAGAAGATTCTTTCCAACCGTGTCGCTGCTCCCGCTCGTGCCGGTGCCGTCGCCCCCGGCGATGTCTACATTCCCGCCGGAAACACGTAAGAACATGTCTTGCGCATACATATGGAACAAACAATTGACACATGGCAGTGGTATGGAACCCGGAAAGACCTCTTTCTTCCAGGCTCTCGGTGTCCCCACCAAGATTGCCCGTGGTACCATCGAAATCACCACCGACTTGAAGCTCATCGAGGCTGGTAACAAGGTCGGTGCCTCCGAGGCTACCCTGCTCAACTTGTTGAACATCTCTCCCTTCACCTACGGTATGGGTATCTACCAGATCTACGACAACGGCCAGACCTTCGATGCTTCCGTCTTGGACATTGAGGAGTCCCAGCTGCTCAAGGCTTTCTCTTCTGCCATCGCCACCATTGCCAGCATCTCTCTGGCTACCGGTTTCCCCACCCTGCCTTCTGTCATGCACTCCGTTGTCAACTCCTACAAGAAGGTTCTCTCTGTTGCCATTGAGACCGACTACGAGTGGGAGGAGATCTCCGAGCTCAAGGACCGCATCGCCAACCCCGACAAGTACGCTTCCGCTGGCCCTGCCGCTGCTGCTCCCTCTGGTGGTGACGCCCCTGCTGCTAAGGAGGAGGCCAAGGAAGAGGAGAAGGAGGAGTCTGAGGATGACGACATGGGCTTCGGTCTCTTTGACTAAGCTCCTCACGTTTGCGATGACATTTCTTGAGAGGTATCGACATGACTACGGCCTGTCGAAGCACGTCTTCATGATATAGACAGTCAACGACAATACGATCAGATGAACTCGAACAAATGTTATGCCCGTGATGCTCACAAAGCATCCGTGTCAAGACATATCTCAGGTAAGCCCATACCCTTTACGTTATCGCACTGCTATGATTATTTTCTTTTTAACCCTGAGATTCCTCGGTGAGGATCAAAAATACAACAACAACACTCTAATTTTTTAATGAGCACCCTTCTTCCAAGTCACTCGTTCATTACTTATGGCAAGGCTCGAAACTGACTTTGAAACAGATCTACTCCTAGCTTGCGTACCTCGATGTTCTACAAACTGGTGATGCATATGTATTGAACTGCGGCTGATCAAGCCTTCGCCAGACCTCCCGCCTTTTCTAGATCTATGCGCACCCAGAAACATTTCCACAGCGCCTTGCCTCCCAAGCTTCTACACACGCTTTCGCTCTGTGCATTGCCCATGTACACGTCCGCATGCGACCATGCATTCCCGTCGTCGTCTATCGCTAATCCTGGTGCATGCTGTCGAAACAGCTTCGCTGCAACGGCCTTGGCTATGCCCTTGCCTCGATGCACTTCTTCCGTATGTAAGGTAACAAGGGATCCATCTAATCCAAGAAATGTCCACGCTACCGCAGTATCTGATTCTTCTTCAAATACACCCACGCTCTTTAGTGACATGAGTGTCTTCGTCGTACGTGGAATAGATGTTCGGGCCTTGACAAGATCAATATCTTGCTCGCGCACCTCGCCCCATCGCAGTCCCTTTGGCAGCTCCCGCGTCTCCGGTAGATCAGAAAGCTTGAACAAGAACTTGTTTAGCTCAGCATCGGGGCCCGGAAGCTCATCTCGTAGGACTCCTGCTTCGCGGAGGATTTGGACTACGTTGCTATGGCACGCTCCCAACGTAACAACCTTTGGCATGAGTAGATGTCGCATATATGTTCCTGGTGAGAGTTCGTATGCGCCGGAAGCTGGTGGAGTTGGGTGTTCTTTTTCGTGCTGCTTTGCCAGCTCCAGAGCAGGCAGGTTATCGGAGCGTATCGGTGGAGTGGGGAGTGTAGCCATGTAGTCTATTAATGCCAACACCGCCTTCTTACTATCTTGATGAAACTCTGGTGTTGAATTCGAGTGACGAGGCTGTTCTGCGCTACTGAAGATCCATAGCTCGGTTTCTGGGCGCATTGAACGATCAAGGTATGCTGCTGCCCAGCACTCTGGGATTTGAGTGGCTGACGGAGAGAAGGTGGCAATTATGTGGGCGTGTTCGGTCCGGTTGGGGTGTTGAACCCTGTAGACGAGGTTGATACTGTAAGGTAGAGCGGATTTAAGAGCGCGTTGCAGGATGGGCGAAGAGGCGGCGTGGGCGTGGACCTCCATCTTTGTCCTTGGTACCGAGAGACTAGGCATATAAGCAATAGCGAGGATCAAACAGCTGGTGTTTCCCAGATTCAAGGTTAAGTAGCTATGGAAACTTTTGAGTCACGACGTAATGGTTATGGTTATGTACCTTCCGTGTTGGGATTGATTGATGACTAAGACCATGTTGTCTTCTGAATGAAGCTTTCTCGGCTTGACCAAGCTACAACATCCCGCTTCTCGAGCCTCAGATGTCCAACTACGACGGCTCTCACAAGCAAACTTGAGGTTTAATATCACAGATATTGTTGTGAAGCAGAAGTCTCGGTTCTTTGGTGGATCGACAAATCACTGAAACTTTGAAAAATCTACTTCGCTGATTCGACGCCTAACTCAAGTTGGGGGAGAAGAGGAGGAAATAGGCTTCGTCGAAGATCTGACGGCATACGAGGATTAGAGCAAATTTATTTGTTTTATTACCTTTGTTGCCTTGATGATGTGTTCATTTGTTCCCAATTCGGCCGGCGGAGTCGTTGATTGGATCTACTTATCGCAAATGAGCTGTGCAATCTTTAGTTTTCATTCCATTTGTACAGTCTGGGGGACAGATCAACTGATACCCGAACGCGAAGTTGTATATGCAGTTACTGGTCCCGACGGATAAGCGGAGAAGGGGAGATGTGAGTTGGTTCTGCGTGGCGCTAATGCATATACGTAGGTGTTGTAGGTGCAGCTCAAGACTGTTCCCTCTTCCAAATCGAGAGTTTTCCCCAACCATTGCTTACAGTTCAAGTGTTGGGCCTCATGGTGTTTCGTCTAACAAGTCATTCTCAAGCAGGCGCGGTAGGTTCGTCAACTTTCGTATTCATGTTGTCGAGAAATGTATGAAGACATGACTAAGAGGGATTCATGGTCAAGGATAATAATTATCTGGATATATGGTCTTCTTGAGCAAATCGATTAGGGCACCTGTGAGCAACGAGATTACTAAGAGAGAATAACTGAAGCTTTATACTGGCGAGGTGGCGATATAAGAGTCTTGGTCGTGTAGGCACAATACGGACAATGCTCTCGTGGTACGGCCAATACTTGCTGCCTAAGATTTTTAAATCAATACCAGTCACTTTCACACCTCTCATATTGCCGCAGGCTCCTAGTGCTTTCAGTGTTGTAGTGTCGAAGCTGAGTTTATTAAGATCCAGATTCGACTTAGATAAGTACTCAGGAAGAAGCAGCAGCAGCAGCAGCAGCAGCGTAGTTTCAGTCTTGCTACCAGTGATCCCTTCCAATATCGCCTGTGCCCTTCCTTCGATCCATCTGCGCACCTGCACCTACCTACGCACAGGAACTACGATCCCAAATTATCCTCATCTTACTGTATACTTAATCTGCTCTGCAACACTATCCTGCGACACGGTGCGCTCATAGTCTCTTGTAGACCCCCTTGCGCCCCAACAGACACTGCACATATTCGGTTTGTGCCCATTCACCAAGCCAACTTCGTTCATTGTACCGCCGTTATCGTTCCACATGGATACGGCGCGCAAGTCACGCCAGGCATCGAGGTTGCTGGTTCCGGACAAGGTATAGTAGATGCCACAGTCTTTGGCGAGGGCCAGGATGGGTGGGAAGAGGAGGAGGGTGGCAGTAGATAGAAGACGCCTAGGGAATGGTTTAGTGTGCGAGGTTGTAAGAGGTTCTTCGGGGTCATGGGCTTACAGTATGGCGGGTAGGGAATAGCAAGTCGATAGGAGTTTAGCAGGGTAGCAGGTAGAGAACTAGCGTATTTAGTTAGTTAGATAAAGATGGAACTTTATAGAGTTTGCTGGTTCGCATGTCTCTTTATACAAGAACTCTTGCTCAGCTTCTTGTGGGTAGTGATCGGAGCCACCTGGACACTATGGTGATGCTTAATCAGGTAAAGACTTTCGCCCAGCCTTTTCCAGTCATTATTTAGGGCCTTTTACGGTCATGTCTTAGCTCAATCAGGTGATACTTCTCTATGTAGAGTATTAGTGTCAGGCCTGGCTGACGATATATACTATCCTGCACCCTGATCAGTAGTTCACTGATCATACGTACCTTTTTGGTTGCATGGCGTAGTGGTGCAGGGCTGCGTTCCTGACAATTAGAGCTGTACCGTAGTATCCACTATGATTATCACGCTGTGGGATGCTTACAAAAAACCTCAATTTAGTATCCCGCAAGATTACGCTCAAATTGACCCCTTATCTACAGACCCATAGCGGCCCAAGTACATCAGAGACTACGGCACTATTGCATATCTCGCATGAGTTCATCTCAAGTAGAGCGGATAACCAGAGTCTAGTTATCGAGTTCACAATTTGTGGCGAACAAGGAATGTTGTGGTTCCATCAGTGACAAGTATAGACTTGACAAGTATCCACTTCAAAACAAGGTCGTAGACGTAAGCAATTGCCTAGAAATTGAAAAAAAAGGTGTTCGTGCTCAATGTTCCGTGCTCTAGATAAACGTTTTAGGTGATCTCAAAAGGAGACAAAGATAGAGCTCAGATATAACTTGTCGAGACAAAGGGTGCCACCAGCGGGGAGCATATCCACGTTTCGGACAAGGCTTTCTGGAGACAACACTATGGTCTGGCTGTGCGTCAAATTTAAAGATAAGCAACCTGAGGTGTTCTTTTGGGAGGACGAAGAGATGAGTTTATATAGTCCAGCGCTGTTGGTTCAAAGTTGTGCTTTTCGGCTAAGAAAGAGGATGTGCAAAACGATGATGGTGAAAACGAGTATTCATGACAATATTGGTTATGGGGTATCACACAGTCTACATACCCACTCGTATGTTTGTGTAGCCCATAGCTTACAGCTCATCCCTCTTTCTCCTTTGTCCACTTCCTTCTTGCTCTGCTTGTGTCTCCTGAGCTTGCGTCTGATCACGTTTCGCGCTCTCCACATCTTCCTCCCACATCTTCTTTTTGGGATTTCTCGGCTTGTCGCTCTCCTTCAATACGGTCCCGTCACCGAGAGTGACCGGGCCCTCGTCTTCATCCTTCCTCTGTTGCCTGAACTGTGGATGATCAGGCACCTCTTCCTGTTGCTGGTGCTGATTTTGTTCCGCCATCTTTCCTACTTGCTGCGAGTATGAACCTTGTGGACTAGGATCCTGGCCTTGTCTGTGTACTCCGCCTCCTCGGCCGACGGGGATGTAGTGTGGTTGGGCGTTGGGATCGCGTCGGGGTATGCCACCTGTTGCGCTAGGCTGAACAATGAGAGTTCTGGAGGACGATGATACTGCGACACTCGAGGATGCGGCTGAGGATGCGGCGCCGAAGGGTAGGACGGCGAAAAGGATGCGAAAGGTAAGCTTGACCGGCCAGATGATGAACCAGGTGAGTGGTCCGTATAACCAACGACGGAAGACGAGCCAGATGATTGTCGTTATGAGGATGTAGAAAGTAGTCTCAAGATACCACGTGTCACTTTTTGTGCTCTTCAGTAGAGTCGAAACCAAGTTCTTGCTGTTGGCTAGTAGTGTGTTCAGATCCGAGTACTGTTCCCCAAGGTCTTGTAGTGCGGCGTTGGTCTGTTCAAGTGTTTCTTGTGCGAATCGAGAGCGCGATAACTCGTCTTTCATCAACTGCGCTGTTCGGCGCAGAGCAGATGTGACGTCTGAAGAGGCCTGAGCGACGACTTCGCCTTCCGATAGCCCTTGTTGTTGCTTTCTTTGGCGGTACGTGGAGGATGGGGTTGAGGAGCCCGATTGTAGGTTAGAGAAGAGGAGTTCGCGTTCTTTGAGCTTTGCGCGGTCGGCGTTGTGCTTGGCCGTGAGTTGTGCCTTGCGGTATTGTGATCGCGATCTGCAAAAAGTTAGGGCCAGCATGCCATACCAGGGGATTTGGTAAGGGGAAGACTTTGTCACCTACGATCTCAAGTCTTCTGTCAATCTCGCAAGCAGTACAGCAAGTCTGCTCCTCTCGCTGTCTTTGCTACTATCCCTTCTTCGTCCAGTAATGCCCCCTTGTGACGTAACGTCTTCGACTTCTTGCCTCAGAAGTTCAAGGTCCTCTTCAATCCCCTTCAGTGTCTCATGTATCTCAGCACTAAGTTCCAACCTAACATCACCTTCCTCGGAATTATCGAGTGGCTGCGAGCCTGGCTGGAAATCTAACTTGGCTAAACGTTGGATAAGTTGGCCGACACCTCTGTTCGCTTCGGAGAGGGCGCTTAGGCGGGTGGTGAGAGATTGCGTGGTGGAGGGAAGAGGTGCCATTGTGGCTCGGAATGCGGAGAGGGTTTGGTCGATGTATGCAACTGCCCTATGACGGAGATGGCTACGGTGGGCCGTTTGGCGGGGTGAAAGAGCGTAATGTGTTTGGACGGCTAGCTGTAGCGTGGCCCGCACAGAATCTTGAGCACGGACGTATCGCGAAGAGGTTGCGACGAGCCTAGAAGACGTCGATTGCGGTGTAATCTTGATCCAACAGCTACTGGTACCTTGTCGCATCTATCTATTTTCTACCTCTTCTGACAAGCCATAGTCTGCATCCCCGACCCATCACTCCGCTCCCGCCGCAATGATCACCAGATTCCTGACCGACGTCCGCGTCACATTCAATCCCTTCTCCCCGCGCTCAAAGCCCGCTCGTCTGTTCCTATCATTAATACCACCGAATGCACGTGCAGATGGCATGAAGATTGAGTCCAAGATGCTGCCGCGAGACAGTAAAGAGCCTGCAAGCTTGGGTGTCAAGTTCAGTACGTACACATGTTCTGTAGACCTAGGTTGTGCATCTGGAGCAAAGAGCTAACATGTCTGCGCAGAGGACGGCAAGGAGATGAACCTCGACCTCAGCAACATGCGCATAACACAAGTCGTCGAGGAAGTCGACAGACATTCACGCTCATTGGCACGGAAAGACGAATTGGCGGGCAATTGAGGGTCCAGCATGAAGGCATGAATGTACATATGTATCAAGATACAAAGCATCGGTCGGCGTCACGGCAATGTACTGGGTTGGGCTGAAATGACGTGTTGATCCTTTTTCTCATGAGTCTATATACCGTCCTCGGTCGGAGTTAATCATGCACGTTTATCTACCATTGACCATCATTTCCCCACTCCAATGATATCCAGACTTCTGTCGTCATCATGGCTCCCGCTAGAACTAGTTGGACGGGGCACCGGAGATGTAGAACCACTTGTCGATGCTGGGGTCGATGGGAGCGGGCGCCTTGTTCTCGCCCTGGGGAATGTTGAGCGAGCTAGCGTCGGTGCGGTCAGGAGAGTGTGAGACGGTGGTGTTGGTGCTATAGATTCGTCAGTACAGGTTGTCCAGCAGTTGCTAAGTCGTCACATACAGGCTGATCTCGTCCTTGGGGGTCTTGCCAGTGGCAAGCTTCTCCCAGGCCTCAGCACACTCGCGGACAATGTCCATGGCGTACTTCTTGTTCTTGCACTCGCCGGAGAAGGCGAACTGGTTCTCAGGCTTGCCGTCTGGGATCTTGTAGATACGGAACCACTCGTTTGTGGCACGGAGGAGACCGGGCAGGTGGCGCTCGACGTCCTCGACGTCGTTGAGCTTGGGCGCCAATGGGTCGTTCACGTTGATAACCATGATCTTCCAGTCGGTCTCGCCCTCGTCGAGCAGAGCCATGACACCGAGAACCTTGACCTGGATGACCTCACCAGGCTTAGCGACGAGCTCACCAATCTCGCAGACGTCCAACGGGTCGTTGTCACCCTTGGCCTTGGTCTCCTGGTGAACAACATTGGGGTCCTCCCAAGTCTGTACAACATCAGCACCTGTGTAGTATCCGATATCGGCATCGCGTCATCGTACCTGAGGGAAGGCACCGTAGTTCCAGAGGTAGCCCTTGTGGGGGAAGCAGTTCCTCACGAAGCGTAGCTTGCCCTTCTTGGTGTCCTGCTTGATGGGGTTGAGCTGTTCCTCCTTGGAGATCTATTGCGATGATTAGCCTCGTTCTTCGCGCGAAACCTTGCATAGGCCACAGAGCAGCCAATTGGCATCAACGCACCTCCATCTTCGCGTTGGTCCAGCGGGGCACCTCAACAACCATGTTGAGGATCGTCTGCTGCTCGTTGGCGTAGAGCGGGATGTCGTGCCATGGCGAGACGAGCTGGCCGTCCTTCTCGATGAAGACGCGGTGCTCGAGGGTGTTGGCAGAGCCAACCTTGCGTGTGGTGTAAGACATGGTGGATGTGCTCTTCGTAGCAGCTGTGCGAATGGCTGTGGAAGAAGAAGCTGTGGAGTTTAGATGGCCTGCAAGTAGACGAGCCCTAGAGTTGATTTTGTCGTTGAGGGGTCTACTAGTGGGGCTGGCAGGCGGGGAGCTCTGTTGGGAAGGCGCCACTGTGACGAACGTCACCGCCGACTGTCTGCATGAGACAGTCGTCGCAATAAGGAAGGGGAGCTTCGACCGGGGGATCAATCTCTGGGCGGGACGGAGCCGCAATAACGATTGACAGATGGGCATACAGATGACACTCGTATAGTAAACTACTAGATGGAAGCGCAGCCGATTCTCCTCTCACGCGAAGCCCAGACCGAGGATCAAAATGCGACCTTGAGGTACGGGAGCGGAACCCGGAAGCTCCAACTTTTTGTGCACGGACACCGAGGCAGCTTAAGTCGGCTTCCATCGTTCAACACTTGTTTCCCGATTCTCGACATCACAGAGTGTTCTCATACATCCTCCAAGCATCCGCTTCACTTGTTAGGGGTGGCTTGTGAGCAGCTCGCGATTCGAGAGGGTGTTCTGACCTCAAAAACAATCATGAGCTAACGCGCCACGCAGCAGCTGTCACAACATCAGTACAGCTTATTGGGCCGCCAAAATCCAGGAGCCACCGTGTCGTTTTCTTGCCTCAGATCTTGGACAGGCTCGTCTACAGTCCCAGTAAAAGCTTCATCCTCGTCGTTCATGTCCACATCGTCCTGAAACCCATACGGCATGGGCTCTTCCGACAGCCCTTTCCAATCCTGGTCATCGTATTCTATTCGATCGTTCTGGCCCAGATAATCTTGATCGATGTAGCGACTTTGCAGAGGATCTTCATCAATTCCCAGTTGCAGAGGTAGTTGCTGGCGTCGTGCTTGTTGGTCATAGATGCTCGGGCCAGCAAAATCCGGTACTATCGGACCATGATAAAGCTGATCCGCGAACTGCACAGTAGGAGCCTGCTGAGCCGCACTATAGAAGCCCGTCCTGTTTTGTCGTAGCCTCGATTGCGGGTATACTGGTTGTGTTTGCTCGGTATGCCTCCTATGCGGTCCAGCAGCATGGCGTCTCTGGTAGAATGTATCGTTGCACTTTTGCAAAACCAACCCCAGATCCGAAGACGTCGTTATCTGGACCTTTCCAACAGGACTATATTCACTAGGCTGGCCGTGGTGTCGATACTCAGCAAGAGCGGGTGCTCCTGAAGCTGGTGTTGCGCCCAACTTGGCGCCCTTTGGGCTGCTACGTGGTCGAGCATGGCAGGCGTCCGTGAGATGTGCAGATGCAAAAGGTGGCATCGATGACGGCGAGCAAGCAGTGTTGGCCTCATGTAGCTTCGCAGATCGGTCGACGAGATTCGGCCGCTGTGGAGACGAGCTGTGTTGAGGGGACGATTGCGACCTTGAAACTCTATCATGTAATGGATCCAACGATGACAACCTGAAGCGATCAGCAGGCATGCTGTCAGTTCTTTGTTTCGTAGCTGATCGGGGAGGAGCCGGTAGCTTGAAGACATTGTGCTCTCTCTTTTTCCTACTGTCAGAATTACCACAAGAATCTATATCGCGCGAACTGAAACGGACAGGAGGTTTGCGAGGTTGCTCCGGCATTGTGCTAAGCGGTCGAATTGACTCTGACCAAGATACGTAGCTATTACTGTCATGGCGGCGGCCTCTACTTCCGAAGCCCAGGTATGATGCTGGGTCCGCTACCTCAACGGTAGGTATAGGATTTTCATTCACAGACGGCTGATCACGACGATACCGCTTGGTTCTCGATGTGGCATATTCTGGGAGCGTATTACTGTCCTTCTCGACTGATACCGGGCGCACTGAGGTAAAGAAAGCAGAAATCTCCCCCTCCTTCGTATGAACATGTTTTCTTTTCCGTTTCTTTTGGGGTAGGTCAGATCGAGGCGTAGACTCTGGTTCGTCCTTGTGTTTCTGCAAGAACTTCATTTCAGAAAAGACTAGATCGGGCACTGCAACATGTCAGACGGATAACGCGGGATCGGCTCCCAAGGCACCCTATCAACGATGCCGCAGGAGGAAGAATGGAGTGCTCACGTCCGCGGCCCTTGATTGTGGTAGACGTCCGTCCCTTGTTGAATAGTCCTAGCTGCTCTCGTGGCTTCAACTGGTCCAATCGTCAGCACCATACAGTATGGTCCAGACAACCACATAGACATCTTACAGTCAACCGATCCCCAGACACGTTTCTGGACTGGAAGGTCTGCATGACACCAGGTGGCTTCTCGCCCTTCTTGCACCGGCCCTTGCGCCGCGTTTTCTTTGATTCGTTCTTGTGATCGCGACGTGCATGGGGGCCTGGCTCATACCGCTCCGGACGCGACTTTCTTCGAGGTTTGCGCGCATACCGGTTGCTGCTAGAGCTATCACTGCACGCCGCCGGGAGGGCCTCGCCAGCACTATCATCTACTGACTCATGCGGAGAAGATGCAGGCGGACGGGGATCGAGGATCGAGCTGTCTGATTTGCGTCGACGTTTTTGTTTAGCGGGCTCTGCAGTCTGTTGATATCTAACGGGCTCGCGTGGTGCTTCCGGTTGCACTGTCTCGGCTAACCACTTTCGAATGTCCATGGTATCCTGCATTCTAGACGAGCCGTTCCGTTAACGGAGTTTGATCGCTTCGCTGACCTGGCGAAGCTGTAAAGCTCGAAGATCGATGTGGTGCTACAATGTGGCGCAGGTGAGCGGGTAGTCGCGATGGTGGGTTAGCGGTTTGTGCGATGAGTGACGACTGAGAGGTGCTCATATAGTCTGGGACATATCAAACGTCTGATGGTCTTTTTGAAGCAATCAGGCGTAGTATCATTGAAGGTGCTAGTGGGTGCTGCGATCTGAGGCTTCCGTCATCGCCAATGCCACTGCACTGCTGGAGGAAGGCACGATGCATGACGCGAGCGAGTCGTCAATGTTTGATGCCTTAGTATGCTCAATCACGGCAGCGAAACGCTCAAACACCTCTCTTTATCTCCATATTGTATACGAGGTCCCGGCATCATTGGATGACTTGTCTTGCCATAGAACCGATCACCACGAAAACGTCGTCTTGGCATCGTGCTGCCACACGCGTTGTGCCGCTATCGCAAGGAGATGACTGCGAAGTCTTCTTTTTATTGACGTCCTTGGAGATGCACATAGTCATGATACAGGACAATTTGTTCAATTTGCGCTGCCTCGGTACATCTCGGTAAATGCTGCCAGGCCGCCGCCTTTCAATTACTGATGATGATGAACACGTTATCAGAGGGTCAATGAGACAGTTCGACATGTCCCGGCACAACGAGTTGCAGCCATATATCTGCAATCACTCTTCTGATAGAGTATTTGCAGCTTTCTACATGTTGACGTCGCACGCACGAGCCAAGCTGGAATGCAGAGGGCCTGGAAGTTTAGTTTAGGCCCGATCCCCACACCGTCAGACTAAGGATGGCGACTTGATAAGCTTCTTTGAACCACCACCTTCTGTCCAATGCCTGTCCGCCGTTGAGCTTTCGTCACAGCCCGATATTTTTGTTGTAGCCACGGGCGCAGATCGCTGCTGTCTCGAGCACGCAATCTGTTCCATCCGCAGGCTTGTCCATGCGCGTGTTTCGCAGTGGCCCAATGACGCTTCCGCACTCATGCCGGCACTCTGAAGAGGGACGATGGATCGGGGCACCTATCAGAAAAATCGTTTTCTCTGGCTCGTCGACGACCATGTAATTGGGTATACCTGGTCTTAGGCTAACGTGGGCTGCATATACCCAGCATGAACACACAGACACGGGACAGACTAAGAAGCCCGCTTGCCGACATGTATGGCAGAACCAGTATCTGCACCCTGTCCATCGTCAGGTGCGGGCTCCCAGACAGGGCATTGGGACAAGTTAGCTGTGAGAGGCCAATTCTGTTTGCTCTGCTGCAGGCCATGTCCGAACTACGAGACGGGCTGGTTCGACTGGCTGGAGAGGCACATTGCACCCCGTCGCTCGCGGCCATCCACGTCGCTCTATAAACCGGGCCCTCAGCTATCCAGTCCGTGCGCCAACCCTTTCCTTGCATCCAGCCTAGCGCTCTTTCACCTGGTGGAGGGGTACTCATATCGTCGCTTGCCCCGCCAACCTAGACGCTTCACTATCTCTGCTCCTCACCCTGTGCCATCACATTATTGCGACAGCTTGCAGCCGACTTCTTCCTCCTCTAACTCTTCAGAGCAATCGCTTGCGCCATCAACACCAATACAGCCTGGTGCTACAAGATCAAATGTTCGTTCCGTCACGTTGCTACATACTGCCTGCACGGGAAGCCGCGATGGATTCCTCGCCTTCCTGCACTTTTCCTTCACTCTACAACTCCTGTCACTACCTGTCTTGAGCTTCTTTGTATCGCGCGCTTTGTTTCGAGTTGCGAGAGCTAGTATTGAGACCGTTCAGTGTTCGACCCAGACATCACTCACCATGTCTAAGCTCTTCATTGGGTAAGTGCGCATTCTTCTCACGCCGCCGGCGCGACTGACTTTTCACAGAGGCCTCGCATGGCACACCGACGACCAAGCTCTTCGTCAGAAGTTCGAGGAGTTCGGTCAAGTCGAAGAAGCCGTAAGTGACACGTCACTGGACGAACCTTTTCGTCAAGGTCAAGCAAATGCTCACACCATCTCAGGTCGTGGTTAAGGACCGCGATACTGGTCGTAGCCGAGGCTTTGGCTTCGTTCGCTATGCGCAGGACACCGAGGCCGACGCCGCTATGCAGGCCATGAACAACGAGGAGTACGTACTCATTTTTCCACGTGTCTTCTAGTTACCAGAATGCGTGAACTAATGTGCTGATTCTCCTAGATTCGACGGACGTAGGATCCGCGTCGACAAGGCCTCCGACCGTGCTGGCGGCGGCGCTCCTCGTGGCGGCGGCTACGGAGGCGGCGGCGGCGGTGGATACCGTGGAGGTTACGGCGGTGGACAAGGAGGTAAGCTTCTCACTTCGTATCCATCATGGATCTATATTAACTATGTCCTCAGGCTATGGTGGCGGTGGCCGTGGTAAGCACATCTCGCCCATCTATTCACAGTGAAGACTAACTAGGAAAGAAGGATATGGCGGCGGTGGCCAGGGCGGCGGCTCTTGGGGACCTTCCCAAGGCGGCGGCGGCGGTGGATACCAATCTCGCGGTGGCTACGGTGGCGGCCAGGGCGGCGGCCAGGGCGGTTATGGTGGACAAGAGGGTGGTCAAGGTGGTGGCCAGCAATGGTAAACACCTCGACGAACCCTCGTCCTACAGTCTTGTGCTCCTAGAATGACCGAAAGTACAAACTTGCTAGTTGAAGGCAAGAGTGCGCCTGGGCTTGGAAGTGGCTTTTACACGGAGGGGATCGTTTGGATGTTAGCCGACAACGCTCCTCGTTCGAATGGACATCATCATCCTCGTGGACGTTTCATATTATGTTAATGGCAGTAGGGGTGGTTGGTACTGAGAGATGAGATACCCATTGAATCAGGAGGTGCTGCTACTCTGTACTCGTCGCGCGACCAGATTTCTGTTCCTTTGCACACTATCCTTACGGTCTCTTCGTAGTCTTGATGGCTTACCATCAATTCAAAAGCTGTGTCATTTGAACGAGTCATTTGAACTTATCCAGAAAAGTGACCACTAAAAAGCAAATAACAGTCCAGCCCAAGCAGGGAGCCTCATCCGCCATCGCCTCGCAACGGTGTAGCACAGTAGGATGTGCGCATCTCTTTGCGTCACCCATAAGATCACGTCACTGCTGTTATGATGAGGCTCTGCGGTCTTTTACGGGTACCTCCACAAGACGTATGCGACGACGCTATCTCCCCTCACCACCCACTACATGGGGCACTCTTGACGGCAGCTAATTCATTACTTAATAGTATGCACGAGAGCACAATCTCAGCACATCAGGAAAATGCTGCAGCCAAGACAGCGCATTGTGACCATCGCTGCATATTGCATACACAGCCGCCGACAATTTCTGCTGCAGCTGCAGCACCAATGCATAATAGAAAGGCAAGTTCCTGCAAGTGCTGGCTGGACTGTCTGCGGGAAGTCAGGCGCACTCCATGCTGCATTTTGTATAGCCCTCGCGCATACACTTCCGCGCCTTCGCATGCTTTTGCTGCTGCCTAATGTGATCTTCATTTAGGACCATCAGAGCGCCAGGATGCGACGTCGAATATCTTGGGGCAAGGAAGCATGCTGACGACCCCGCCTCACCACTCCTCCACTATCGCGGCCCGCCAATACCCACTACTCCATCACATCTGCTTTGCTTGTTCTACGGCCGGCTGAAACGACTTCAAGTCCATCATGAAAAGTTGGAACGGGTTGGAGGATGCGACGGCGCCGGTCAAGCCTCAACGGACCCCGATGCGATGGCGTGCACTGTCTGCGACTTTCGTCACACTCGTGTGCCTCGCAGCAGTGGATACCATCTTCCCTGAATTGAAGAACTGGGATGTGTCCTCTTTCTTGGACAAAGAGCCTGCGTTGCATCATGCTGCTTTTGAGTGGTCCGAGGTATGTTGAGAGAGAGTATTCCTTGAGCGTCGCACCGCACACGTGGGGTCTGCAGCCACTTTGGCCGGCATCTTATCAGATTGAATGATATCGCCCGCCCGAGTCGCACAGCAGATCAGGACTTTAATGCCAAGAGATGTCGAGGACGTATGCCGGAGCACCACAGGCGACTCCCGTCTCATAAGGCTCAATAGAAAATTCTGATCGTAATTGGTGGCCTGATCGTTTTACATGCTGGCATGCCAAACACCGTATCAACTTAAGCGAACTACAGCTTTCCACAAACCACCTTATCAAGGCCGCTTCAGCACACTATAATATCACTAGTGAAAGGAAGACTAATTAAGCTCCAGATCACTCCAAGTGAGCACCTAGAATTCCACAAATGCTTTGGCGAATTCGAATGCGCAAAATTAAGCCTGCCATTGGACTACTTCAACGGAACCCACCCTGATCATACCGTTGATATCGCCATCACCAAGCTACCAGCCAGAGTCTCTGTAGATGATGCCCGCTATGGTGGCCCGATCTTATTCAACCCTGGCGGTCCGGGTGGTCCGGGTGCAGCAGTTGCGATCATGATAGCACAGGCGCTACAACAGGTCGTGGACTCTAAGGTTGAGACTCTCACTCCATCCACCGATGCAAGATATTTCGACATCATCGGCTTTGACCCTCGGGGAATCGGTTGGACGGAACCGGCCGCTCGATGCATGCCAAATCGGCCTGCTTCGTGGTCTTGGAAGTTGAGAGAAGAGACTGAAGGCCTAATCGGAAGCTCAGATGCAGCTCTTGGTAGACTCTGGTCTATGCACCATGCCTTTGGCGCATCTTGCAAGCTAGCCGAAGAAGATCAAGAAGGCCCGGATATCAAGCAGTACATGACGACGGCATTCGTTGCTAGAGACATGTTGGAGATCACCGAGAGACATGCTGAATAT
Organism: Alternaria atra; assembly: GCF_907166805.1. Taxonomy (NCBI): domain Eukaryota; kingdom Fungi; phylum Ascomycota; class Dothideomycetes; order Pleosporales; family Pleosporaceae; genus Alternaria; species Alternaria atra. Next base: position 1,564,195 of record NW_025091326.1, on the reverse strand, counting down.
GTGGCAAAGGAGGTGGTTAAAAAGGCTGCACAGAGGGCTGGCAAGCGTCCGGGGTGTGATAGCTCCACATACGTTCCAGGAGAAAGCAAGCTACAATACTGGGGCTTCTCATACGGGACGCTACTTGGGTCCACCTTCGCATCCATGTTCCCCGATCGTGTCGGACGTCTTATCCTCGATGGAGTCGTCAGCGCGTACGATTACCAACATTCATTAGGGAATGGAAGTCTCACAGACGTCGAAAAGGCCATGAACTCCTTCTACACCTTCTGCCATAACCTTGGTCCCGGCGAGTGTTCCTTGGCCACTGCGAACTCAAGTGTTCTCGACATAAAAGAGCGTACGCAAAACATTATCGCGTCGCTATACCATGATCCGCTTCCCATTGTTTCGTCAGACGGTCCAGACTTTCTTACTTGGTCCGACCTCAAACTAGTGATCTTCAGCGCGACCTACCTGCCACGCCTCATGTTCCAATCCGTCGCCGACATCCTAGCTGCCATCGAACAAGGAGGTGGTTCGGTGACCGACGAGCTCGCTGGCATGAACCACTACAATCATGTCTTTTCCTGCCCTGCCAACGGTACAGAACCACTTGACTTCCTAGATTACTTTGTGACGACTACGGCCATACTATGCGGCGACGGCGTAGACCAGACCCATCTTACCAGAGACGAATTCGAGGCGTACTGGGAGATTCTAGACACTCTGTCGCCGAACTTCGGCTCCTACTGGTCCATGCTCCTTATGAGTTGCGCAGCATGGGAGATCAAAGCCAGCTACAAGTTTGAGGGTCCCTGGGGTGGTAATACATCGCACCCTATTCTCTTCATCAGCAACACGGCAGATCCCGTCACACCTCTTCGCAGCGGACGCTACATGCATAGTCTCTTTCCCGACAGTAGTCTTTTGATCAGCGACCATGCTGGTCATTGTTCAATTTCCGCACCCGATCTATGCACTTTGAGCCGTGTGAATGCATACTTCCAAACTGGTGAGCTGCCGTCGCCAGGTACTCTTTGTGTACCGCCGCCTAGTCCCTACAGTCTCAACTCGACGGATCCGGATAGTCCTTTCTATGATCCCTCATTGGAAAATGCAAACACCGTCATAGACCAGGAGGAAGACTCTGATGGAGTAAGGCTGCTAGGTGCTGGTGAGTGGTTGCAGAGGCGGGCTGCTGTAAGCGGTATGTTCGGCATGAACATGCCTGGTGGTGCAAGGATGAAGCAAGCTATTCAAAAGTTCTTGGAAAACTCGCTATCAGGTTGAGCTCGGGTTGAGTTTGCCGTAGCCAAATATGTATTGTAGCAGCGTTACTCCCCTTCTATCCCTCGCAACTCACTCTTCACTCGGTAAATCAATGGTTCACAAGACACTCTACACTTGACTACAATTACTGGGAACTTCCCTAGATTGCCTTGTTTCATAGAGGTATCGTTGGAGTTTGAAATTTAGAATGGCCCACGTCGCCATGCGTTGCGATGACCCAGAGTAACGCACCCACGACATAGCATCGCATACACCCTACTTTACATTAAAGCAATAGAACAAATCTCATCATGCTCAATGACCACCCTCCTAAATCTCTACCCATAAAAGTTCACCTTCAGACTCTCGATCTGGGTTCCATCTCTGAACGTCTTCCGACACATCAATGAGATGCCCTTGTATTTAGCGACAAATTCAGTGAGACCCGAGGTAGCTTACGTTAAATACATGAGTTGAACGTGTTCGGCTCGCAGGAGATCGATAGCTTCGATAGCTCGTACCATCCGTTAAGATGGCAGTCAGTTTTTGCTTCTTAGTCCAAACACGGAATTCCATCGAAAATAGATCCCACCACATGGACATGTAGTTCGAAAGGAGTACAATCACTTCCAAGAGAGTAGGGAGGTGACTCCATGTACAAGGCTTCTTCATGTGACTCATGTCCAAATCGACATTCACCCGATGATCGTAAGTTGTCTCAACTGATTGAACAAATTCCATCTTCCACTGCCTCATATTCGACAACGAGTTGGATGCGTCGAATATGTTATTGACAATCACCTTGAGAGAGCGCAATTCGTGAAAGGTGGCGGATATATAGGCTTTTGCGGTTTCGGACCAGATTGTTCGGCAACTGTAGGGCCGATTAAAACGATTCCATGCCCTGTTGTAGTAGCCGCAGTCTTTTCGACATGTTCCCAAGTCAATAGTTAGATCAAAGACTCCTTGGCTTGTTTCAGCTGGGAGACGCAGGAGTGGTGAGTTTTCATAGTTGGCCTGAGCCCTATGCAGATTTGTTAGTTGGTATGTTCAGTCATTCTGGTGATTGACTGTACTTACAGTACTAGGCATGCGGTAGTGGGAACTAGACCGAGTGGTCCACTGCATGGGAGCATATTGAAGCGTTGCGATGGAATATTAGAGCCGTGTTACTGTTAAAGAGTTCAGGATATGCTTATGATGTAGTGATTATTGATGGGAAGCAAGAAGTCTAGAAGGTCAAAATAATCATGAGCTAGGAAAATGGAAGCTGCACCTTCTGAGCACCAGAATCATCCGCTCTTTCACGTTTATACAATCTAACTATCACTTACCACGTTCCGCATATTCATATATATCACCCCTGTACCTGCACTCCGCATCGAACCTCTAGTGCCCTTACAACTCCCTCAAACTTATGTCCAAACTTGTTGTCACATTCCTTGTACCATGGTTCTGCTCCGCTAATGGCTGCCGCGCCTGCTACTTCAGATACTGTTCCCAAAACAACATACCAGCCAGCCCTAACAGAGAGGCAGCCTCCATGAGTATTCGTGCTTAGCCTGTCTCATCGAGCTCTTGTATCTCACCCTTGAACATCCGGTATAAGATCTGGTATTCAAGGTACGTTGCGAAGAGGGATAAGAGCACCACTATAATGGTACCTGAGCTGGTCATGGAAATATTGTAAGTGGCAGATGGTGATATAAGCCCGGTTGGTTATGCAGTATCTTGGCGGAGATGGGACGGATGAGCGGATAATACATGGCAAATACCAGTACCATTATACGGTAGGGGTCGTGTCGTATGCTTGTTCGTGACGAAGCATATGCCCAGAATGTCACAACAAACTCTCATCATGGACACATGAGCATGACAGAAGTATCAGAACAAAGTATCGAGTTAACACGAAACTAGTATACATACAAATCCAACTTCAAAACGCCCAATCACGCCCAACCCGGTTTTTAGGCAACCCAAATGCACCACCAGCCAAGCCAAGTATGCGTGCAAGCCATCTACTCCTCTTCTTCCTCCTCACTATCCTCCTCCATACCCTCCGCAGCCTCAACCTGGAAGCTAGGCGCCTGGTCCACGCCAAGATAACTATCACTGACCAGGAAGCACGTCAACTCATGGTGACCCGGCTTCTCGAGCGTAAACTCAAGTACAGTCTCCAGTTTCCTCAGAATAGGCACCTTCTTGATGGCAAGCAGCGTGCGTTCTTTCTGATCTCCAACCACCAACCACCAGCTCTCCGTCTTGTCGGCAGGGTAGAACGGTGCGTGGACCTCCATCTTGGGTTCCTCGTCCTCCTCAATGTTGCGGGTGATGCGCACCTTGAGTTGGGCGGGTGAGTTAGAGGCGATGGATTCGGGATCGACGAGTTCGTGCTCGATCTCGATGTTGGGGTAGAAGTTGTTTGTGAAGTTTGCGATATCGGCGAGCTGGCGTTGGTCGACGTCGAGCGCGGAGATGAGCTTCTTGTAGTCTGGGTTTTCGTCTTCATCCATGGCGTTGATGAAGTCATCAACGTCATTGATGCCGAACTTTTGCGCTGCCTTGACGGTGTCGGCGTCAAAGTGGGGAATTTGCTTAAGAGGAGAATCCTTCTGCCACATGGCTTGAACAACCATTTGGGAAAGTTCCATGGCAGACATTGCGTTGAGATGAGCCTCGGATGAGAGAACGTCGACACTGGCGCTGAGGATATTGAGGACCTTTCGCAGGACAACTTCTTGATCCTTGGCCAGATCGATGGGGAGCTGCATGCGTGAAAAGTGAGCCTGAAGAAGAACGAAAGCCTTGAAATGTGGCGTCTCGAAGTTGGGCTCCTGCATCTTGAACGGAACGCGATCGTAGATGCGCTGGAGGATGTGGTCTTCATGTCTCCGTATTTGAATGTCTTCAAATTCAGTGGCGGCTGTGATGATCTCCAGTACACCCTTCAGACTCGTCCTGCCGTTGAGCGACATCATCAGGGTTTGCATAGTGATGAACGAGATGTTGTAGTACGCTGCGATCATGCATGGGTTCAGTGGCGTGATAGCATCCTCGTCTTCGTCATGCTCGATCAGATTCGCATCGGTCAACTCCTTCAGGGTCTGCTCAACCATGTCGGACAGATGCGCGCTCAATCCCTCGTGCGATGTGTCGTGAAGGTTGTAGTAGCTAGGGTTGGCGAGTAGGCGGCGGTAGAAGTATGTGTATGTTGACCAATCGACGGCTTCCTGTGTCGATTCAATCGTCTTCGCGCTGATCTCGGCAACGAAAGCGTCGTGAAGGTAGTCGGGGAGATAACTCTCAATCGGCAGAGCCTCATTCAGAAACTTCTTGTAGTACTCTCGCTTCACCGCAGGTAGCATAAGCACACCCTTTGCTGACTTGTCCAGTCCTACTCTGCCGGCTTTGCCGAACATTTGCAGGATGTCACTGATGGGGTAGTCGACGTACCGATGTTCGCGGCCCTCGTAGAACTGAGTGCCTTGAACAACGACGAGATGAGCACTGCTATCGATCTCCCAGCAAGAGTCACGCGATACAATGAGTACCTGAATAGCGCCAACCTTGAATAGATGCTGGACAGCCTTCTTGTCGAAGGAGTTGAGAGCTTCGTGGAAGTATCCGATACCATGAGACAGGGATGTAGCAAGGGCTTGCTCGTTGATTTTCTCAAGGATGGGCTGAATCTCAGTAACTTCAACGTTGAGGAAACGATCCTCATTCTCGTCGGCTACACAAGCGTTGAAGAGATCAGCAGCGGAGTTTCGGGCTTGCTTCCTGTTCGGAACGAAGACCATGGCCGGCTTGTCCGGAGACATCTGTGTGATGGCAGAGTAGGTCGGTCTGGCCATAGCCATCATCAAGGATGGGAAATGGGGAATAGTAAAAGACTGGATCTTCAACTCAAGCGGTACTGCCCGGATAGCCGAGCTGAAGTTGTAGATGGTGTGCTTGGTCGCACCAATCCATTCTCCGATGTCTCGTGCATTGGACAAAGACACGCTCAATCCGATGATACGCAGCTTCGACTCTAGCTGTGTCGCCATCGCCTGCATACGAGAGACGACGATTTCGTAGACGTGACCATTCGTGCCACCAAGCATGTGCAGCTCGTCGGCAATCATCAGAGCAACAGACTGAACATTCTTGCGGCGCTGCCACTGGCGGGAAAGTGAATCCCATTGAGAAGGTGTAGCCAGGATGAGATCACCCTTCTCAAGCAACCGGAGGTCTGCTGTGGTTTCGCCAGTGAGCTTGACGATGTCCTTTCCTCCACTGAGACCTGTTAACCGTTCGTTCCAGTTCTTGTACTGGTTGTCGACGAGCTCCTGGAATGGCGCAAGGTAGACAATGCGACCTTCGTTGTTGGTGGCCCAGTGTCTCAAGATGGCGAATTCGGCACAAATAGTCTTGCCAATACCTGCCGATGCGCCAACAAGGGCATTGTCATCCGTTGTATACAAGGTGTTGAAAGTCTGTGTCTGAACCTTGTTGAAGCGCCCGATGTTCTCGTACAAGCCCATGTATTCCTTCCTCTTCAGGGCAGAAACAGGCAAAGGTTGCAGATCCAGAACGGGGGTATGAGCAGGAAACTTTGCTGGCAAAATCAGCTTCTGGAAAGAGACGGCAAGCTTGGTCTCAGATGCCATCCATCGGTCGGAGAGGACGGTGATGAAGTAGTTCGGTGGCATGGGCTCGTCAATGGGCACTGTCACCTCCATCAGGTGTTCGTTGGCGTCGCCATCAGAGTAGTCCCGTCGAAGGATGAACGTGTCGTGGAACAATACTTGCTCGCCGTCACAGTCTTCGACTAGAATCCAGAATGCTTCCGAGGCTCCATGGAGCTCTGTGTCCCAAACAAAGTCAGGTCGGATGGTGAGCTCCAGACGGAGTAATGACCTTGTCACCGGTCGCGGTGTTGCTTCGATCTGTAGGCGTGGGAACTTCTCCACTAAACCACAGACGAGTTTGCCAGCCTTGGGCATACCCAAGAGCTCACCCATGCTAGGCGGATCAAGGCCGAAGTAGCTCGACCAGCTGACATCGATACGCTCAGCTTTCTGCACAATATCGCGGGGGCAGGTGGGGAACTGGCGGAGAGGCGTCATGGTTGGCCACATACGTTTCTCAGCCATCTTGCACATGTCGAGAGCGAGCTTTGCAACTTGTGACCAGCCCTTCTTGAGACAGATCTCGAAGATAGCGCGAAGAATACGCCCAGCCGACTGGGTGACGTAGACCAGGTCAGCCATCAGCGCCAATCCCTCGAGCTTGAGGCGAGAGATATAAGCTTGAAGAAGGACGTTGATCTTGGCTTGGGCCTCTTCCACACCCTCCTTGACGGGGATCGGAACTTTTCCGAGCAACTTCGCAAGTTCGAGCTTCTCATCCTGGCGTACGGGGATGTACTTGAATTCTTCACTTAAAGCGAAGACTCGGAATAGCTCGATAGCGCTGATACCTGGCTGTATGTGCATGTTGTATGTTGCCATCGAATTGTGTGTGATGTAGTAGTGCGAGGCAATTCTTCCAAGCTCGGTCGGGTTGAGCGCACCGGTCTTCCTGTCGTACTTAATGAGACTGCACTTCTCTAGAACGTGCGCAGCAGCGTGAACAAGATCCACTCGTCTTTGCTCCAGAACAGTGTCGTTTTCGTATTCTGCTCCAACCCGATACAGAGCTGGCGATCGAAGCATTCGGACGAAGAGGTATGTATAACCAAGCCAGTCAACCGCCTCATCTCTGTTGCGCACGTTACCAAGAACGACCTCGGCGTTGAGGTTGTCTGCGAGCTTGCTTATGAACTGCGACTCAATGGGCAACTGTTGGTTGAGTAATGATAAGTAGTACTGAATCTCAGACTGTGTGGTAATGATGATACCCTCTCCATAAGTATCGTATTGAGGTCGACCGGCACGACCCAACATCTGGAGAACATCCTGAGGACTGAGTTCGACCCAGCTACCCTTCTCAGGGGAGTAGATCTGCGTTCCCTTGATGATGACGGTATGCGCGGGCAAATTGACACCCCAGGCTAATGTTGCTGTGCACACGAGAACTTGAATAGAGCCATCGGCAAACAGATCTTCTACGGAAGTACGGTCTGCTCGCGACATACCAGCATGATGAATACCGAAGCCGTAAGGCATGAGGTCCTTCAGGTCTGTGTTCTGAACCGACTCGGATTCTTCTCTCAAGATCTCCCGACTGGCAGCATCTGATCGAAGAATCTTGCCTATAGACTCTTCTTCGAGTGCCTTGTCACGGATGTACTTGGCAGTCTTCGCAGTTTCCTTTCGGGAGTGTACGAAGATAAGCATCTGATTACGATGCTCACCGACCTGTTCCAGAACCTTGGTGTAGCAAACGTCGTTCATGGTCTTCAGTTGCTTAATGGCTTTCTTGTCTGTGACACCGATGAATTCCTGCTTCAATGGACACGGTCGGAAAGTAGCGTCGAAGTGGAAGAGACCCTTGTCTGGGTCGATACGCAGGAAGCTTGCAACATCGCGGTAGTTGGGAAGGGTTGCACTCAATCCGACAATGCGCACATGATCACCAGTCTGCTCGCTGCGTCGCAGAGTTCTGCTAACGATGCTTTCAATGACTGGACCACGGTCATCGTGGAGAAGATGGATTTCATCGATACAAATAAGGCGAACGAGGTTGATGTAGCTGGTGTCAGTAGCCTTGCGGGTGATGACGTCGTACTTCTCAGGAGTGGTGACGATGATCTGAGTTTCCGCAATCTGCTGCTTGGTAAGTTGGCGATCACCAGTAAGCTCAGAGACCTTGATGCCGTAAGGCTCCAGACGCTTGCCAAAGTTACCGACTTGTTCAGCTACAAGAGCCTTGAGTGGAGCAATGTAGATGATCTTGAAGTCGTCAAGGGCAATCTCTCCAGTCGTGGGATTTCGGTGCTTGCCAATCTCGCGGAGCATTGTCAACATAGCGACGTTGGTCTTTCCGGAACCAGTGGGAGCGCAAATCAACATATTTCCGTCGTCGTTGAATGCTGTCGGGAAGCACTTCGTTTGGATGCGGTTGAGCGATTTCGAGTTACCGAAACCTGGCCGCGCCCAATCTGGTAGCTCAGAAGTAGGCATCAGTGCAGGCTCGTTGGGGTCGCGCTTCGCTTTCGGCGCGGGCACGTGGATCTCCTCATAGCCCTTGAATTGACGCCGTGTGGATCCCTGAGGCAGCTTTACGCTTGCGTTCGTCATGAGATGATTGCCCTGGTCGAACACGATGTTGTCCAGATTTACGAGTCGGCTCGATGGTTGCAGGCCACCCACGATACCCTCCGGTTTTGCATCGGCCATCTCCACGTCGTTTGAAGCATCTGGAAGGCTGATGTCCTGTAGGTTAAACTTCATCTTTCCAGTGCCCGCGTCAGCTCCATCCTCAGCCTTGATGCCAGTCTCTCTTGCGCGCAGCTCTTGTAGGATCCGTTGCTGACCGGCAGCTTTCATCTCCCGCTCAACAGCTGTTCGCTCATCATTGTCTTCGGCCGCCCTTCGCCACCTCGTTACCCAGACGACCCTATCGCGGTTGAGAACGAGTTTCGCAACCAGCTCGTGATGTTCGTAGTCGAAAAGGTCCATCAGATCATTCTCAATCTCACGGAGCTCCTTCTCCTCACCATCCTCTGAGACGCCTGCGAGAAACTTGAGGGCGTCCTGTGTCTTTTCTTGCTGGATATGCGCATCTTCGTATATTTGTCCAATCTGCCGTTGTAGCCAGTACGCATCGATTTCGTGTGCGGGTATAAGTTGGTCTGCGCCGTTTTTGCGGTCTGAGGTGGCCGTGTCGCCCTGTATTATCGTCTCCTCGGTTTCTGCGAAGCCTCCACCTTTTTGATCTTGGTCCTCACCAATCTGCTCTACGGGAGCCTCTGCTTCGTCTTCTTCATCCGAGGTATCGGCATCTCGCACTTCGAATGTCTGGGGCGCGTCTTCGTCCTCCTCTTCGTCGTCGAATACGACAGCTACACCCTGGTTGTCGCCAGTGTCCGCGCCGTCGCCATCTGCCATCTCCTCGTCGCCACCTTCCTCGTCGTCCTGCGCATCGTAGTCGGTAATCTTCTTGCCAAGATTCATCAGCTCGTTGAATTCCTTTGCGCCCATTGAAGTGCCAAGAAGATCGTCCACCTCCTTCTTCTTGTCAAAGTCCTTCATGGTGTCATCCTTAAGATATTCGAGAACCGCATCGGCCGCACTCCGAGTAGTCGCAGGATCAACGTCGCCGAGGGATCTGCTCACGATGGTTGTAATGAGATCGAAAGTCTGGCGCGTCGCAGGAGTCCGAGGCTTGTATGTGAGCCCTTCGATATTGAGGTCGGCAGTCGCAGTGGCTGAAAAACCGCTGGTACCGTCATCCCGTTTCCTCTTGCGCTGCTCTCTTTCTAGAACGTCGCCGCCCTCGCTCAAGTTTCCTCGCTCAACGCCGGGTCCCTTGAGCTTCTTCACTTGCGCGTTTGCGCTGTCGCGGGCTGTGCGTCCACCCATGTCCTTAATGTTGATGCGACCTGCGAGCGATTCAGGATCGCCAGTATGCTCATCCGGCCGACGCGACATGAGACGCCTGTCGGCCTGCAGGACCAAATTCGACATGGCCGCATACTTGTACTGCCCGAGGTTGTTGTTCTGGTCCTTCGACATGGTTGCGGTGGGTATCGTAGTCTTGCGCGGCTTGCGCTTTTAGTTTCGCCTTCTCCAGTAGGCGACGCGCAAATTATAGGACTTTGTACAGCGAGCTATCGTGTCGCCGTGTCCTTTAGAGCGAAGAAAAGAAAATAGTCGTGTGATTGATACAAGTCGGGCTGTGGACGCGCCCTAAGGTTGGATGTAAGTGAGAGGCAACGGTCCGAGAAAAATGATGGCTCTCAGAGCTTCCGACAGGCAGCTAGCACGCACGTGCCACCATCACTGTATGATGAGCCTTTCACGTCGTACGCGTAAATTACAGCTTCAATTTTTCGACTAACGTCTCAATACCAAGATGCATTCTCAAGGTTCTCAAGCGCTCTTAAATCATTACGTAAACTTCCTTGTTAATCCGTGAGCTCTTCCAGGCTATAACAAGGAGAATTGCAAGCTTCCCCATAACTTAGAGTGAAAGAGAGACGCGTCAAGTGCCCTCTAACATGGAACTTGTGTATCAATTGCTACGGCTGATCCAGGCCCTGGAAATTTGGAGAAGTTGTGTTGTTGCAATGGAGGTATTAATGCAAGTGGATACGAAGGTCATATCGGTGACTTGATGATAACACACCATCTACGAGGTTGGTAACTGGTCCTTCAACCATGCGCTCCGAGTATTCCACAGCTCGCGCCGACATGCGCCTACCTTTTGCAAACAACTCCTACGCTTATGCTGATAAATACCTCGTCTCCCACAGGCTCTAGCAATATCTCGACATCACATCTCTTCACTCTCAATACCCCCCTCTAGGCTGTTCAACCTCCCTCGGCCTTCTTCTTCTTCTTATCCTCTATCAACTCGCAATTATCCTCGGGCACTTCATACTTATCCACCATGAACTCCAGGATGTCATCGCTCAGATCACCTTGCACTGTGATCTCCTCGCCACCACCTGGGATCTTGGTCACACTTGATCCCGTCGCGAACTTCTTGCCGAAGTCCTTGGCCACCTTCTTGATGTCGAGTCCGAAGGCTTCCAGACCCTGTACGGCGGTGACGTATTTCCGCTTGTTACGCTCTATGCGTTTGATGAGAATCTTGGAAGAGGCGCGTGTCTCGGCTGCTCGTGCTTCGGCGGTCGCGGCTTTGGCGGCTTTCTTTTGTGCGTCCTTTTCAGCGCGTTTTTGGGCGTCGACGGAGAGGGAGGCCATGTTCTGCTGTAGCGCTTCTGAAGGAGAGTTAGCGAATGGTATTGTAGTTGGGGCGATCGTGTGGTATAGGCTTCTCATTGTGATTGACTATACGTACCTGCTGAGTACAGCTTCGCGTGCAAATCTGGATGCGCCTCTGCTAGCCACTCTTCACACTTCTTCGTGGTGCCGCCAAACTCGCAGTACTAATCATGATTCACATTAGTTAGTGAATCTTGTTTATCGCGTCTCGGTGTCGTACCTACTTCAGGTGGTAGACTGCATACTGCTCCTTGTTAGCCGTTGCCGCAGAGTGTATCGTGGACATGCTTGCCTCCGCAGTAGACGACCGGTTTTGGTAACGCGTCGGCCGACATCTTGTGTTGTTTTAGTGTGGTTTGAACTGTTGGGTATTGCGAAAGTTTAAGAAATGCTGGGTTGAGTGATGGGAATGGGTGTCGACGCGAAAGAGAGAGCTTGGTGGGGCAAGCAAGTGTGGCGGGGTATGTGATGTACCATAGTGCAAGGGTCCTTCAACCCTTCAACGCGACTAACACTTTCACTAAACTTTAGAACTTAGAGCTGCATTGTTTCGTTTAGGATTGCCATTAATTGGTAATACATCGACTACTTGATCTGATTCTGCAAGATCCTAATCTTTGGCTCCATCCGTATCTCAGCCCAGTAACCTCGCAACAGGTTATTCCTCAGTAGCCTTTCCAATCCATGCCATATCGCTGCAACCTTCAAGGCCCACTTGTCTTGCGATATGACCTTATTTTTTACCTTATCCGGATACTCCACCAGCGAGCCACTCCCCTCTCCTGGCTTCAGAAGTTTGACCCCTCCAAACCCATAGACAGTATGGACCACCTCCCAACTACCGATCACTTTCTCTGGTCTCTCGGCAAGAACATAGTCGAACTTGACCCAGAACATCGGGTCAAGAAGGGCGTTGGGATCTTCAGTCTTGTCGTATGCCCACGTCCTGCTGTTCAGAGTATCTTGTGCTTCAAGAACATCAAGCACGGTTTGTGGTCCCCTGTGGCTCTCAAGGAAACGCGTGACACCCGTTTGGCAAGCAAGGTTATCGAAGTACACGCTGAAGTGGTTCTTATCCGGATGCTCCATCTCTTTATGCAGGGTATGAAGAGCTTCGCCTCCGGGATAGTTGAGGCTAGAGATACCCAAGATCGCAGTAGATGCAGCGAACGATGCTAGAACTGATCCTAGCAAGACCAAGCTCAGAGTGGCGTATACGACGGACTTTGATCTGCGAGTCCAGATCCAAGCTGCTCCGTCTGCGGCTACTGCGGTTAGACCCGGAATCACGTAGAGAATGAAGCGCCATTCTTTGTGCGGAAGGAAGCTGTATAGCGCCACAAAACTGAGTAGTGGAACGAGCAGGTCCAAGCTTCGTCTAGACGTCGACGTATTCAAGACTGCAACTGGAATGCAAATCAAAAAAGTCGCTGGGTTCAGCAGCAGTCGCGGTAGTGCATTTGCAAAGTAGTAATGCCATGGCGACACGCCCCAATCAGCTGAGTGTCCTTGGATAGTGTTGTAGTAGAAGCCCGTCCACTCGGGCCATAGCGGGAAGGATTGCCAGAAGAAAGAGTCTAGAGGTACCGTGCAGAGAAGACCGATGACGAGGCCACCAATTCCAGCTGGGATGATGACGCTTGTGATGGATATCCTTCGTGTGACGAACAGATAGATGGTGATTGTTCCAACCAAGATTGCTAGCTCCGAGCGGAAGACTACACCGGCAATCGTAAGTAGATACAAAGCCAGTCGATAGTATCCTAAGATATTTGAAGTGCCCCATGGCACAGTATATGCGAGCAACAAGCTTCGTAACGCCAGGTTACCTACATCCATATCAGCCAATAGGTGCACGAGACACATCATAGGAACTTACTGAACACGAAAGCAAACATATTGGGTAGCGTCCTCGAAGCATAGTAGATAGTATGGAATTGGCTCGCTTGAAACAAGGCATACCAAACACCGGCACTAGTACCAAAAGCTTTCTGCACGCTCCTGCCGAATGCAATGAGCGAAGCCGCATTGAGTAGACCAAGTACTGCCCTGACTACGCAGACATAATCAGTCTCGATCATTTCACATGCAGAACCTCCATGTTTACTCACTGAGCAGTTGCACCTGCGCCATGTCCCCCAACAACCCAACGAACGGCCTGCTCAAGCCACTCAAAACTAACGCGCCCGCAAAAGTCCTCGGCACGCTCCCGGGGAAACTGACATGATCGTAATTTGAAGTCAAGAACTGATCAGTGTTCTCTGTGGGTATCCCATGTACCAAGATATCATGTATAGCCTGAATATTGAACGACTCTTCAACTTTGGTGTATGGCGAAACGAACAGGTGTACTAGAACGAAAGCCGGTATGAGGAGGAAAAACGGCCATGTTGGGAGAGACATGGCATTCGTCAGATTTACAGAGCATCGAGAGCTCTGCGAGAAGGAGGTGGGGATGATGATGAGTTGTGGTTGGAAGATGCGATAGACGAATGGTGTAAGCCGTTGCTTTTAGGTGATCGTCCAATCACGTGTCTTCGTGATCCACCAGCCCTAGTCGAACGCGAAACCTCCATCCACACCCGCATCATCCCGCCCCTGACCATCTCTCATAACTCCACGCAAATGCCAGCAGGATAATGGAAATCTCCCAATGTGCAGTTCCGGCTGTCTACGTCCTGATTTTTTTTCTCGGTTATCCCTCACAATGGCTGTTGATGCATCTGGAGCCCGCTCCGCTCACGAAGAATGAGCTCATTCTGTCGAATGTCATTCTAGTATTGATATGGATCACGTATACGAAGAGCGTTTTTGTTGATCCGGGGACAATACCTAAAGACTGGACTGAAAAGCAAGAGTTGGGTGGGGAGAAAGGGAATGGCAATGCTGGTCTAAGTGGGAAAGAGACGGGTGTAGACGGTGTGGGAAAGAGCCGGAAATGGTGTCGGAAGTGCGATGCTGCCAAACCACCTAGAGCTCATCACTGTAAGGAGTGCAAAAGGTAGATACCCATCTTATACTAAGTTTGGAGATTGCACGCTCGATGCACCGCGAAACTGGATATGTCAACCCCGTACTGGCACCGTGGTTACCTCTTCTTAGAGTATGCTCGGGGGGCACGTCGCAAAGGAGTTTAGGACTTTTTTTGTATGGAAGTACAATGCTAACCATCCCTAGATGTATCCCCAAAATGGACCACCACTGTCCCTGGACAAACAACTGCGTCAGCCACACCACTTTCCCCCACTTCCTCCGTTTCCTCCTCTACACCACCCTCGGACTATCCCTCCTTCAATCCTTCCTCTTCACTCGCCTCTCCCACCTCTGGTCCAACTTAGACATGCCCTCCTACCTCGGCCCCACCCCCTTCCAACTAGGCCACCTCTTCGCCGTCCTAATCACAAACTCAATCACCCTCTTCGTCCTCGGGGTCCTCTTCCTACGAAACCTCTGGTGCCTATCCATCAACCAAACAACAATCGAAGGCTGGGAAATCGAGCGCCACAAAACGCTTTTACGTCGTGCCCGCCAATACGGCGGCTACCTGACCACCCCGGAAGGTGCGAAGATGCGCATCCGGAAACAAGAATTCCCCTACGATATCGGTATCTGGTCGAACATTGTCCAGGGTATGAATTCGAGGAACCCGTTGAATTGGCTTAATCCTTTCGCTGCTACACCCAGTTTGAGTGGTGGGTTGAGTTTTGAGACGAATGGTTTTGAGGACGAGGGCACGGTTTGGCCGCCTCCAGATCCGGATCGTGCGTATAGGAGGAATGCGACGGCGGTTAATGCTGATGCGTTTCGATATGCGGAGTCGGACTTGAATGCGAAGGATACCGTGGCTGCATTTAAGGCGAGGCAGGCGGAAGACGCAGTGAGGAGGAGGAGGCCGTATGCTGGAGTGGTGGATGGGGAGGCGGCGGACGGTGAGATGGGGAGAAATGAACAAGACTTTACCTACGGAGATGATGCTAGTGATGAAGTCGAGGAAGAAGAAGAGTTTGAGACGAGAAATGGTGCAAAAGAGCGGGAAGGCGAGGCAGCCTGGCGGAATTCAGAGGGCGAGCGGCTGAAGGATTTTGGTGTGGACGAAGATGTGGAGTTTTACGATGAGCAGGATGATGATGTGCCATTGAGCGAACTTATTGCTCGAAGACAAGCCGCTTCTACAGCCAAAAACAGCCACTGAAATTGCAATTACGTAGCATCAATATCATTATCAATGTCAATTCAATCAAATGACGTTCACAGCATTTTGTTGCAGAAGAGATGGTGTTGTACCCCCAAAACATAACGAATGTTGTGAAGCTCGTGTGAGCAAGAATAAAGATCTAGACCAGCAACCCAGTAGAGAGCAGGAATCGAAAAGGTATTGTGGTCGCCCATATGTGTCCTCTCCTACTCCAGCCAATCGTAGCCCATTTCGTAGCAAGATCCTCGGATGACATCCAACAAAACATTTGTGCAGATCCGTTCCACGCCTCATAACCTCAAACATGATCCTCCGACTGTGAGCGACAGTTGTACGTTTGTTACAATCTGACCATAACGATGGTATCAATAATCCCGTCTCTTCTTCATTCTTCCGGGATCTCCTTCCTTTCCGATAGTCATTGTGGCGCACGAATGCTTTCTGTAAACGTGTCCTCGTTCTTTTCGCTTCATACTGACTACCGGAGCCCGAGTCGACTAGTACTCGTTCCCGTTCCCGTTGTGGACCGTGTATCCAAAGGCGGTGCCGTCTTCGGCCATCTCGGAGTCGCCGCTCAGTACATGCTGTTGACTCTCTGGGCCTGCGGGCCCGCCGGACCCGGATGAACCGAACTGCCCAGTGGGTGGCTTGTTCTGATTTGCGAGGAGGGTCTCGTACCACCAATCAATACCAATAGTTCAGATAAACGTTTCGGCCAAACAGTAGGCAACAAAAGAATGACAAAAGGGGGGATAGAAAAGTTGGCAGCTTACTTCGCGATACCTGGATAGGTAGATCTTGAGGGCTTCCGAGTAATTCTCGAAACCGAGCGAAGTCATGGCAAAGAGGATGTCCTCGCCGTTGACAGTTTTGCGCTTTTCCTGTTGGCACTTTTCGGAGGCTGTGGCAAGACAGTCAGTGGCTGTTTCGGAGCAAGTCGGAGTAAGACATACCCTCGCTGGTGATGAACGAGATGAACTCGCTCACACACTCCTGCATGCATTCTTTGGCCTCTTTGGCGATTTTGGCGTTGTCGGGGAGCGCCATCTTCATGATTCGCGCGACTGGAGCAAAGTTACGTATGTTAGCATCGGAAGCTGTGCTGCTGTTCGCGTTTGTGCTCTTTGGTGTAGACAGTGGCGGGGAAATGGACGAATATGGAGAAGAGGACGACATTTCGCAGGCTGCACGCCGGCCGTTTTCCAGGCACACAAAGAACCTGACTGGCTGGCGGCAAATACAGCTTCCCGTCATTCGACGCAGAGACGCGCGAGTGGAGGAACTGTCGGCATCCAGAGACGCCCGTTGGAGCAATCCGTCGACGTGCAGGCTGGAGCGAAACAGTGCGCAAATCAAAACAACGAGAGGTAGCAAAGGAAATAAACGTACCATTGGCGATTGGAAGCCATCGGTCTTGCTCCTTGACCTCGAATTCGTAACCTATCTGAGCTGTGTTCTCCTCTGTGTTCCTGTCCATGGGCTGTTCTTCGTCAGGAGACTGGACTGGTTCCACACCCTCCTGCTTTGGGGGAGATGCCGACATATTATCGGTTGCCTGCTCGGAAGCGTATGCGCTGGCGACTATTCCGTTGGCGACCACGTCACTGGGAGAGACGACGGAACAGCTTGGCGGCCGAGTATGCAACCTGCGGTCAGTGGTGTAACGAGATGCCTGGCGAGGGAAACGGTTAGTGGCATGCAGCAGGCAGCATGGGATGCAGCTAACGTACGTGGGGAGCGGCGACAACGGAGAGCACGGCGCAAGAGAGCGTCGAGTGAACTACTACTAGAGGTGACGCCTGGGGCTATTTGCGATGCTGACGTCGCACCCTCGATAGAACTGGCAGGAGCGACTGGCAACAGTGGCAGGCGCGACCGCGATCGGGGCAGTCGCGACACAGAGCGAAGCTGGTGTATTACTCGCGGCGGCACGATATCGTGTGCGACGATGGCGATTCACCGACCGTGTCGTGAGAGTAGCGGTGGGACGATATGCAGGTGAGAGTGGCAGCTAGCAGGCCGTGGTCCGGGTTGAATCAAGGGCGTTATTCGGGCGCAGTTAGGCGTGGGTGTTGGCAATGGAAACTTGACGTCGCGACGTTGGAGCAATGAATGACGCGCCTACCAATAGGAGCGCGAGGAGAAGATGGGGGAAGATGGAGCTTGGACGGGCGATAGCGTTGGTGCGTGGAGAGATGGTGGATTTTGGATTTGCGACCATGAGCGAATGGAATGTTGAGGACGAGGAGAAACTCGGCCGTCCGCACCAATACCGGCCCGTGCCGACCGAACCATGGCTCGAGTCTTCTCCTCGCGACACCAACATTAAACCTTGAACGCATCTCCGCAGCATTCTTACAGTACATGTCCATCTGAACGTTCGGACCGGTCACATCACCGGCATATCGTCTGTTTGGAACCTTGCCTACTACAGACTCCTCGGGCTAGCTGGCGATCCTGTATGCGAGTTGCATCAGCAGCTATCATTCGACAGCCCTACCACCATCACCCCACGTCCTATATCTCTGCCGCGTAGTCACCACTGCAGCCACAGATGACAATTACCAAAAACGTGTGTTGTCCAGGCTCCTCCTAGCATGATCCCAGCCTTCGCCGACGTCAGTAATCATCGCTGTTGGTTGGGCTCTTGCACATATTGCGTACAGCCTTGCTCCAGCTTCACTAAACCAACACACGAAATGACGTTCAAGCCAGCCACTAACAACTCAACCCGGGACCGTTCGTCATCCTCTGTGAAGACTTTGCCGGTAGCCTATGAGCTACGTGTCCGTTTTCATGGGTGAGATGGTGCAGATCAGTGCGTCGGTTTGAGTAGGAGCCGACTGGACAACGCATCTTGCAGAGACCCCCGGGGTTGAGAGCACGTGCCGAGGCAACGATGCAGTCCTAGATTCTTCACTTTTGGTAAGCACATACGCAGTTTGGAGCTTATGGGGTAATTCAGGTTGCATGTAGAGATCATTGGTAGGAAGGTGGCTGAGAGCCCAGCTACTTGGACCTGTTATGACTGGTTCAACCATGATATTGCTAGATTTTCGTATAGTTTTGTGAGATATACTACTCGATCCGTATAGACCCCATTCACCGGTAAGCCCTCAGTTGTCGTGAAGAGGTTGTGCAGTTCTGCTGTGGCATGCTGTGCAAGACCGGAATACGGAGAATCCCAACTATGGCTGTATGCTCCGTCTCGAAACACACAAAACCCTTTGGCAGGGTCCCTCTCAGTTTACCCCAATTCCAATCACCGAATATATCGCTGCCGTACTCATCTACATCATCTCATGTGGCTCCCAGCATATGCCGTGTGCCCATCCTGTCAAAGGGTTGTTGCATGACTGGTACCCCTTTATTGCCCTGGCTGTTGGACGACTTGGACATTGTTCTTCTTCTGTAGGGGCAGTATCAGTGGTGTAATTTTGAAACAGAAGCCTGGTTCGATGCTGTGCAAAATTCAAGCGCAATGAAGACGTACCTTCCACTTCTCCATCTCATCTTGCTTCAACTTGTACTGCTTGACTAGCTCTTCCAAGGCTTGCTTCAGGCCATCGGAGTTGGTCTGCAAGATCGGGACGACGTCCTTGACCGTTCTCTCAGTCAAGACACCGTTGATCATGCGGAAGCATTTACGGTCTCCCGGCAGAGGTTGTAGCGTCTCCAATACAAGTCTGGTGACCGTCAGCATCGGCTATATTGTAATGATAATTCAAAGCGGTTTAGTATGCTGAAAAGTATCAAGTCATGGAGCAATGCAAAGCTGACGCAATGGAGAAGCGGTGTGAGAAGGTTTGTGAAGGATTGCATAACGTGGCTTCGCAGTTTCGGTGTTATGCAACTTACTTGTGCTCTTCGGTCTCCTGCTCGATATCGCCAATCTTTGAGGCAATTGTTTGAAGCGTGTTCTTCACATAATGTCAATTTGGGTCTCCGCATTTGCGTGCCGTCCTTACCTTGTAGTTTTGATATGTAGTTTGGAGCTCTATTTCGAATTAGTAAGAATCAAGAGTTCAACGGAATACAACCACATACCTTGCTGCTTCTTCAACTGCTGTTGAGACGCCATCCTGACGACGTGACTTTTTGACGTGTGCTCTGGGGTGAGCAGTGTTGACGGTGGTTGCGGGGAACTCGGAGGAGAGAAAAGATTCTTGACTCGATGCGTGGTACGTACGCCTAAAGAGGAAAGGCACTGGTAATGTCGAAAGAAGAGTAAAAGAACGCGATATGAGTAGGAAAGTAAAATCTCACAAGTCTTGACGCCCTTGATATGAAGTGGCTCACAAGTGAAGGCGTGCGCGCTCGGACGTAGTTCACGAGATCTTCAACGATTCGTCGGCAACTTCGACGTCTCCAAGTTCCCGTCCCGGCTCAGTCTACCATCACCACGGCCTCCTACAGTCCTCTCGACTTTCGCACCAACTACCCTCGCAAACACTAAAAACCTGTGCATACCCACAATGCATCCCCATCTCCACACCGAAGAAGTCCAAAAGAGTGCGCCACCCCTCCTCTACCAATCCTACAGCCGGTCTTTCTAACACCTACCCACCAGACTGCGCAGACGTCGTCGCAGCCCTAGAAGAATGTCACAACCGCGGATTTCTTTGGAAAGTAACGGGAAATTGTACCGACGCGAAATTTAAAGTCAACATGTGCCTGCGCGGGCTACGACTCGAGAAGACAAAGGCGAATCGCGAGGCGGCCAAGGAAAAGAGGGAGAGGATACAGAAGGTATGGAAGGAGTTGGACGAGAACAAATGAGCACGAGAAAGAGGAAAGGCCTTTAAAAGAGGTGCTACGCGCTTGTGCAGAAGACGCTGGGAGGGAAAGGAATTGCATATGGATGGGAGTTTACGGATACGATCACTAGAGAGCTTTCAGGCTTCTGTATTATATCATGGCAGGACTCAGGCGTTACGGGAGCATTCAGACGCATTTATGAACGATGTTCATAGTATTACTACACGGCTAGTCCAGCATTTCCCTGCTGAAGCTAGAAACTCCAATTCAAATAAACGCTACTCATCATCAGAGTCGTCGCTAGATCTACCAGCCACTGGTGTATTGCCAGTCATAGGCGTAGTGCCCAGACTATCTAACCCTCTCTCCATGATCAAACGGCCTCCCTCGACGCCATTTGCAGGCAGCGCTGGAAGTCCAGACTCTTGACGTAGCTTCTCATACTCGTCACCTGTTTTCTGCAGTTGCTCCTGGAGATACTTCTTCCGCTCCTCAATCTTAACCTTGTCGTCCTGGAGGTCTTGTAGCTTCTGTAGAATCAGGTTCTTCCTCTGCTGCTTTGTCTGTATATCGATTGTGAGACCTTCTAGGACTTCGTCTAGATCTGGAAGGGGCGTAATGCGTGGTGGTGTCTTCGTGCCGTCGTCTGCGTCTTCGATCTTTTGTCCGTATCGCCCTGCGCGTGCTTGGGCTGCAGCGAAAGCGGTGTTTCTCTCTTCGTCTGAGTCGTCTGTCCCGTCATCCCCTGAAGCACCCTCGGCATCATTGATGAGCTCTGCCATTTCCGCGCGCCGTCTTCGTTGCGCTTCCCTTTCTGACTTGCGACCGAGCGATATCTTGCCATCTTCAACAAAATCGTCGAAACCTTCGGCTATGTCCTCATCATCATGTACCAGACGCGTCTCTGCATACTTTTCTTTCGGTCGCAGAGAAATTTCATTCCTGTGCTGCCTAAACTCATCATCTCCCTGGTCGTCAGATGCCCATGCGCGGTCGTCGTCATCCATGGCATTCTCTTCATGGGCCAGGCGTCTTCTCCGTGCCTTCTTCTCTCGAATCTCAGCTTCTGTGGGGATTGCAGATGACGTCTCGAGCGATGCGACGGGGCCGAATTTCGATGCAATGTCGAGGGCTTGCGTCTCTTCTTGATCGTCGGTGGACGTATTTAGGTCCCGAGGTGTTGATGGCGTCGAGTTTCGCAGCTCTGCTATGTAGTCCTTGCTATACTCGGTTGGTCGAGCGGCTTCTGGTACGAGGGGGGAACGCGCCCGCAGTTGCGCACTCTTCTCAAGGGCTATGCGACTGAGGTTCGCCTTCTTTGGGGTCACGACCGCCGCATCACTCGATTCGTCGCCATCGTTTGTGTCTTCGCCCGGTCCAAAAGACACTCGTAGGGATGAACGCTTCTTCGCTTTACCAAGCGTCGGCCGCTTGACGACTACAAGGCCAGTTAGCACGGAGCCACCTGAGTCGCCAGCTTTCAGGTTGGCCTGGAGAGATTCGCTGTGAGTTTCCCCAACGTCAGAAAAGCTGGCAATTGCGACAATTTGTGACTGACCTGTAGGCTTCTGTACTTCGCTCGACGAGTTGTTCGCGCTGTCGGTGGTGGATTCGTCGTCGTCATAACTGCCAATCTTGCGTGCGACGCGTGCAGAACCGGATCGCTTCATTGTGAGGATTGTTATGCTGGAAGTCCCTCTATTACTTGGACTTTGTGGGGATGGTGTGAACGATAGACGTTCGCGCGCACATGTCGTGGCTGCCGCCTAAGCACGGACCCTCCGCAAAATCCCATGGAGCTATCCCACTATGCGCAACACTGCTCTTGCTCGTGAACACCACGCGCGTCTCTAGCTCACTCACGACCAACACGAGCGAAGCCATTTGAAGCCGTCCCCAGGAACTTGTACCACCACACTCGAGTCCAAAACAGATTACCAACGCCAAGATGCCTCAAGCACAGCCGGAGCTCAAGAAGGTGAGTTCACAACGTCGACATATGCCTCCAGATGCTAACCTCCAAAAGTACCTCGAGAAGCGCGTCCTTGTTCAGCTCAATGGCAGTCGCAAAGTCATGGGCATCCTCCGCGGATACGATGTATGCATCTCCACTCTACACCACTTCTAGACTCAGCTAACATTGCGCAGGTCTACCTAAACATTGTACTCGACGAGGCGCTAGAAGAGAAGGCTGGCGGCGAGAAGGTGCGCATCGGCATGGTCGTCATCCGAGGAAACGCTGTGGTTATGCTTGAAGTATGCAATCCCATGCTTCCAGAGAAGGGAACTTGGAGCTAACAGAGTCGCAGGCGCTTGACCGCATCAACCAGGACGTACCCAAGATCGGACGATAGAAAACTACACGCGCAGGCGACCAGTATTACGGCTTCTGTGATACATCGAACGAGAACAAGAGCGAGGCAGATGGGCAGAATCCGGGCATTATAAGGCGCATGGGCGTTTGAGGCGCGAACACTTACGGGTATGCCTCACCAGGCCCCTTTCTACGCCTTTCTATCCAAAACATCACAACCACGGAGGACATGTTGCGGAACATCCATGGTGACATTTCACATCTACAGGACGATATTGTACCCACATGATACCAACTTGGGCAAGTTTTCTGAGGCAGGGATAGGCTTGGATCTCGATAGAAGAATCTGGTAGAGAAAAGTGCAAAGGCGCCCGGCTATTACTATCTTCAGAGTCAGAGAATCAACAAACCACCTTTATGGCCCCAAAATCACGCATTCCAGTACACTCGAAACATGATTTACACCGAAACATGATTACTGACGACTAGCTTACACAGATCAGGGTACTATAACTTGGCTTTCTCCTCGTGCCCACTCTTGAACTCTTGCACAAGGCCCCATGCAATCTCCGCATAAGGCTTCATCATGGCCGCATACGTCTGCGCCTGCTCACTACTCGCCTGTCTCAAAGCATACCGTGCCGCAATTCCCTGCATGATGATAGCACTTCTATACGTGCTGAACGCGTCCCCCCAAGTGAAGTCAGGCCTTGGATCCCAGCCCGCGACCTCCGAGTACCATGCAATCAGCTGCTCGCGAGTAGGCAGACCGGGTGTAGCACCGGGTTGGAAACCCTTATGCGCACGTCCAATTGACATGGCAATCTCATTTGACGCTGTCACGTAGGGTGCTAGCACGTTGTTCAGATCAGACAGCGGGTGTCCGATGGTACTCATTTCCCAGTCCAAGATACCAATCACCCTGGGTTCTGTCTTATGAAAGACAACATTGTCGATCTTGTAGTCGCCATGTACAAAGGTCGCGCGGTCTTTCGGCTGTGTCTTTGGGTCGCTGAAGAAGGCTACCATGTCGTCTTGATGCGGTATCTTTCCTACTGGTTCCCCGGTCTCCTTGTCTTTGGCGGAAGCTTGCGACTGGGAGATTGTGTTGAAGGTTGCGATTTGGCGGTTGTAGAAGCCAGAGTTCTTACCGTATGAGGCGAGGTTTACGGAAGATGGGGATACGCGGTGAAATTTCGCGAGCGTGGTAATGGCGGAGTGCCACCTAGTGTAATCTGTCAGCGAGGCGTTTGTGTGCTACTCGGTCGTGAGTGCTTCATACATCTTCGTTCGCTCTTCAGCCGTTACTCCTGGAATCGCGGGATCCTCGAAGATGCGCCCATCAAGGAAGTCCATGATGTAGAAGTCCGTGCCAATGACATCTTGGTCTTGACAGAGACACAGTGCGCGCGGAACAGGGACATCGGTTTTCTCCAGTGCGTGGATGATTCTGTATTCGCGATCGACCTTGTGCGCAGTCTACATAATTCCAAGTCAGCTCACGGTGATCGATTTCTCGAATAGAGAGCTTCATGGTACCTTTGACAAGAGTTGGCCCGGAGGCTTCTTCCTCAAAACGTATTTCTTTCCATCTTTATCCGTCAACTGATACGTCGGGTTCGACTGTCCATAACCAAACTACCTCATCAATTAGCCCATCGTCACCAAACAGCGTCCCCAGCTCCTCCGAACCAAACGTACCTGCTTGACGTCCAGCGGGACCTTGATCTCTGGTACATTTGCAGTGATGTAGCGCTCTAACGAGGCAATGTCAATTGGCTGTCGTACGTTGCCGGCCATATTGAGAGCGTCTGTTGAATAAACATGGTGTGGGCGCTGGAGCAGTGATGTAGTTGGCGCGGTTGACCATCACCGAAGCGTGAGCCGAGGCAATTGCGGAACATGGGGAAATGCGCTCGGTCGGCGAGTCGGGAATGGCTGCGACTCCGCGGTTGCCTGAGTCGATTCTGGATGGGATATGCAACAAGTTTGAGGCCTCTCGAATTATTAAATGGTGCTTCCAAGAAAATGATTTTGGAAGATTAACGTGCTCACTATAGCATGCAACTCTGGATATGGTGTTGTTCATGTGTTCACAGAGTTTCTAAGCCGTCAAGCTAAACTGCATGTCTGATTATAACTATTTGGTTTGCAAGTGTGCTCTGAAAATGAGATCCTATTGCACGCGTGTTGACATCTTTGATCAACCTAGACATCGCACATCTGAGCATGGCGGCTGCCGGAGGTCTGACTGCCCGCCCCGCACCCGCTCCTCTCACGTGCCCACGCGTTCATGGTGCAAGGTTCAGTCTCCTTGCGTCAGCAAGCAAGGACATGGTTTGCGTCGGGGACTAACTACGCGATCTGACTATGCTTTTGTGGCTTTGAGCGGGAAGACACGAATTTTGGATCCTAGTAACATTGAATTAATGCTAGGATAGTTGAATGAAGTGGCTGACAATGTGAAAGTCATTTCACTTTACGAAACCCCCTACGCTTCATAGCATCGGTAGTATTGTCAAGTATGCAGACGACGGTCTCATCGTCGCGAAGCGCAAGACCGTTATTATGGTGTCATTGGTACTGAACCGTCTTGCTTTTTGTCGGTTCCAATACTCGGTGATCTGCACGCTACGGTCGCGTACCGCATTTCGTACGACTACTGATGACGATTCTGACGATACGTGCAAAGTGCGAGAGGATGGGTAGATGTAATGTTCGAGTGAAATGATGGGTTGCGCGCAGAGAAAGGAGGGACGATTCCCCTGACGTGACAGTCATGATGGATTGGGCAACGATCGGTTAATTAATCGTGCTCCTCAGTCGCCGCTACGTTGGCAGTCCAACCCCTGCCATACCATCTCATCAAAACAAACACCGTCCTACCTGCCCTGTGACACTCCAAACAGGTCGACCCTGTCAAACGAGCCGTCCGGTATGGCCTATCCGCATACTCCTAGGCGTCTTGGAGCACGCCCTGCACTTCACCCTACTGCCTCATCGCCCAACCTTTCGTTAAACGCCAGCAGAAACATCGCACGGCAGGCATCTTTATCAGCATTAGTAGGCGCTGGAGGCTCGCCATCAAACAGGATGGGCGCAGACGGAAAGGACATAGATGTTGGCGACACAGTCGATGTCCCCGGCGGCATGATAGGTGTTGTCAAGTTTGTTGGTAGTATTCGGGGCAAGCAGGGCGTCTTCGCGGGCGTCGAACTGAACAGAGAGTATGCAGCGCGGGGCAAGAACGATGGCGCAGTGGATGGGTACGCATACACAACGCTTGATACATGTGCGCATACTTACTTCTCTACAGTACGCAATACTTCGATACTTCCGTTCCCGGCTCTGGTATCTTTCTCCCCGTACATCGCGCACAGAAACGGGTCTCAGCCGACTCGTCCGACTTCGCACCCGAGCCTACGACGCCGTCGTACCACAACAACTTCAGTCTCTCGACCACAGAGAAACCCAGCTTCAGTCCGGATACCCCGTCCATGTCAAAACCAATGTTCTCACAGTCAGTCGGGCCTGGCGCCCGCGTGCCTAGTCCAAAGAGATTGCCCTCGTCAACAAGACCCTCATTCAGGCCTGAATCTCCGTATCGTCAAAAACCGAGTCTCGGTGCAACACCCGCCAGGAGCGGCGGACTGACACCTTCTGGCTTCTCCAAGAGCGCAATCGGCGCACCACCGAGATTCGCCAGTCCAGCGCCTCCTCGTTATGCTAGTCCTGCTCCGAGGGCTGCTCTCCCACAGAAGCCACGAACACCCGGCCCGCAACGACCCTACTCGCGAAGCAGTTCCCGTCTCGGTCACCAAGACACTATCGACGAGGACAACGAGACCACGCCAGTCGGCGCAGCGCGAACCAGCAATGATTCCATGGCCAGCTACAAGCATCGTAGGCCGGGCTCTAGGCTAGGCTCGGCTCCCAACGAAGAAGTACAGCGGCTCCAAGCGCTGCTGGAACAGAAGGAAAAGCAGCTCCAGGAGCAGGCTTCGTCGCTGAGTGAGATGGAAGCAAGTTTGACGGAAATCCAGAGCCTGATACCCGAGGACGGAATGGATATGGGATCCGCACATGGCAGTAGCGAGCCGACTGATGTAGCGCAACTACGAGCACTTCTCAGGGAGAAGAACGATAAGATCGCCATGCTCACATCTGAGTTCGATGCACATCGATCCGACTTCCGAAGCACAATCGACACGCTAGAGCTAGCGAGCACCGAAACAGAGCGCGTATACGAGAAGAAAGTAGAAGAGTTACAAGAGGAGTTACGCGAGTATGCATCTCGTAGTGAAGACGTAGAGACTGTAGCAATGCAGTTGAAGCAACTGGAAGAACTCGTACAAGAGCTAGAAGAAGGCCTAGAAGATGCACGTAGGGGCGAAGCAGAAGCTAGAGGCGAGGTCGAGTTCCTGCGGGGCGAAGTCGAGAGAGGTAGATCCGAACTCCGTCGCGAACGCGAAAAAGCCGCTGCTGCTCTCAAGGGGGCAGGTGCAATGGTCGACGCGCCAGGGCAAAGAGAAGTGGAGCAACGCGACGACGAGATCCGTGGTCTAAAGGCCATCATCCACTCCTTGAGCTCTGGTGGAGGAGATGACCGGCGTTCACCTTTATCGCGGCAAAACTCGTCCGTCGACGCTGAGGAACTCCAAGCCGCCAAAGCGAACGCAGAACGTCTCGAGCGCGAAAAGGAGGAACTACGCGGTCTCATAGAACGCAAGGCCTACCGAGAAGAAGAGCTAGAACGTGAGCTCGAGAAGCTGAAAGCCCAACTTGGCCTTGCAGAGCAACGGGAAAGCGTAATCAGCAACGGCATGTCTGAGCACACCGCCGTACCAGAAAAGCCATCAGAACGTGACTCAAAAGACACCATCATGAACTGGAGAGAACCACCACAGCACACTCGTCGCGATGCGCCTCCTGCGCTCTCCATAATGCCAGAATCTGACGGACGCTCCTCCGCCAACAGCAGCCTCCTCTGGTGCGAAATCTGCGAAACTGGTGGCCATGATATCCTGAATTGCTCCGCTATGGGCGGAGATGCTTCGTACCCCAAGGAAGACGGTCTACACAATGGTAAGGACGTCGTCATCGAAGGCCTCCGCGGTCTCTCCATCTCCTCCGACCGCGCCCGCCCGCCTGCTCTCAGCCCATCAAAACCACCAGGCAGCGCGCCCACTGCTCCTCTCCCTACCCCTTCATTGAACGCGTCGAACTCTGATCTTGTGCCGCCCAAGGGCGCGGCTATCGCTGATCCGGACAAGTGGTGTGCCCTGTGCGAGAGCGAGGGACATGATGTTACGGCCTGCCCAAATGAAGACGCCTTTTAGAACGAGGGCGATCCAAACGAGTGGTGTCCGTTGTGTAAGAACAATGGACACGATGTTAGGGAGTGTCCGTACCAGGGCGGATTAGCTCGAAAGGGGCGAAGGGGAACGGTTGAGAGAGAGAGCATATGTCGTCTCTATTTCCGTATTGTTCGTCATTATGCGTATGATATCCCCCATGATTGAATCATTTCGAGTCTGTTTCTTTTTGGCAAACTTTGATGGTAGCGACATGGGCCTCCTCCCCTCCTCTAAACCATCTCGTAGGCATATATAATATCATAATCTTCTTCTTCATCTGGTCAGAGACGGGGTTCGATAAGTGTATAGCACGATATCGGTCAATCAAACAATGAGCTTGTCTGCATTGGACTAACTAACTACTTGTACAAAACACTGATTTTCCCAAAAGAGTCAAAACGCCCAGGGAAAAGAGCTCCCTTAACTATGCATGCACAGCAAATGTATTCCAATCAAGCCTTCTTACCAGACTTGTGCTTCTTACTCTTCTTTGCAGCACCCTCCTTGAACTTCTCAGCCTCCTTGTACGCCTCCTCAACCGCCTCACCGACTTTCCTCTTCTTCTCCCCTGTCTTGACAGCAACGGTCATGCTACCCGCTCCGCCCTTCTTGGCTGCATTCTGAATAGTGCGTTCGGCTTCTTCCCAATCAGCGGCTCCGGCACCAATTTCGTATCTATTAGGTGGCAATGTTAGTGGTGCCATTGAGTGATATGTTACGATGGAATGTAGGAAACTTACTTATGCAGAGGTAGAGCATCAATCATACTTCTCTGCCTCTCCTTGTCCTCGGCCAGGAACTCATCACCGCCTTCCCTAAGTTCCTCCTGTAAATCTTTCTCGAGAGGCATGAAGCGGTGGGCGTCATCAACGGCCCCGCCATCAGCGCCGTTTTCCTCTACTTCCATAGCGTCGGGCATCGTCTCCTCAACAGCGCCTTCTACGATACTGCGGAATGCTGTGGCGGCCTTTCGTACAATCTTGACGAACATGGCCATCAGCTGGCTGGAGTTGAGGTTGAGTTCCTTCTCAACGTCCGAGAACTCTTTGCGTTGCAGACCGATGGCGAGGAGCAGTGCCGTCTGGACACCGCTTAGCTTGACTTGGCCCTTAAGACGGCCGGTGAAATAGAGTGTGGCGATGGGAGGAAGCATATCGAGGATGACATGGTAGTCGAGCATGTTGTTCGCGTACGAATCCAGACGCTTGAGATCGAAGGGTGTGAAGAGGGCGTCTAGTTCGGCTTTGCTGATGGGTTTCGCAGCAAGATCGGCGTCTAGCTTAGATCCTGCTGATGCTGATTCCTCTATTGAAAGAGAGGTGATGGAAGGGAATGAGCGGAATTGGTAGGAAAGGAGGGAGAGGAAGCGCTTCTGGAAGTCCTTAGCGAAAGCGGCAACCCAGCTTCCATCCGACGAAGTAGTCTCGAGCGAACGCAGCATGATACACGTATGTTCTCCAGTGAGATCGTTGGCTGTTTGCCTTAGGTAGACAGGAACGAATGATGCACGTTTCCAGAACTTGTGGAGTTGGGACGTAAGGCCATACGAAACACCAACATAGTCGAGCTTTGGTGACCTCAGCTCTTGTAATCGAGCAAACAGCGGTGGCATTTCATTGGCTTCCCGAATCTTGACGTTGTCCTGGAGGAGCGATGCGTTCTCCAAGTCTTCCTCCGTCACTCTTCGCATCTGTTCCACCACCTGAGGCTCAGTTTCCGACAAGCTAGCAAGTTTGCCGTCGTAGAAGTCGACAAGAAGCTGTAGCGCCTTTGATCCGTAACCCATGTTGACATACTCAGGGTTCGTTGCTATCCGCACAATACGAGCTCCGGAGAGACTTGCGAAGTTTTCGTCTTGGAATTGCTGTGAAACGATCCAAGGGATGAGATCACCGCCTGCGCGTTGTCCTCTACTCAGACTGTTCAGCACGCTTTCCCTGCTGATTTGACCTTCTAGCGCTACTTGAATCACACAGAGAGGCTCAGGGAGCTTGTTCTCTTCTGTGGGCCCGGTAAGCACGAAGAGCTGATGCGCAGGCGCATCCGACATGAGCTGGAGGTCGTTGGGCGTATTCTTGTAGTGACTAGCTACGTACAACGCCATCATCTTCTGGAGGAACTTCTCTGCAGCAGGATTGTAGGAGAAGAGTGTATCCCGGTTGACATGAAGAAGCTGGCATTTATCTGGGTGCGGGCATCCTTGAGTGATCGATCTTCGGGGCAGTGTTGCATCAAGACATAGAAGATCGTTCATCCATCGCTCCACAGAATCGCCTTGAGCATATCGAATAGGCTCTGACAGTGTAATTTCTCGGAGCGATCGGCCGGTCATGGATGTCTCAGTGCCGTCCTTTGTTTCCTTTCCAGTCGAGCGATCCACCACATGCGTTGAGCCACTGTTGCCTTTGCCTCGCGACTGTTCGCGAAGTTGCTGTATAAGCTTCAAGGAGAGGGAACGGCCAGTTCCTTCGTATCCGTTGATGGTCGATGCCATGAAGACAAGGTATGGACCCATGAGTTTCCGTACGAGTGGCAGAGGGATTGCCGCGGCCTCATCAATTACCAACAGCTCTGCTTGTCCTAGGACGTGCGAGTCTTCGGGCCTGATGTATTGGATGACCTGTCGGTGTTGTCGATGTAATTCGATTCGTACGATGGCTTTGTTCTGATCGGGCTGTGTAGACTGCATGATGGTGTAATCTTGATGATCTGCGTAGTTTAGCGAATCAAATCCCTTGAGGATAAACTCGAAGAGTGTCTTCAGGTTCTCTGGGCTGGGCGATGTGATGTAAATATTGCTGTATCCATGCGCTACTGCTGCTGCCACTGCAACACCAAGAGCTGCTGACTTTCCGCGTCCACGAGCTGCGGTCAGGGTCACGGTGCTGCGAAGCGTCTTCTCGACAATGGCCTCCACGAATGTCAACAACGCCTTCGCCTGGTCTACGGTCTTCGCAAGCTTGACTAGGTCTCCTGTCGGAGGCGAGTCTGCCAACGACTCCTTGATCTCGGCCAACTCTTTCGCCTTCGGTGTCTTGCCCTCCAACTCTGCGTCTGGTGGCGGCAACTGCTTAACATGCTTTCCACCTGAAATGGGGAGCACGTTCAGCTCATCGTCGACGACCAAACAACTATCGCACTTTCCGAGTGACAATAAGAAGCGCTCGTTGAATCGCGCTACGACATCGCTGTGAGCCTCCGTCCGATATCTTGAATGAATGTCCATGGACATTGTGTATAGCTGCTTTAAGCTGCTCATGCCCTTTAGCAGCAATATGACCAATCCTCCACCTTCGACAGTCTCTATTGTCCTTGCGAGTAGGTTTGGCGTAAGCGCTTCGAAGTCCTGCAGGATACACATGCCGTATGTGTTACCCAGAATCTTCTCGGTTTCCTTATAGTAGACATATCGGATGTTCTGCGTCGAGACGAATAGTTCGAATGGATCTTCGGTGTCGACGTCTCGGATTCCGCGCTTGATCTCGTTCTTGATCTTCTTTTCACGCTTCTTTCGGTGACTTGAGAAGCCTAGCAGCTTGTTCTTGTATGCCCACAGCACCGACTTGTTCAACTTGACATCCACGTTGAGTAGAATGTGGTAGAGGTTGACAATGACGTCTTTTTGGCGATCACCGACAACTACGAAGAAGCTGCGCTTCTTTTCCTGGGCGCCATTGCGGATCAAGGCCGGAATACGGGAGTCGATGGCTTTCTTCGGCATCTTGAGAGCTCCGCAGGCGTCGCCGCCTCTTCTTCGATAACGAGCGAGTCTCGGGTGGCGCAAGCGATCTGTCAGTTGGGTTCGGGTCGCGGAAGAGTCTTGGTTAACTTGGAGGGCGGTGACTCTTGTGGCCCTGGTTGTGGTGGGTAATGAGCTTCGTAGTGAGGAAAAGTTCTGGCTGTCGCGAGATGCCCGAGAAAATAATCCAGGGATCTCTTATCGATAACAGCACAACGCGCTACCCATATGCGCAGCGCGAATGGAAACCATGACACTACGATTTCAACTGTGTGTACCAATTTCCATTCTCTCAAATGTCAATGCAGGTGATAGCAGGTCTCTTGCAGGTAAATTCCGGCGAGCTGAATCTAGATTCATACGAACTTCTTCTCAATGTGACGGCCTGCATTCTTCCATCACGACGAGAACGCATTCACAACAAGGCGCGTCGTCAATCAACATAGAACATATCATATCATGAAAGATGGCTAACAAAACCCTACTCCGTCTTCGTCGCCTTCTGAGCCTCCGTGTACTTATCCAATCCCACATGCTCATTGATCCAGTCTAACACAACCTTATGCCACATGAGACCATTTTCAGGCTTCAGCACCCAATGGTTCTCATCTGGAAACGTCAAGAACTGACTTTCTACTCCTCTGCACTGCAGCACGTTAAATGCCGCCAAGCCCTCACTAATCGTGAGCCTGTAATCCAACTCGCTGTGAATGACCAGCTGAGGCGTGGCCCAATTCTCAGTAAACCTAGATGGGTCCCACTTGGCCCAGTTTTCAGGGTTGCTCCAGAGAGTGCCTTTAATATCGTGGAAGGGGAAGTACAACTCTTCAGATGCCATCTGGCCGGACATGCTGAAGACGCCATCGTGGGTTACCAGTGCTTTAAACTCGCGACCGAGAGGGTGTCCTTGGATCCAGTTCATCATGTATCCGCCATAGGACGCACCAAGAGCGACGGCACGCTTCGTGTCGACGTAGCTGATGTTCTGTTTGATGTAGTCGAAGCCAAGCACAAGGTCCTCGTATGGCAGACCACCCCATTGGCCCTGGATAGCATCTGTGAAGGCTTGGCCGTAAGATGTGCCTGGGATAATAAGTCAGTATTATTCTGGCTGTACGTCTTACTCTGGATTTACATACTTCCAGTAGGGTTCGGGCAAATGACAACGTAGCCTTGCTCTGCAAATACGGCCGGGTTCCACCGCGTACTCCATCCATCAGTCCATGCACCCTGCGGTCCGCCGTGAACAAGGTAAGCGAGTGGATAGGTTTTCTTGGATGAGAAGTTGCTGGGCTTTACAACCCAAGCATGAACCTTGGTACCGGATGCAGCACCATCCCAGTGGATTTCATTGATCTGATGGCGCGACAGGCCAAACATAGAACCAGAACGCGTGTTCGAAGAGATGTACTTGGTCGTTAGATGGTCGGGATCTGAGTTATATGGCCTATCATCGATAGGAAGTTCGTAGACAGCTGTGTCGCTGCTTTGAGTGCTGAGAGGGACAAGGGAGTACAGGGAGTTCTCGATTAAGCTGGTCGAAGTCACGAAGATATCGCCATTCTTGAGAACTTTAGCCCCACCAATAGTCCCACCTTTTACGAGTAGCGATGGCAAGGGCTCCTTTTCTCCTCCAGGTTTAGGAGGTCCGGCGCTATACAGGTTTCCACGGCCATGAGACTCCGCAGTGAAGTAAAGGCGCCAGTCGTCGGGACTCCAGGATATCGATTGTGGGCTTCGGTCCCATTTGCCTTTACCGTCATCGGAACCATAGAGCAGGGTGACCTGCGAGGGCTTCTTGTAATCGTGGATGATAAATGGCTGGTTCTTGTCGGACTCGTACCCATCGGTCTTCATGGAAAGAAAAGCAATCATGCCGCGTGAGTTCGACCAGACCGGAGATGTGCTGGCACCTTCGAAGCCCTCAATAGATGCCTTTTGAATTTCTGGCATATCTTTCGTGTGGAGGTCATCCCAGAAGCTGTCAGACGCGGAAACGTAGATGTTAGTCTTCGTATGCGTCGCAGGATTCAGATCAGGATCCTTTGATGTGAAGACAAGACCGTATTTCGATATGTCAAAGTGGTCTTTTCCACCAAAGGGTTCGATGGGTGACTCCAATTTCGTGCCCTTCAGTGCATTCGTTAGAGGATGTCCAAGCTCGACAACGTGGGACTTTTCAGATTTCTTCTGAAGGAGTTTGCCAAGCCATATCGCGTTCCGGTTCTCCGTCACGTAGTGGTCCCAATGACGGACGAACCCGGACTTGTATAGCTTTCCCGATGAAAGTGGCTTCTCGGCCCTCTCTGGGTTAAAGAGTGTGCCATCTGGCTTCGCCTTGCCGACTACAGCAAGACCGAAAACGCCGTTTCCGAGAGCATAGATCTTAGAGTCGTTCACAGGCCCTTCAATTGTACCAGCAGTATGTTTGCTAAAATATCGTTAGCTGCAGTGCACTTGAGATGATAGTGCGGACCAACCTCTTCTCAAAGTTGTATGGAGATCCAACGACTATGTTTGTAGTACCATCTTCATTCGACTTCAGCAGTAATATGGTCTCATCATCAAGCCATGTAGGCTCGCTGAAGGATGCATCGTCCGTCACGAGACTAGTTTGCTGGGTTGCAGCGTCCAGAATACGGATTTCAGATTTCTTTGAATGTTCAGAGAAGCTGTACGTCGAGACTGAGTACAAAACTTTCGATGCATCGGAATTTGGAACGCCCCCAGAGCGGCGTGGTGCTTCTAAGAGCACCTCGGGTGTGAATTTGGCGGCTCTGATCGTCATACTGGTGTTGGCTTTGAGAGAGGCTACCTCTGTAAGATATTAGTTGGATCTTGAGGATGATGCAATTCCCAGCTCCAGATTGTGTGCTATTCTGTTGAGCTCACTATGCAGCTACAAGGTCTTTAGGTGCTTGATAAGCTTCAGAAGCGGTGTAGACTCAGCTCCATGGATGACGAGCATATATCCAAACTCGATGTTGGGCAAGAACAAATTCATCGCGTTATCAGTCAGATAACTGGCTAACGAACGCGAATAGCTTTTGCTCATGGCCCAATGTCTCTTGCTGTCAAACTCCATAGCCCCATAGAAGCAACGACCTGGGACACCCGCCACGTACGAAGGAAGTATACGGATCGATAAGGAAGGTTCAGAATAGCGACTTACCAATTCAACAGATTCCCTCAGAAGACTGACAATGACTTTGCGCGACTCGTGGGTGATTGTATTAGACGTGAAGCAATATATGGAAGAGGGAGCACCGTGGTAGATGTCTCAAGATCGACCTAAGCGGATGTGGTTGGCTGATCCCCTCACGCCAGCCACCCCACCGGCTAGCGTCGCTCTTTGTGTCATCACTCACCGACGTTTGCATTGCCCCGCCTATGATATTTGTCCGATGTCCAACAACCCCGATCGCTTGGTAAATGCGAATCTCAGCTGCCCGCGGATCAACATGAACTATATAATATAACCAGTTCAAAAAATGTCCAAAAACAAGTCCAGGGACAATAAAGTCCTGTGGCGCAGTGGTAGCGCGCCGTTCTTATAAGATTCGTCAGACTCTTATGACCTCATCAAGGTTATGCGGATGCCGTGGGTTCGAAGTACGTGATTTCCATATGCAATAATTCGATTTCCTGTACTAACAACTCTCCCAGCCCCACCAGGACTAGAGATTATTCTCCTTTTTTTGCACTTTTGTGTGTCCAGTATGCTCTATCTCGCCCAGTCTGCCTGTCAAGGTCCCGCCTTTTTGTACGCGTGGTTGTCCTGACACGATGAGGTTTTTTTTTACACCCCTTAACGCCCACTGCTTTTAGGGCGCTATGTGGATTTAACGCTCTCCATGCAGTCATGTAAATAACATAATACGATCTGATACTACTTCTTGAGGGTTTGATAGTCACACCAGTTAGGCCTACCGATATGATTTCGCACATCGCACCCTTCGTCAAAATTGCTATGCAAGCTAGTATCCTTTCTGTTCACACTCGCAAGAACAAGCAAGGTCTAGGAGTTACATGAAAATAAAAGAGCCGAAGCTAAATCATCTTACCTAGCTAAGATGAACGAGTATCGCGACTGCAGAAGCCGAAGGACCATCTAGCTAATGAACTAATACCTAGGTATAGACACATGACTAACTACAAGATCACGAAGAGGCACGCCTTCGTAGCATTTTCCAGCTTTACAAATCGACTCTTTCCTCCCATAAAAGCACTTCCATTTAGTCAACCCTAGACCGCAAGTGCTGGCATACGGGCTCAACAGCATCTTCTTCGCAGCCACCTCGAATGAAACATTTACCTTCTTCTCACACGCATATTGCAGCGTCAGCTCAACCAGCCGCCTCTCCAAGCCCGTCCTATAGTACCCTTGACTATCTACGACGATCCTCTGCAGTCCATCTAACATCCTGAGCGCCCGCTTTACCATCATTGATGACCCTCTCATTGACCCAGCCGATTGTACGTACTCCTGGATTGCTAATCGCGCAGTGGGCCATCGGATCTTCAGCGTGCGGATGGAAGATATCCGAGTGGGTGAGAGGAGGTTTAGAACAACGAGAAGATCCAACATGTTATGGCAATGGATAGTGTTGCAGGAGAAAGGGAGTAAGTGAGTCTCCAGATAGAATTGTCGCGATGTGAAAAGAGCGGCGAAGGGACTGGTTAGTATGTTTCGCCTCTTGGTCTCCTTATTAATGAGAGGGCTGCTTGGAACGAGCATGTCGTTGTCGCCGATGTCAGCGCCCATGGCTTCTTCAGTTCCAGTCTTCTTGTCTTCTTCAGGCTCGACGAAAAGCCTTTGCATGAGTGTGGAGTCCCATGGGAGCAGTTCGATGGTCTCACCCGTACTGAACACATACTCGTAGATGCGCTTGCGGATGCCGATCGGTAGGCGTAGAAGCGGCGAGTCTGTAGAGTTCTTTACACAGAGATCCAACATCTTCTGCGTGAGCTCTAGCTTTTCGGCTTGTGGTTCGTGCTTCTTGGGCTTGAAGCGGATGTTAGGTCGCGGGTCCAGAGGCGGTGTTGAACCTGGTCTTGTCATGTTGGTTGTTGTATTGGAGAGGCTGTGGTGCTAACAGTGAGACTGAACTTGTCTTTTGTGCGTTAAGTGAGATGTGGTGTTGGAAATAGAAATAGTTGGATAAGCTTTTATGTGAGGGAGTGGTGCGTATCGTGGTTGTGATGAACTATGGATTCGGGTTGTAGTGAGAGGGAACCTTGTTAGCAAGGACATGGGCAGATAAAGTGAGGATGGTCGCACCGAGTGCGTGCGACGTGAGACACAATTCAACAATCCATACAGACAGCGCTCGTATGATCATGTCTCAGGTTTACTTCACCCATGGTCCACCGTCATCACGAACCGTGTCAGCGAATCGCAGAGAGTCGAAGTCCAAAATCTACTATCGACGCGAAAGCCGTTAACGAGGATACCAAAATAATGTATTAAAATGTTCCGAAGAAAGAGAACTCGCTGTTCCAAACCCGCTAAACACACCATGGTATACGCTACGCCGTCATTATGTACCCTGGGCCGCAACCGCAACCCAAACAGTCATGTACCCGTTCATAATCTCATTATTAACCCGCGTCTAGCCAGACGCCAATTGTATTAAACAGCCAAAGCATTCCCTACTTGCCCTTTACCGCCAAATTTGCCATTTCTTCTTGCGCTTCGGTACAACAAAGCTTTCCTGGCTCATCTCCTGCTCCTGCCCATTGGGGCTCTCCTCGTCTTCGTCGGCGCTATCAAAACTGTCTTCATCATCTTCGTACCTGCCTCCACCGAGGTACTTTGCTCCAACCCCAGCACTGCCATTCCGTTGTGGGTAGGCCGGGTAGGAAGAAGTACGGTCGTAACCGCCTCGTTGTGGTTGTGCAGCATAGTCTGCACGTTGAACCGGTTTTTCGGTATACTCCGGATCCACGACATGCCTGGGTGCTATGGCAGGATGAGTCTTCCCATCTCGGCCACCGCTGGTGAAGTAGTCACCGCCTGCTGTGTCTTGTCTGGCTTGAAGGCCCCCTCCATCTCGGGAGTAAGGCGAGTTCGGACCGCCACCGACGATCGCTGGATGTGGCGGGTATGATTCACGCTTCGTTTTCTTTTGCGAAGGTGTATGAGCGAGGACATGTGCATCATGCTCCCACTTCTTGTCGTGTGAGTGTTGGTTCAAGATACCGCCCATGGACCTCCTCTCGACTTTCGGCTCTACCTCTGGGGAGGGCGCAGGCATTTGTGACTTGTGAGACGAGTTATAGGTAGGCTGCTTGCGTGTGGAGGCGGAGCGGGATGGCACCACTGTCGTTTGAGTCGTAGTCTGGGTAACGGAAGGGGGTACCGGCTGGCTGACGTGCCGTTTTGCGGCTACGTTCTCCCAAGCAGAGGCTCTGGATGAAGTACCCGCAGCTGCATCCATGCTTCGCCGTCCATAGCTTTGTGGAGCGAGGTCGCGAGTGGTTCCATTCGTCTGGGTCGGAGCTACATTTGCAGCTGTATTAGCATGGAAGCCTGAGCTAAGACGATTCTCACGAGCAGCAGGAACGGTGGGAGCGACAGCAGCAGACTCAGAGTCACGCCTCTTGCCGGATCCAAAACCTGGCATGATTATCCGAGGCCCGACCTTGTACCTTTGCCGTGTGCGCTCTTCTTCGTCCTCACTAGACATCTCTCCAAGTTCGCTTCC
Organism: Alternaria atra; assembly: GCF_907166805.1. NCBI lineage: Eukaryota > Fungi > Ascomycota > Dothideomycetes > Pleosporales > Pleosporaceae > Alternaria > Alternaria atra. The sequence continues at coordinate 1,525,996 of NW_025091326.1, read as the reverse complement.
GCTCTCGCTGCCCGAGATGGAGTTTCCATCATCGCCGATCGTGGCCTTGTGCTTTCCACCAAAAGCACCGAAGAAACCACGGGACTTGGTCCTTTCTTTCTCGACAACGCCATCCTCAGGCTCGACATAAGTAAGGGCTGGTACGAGTAGTCTATATGGTGTTGTGATACCTGCCGGATCATGCTGTGATACTTCGACGTTGAGACAAATGTCAAGTCCGCCCTCGAGGTTGATGAATTGGCCGTGGTGTTGCGCACTCTTCTTAGTCAGCACGCTAGGACGGCGGTGAAAGTTGGAAGGCCGATCCTGTGACACACTGTGCCGGCTTAGAGGAGGCGTTGCACTCTCGGGTGTCTCTGGACGGGCGGCGTCCACTGATGCACGGCGACGGAAGAGCGATGTCAAAGAGTTGCGTCGCGAACGAGCGGGTCTCTCTGGCTCAGATCGATCAGGCGAGAATGACGACTGTGGTTGATGGTGGCTGATCTGCCCTTCATCGGCAGCGGCGTATGCAGGGTTGTTACGATAAGACAGAGGCGGTCCGCGGCCTCTTACTGAAGGTCTTCTCTGCTGACCACTGAGTCTTCTCACCAGCTGCCCTGGTGCAAAGTCTGACATTGATCTTCCCATACGCGGTCCGTTCGTCGGAGTCATGGGCGGCGATGGTGTTCCTGGTGGCGAAGATCCTGGCTTGTACTCTCGAATGCTGCACCAGTTTCGGTGGGGTAGCAGATGGGTGTTGTTCCTCTTTTTACCGTCAACGCCATGAGTGAAGAGGGGTATCATGTCTTCGTCCGTTTCTGAATCGAGATGATGGATCTTGTTGCGCTTATTGATGATATCTGCCATCACATCTGGAGGCGGGGTGTTGACTATGGCGGAAGACACAATGTTTGGCATGTATCTGTGATCCTTGTCCTTGGGAACGTTCAGTTTCTTGTTGCTGTAGAACTGACCGACAGCTGCCAGATGAACGTCACCACCAAGTATGGTAACGCGCACAGATTTGGTCGAAGCAATATGTTGCAGTTCCTTGATGAACCAATTGCGCTCTTCCTTATGGTGCTTGGCTGTCCAATGGTCATCTAGGTCGTCCAAAATCTCAACCCCTCCATCGAACTTGTTGACAAAGTTGCCCAGCATCCCCGCACGACCGAGAGCCTTCAGAGGATCCATAAGCCTGCTCGTAAGAATATTTTCGAGGAAGTTCAAGCGGGGGTAGGCGATGGGTACGCCAAGAAGCACAATCAAGTGCTTAGTTTCACCCTTGATTATCTCATCTTCGAGACGATCGAAAATGATGTCGTAGGAGTCCTCAGTGAGGATCTCATCCCGCTGTCGCTCTGTACGGCAGTCGAGACCAAGGAAGGCTACCTGTCGACCAAGTTGCATGAAGACGCTACGAGAGCGCTCTTTTATGTATGGACCTGGGCTCTTTCCCAGTAACCAAGACGGTTCGGTCTTGTCGGTTTCGGCTGGAACGGACTGATGCTGGAAGAGCATGTAGTATTTGAAAGCAATAGCACCAACACCAGTGAATACTGGTGTTTGCATGAAGTGATGAGGATATGATCCGAAGCCGTCGATGATGTCGTGGTCATCCCAGATATTAACCATCGGAATTTGTGAGTTGGCCATTCCGAAAAGACCCTGCGAGAACCACATCGCGTATCGATCAAGGTAAAACTGCTCAAGCTCATTCTGCATCTCTTCGGAGAATGGCTGGTGGTGCTTGTGCATGGGATTCCTGTTTTCGGTCCACTGTCTGAACAAGGTTGTCTCCCTCATTGCAGCGTCGTTGTAGATCTGATCACCTCCACCGATCATTACATGGAAAGGGCGCGTCTGGTGCGTGTTCAGTACATCGCGCCACAGCGGATCTGGACCAGAGAACTCATTCGAGTCAACAGTGGCCGAGAAACCGTTGCAGCTGTGGAACATGATGTTCATAGACTCTCCCTTGGCTGGAACCCAGAAACCGATGGCAGGGCCTTGGTTAATCTTGTACGCGATACGTGTTTGGCTACTGCCAAGTTCGACTTCGATGTTGAAGCGCCAAAAGGTCACGCCTCGCTCAGCGTACAGGCGAACACCAGGAAAATCACGAACCTTCCCCAGCTTCTCACCGTCCTTCTTGTGAATGCGGGTGGACTTAGCACCCGATCCGTTGCTTGTGTTTCGGGTCTGAGAGAATAAGCCAGTGTCGTCTTCAACTCGCGATAGGTCCTCATTCTCCGCGAGTTCATCAACCGGCTTGACGTATAGTGTCTTGCCAGTACGTGACACTTTGATCTGACCTTCGATGGGATCGACATAGGATGGATCCAGCTGATCCTGACTGATCTCTTCCGGTGGAGGAGGAAGTATGTCCATTGGCTGCTTGAATAACCTTAACGTCGGCGGCTTAGAATACGAAGAAGAGGCATCAACAGTCACAATCATGATGCTGCCTCGCCAAATCTCACGCTCCCTCCCTGGTACGCTACGATCTCTTCGGAGACCGGTGTAACGCAAGAGTGGCCCGCACTTCAGGTACAGTGGTGGATTGAAAGCAGTTGGTGTGGAGGTGTCGTCAGCATAGCCATCGTATGTTGGCTCCGCATATCCACTGGAGCGTCTTCGTCGGGAAGCCTTGCTTTCTTCCCACCACGCTTTGTTGCCACTGTTGGCTTTGACCGGAGCGTCCAGATCTAGATCATCAGCAGTCAGAAGACCGATCGGTGCACTTCTCCACTCCTCGAGCATAGGAGCGGGTGTATACGTCCTCTCTGGCTCATTGTGGCGGCTGAAGCGGTGACGTTGTTTTAGTTCGGGATCATGCTGTTCTAGATCTGACTCGGACTCGGAGAACATGACACTTTTGCGGTTGGTTTGAGGGACAGGTGGAATCTGGACGGTCCGAGGAACCGGAGGAATCTTGCGTGGTAGTTGCTGATTTTCGTTTTCTCGTGGTGTTCCTTTGTAGTCAATAGAATCTTGCTGCATCTCCATCTGTGCGGACATGATTCCGCGGCTGTCTCTTCGTCCCTGGCCTCTTTTGCTCTCCGAACGAGACACATCAGACGGTGTTGAAGTATCCCGAACGCCCACCAGACCGAGTCCAGAGGGGCTAGCTACAGCCTTCCTAGGTACGTTCTGTGAAGGAAGTGTACTCCGATCGCTAAAGCTACCAGCTCCCCGTGAACCAGCAGGTTCTTTGCCCTTCAAACTGCTACTTCGCGGAACGGCAACGTCAGTGTGTGGTACCTGCTGATAGCCTGTAGGAACGACTTGTGCCTTCTGCATAGTTATTGGTTGAGCGGACTGAACTGCTCCACCTTGAGCATCTTCGGGATGCCATGGCTCGCTGAGATCATAGGCATAACCATCATCTGATTCCAAGTCGCTCATGGGGGGAGACATGGGAGGAGACATGGGTTTATCCTGTATCGGCATGGATACCTGGCGTCTGCCATTGGTTCTTGGGGCTGAAGCGCTGGACTTTTCCGGTATGGGCACAGAGACAACTCGTTGTTTCTGCGCCGCTTCTTGTTGTTTCTGTGCGGCTTCCCTCGCTCGTCTTGCCCGCATCTCGGCTTCGGCCTTTTCTTGGGCGGCCAATTCTGCCTCCAAAATCCTTGCTCTTCTCTCTTCTTTGCTGATGTCATCCAGCTTTCCTTCCAGCTTCTGAAGGGGCGATCGATCGGGCACAGAGGGTCTGCGCTGAGAGCCGCGTCGCTCGACGGTGCCTGCCAGAGGTTCGACCGGGGCGTATGGTGGTGACCGCAGCTCGTACAATCTATTGGCGGCCGTCTGTATAGTCGCTTGTTGTCTGCTGGGGTTCAATTGAATAGCTGGGTCGCGCGATCGACCGGAACTGGAGCGCGCAGGCACTCTGACGCCTTTGGCATATGGATCTCTGTAGGAAGAGGGTGGCGCACGAGGTACTTCTGGAGCAGCCGGCACAGATTCGCTTGTTGCGCCTGTCGTCGGAGGCGGTATATGCCTGCTATTCCGCCGCCTATGCCCGCTGCTAATGGTAACATTGCCGTTCAAGGGCACTGTTGCGACAGGGCGCGTAGTGTTGCTGGGTATGGAGCTGGACATGTCGGGCTCTGGTGGGGACGCGCCTGCGGGCTGCGCATCAGCTGGGCGGCGATAGGAATTGCGCTTTTGCGGGTTGGCGTCTGGAGCTTTGAGTAGAGTAGGATTGACGGCCCGCGATGCGTGGGAGCCGCTGTTCCTACTGTTTTCCATGATGCGACGAGATCATGGGATCGGTCGTGGTAGTGGTGAAGCAGGCGGGGCGTATCACCGTCTTGTGGGAGCTGGGACGAAACTAGGTCGGGCGCATCTACGTAGCTACGTTACACTATCACACCAAGTCTTAGAAGGAAAGTCCTCAATTGCTGTCCTTTGTGGTGGTAGCTACCTAAGAATGTCGAATGCGGAGATGCGGCGGAGGTGTGCTAGGATGTGCAATAGGTGAAGATCTAAGGTACAACGGGGCGCAATGACGATGATCGGTCGCGGGAAAATAAGAGGATACTATGTACAAGGGAATAAGAAGAGTGGTACGCATGCAGGGAAGGAGCAGTTATCCATGGCCAGCGCATGTCAGAAAGGTGGTGGCGGGCGCGGTAAAGGTGGCTGGGTGGTTGACTGCAAGATCTTGGACTGGACAGGCATCCTCCACACAGCTCGCACACCCACGCCAGGGCAGGTGCGGCCACTAGGGCCACAAGGGGAAGGCGCATTCGGGGGTTTATGGTTGGCATGGGAAGAAGCCACGGTCGACTCGCGGAAAGTCAAACATCAACGTTTCACGCATCTCTCAGACTTGACCAAAGTGGCTCCAAGTGAATTCTTCTTCCTCTGTTCTTGCTACACTTGTATTGTTCACCACGGCGCACATCACTCGGCGCGCGCATACGGCCTCCGTCCACTCTAATACCCTGTCGTCGTAATCAGTCTCCTCAATAAGCTGAACACCTACCCTTTCAACTCGCCCGACCACAGTATTCTCACCACCCACCCATACTTCCCTACGCGGGAATACGGTCGCCTACTACCAGGGCACACCCGACAACTGTTTACGATACATGATCGCAGCCGGCTGCACTTGATATCCTTTAGGCGTCTTCGCCATGCGCATTCACTTTTGGAGCCTGCTCACAGCGGCGACACTTGCTACAGCCGGAAAGCATCTGCCGCCCCGCAACTACTCGAGCCACGACTACTATGCCATTCACATTTCCCCATCCGCATCGCCATCAGACCTCGCCGCGCATCTTGGCCTGACGTACGAGGGTCCATTTGGGACGCTCGAGGATCATCATGTCTTCAAGGCCCCTAAACATGGAAACGATATCGTAGACGACGCACAACAAGAACTGAAGAGGAGGCGGCGGAAAAGAGAAATCGGTCTCGAGTACCACCCTCTCGACAGCATCCACTTCACCCAAAAGCAGAAGATCAAGGCGCGGCATTGGAAGCGCAGCGTGATACCCGATCGGCCAGATAGAGCCCCGCCCGTCACCCCTGCCATTCAAGCCCAGCGCGAAGTTGCGAGCAAGCTACAGATCAAGGACCCCATCTTCGAGGAGCAATGGCACATCTTCAATGTAAAGACACTCGGCAATGACATTAATGTTACAGGTGTGTGGATGCAGGGCATCACAGGTGAAGGCGTCACCGCATGCGTTGTTGACGATGGCCTGGATTATACCAGCAACGACCTCAAGGACAATTTCTTCGCCGAAGGCTCCCACGATTACAACGACCATGAAGACCTACCCACCCCAAAGCTCTCCGACGACCGACACGGTACACGATGCGCTGGAGAAATTGCTGCAGGAAGGAACGACGCCTGTGGTGTCGGACTTGCCTACGATGCGAAGATCTCAGGTGTGCGCATTCTTTCGGGCGATATTACAGATCTTGACGAGGCCCTCGCGATAAACTACGAGATGCAGAAGAATGACATCTACTCATGCTCGTGGGGTCCACCAGATGATGGTAAGACCATGCAAGCTCCAGGCATTCTTATCGAAAAAGCCATGGTTACTGCTGTCCAGCAAGGTCGTGGTGGAAAGGGATCCATCTATGTCTTTGCGGCAGGCAACGGTGCTGGGAGCGACGACAACTGCAACTTTGACGGCTACACCAACAGCATTTACAGTATCACCGTCGGCGCCATCGATCAGAATAACGGACACCCGTACTACTCCGAAGCCTGCTCCGCACAACTAGTTGTGACATACAGTAGCGGTGGCGGCGATGCCATCCATACAACAGACGTCGGCGCAAACAAGTGCACCAACCAGCACGGGGGTACATCGGCTGCCGGACCTATTGGTGTAGGAGTATTCGCTCTTGCGCTCCAGGCCCGTCCTGAGTTGACTTGGCGCGACATGCAATGGCTCACTGTCATGACAGCTGTTCCGTTCGATACGCCCAGTGACTGGACCAAGACCTCGATCGACCGCATGTACAGCCATCAATTTGGATACGGAAAGCTCGATGCTTACGCGATCGTTGAGAAGGCGAAGGAATGGGAGCTCGTCAAACCCCAAGCTTGGTTTTACTCGCCATGGATGCACGTGAAGAAGGCGATTCCCGAAGGCAATCAAGGTCTCGCCAGTGTCTTCGAAGTCAAGGAAGACATGCTCAAGAACGCCAACTTCGCTCGCGTTGAGCATATCACTCTCACCATGAACGTAGAGCACACGCGCCGCGGCGATCTCAGTGTTGAACTCCGATCTCCAAGCGGCATGATCTCGCATCTCTCCACTGCACGCAGCGGCGACGATGCGCCCTACGGTTACGTTGGCTGGACCTTCATGTCCGTCGCTCACTGGGGTGAAGACGCCATTGGCAACTGGACCGTCATCGTCAAAGACGTCAAACCCGGTAACGCTAAGACGGGTACTTTCACTGACTGGAAGCTCCGCCTCTGGGGCGAATGTATCGACGCCTCTAAAGCCAAACTCCGCCCTATTCCTGACGAACACGAAGACGACGACCACGATAAGATTGATGATCATCCGGCGCATACCACCAGTGTTACCATACCCCCTGGTACCACACCTACTATGACATCTATCCCCGATGACCACCCTGATCGTCCCGTGAACCAGAAACCTTCTCAAACACCGGCTAACGGTGGTGTACAGACGACGACTTCGGCAACTGCAAGCGCAAGTGCCACGGCGTCTGCTGCTCCATCTGAGAACTTCCTCCCCAACCCCTTCCCATCCTTTGGCGTGTCGAAACGCACGCAAGTCTGGATATACGGTGCTCTTGCCTTGATTATCGTTTTCGTTGCTGGTCTTTGTACCTATCTCTTCATCGCTAGGCGCAAGCGCATGAAGGAATCACGCGATGCGTACGAATTCGAAGTGTTGGATGACAATGAGGATAGGGACGATGCGGGCTTACTTTCTGGTGCTACCGGTAGGAAGAAGCGCGCTAAGAGGGGTGGAGAGTTGTATGATGCTTTTGCTGGCGAGTCTGACGAAGACTTGCTGAGTGATGATGAGGGCGACGAGGGCCCGTATCGGGATCAGGATAGATACAACGAGAAGTATGCACAGGATGAGGCAAGTGACGACGAGGGCAGTGGCAGTGGAGCAAGCTCGGCGGGGAAGAGGCAGTAGGAACGTCTTCGTCTCTAGCCTTCAGTGTTTTTGTATAGTGGTTTTATGCGAATCAGATCATTGGGCGGCGTCTATTTTGCTTAAGAAATACGTTACCTGAGTATCATTTCAGTGATGCCCACGAAAGTAGATGTGTAAGGAATTGGTTGTTATCGGACCAAGATAGATTATGAGAAATTGGGGGTATCATATTTGCGCGCGTAACTTTTCCCAAACTTGAAAAAATCTAAGCAACCTTCCTTCCCACATTGCCTACTCCCCTTCCTACAACGCTAACGACGATTTCTTCCTTCTCACCACCTGCCTCCCTGAAGCCCCATGCGCTGCCTCCGAAGACCTTGGAATCCCGCGCGAGTTGTATGATTTCCTCGCTGCCTAGTATATCCTTGCCCAGCGCCACTCTGCCTACATCCTCGCTACCCATGGCCATGAGCATGAGAACTGTGGGCGCTGCCACATTCTCCACACATCCTCCTTGTGATATCTTTTCGAGAAGCTGGTATGCGCACTGCTTGCCAATCTCATCTGCGGGCACGCCGCCGTCGGGTGGTGAGCATACGTCGGCCGAGTATATGCATCCGGTGCTGGTCTCCGCAACCAGGCTGATTCCGAAACCCACTGCGCCTTTGACTTTTCCACTAGAGTGACCTTTGGCAGTTGTCGGTATTAAGGGAGCGGCGCTTGCATCGGAGAAGATGTATGTATCCGGGACGAACTTGTTGAGAATACCTCTTGCAGTGAAAGTCATGCGCTCGTTGTTGCTTTTCGGTACCTCGACGCAGTACGCTACACCTCTGATCTTCTTGACCCTTCCTGGGTTCAGCAGATGTAGCGTCTTTGGTAGACGAACCTGGTGGTTAAACACCAGCTGTACCTCGCCTCCCGCACCTTTCCCTCCTGCAGGTGCAGAAGAGCGCTTGAGGATGCGCAACTCGATATTCCGCTCGATAGCAAAGTTTTTGTACAGTGGGAGGATGGCTGTGCGAACTGTGTCTGCGGAGATGTCGCCAGCGATTGTGGATGCTGTAACGCAGCCTTCACCGTAGAAGATGACGTTCATGTTTCCCTTGCTGAAAGGCGCAAGAACGCATAGCGGAACTAGCCACCAGCTCACACCCCTCTTTCGGCACTCTGCTGGTATCTCATGCCTGATTACGCCTCCGCTGGCTCCTAGTCCCTCGGCGCTTCCGGTGATCAGACCGGGTCTGTAGACCAATGTCGTACCCGTCATGCTGAACTGGATCTGCGAGCCATTTGTAACCGAGTCGAGCAGGCGAATGAAGTTGGTTTCATGGCGTGTTAAGCCGGGTGTGGTTGAAGAAGAGCGAATTTGCGAGATACGGACAGGTCGACCAGTGAGTGTTGCCAGGAGAAGGCGCGAAATCATGTGCCGGTGACCGGTGAAGTTCAACGGCTGCTGCAGCGCTTCGTCTAGAGCCATCGTGAGGGTTTGTTGAGGAGGTTCGTGGTGCTTGCGAGGGTTTGCGACGGAGTTAGATTGCCCATGGAACTTTTTTTGGCGGAGCTCGGGCGGTATCGATAAGACTAGCGTGAACGCGGTGTTCGCGTCGTCCACGGGTGGAACATCCGAGGGCGCGTTGCATCAACTCGAATCTTTGCTGGTACGACACCGCTTTCACGTGCATCAACATCGCTTTTACTTCGACAACTTTCTGCATCTTTGCCTTTCGTTGAATTTGCATTGTCAATGCGCGGCAATGGTAACATTAAGTAGGCAAACGCCTAAATTGTTAAAGAGCATTGGCGGAAAGCGACATGCGGGTGAGGAGGACCACGAAGAACCGGCTCCCAAGAGACGAGCGAACGGCGACACTTCCCCAATAAAGAATCCAGGAGAAACCGATATCAACGCCGAACCTCTGTCGACCGACGACGAATCGCACCCTTCCCCACGGCGGCCAGCCAAGCCCTCGCAACCAGATATACCTACATCAAACAGTGCTGAGATTCTAGGTCTAAGGAGACCTCAGAGGAAGCCCGGTGGGAAGAACAAGCTTGAAGCAATACGTCCACCCGCAAGAGGGGCCTATCAGAATGGTCAAGCGCATAAAACGACAAGAGGGCTCAACGAGAGTAAAGAAAGTACCCCTGCGTCCTCTGCAAAATCAGCCAGCGATGGCCCAATCGAGTGGAGTATGGAACATCTTTCTCAGAAGAACAACAAGAATGGCAAAGGTTATGGTTCCAAGACCAAGAACATACATGCACCACCCGTGAAGAAGTTCGGCAAAACAGCGTCCGGGAGTACTGCGCAAACCAATCGAATAAAGAACAACCCGCAGAAAGGCACATCACAAGCCGATGCTCAGAGTGACGGAAATATCTCTGGTATAGACGATGTAGAGCTCTTTGCGCTCCCGGAAGACAGTGACAGACAACAAAAGATGAATGATCTAGGACTACGTAAAGTGGAAAAGAAAGTGAAGGGCACAAAAGGCGCAAGCGGCAGCGCTACGCCTACCGCGTTCGACGACGACGAGTTGGACAGAGAACTAGGAATCAAATCGAAGAGCCCAACGTCGCTGAAAGCAGAGAAGGCCGCCAGAACCGCCCACCTTATGAACCAGCTTAGCAGTTGGAAGGAAAATCAAGGACCATCGTCCTCGCAACCAGATTCCAGCGCACCACAAGAGGCCCTTGACGACATTGATAGCTACATGAGCAAACTTCCGCAAGTAGAAGAGGAGGGCTCGCGATGCTTGTTATGTTCGAAGTCCGTCGAGCAGGAGGACTACTGGGACTTCTGGAAAGGCAAGGAGAAGACGGTCAAGAACAAATCTGCGTTCTGCCATACACACAAGAAGAAGTCAGCACAGAAGGAATACACGCAAAAGGGGTACCCTGACATCGACTGGAAAGCGCTTCCTAGGCGAATACGTAGATATAAGACGACTCTATCGCAGATACTCAACAACAGCCAGTCTAGTATACACAGAGACCGTTACGAGCCATTGGCGCTGACTGGGAAAGCAGCTGCCGTACCCTCGCGGCGAACAGATCTAGCGGAAGATGTTCAGGAGGAACTGGAATCATATGCTCTTGACGAGAAAGCCGCGTACCCAGGTTACTATGGTTCTCACGGTCGTCGCGTCATCACAGAGAGCGTGATGGATACTCTGAAGGTCGACATCAAGAATTGCAAAGATCGCGTTGTGCAAGCATCTGGTATCGCGGCCTTTGTACAGGCTGTGATGGTTCCAGAGGCGGCTATACTGTTGATCATGGATGACTGTGCTGTCGACAGGGAGGAGGCGGATAAGATTAGGGAGAAGACGTGTGATATGGGTCTCCTGTTGAATGAGGAGATTGAGGACGAGCTGGAAAGGCAAGACGACAGCGATGACGAGAACGAGTACCAGTATAAGTGATGGCAGGTGAAGATTTTGGACCTTGCCAGGTTTGTCGCGAGCGTTGTTTCCTCCTATGCTTTGCGTTCTCGTCGGCTTCGGCCAGATGTTGCTGCGTATTCTGATACCCAATACTATTCTACGCTGCTTGCATCGCGCGTAGTTCATTCCATTGCACCCGCATCACGCTTTCGTATTCTCACAGTAAGTATTTCCTCTCTAAAAATAATTTGAGAACCCTAAGCGACCAATCCCTCCCCTCACTCGTAAGCAATATTGGTCTACCACCACCTTCGTTCTCCCTAACCTGAGTCCTCGGCGGCTCTGATCGTAGTTTCCAGGATCGCTTCCCGAATGCCTCACCACCGTGCCTTGAACACAGGGGTTCTGTTTAGACCCAGACATTCCGGTATATATCATGTACTTGTTTATTGTCAATCACCTTCGTCACCACCACACACGATTAGCGCAACGCAACGCTTGGCATTGCGTCTATATAAATATTCTCCCCTGTCCGCATAACACGTTCTTCATATGGCGTCTTTGCGCCTCTCCAAAAGACTGAGTGGCGTAAGTATGGCGTTGTTTCAACAAAAAAATCGAAGGCCTCGATTAATGTCTACGTCCCTTCTTCCCTGTTCAAAACACCATTGACAGACGCACATGTTCACACGTCTTCAAAAGCAACTCCGAGGCATCGTATGGGCTGTAAACGTCGGACCTACCAAACGACATGCATCCGGCGAAGGTGTATGGCTAGGCGAATTAGTACAATTGCTACTTCTATCGGACCAACAAGCGACGTCGTCTGTCGCTGCATCTGCCCGGGAATGCTTTAATATAAAAGTAGAAGTCAAGGACTGAGGACTGAGGACATGGGTACGTTGGTACATTGTTTTAAAACGCAATATCAGCCAGACATGTAAGGTAATTTCCGTCATTGCGTCTTCGTATCGCGGTGCAGAAGAAAGAAAGACTGGGCCATCAGTTGTGTGCACCAAAGGTTTTGTAGCTGGTATTCCAAAGCATTTCCTCTGGCAGCGGGATGTAAATGTTTTTTGTAATTTGACAGCAACAGCCCATAGTTGCGGAGACATTATCATCTGCTGAAGACCGGGAAGACTGGCACATGCTAGATTTGCCTTTGTCTTTTGGTTATCAAGAGGAGTGGCCTTGGAAGGGTCGCACTGATAGTTCTAATATATATACATTGGAATGATAGACCATGGACGGTCATATAAGACAAGAAGTAATTTGGAGTTTGTGAGGTGGAAAAGTTTGAGTACTCCACATGCGCTACTTGGTTCTTGTTTTCAATGTACATGTTGTTTCTCCGAGACCGGAGGGAACATGACGGGTGCAACGACGGTTTTTAAGAGGCCAGCATCAGGGGGTCGAGACAGAGTTGTCATGTCGGATAAGCTATTTTCCAGTCAAGCTCAGTCTTGAAAAACTCAAGAGCAGTCCAAACATAGACTCTCGCTTGTTGTTTTGATAAAGCGCAGAGCCAAACCCAGACATGAGTGGGCACCTAGACATTTTCGGTTTGGGAGAACGACAGGTAAGATAACAAGTCATAACGTGAATGTTATCTTTTTTATGGAAAGACAAGGAACCGGAAGACGACATCGTCAGGCCGTTTTCTAATTTTAAGTTGGGAAGAACACGGAGAAATGATATGCCAGTTGGACGCGCAGGTTTTGAACCTAAAATAAATGTTGTAGGAGGAAGTAAGGCGAGCGAACAGAGACATTTATACATGCGTAGCGACTGCGTTTATAGTGACATGCAACGGGTATATTTCATTTCGACTCACCAGCCACTTTCATGAGCGCTTCTCCAACACGCTTTCCCTATATGCTTTTGTAGCTTCCAATTTGCGCCGTTCCCTTGTTGACTCCAATGTATGCTATACAACCAATTGTCTACCCATCGAGCACGCCGCTCTCCTTGAGAGACCGGAAAAGCTCCGGTTCCAGGAACTTGCTAATTGTGACATCCTCCGCAAGACCCTTCCTCCTTCTTGTCTTGAGCACGAAATCGCGTGCCAGTTGTTGTGCAGTTGCGGGCTCGAGCGGCCGGGTTGTGATGTCTTTGTCAAGAGGATCGCCGGGAACGATGGACCAGCGGTCGAAGACGAGAGAGAGGGAAACTTGGCCTTGGGTGTGAATCTACGTGAAGTCAGTACATGTACTCTAGGTCATGTCAGTGGATATGGAATCTGTGTACGTACCCTAAGATCGGTCTCGAAACCGAAAGAATCGATGACCGGAATAAGACCACGGACGTTGTAGAGCGGAGTACCCGCAATGGGCCCATCCTGCAGGACGTGTCCTCTCCTACGTGCTAAGACTGTGTACAAGCTGCTCTTGGTGTCTGCAGGACCGGTCATGCTGCAAGAATATACCGGCTCCATCAGCCTAGGACTCGCCATCAGGAAACTGGAGTAACAAGCTCGCCGACTCGTAGGGATGATCTGGCCACCTCCACGGAAGATGGCTTCTGGCGCAAGCTCAACATCGGTGATGCGGAACTTTGTGTTGCGAATTGGCTCTTCGCAGAGCGGGCCTTCTCGGGTAGCCCAGCTGAAACCCTGTCGAAGTGTGTCCCGGACTGAACGCAGAGTCTTGCCGTCGACCTCTGAGGGAAGTGTGTCGTTTTGTAGGATGTTGGCACCCATATCGTCGGGCCCGAAAGCCCAGATGTTGCGTGAAGCGAGCAAGTCGTATCCGTAGTTCTCTTCGAAGAACTTTCCAACTACTCTGACGGGATCCTTGATGTTGACCTTTCCAGCCTCGATGTCTTCCGCGATACCTGGGTCTAGCGGCTCGGCAATCATGGTAAGCTTGTTCTTCTTGTTCGGCGTGAGCGCGTAGCATTTGATGGCCGACATCTCAACGACCGTCTCACAGAATCTTGTGACGGGATCTGACACCTTGATCTCCATGTCAGCGTATAACCGACGGAGATCGTGTAGGACACAGTCCATGTATAGCTCGCCAGTACCGAGAACAACGTGCTCTCCCGATTCTTCGACCTTGGTTGTGATGAGCGGATATGACTTGTTGATCTTGCGCAGACCGTCAAGCATCTTGGGTAGTTCGGAGGGGTTTATGGGCTCGACGGCGACCTTGAATACGGATTCGAAGAAGTGGCGGATGGGTCGGAAGATGTAAGCGTCTTCGTCTTCGGGGAGTTTGGTGGCTACAATAGTCGCCGTCTTGACTATCGAGTTGTCGACACCGCCGAGCAGCACCCAGTTACCTGCCGGAACACCACTGACGGGGATGTTGTATCTTGACTGCGCTATCCATGTGTCCGTAACCGTCGCAACGACCATATCTTCTTCATCCTCAATCGTGTAGCCTTCACCAAGTACACGCACCGACTGCGGCGAAGTTGCGGTACCACTCATTACGCGGCCTAGTGCGGTGAACGATTTCGCGTCTGTCGCATTGAAGAGCTTCGTAACGTGTATCACTAGAGGTCCGTTCTGATCGCACCTTTGCATGGCTTCAGCGGTCTTTGTATCCAGTGGTCCAGTGTAGTGTCGTTGTAGTAGTCGCTGTGCTCCTTCTTCAGGCGATGGAACGTGTTGGGTGATCATGTCTACGAAACCCAGAGACGGTCCAAAGTACTGTTGGCATACGAGTCGCATCAGCTCCTTCGCGTCTGTCTTGTATTCGGATGGCTTCAGTCGGATGCCTAGTGTGTCGAGCGTGTCCTTGAGGTCATCCGGGCTCTGGCTAAGTGTGTGTGAGTAGATCTTGTAGACAGGTTCCAGAATCCAATGCACAAAGGACCGTTGTGAGCCCTCCTCCTGCCGCTTGCGACTGAATTTCCGGCTCTCAGGGTTGTAAAAGATGTCGCCCCAAAGTCGCATTGCGAATTTGTCGATATCCAGGCCCTTCATCGGAACGCCGAATCCAGGCAGCTTGGATGGGCCAGGGTAAAAGTCAGAGTACATCTTCGCGAAGGACTGGATGGTGAAGCACCATCGCATGCTGGAGCAAGCGAAAGCGACATTGCCTTTCTCAGGGCTTACCCGTCTGCTCTCGCCGCGTCCCGGGATGGTGTTTTCGATGACCGTGTTGACTTCCTCAATTACGTGCTTGATCTTGAAGTATGCGTCGCTGGGTGGGAGCTTAAGTTCGAGGATCAATCGGTCCATCTTGTTGACTACAAGTGTGAGGGGCAGATCTTCCAGCACCGCGTGCTTTATAATCTGCTCTGTGTTTACTTGGACGCCCTCAACCACGTCCACCACCAAGACTACTCCGTCGACCAGGCGCAATGAGGCGGCAACTTCGTCGGCGAAGTTTACATGTCCAGGGGTGTCGAGAATGTTGAAGAGATGCGACTTCAACTTGGTGTTCTGGAGGACTAGGCTCATGGGTGCGGCCTTGATAGAGAGGCCTCGTTCGCGTTCGAGCACGTGTACGTCGGTGTATCTCAGCTGTTCCTCCCGCTTCTTTCCCCTCTTGTAGTCCAGACGATCTTGGATGTCGTGTGTCTCCATGACCAGCATATCCATGAATGCCGTCTTTCCATGGTGCAAATGTCCAGCGATGGCGATATTTCGTATCTGATCGGGGAAGTTCATCAAATCCGTCAAGAGCTCCCTTGAGTGGTGCACCGGGGGCAAATCTGTCTCTTGAATGGTAAACTTCTTCTGCACTACGGGCGCGATGATGGGCTGCGCCAGCGACTGCGTGTCTTCCTCGTGCACCAATACTTCGACATCTGGGCCATATACGTCGGACGCGGAAGGGTAGTATTGCTTGTCTTCATGGAGGATTACGGCGTTGGATGGCCCTTCGTCCACCTCCATCAATTGCTGATCATTCGTCTCGGGCTCGTCCTCGTCGTCAAGGACATAGGCGTCTGCTGCCTCGCCGGTGCTCTGGACATCGTCGTCGGACTCGGCCTCGCCAATAAAATTTCCGAACCTGTCACAAGTCAGTCGCGTAGTATTTGTGCAGCGAGCGGGGGTGCTCACTCGTCGTAAAGGTCATCCATGGTGGCGGTATGGGTGGGTATATGCGCGGTGATGATGCGCGTCGAGCTCGAAGCTGTCGCAAAAGTTCAGAGGGTGGTTCCGCGGGCTAGCGTTAGGCGGTGAGAGCGGAGGTGCCGGTCAGCCAATGGGCCTTCGAGGCGACGCAGGGACGAGTTCTTACCCTGGCCGCCGTTGTCGCGCCAGGCTAAACTTCAAAAAGATGTCCCTGCTGTAATCGGGGTATTTGTTCAAAGGCACGCCTGTATACCCTCTCTGCACTTTCCACCCGCTTTCTCCCACGTCCAAGATACCCAACATGTCGTCCCTCCCCCCAGTTTACATTGTCTCGGCTGCCCGTACGCCTACGGGCATGTTTTTGGGGTATGTTTTCCAGTGAGAGAGAAGAGGGGCAACGCCAACTCACGCGACAACAGCTCCCTCTCGAGCCTGAGTGCTGTCCAGCTGGGCTCCCACGCCATCAAGGGTACGTAGGCTTGCTATAATTTGAACGGCATATCAGGCTAACAACGCTATGCAGCTGCTGTTGAGCGCGCTGGTATCAAGCCCACCGACGTCGAGGAAGTCTTTGTTGGCAATGTCCTCTCCGCAAAGTACGAAATACACCGAATGTTTCGGGGGATTTATACTGACAAGCCTCTAGCCTTGGTCAGAACCCAGCCCGTCAGTGTGCCATTGGCGCTGGCCTCCCCGAGTCGACCGTCGCAACCACCATCAACAAGGTGTGCGCCTCGTCCATCAAGGCCCTCATTGTTGGCGCGCAGACCATCATAACCGGCAATGCGGACATTGTCGTCGCAGCAGGCACCGAGAGCATGTCCAACACCCCCCACTACCTCCCCAACCTGAGGACCGGCGCCAAGTTCGGAGACCAACCGCTGGTCGACGGTCTGCTGAAGGATGGTCTGACCGACGCATACAAGAAGGAGCATATGGGTCTGCAGGGTGAGGAGTGCGCCGACGACCACGGCTTCTCTCGTGAGGACCAGGATGAATACTGCATCCGCTCCTACAAGAAGGCCAACGCTGCGCACGAGGCTGGCTGGTTCAAGGAGGAAATCGCCCCCATTGAGGTCCCTGTAGGACGCGGCAAGCCTCCGGTCGTTGTTGACCGCGACGACGAGCCCAAGAACGTAAGTCGCCGCCTTTGTCATGTTCACTAATCGGCACTTTCTTACTCATCACTCGCAGTTCAACGAGGCAAAGACCCGCACACTGAGGCCTTCGTTCAAGCCTGGAAACGGAACCGTCACCGCCGCCAACGCTTCACCGCTCTCCGACGGCGCTGCTGCTCTTGTCCTTGCCTCTGAGGAAGCTGTCAAGAAGCACGGCCTCAAGCCCATCGCTAAGATCCTCGGCTGGGGTGACGCTGAGCAAAACCCCTCCAAGTTCACCACTGCTCCTGCGCTCGCCATGCCCAAGGCTCTGAAGCACGCAAAGGTGGAACTCTCCGCTGTCGATGCCTTCGAGATCAACGAGGCCTTCAGTGTCGTTGCCCTCGCTAACATGAAGATCCTTGGTATTCAAGAAGACAAGGTCAACCTGCACGGTGGTGCTGTCGCCCTCGGCCATGCGCTTGGTGCTTCCGGCGCCAGGATCACAACTACATTGCTCGGTGTACTACGGGAGAAGAAGGGCAAGATTGGCTGTGCCGGTATCTGCAACGGTGGTGGTGGTGCCTCTGCCATCGTAGTTGAGTCGATGCAGTAGCTGTCCCATCACATTAATGACGACGCGTAATGCTAGATATGAATCAAGATAATTATACGTACATCACGGGCCAGATCTTTACACCCGCCTGCAACAAGCATATATATTTCCAGAGTTTGGTTAATCGTCTTGAACGAATCATTGGTCGAATAGTTGGTTTCAGACGGGTGGAACACTGCGCTCGCTTCGGAAAGCGCCAACACCTGCGCGCAGCATTGGCCAGCAACCGCTCTCCTTCATCCCAACCTCCATCACCACGCGTTTCAATGCGTCAACAGCGAATCACATTTCGGCAACCACGGCAAATGCCTCAGGCCATCAATAATACCCGTAGTCTCCGCCACGTATCGACAAGGATGTGCGCTTCTGTCTGTTTCAAGCACCTATGTCCGTTCACCAACGGGCCATCCGTCCCATTTCTCATGAAACAGCGCACGTTTGGTTAAACATCCGGGCAGCCTTGCCCAGCGCTATCGATCCCCCATCATACGTGCCTGACTGGTTCCTGCAGGTCCCCTCAATGTTGCTAACCGGAGATCAACTTGGTCCGTCTATAATTCCCGTGATGTTGAAACCAAGCCCATGTGCCTAACGGGAGATGTACACTCTCCCGCACTCGTCTAGTCAGTAGACGAGGCCCTTGGGGCGAATCGATGGCTGCCATGTCCGGGACGTTGGCACGGATCCATCTTAGGCCTGCATATATAGGTAGGTCGTCCCTTTTGGACCATCTGGTACCTGGTTACATTGCCATCTCGTACTGCCGTCTCTTCAGTTCTTGTGTCTTTTTTCTTCACGCGTCTAGTACGCAGTCACTCATTACTATCTTCTTTATCTTTCCGCGTCTTGAAGATGCGTTTCTCCACACTCACTTCGGCTGCGGCCTTTTTCCAACTGAGCATAGCTGGCTATGTTCTCGAGGATGACTACATGACGGACTTTTACGGGGCCTTTGACTTCTTTACCGGACCCGACCCCACAGAAGGCTTTGTCCAGTATGTCGACGAAGCTACGGCAAGACAGACGAATCTCATCAACTCGTCTACTTCAGCGATATCATGGGGCGTGGACACACAGAACCAGACTCCAGAGGGTAGGCCCAGTATTCGTATCGAGAGCAAGAAGACGTACGATAGCGGGTTGATTGTGGTGGATGTCGCCCACATGCCCTTTGGCTGTGGCACTTGGCCAGCGTAAGTAGACTGGACTTGATATAGATTTACGTCGCTGACATGTCGTAGCTTTTGGACTACCGGTCCCAACTGGCCAAAGAACGGCGAGATTGATATCATCGAAGGCGTGAACGACCAGACGAACAACGGCATGACCCTCCACACAGGCCCAGGTTGCCAGATTGGCGAAGACACCACTCAATTCGCCGGTTCCGTGACTACGGGAAACTGCGATGTCGCTGCCGAGGACCAGTCAAAGAATGCAGGATGCTCCATCGAACACCCCTCGACCAAGAGCTACGGTGCAGGCTTGAACGAGATTGGTGGAGGTGTATACGCGACTCAATGGACCGCCGAAGCCATCAGTGTTTACTTCTTTCCGCGCGACTCCATTCCGGAAGACGTTCTCGGTGACAGCCCAGACCCCAGCGGATGGGGCAAACCTGCTGCCAAGTTCGCCGGTGCCTGCGATATCGAGAACACATTCAAGCAGCAGCAGATTGTCTTTGACACCACGTTCTGTGGACAATGGGCGGGCAGCAGCAGTGTTTGGAACGCCACGGGCAGTTCTTGCAGCAAGAAGGCATCAACATGCGAGGAATGGGTACGGGACAACCCAGAGGCTTTCACCGAGGCATACTGGACGATCAATTCGTTGAAGGTGTACCAAGACAATGGTGGATACGGCTCTGCTCCTCAGCCCTCTTCGGTGCCAGAGCAGAGCAGCGCTGCCTATTCCCCTGTCCCTGTTCCATCGGAGACGCCTGCCGTGTCTTCTGACATTCCCGTGCCGTCTGGATACCCTGCAGTCCCAACTTCGCTCATCACCCCCTCCGTATCCGGTATCTTCGCACCTATCCCGACGAGCGAAACACTTTCGGTGGTCACCTCTGCGCCCCCCAGCGCCCCAGTGGCCTCACTTCCTGCTGACGATGCTTCTCCCAGCATTCCGTCTGAAACACCAAGTCCAATCGTCGCACCAACCACGCAGATCAACGCGCCAGCTCCAGCACCGACAAACAATGGTCCTATGTCCGGTTTCCAATGGCCCAAAGGTGGCGGAGGTAGTGGCGATGGATCTTCCAACGAGACGTCACCATCAACGACACCTGCCGCGTCGCTTCCTGAGAATACTAGCAGTCCTACTCAAAACTCGAGTGGCGCAGTAGCCGCTCCCAGCACCGCACAGAGCATTGCTCAACCTTCAAATGTACCCGCTGCATCTCAAGCACCTGCTGCGCCCGCAGTGCCTGCTCCAGCGCCCACCGATGCTATCAAGGCCCCTCCAGCAGACCCAGCCGCTCCCACCGTCACAGACACCGTTCAAGCCATACACACAGTATATGAGACGGTGTATGCTACCGTCACTGCTGGCGCACCAGCCGAGACACCAGCACCTGCTGCCGCTGCCAGAAGCGCACGCATGGCAAGACATATCAGGGAGCACAGGCAGAGGCTTACAAGGCATCACGCAAGGCACTAAGCGGTGCTAGATGAACGACGGCGATGGTTTTACGAGTCACACTGGTTGTTGACTTGGTTGGTTGGTTGGGTGGTTGGACATGGCGCACATATACCCCTGGTTTCTTTGTATATATCTTTTGAACATTGGCAACAATACATTTGGATTTGATCTGCATATGTTTTCTTACTGATTGCTGTGATGTGCTATGATCAGCTCGTTCTGAGGCAGACGAATAAGCAAAGCTTGCCACTAAGTCAACGCAAACAGTGTAAAAGGAAAAAACTTGTCTCTCCATGGGGCAAATACAGTATCCAAGGTTCCTATTTCGTTTTGCTCCTAGAAGAGAGTTGGACGATACACCCCTCACGTTCGCTGCACGCCCACTTGCAGCTGCTTTTTGCTGCCCTCATCCGTACGCTAGCAACTGTTGTTACACCTAGCGAGGAGAAAACAAAAGACCGCGAAAGCAATGGCAAAAAGATAGCAAGCAGAAAAGAAGCAGTCGCAGGAACCGCAGCCCTAATTAATCGCCTGCCCCACAGCTAGCTAGCTAGCTCACTATCTGCATCGACAACGAGCACCAAAAAATGGCAAAAAGAATGTGGACGCTGTGGGAATTGAACCCACGACCTTTCACAAGTTACGCAGAAGTATGCGAAGCGACTGAAGTTGAATGTTAGGAATGAGTTGCGAATGAGTGGATGTTGGTGGTGTCTTACAAATCATACCCCTAGACTTCGGATTGTTAGATATTGTGTTGTAGAGTTGGAGCGAGTGGCAGCTTACCCAAGCGCCCGATTAGGTAATCGATGAAGATTTTGGGACCCGTGTAATATATATTGTTAAGCCATTGTAGGTGCGAGTGGAGAACTACCGTCGAGACGCTGCTCAAAGTGGGGTTGAGGGTCGGATTCTGGAAGGTGGGGTAAGGTACAATTCCGACGTACCTCGAGAACAAGCTGCTTGGTATGTTATTACCTCGAACACTTTGGCATTCGTTACTAACTAATTTGGTCACCAACGCCCCTTTGCAAGTAAATAGAATATCGCCTCAGCATAAGTAGATGATCTCCCTCGTGCCTTCTTCCTTCAAAGCATTCTGACCCCGTTCATCCATGTTACTCATCTTCGCAATACCAACGCGTCGGAATGCTCGGTAACGACCTTCCTTACCCCCATTCTTATTTGACGTATACGAAATCGAGGCTTCGTATTTCAGCAACAAGCAGTAGAGATATCCGTCCTGCTTCCTCACTGTCCGCTCCCCATGAGCTGCTGGCATACAGTACATCTGTGCGTCGGGTCGAAAGATGTCCACGTCAGAGTCTGGAGCGTCGAGGTAAATGTTGGTATACTCTTTTGGTCGCTTTGGTTGAGGCTCGATCTTTAGACGCCAAGCAAACGGCACTCTACGCGAAACTGGCAATTTGTACAGTTCTATGCGGCGGAGATGGCGAGGTGCAAGGAGTAGTCGACCGGCTGTGACCATCCCAAAGGGGTTCTTTGGGTCGGCTAGGCTGATGCTATAATCTACTGCTTTGAAGAGCAACTCTTTGGTAGAGTCTGACGGCGATCTGTAATCCGTGACATCGTTATATGTGACGCCGTGTGGACTGTCAATTGAGGCCCAGGAGAACGAGGGACCGCCTTCTGGGTGTCGTCGGGCGGGGTTATCGAATGCACCGTCGCCTCTGCACGCTTCTTTCACGCACCAAAGCAACTGGCTCTCAAGGTGATTGCTCCAAAGTCCGGCGACGTATTTCTGCCCGGGCTCCGTTTTGAACAAGGATTCCTGAAATAGCTTAGCGACACCAGCTAAGGCGATGAGCTTGTCTTCGAACTTGGTAAGCTGCGTCTGGGAGTACGTCTCCACAACCGTTTTCCATAGTTCGTATGTGTACAAGTTCCGTAAGTGTAGGTCTGGGTCCAGGATACCCTTCAGCCGCATCTCCCGCGACGCACAGCCAACAGCGGGTGTCAAATGTTTTAAACGCCTTGTTTGGACGATAGCCAGCTGCTCATTAGAATGGTTCTCGCTGCTTTGAAACTCACAACATTCCCATGCAAGTTGATTGTAACCGAAATGTAGAACCCGTGGCGATAGCAAGCGCTCCTGGAAGACCCAGGCTCGTCGGTTAACGGGGGCCAACTCCACCAGACTCTCCCAAGCGGAGTTTTCAATCACTGTGCATCTCGTATAGGCATCCAGTTCTGCGGTGGCAGCTCTCTTCGGTACGAGGGGGTTATCTTCAGGGTAATACACGTTGACGTTGTTCTCCCAGAGGTGCTCGGGTCGCTCATCAAAGAACAATCCCCCATTTCCGTCGGACGAAGCAGTTGCGGAGATGTTCAGGAAGCCCTTTTGGTACACAGTTCCCATGTATCTGCTTTGCTCGAACCAGTCTTGTAGCTGATCCTGTGCCCTCGAGAGGGGTTGTCGAATACAAAGTGAATCAATCCATATGAATCCGACCTTGTCTAGGCGTGAAGCGAACACAACTGCGTCTCGGAATGTTTTGGGCAGCTCCTGGAGTCTGATGCCCTCCGTCTTGAAGCGTCTCTCAGTTTCAGATGTCAGCCTTAGAGGAATCACGCCGGGTATCGGCTTGCCCCAGCAGTGGCTTAATGTGACATATCGATCGTCATCGCGCCTTGACCTGATGCGATGATCCCTACCGCTCGTTGCTTGCAGGCCTAGAGATTCTGCTGACTCCACCAAACGAATTCTTGCATTTCTTGGGTCCTTAAAACTAACACGCAGCTCTTGCAAGTCTAGTAGACGACGAGGATACCATCTCTCGCCAGGCGCTTCCCAAGACTTTGCGCATTTGCACCTCTTCATCCACGTTTGTGACGTGTCCAAGAAATCGTTCGACGTCTTTTGGCGAGGAGCCACATGAGCTCTGGGGTCTACATGTGTCAGTAAAGCATCATGTGAAAGGTCAGGGAAGCAATACCAATCTTGGCTAGGAGAAAACGACATTCGCGGCCCTTCCCAAGTATAAGATCCAATGTGAACTCATATCCTTTCGAACCATGAGGCGTTTGATGTACTTTCTTCAGGCAAGCCTGGACAGTCACAGGCTGATCTCTCGAGATATCAGTGTTCTGGCTCAGCATATGAGCAAGGTGTGTGCAGATTGGACAATGTATGCCGATTGATTGCCGGAGCGTCTTTGTGGATTTGTGGTGCTCAAACCAAAGGTCTGGGGCGCCAGTGAAGATAAAACCCGTCCGTCGGGTAAGCATGCTGGTGCATACTTCGCAGAGCATATTGAAGGGAGTTGTAAAGAGTTCGCTGTGATGGTATGTGCAGGTGGTCTTTGTCTGGAGTATCCAGGTACGTGATGTGCTGCACTTTACATACGTCCGGAGTCACCATCATTGTAGTGGATATTACAATGTAGGCGCTTAGGTGCTGTAATCTAGGGTTGCGTGCTATATACGTCGCGGCGCTTCGCAGCTCCCAGCGGGAAAGAAACCGCGCGGCTCTGCCCGGTCGGCGCGACAACTCTAACAATAGTGTCCTTTGCACCTTACCTAGGTATGCTGCATGAGCTAATCTAGGCGCCTCTCACATAATGTTTCAAAGTATGAACCACATCATCTCCATGACTTTGGAAAAGCTTGAACTTTACAACGGCGTACAGAGCTCGAGCCTAGGCTATCTCAAGACGCGTGCGCACGTGCCTGGAAGGCGGCTGTTGAGAAAGAAGACGTCTGGTTATTTTACCAAACAGATATTTGCCATCAAAGATAGCGGGAAACGACCAAGGCACGTTGCGCATAGGTTTGGAGCCCCAGACAACTGTATCGATGAAGAAGGGCGCTGGTGGAGGTGTGAATTCGCTGTTCGCGACGACCCTATCATCTTCGTCCTCCACACCTTGCTACTAGGAGGCTACATGAACATTTTGTCCAAGGTTCCAAAACCTAGGTACTTCTTACTCAGTAAGATCGCAAGGCCTTCTTTCTACCTAAGAAATAAGAATACTACGTGTGTAAAGGGCAACCTAGAAGTCTACAATGTTGTTAAATTTTTCCGATCTTCTTATCATTTATCAAAGACGACAACCGCGCCATTGAGACGACATACTTGAATGAGACCAAGCTCATTACTTGGGTACCAGGAAGCCCAGAAAATCCCTCCACGGATGCATGGCTCCGTGGGGATGATACAGGAGGTGCTATCGCAGTT
Source organism: Alternaria atra (assembly GCF_907166805.1). Classification (NCBI taxonomy): domain Eukaryota; kingdom Fungi; phylum Ascomycota; class Dothideomycetes; order Pleosporales; family Pleosporaceae; genus Alternaria; species Alternaria atra. Next base: position 1,501,429 of record NW_025091326.1, on the reverse strand, counting down.
CTAGGCTGGCTGGAGTCCTGAAGCTAGGATTCATTGTGTGATCGGTGGGAACGTCCATGAAATGGGCTGTAGCTTGAGCCCATGCTGAACTGGTGGTGGGATCTAGCAACCGTGACGAGGGAGACGTGTCCATATACAAAGAAGCGATTGAGGTCAGTTTGGGCTGGACGCAGTAGGAGTAGTACGAAGAGGCCCGTCTTTGATAAGTTACATTGAACACCCTACCTAGGTAGATAGAGGTATACATTGCCATCCCTCTTGTCAGCACATCACCGTAAGATCTCATGAATACCTTTAGGTAAGCCTTCACCAAGCACAAATTACAGAATAACGAGCTTCGTCGTAGCGCAAGTCTGGTGATGGCTGTGATTGGCTTAGTGCTACGATACAAAGCCGTCACGAATCACGACTCCACGCACCGACCACCCCAACCACCCTGTCCACTATTACTACCGGGGCTCACACGCGCACAGCTCGCCAGCGTACCCTCACCGTCTAGTTTCTTGTCACCTGACCTTTAGCGTGCCAAGCATATCTGTCTATATATTCCAGCTCGCTCCCGAATCTAATAGGGCATACTTACCTTCTTGCGATTACCCAGCTCAAAGATTGGGTTAATCTGAGCGTCTGGTCTGCATTGCACAACGCGGTACTGGATTCTCACGAGCTTCCTTCGGGAATCTCGGCGGGGCAATTTTTGCTGGTCACACGTCTGTGTTGCTTTTTCATTGACGACGTCGCTTTATGCGGTGTCTTGAGGAAGAAGAGTTGGGTTGTGTAGCGAGAGCAAGAGATTTTTGGTTTGTTGTGAGCGCTGTAGGACCGGAAGGTTAGGGGTACGCGTTGCATTGCTTGTTTCGCCTTTGCCTGGGTATTCTTGAGCGCCGATGGCTTCGTAGCACCAGCCTCTCGCGCACACGTTCCTGAGGATCGTTGGGTCACTAGGTCGCCGCCAACCGACTGCGGAATATCATCCCTAGGTTCGTGTCACATTGGTGTGTCGCACTGCGCTCAAGCGTTACTGCAGTTACCGTCCTGCGCATCTCGACAGAATGTTGAGTGAGGTCACTCGTGCCCGGTGTCACTACGCTGAAGCAATTCTCCGTCGTCTGCTACTGGATCTCCAGGGTGTTCGTGGGTAACATGTATTTGCGGTAGTTGAACTCATCCACTGCGAAGCGCAGGAGCCTAGGCAGCAGTATGATCTCAGTTACAAACTTTTCTAAGATGATGCGGCACCCGGTCCTTGACCCTCCCACGTCTTCCACGAAGCACATGTCTACGTCCACGCTAATAGTCCATCAGCGCTCCCGCCATCCTCCGCTGGTACTTCTCAATCACCTCCTGGCATCTTACCACCACCCCGGCAGCCAGCACTCGCACCCTCTCGTCCTCCTCGCTCCCCGTACCTAAGCCTTCGAATACCATCCTCACCCAAGTCTGCGTCTCTATAAGCTCCTTGCCTTGCTCCGTAGCTACGCGCTCCTTGTTCTCGTTTGTTTCAAGCAACATCAAGAAGCCGAACAAGACGGCGTTCAGTACATTCTTATCCTTACTCGCAAGGCCGCGCACCGACAACAGTAGGTCCCAGTATTCGTGCGTCATCTGCGGTAATGCGAGTGTGTTCGGGCCAGATGCGTTCAGTAACAATGACAAAGTCTGTAGAAAGGGAGGGAGGAGGTGAGTAGACGCATAGATCGAGTCGCTATTCGCGCGGATCTGGAGCCACCAGCGACCCGTGATTGGAAAGAAGAAGTTATCTGCCACGATCTGCGCAAGTGCGTTGGGTATTGGCTTATGGCGCTTCTTCTCGACTTCCATACGCGAGGAAAACGTTCGGACTTTCAGGATATTGGGGCCGCTGAGCTGATCGGCTGCTTGGCTAGCGATGGGTGATAGCATCTCACGCGCCATGCTGCTTGAGATCCTAGCTACTGTAGGTGCATTGCTTTCCTCGGCGTATATTTTGTGGAGGTGTGGTGGGAGCTGTTTGCTGGGGAAGTCTGGCTTTGCAGGTACCAGGGGGTCGGTTGATGTGTCCTTCATTCCTGCCAATTCACGCGCTCCAAGACCGAGAGTTGTGAGCATAGCGATGCGTTGTTGTAGACTATAGTCGCCTGAAAAGAAAGACCGAGCGAACCATTGCGCCATTTGCGCTGGCTTCGCGAGAAGTACGGCGATCAAAGCTTGCTGCCGTTGTTGCGCGAAGCCCTCTAGCTCTGAGTTGTCTTGTAAGCCCGTAAGTAAAGTGGCCAATTCTTCGAGATGATCGGTTACTTCAGTTCCAAAGTTCGCTTTACGTCGAATTAGGGACGCCGCTGTGGCTAAAGCGAGTTCGTGGCGATCGTAGTTCTCTTGATCTCGTAGCCCTGCGATAAGATCTCGTATATAGACGGGCGCAGTGGGCTTGTTGCGGTTGATAGCCGTCGGGTCGTCTGTGTCATCTTCCGGATCGGAGTCTGGCTTCTCGTACACCATCAGGTCTGCATCTTCATCATCAGAGTCTGACATGACCTCAACGACCCACGGGCCTTGTATCTCGGTGATCGCCGGCGCTTTAGATACTTTGGGTGTTGGCTTGGGCTTCGTCTGGACTTTCTTTGTGGACGAAATGTTCTGACGTTTTGTCTTGAGATCCTTGACTTCTCCAATTTTGTCGTCGACCTCAGTGAGACGTTGATACCAGCTCGCTTCTTCTGCTTCCACATCCTCTAACTCGAACTTGAGCTGAAGATCTGGCTTGTCCACCATTTTCGAGATCGCAACGCCGACTGCGATACCCAAGAAGCGAGCCCGTGTAGATGCCGCACCTATGCGATTCGACATGCCGTTGACATGATATGTTGACTTTGCCATCATGTTGAGAAACATGGGCTGCGAACGCTTTACGTAACCACTGCATAGTGCAAGAGTCTGGGCAAGAGCTGGTCTTTGTCAGTTGAGTACAAGCATACCGTGTAGATATTACATACCTTCTTGCTGAAGTATAGGCGTATGTCTGATGTATACCGAGTCGCCAAAAGTCTTTATAAGGTTCTCAAGAAGATTATGTAATTTCTCTGCAGGTTGTTAGTTCCAAGTCGCCACAGGTGTATGTTCCAGACTGACCCTCATCTTTTGCTAGAGCAGCCAAGACACTGCGCCGGGCCAACAGAGACTCGTCAAGCGCAGGTATTGTCGATCGAGTAAGGGATGAAACGAGATGCTCTTTCAGAACGTCGTCGTCCTCGATAAGTGTGTGAAATAGCGCAGCAGCAGAGGACACAGTGCTAGAGGCTGCAATAGGCCTGTCATCTTTGCTAAAATTGTCTGTAAAGAAGTACTCTTTAACCACAAAAACGGCTATTGCGTTGAGGTATTTCCGCTGCTCAAACGTCTTCATTTGAGACAGAAGGTTGGTGAAGCGCTCTATCGAGCCAAGATCAATCAATGTATCGAAGAGAGAGGTTATAATGCGATCTATGCTGTCAGAGTGGATCCAAATAACTAATGCGCTGACGTACCAGTATAGCCCAAGCTTAGTGCCTTCGAACATAGCTCTACAGCGGCGGCGAGATACTCCTCGCTATTCGAACTGTGCTCGAGCAAGATGGCGATGTTGCGTCCTAGCCATGCCGCATATTCCTTACCATCGGCTACCCAGTTAGTTTCTCCATACGTCTTATCATTCTTTTTAAGTATGTCTTCAGCCTCTGCTGCGATTGATAGCAGACGACCAGACGCGACTTGCGCGAGGTACTCTCTCCAGATGAGTTTACTTTGCACTGGGTTCTTGCTGAATGCTATGACGTCTTGTAACACGAGGTGGGATGTTTGTTTATCCATTAATATATAGGATAAGACATCGAGGGTATCTGCGATGTGCTCGGCTGTATTCCGCGCTTCGCCGGGAGCCTTCTTCTGACGACTGTCTGCAATGAGCGTACGAAGCCTGGTGTTGATGTGTCCGAGTCCTGTAGGGTTTCGGAGTATTTTTGCGAGGTTTGAAACTTCGGCTGAGCCTTTGATAGTTCTCCAGTAATTCGGGATGGTATCGTTAATCAGTTGGTGCGCGATGCTTGCATTCAGTGGTTCCGGTAGCAAGAGGCTAAATCCCTTCGTAGTAAAGTAATCCAGAACGGCATTGACTGTCTTGCGGCTAGGTTGATTCTTGAGCGCTTCAAGTGCAGAGTCTGTAGAGTTGACAGAAACTGCATCTTCTTGTATGTTCAGGCTCTTGACTTCTTGAATGAGAGGTTCGGAATTTTTGACCTTTTTGGTGGATACGGCTGTTAGGAAGTCTGGCATGTTGCTGAGAAAATATTATCTGACGTATGAACTCGCACCAGATCGACTGAATCGTGCGAACTGGTATGTCCAACTATGTCTGTGAACAACACGAAAGGTACGCGCGCGATGAACCTTACCCAATCGGTGTTTCCTTCCCCATGCGCAGGCCCGCAGTCTAGCGCCTTGGCGGGCCGTCTACACTCTGATGCCTACAACCACAGTTCGCTCCACTTGACTCTCCCCACGTTCATCTCCCACACATATCTACAGAATGGCTGTTAGTGTAGGTGACATGAGTGCGGCATCGACAAGTAGCCCGCGGGCACGATGGTAGGCTGGAATTATGGAAAATGGTGAAGCTCTTTACTGATATCATGCGATAGGAAGTACCTGGACAACTTCCTTACTCGTAAGGGACCATTCACAGATGAAGACGCCTTCATGGCTGGCGAACAGGTCATTGAGTATCTGAGCAATCTCAAAGTTCTGTAAGAAACTCAGGTCTTCTGAGGGTTAAGAAATTACAACTAACAACGTGCAGTGTCATGTATGTTTGTGCCAAAGCTTGATGACAAGAGATAAACAACCCTTCTTGACATCTTTGCTTACCAAGTTCTAGTGGAGCCGGCGGTCTGGGCTGCGAAATCCTCAAGAATCTTGCCCTGTCTGGATTCAAAGACATCCACGTTATTGACATGGACACCATTGACGTCAGCAACTTGAATCGACAATTCCTCTTCCGAGCGTCGGATGTAGGAAAGTACAAGGCTGAGACCGCTGCTGCGTTCGTCGAAAAGCGTGTGAAGGGCGTTAAGATCACTCCGTACTGTGGCAAAATCCAAGACAAGGACGAGAGCTACTACATGCAATTCGGACTCATAGTATGCGGCCTGGATTCCATCGAGGCAAGACGATGGATTAACGCAACACTTGTTGGCATGGTGGATGAGAACGACCCGGATTCGATGAAGCCGTTGATCGATGGAGGAACAGAGGGCTTCAAAGGTCAAGCACGTGTCATCTTCCCAACTATGACCTCGTGTATCGAATGTCAGCTGGACATGCATGCTCCTCGCGCAGCAGTTCCTCTTTGCACACTCGCCACCATCCCACGTCAACCACAACATTGTATCGAATGGGCACATATCATCGCCTGGGACGAGGAGCGCAAGGACATAACTCTTGACACTGACGACCCAGAGCACATTACCTGGCTGTTCAACAAGGCCTCCGCCCGCGCTAAGGAGTTCAATATCGAGGGCGTTACCTACAGCATGACGCAAGGTGTTGTCAAGAATATCATCCCCGCTATTGCGAGTACGAATGCCATTGTAGCGGCCAGTTGCTGCAACGAGGCGTTCAAGGTGGCAACGAACACGGCGCCCTTCATGGGGTTCCCAGGCACAGACAACTACATGATGTACACCGGTGATGACTCTGTATACACGTATACCTTTGAGCATCAGAAGAAGGACGACTGTCCCGTCTGTGGCGCTGGTAACATTGCTCGTCCTCTTCAAGTTCTTCCTGGTATCACCCTGCAGGAGTTCATCGATGGACTGGCGGAGCGACCAGAAGCGTATGTGTCCCCTCCACACTCATCCTCCATTGTTCCTGAGGCTTTTTATCGTATACTGACTACCACAGTCAACTCAAGAAGCCGTCCATTCGTACCGGCGAGAAGTCGCTCTACATGCAGCTTGCAGGTCTCGAAGAGCAAACACGTCCTAATCTGGAGAAGAAGATGGTCGATCTTGTTGAGGAGGGCGAGGAGCTGCTCATCACAGATAGGAGCTTCCCGACACAGTTCAAGTACAAGGTTGTATGGGCGTCCAAATAAGTCTTGATGCCTATTAGCCGCATCAAGCTGCTTGTCCGTAATGAGCTGGCCGAATGATCTGCGGTACGCGTCGCGCCCAATATAGAGACCTCGTAATGGCGCATGTCCTGTACATCAATGCCATGTAGTAGAAACGAACAATCGCATCCTATACAATCATGAGTCTTGAATATCCATAAATGTACAACTGCAATACACATGTTCCACATGGCCCTTATTGTACAACAGCCTGTTTCTTCTCCACGCCACTGACCTCGACTGGCCCCTCATCCTCGAGTATCTCTTGCCCGAACGGCTCTGCGTCCCCATCAGGCACCCTGCGGACCTTCAAATGTGCCTCGGCTCCAAACATGCCCACAACGCCGATCCTGTGCTCAAGAGGTCCCCAAATCTTGACTGGCGGAGCCTCGCCCTTGAACAGCTCCCTTCCAGCATGTATCAGCTCGTTCGCTGCAAAACTGCCCTTGGCGTACTTGGGCTCATAAGGCACGCGGTCCCACTCCTTCTTTTGCAGGCGCAGAAGCTGCTGCTTCATGCTGTCTGAGATTGTTTCGCCGATACTCACGTCCGCAAGGGAAGTGGGCATTGATTCGTCACCACCAGCGTTCTTTCCACGCTTCTTCGGGCCACCGTCGCCACGGTTGTTGCCTGTTGCACCAGCACGTTTTCCACCTGGTCCTGGTCTACCGCCCTCTCGGCCGCGTAGATTGGGGCCACGCACGTTGGGTCCACGAGCAGGCCCACGAGCAGGTCCGTCAACTGCTTGACGGGTTATACGCAGTGTGGAGGGGGCGCGGACCATTTGGCCCTGGGGAGGGGTCGAGCCGCGGGTCGTCGTTGGGCGTGCTGTGTTGCGGGCGAAGCGGGGGTTTGCGTCTGGCTGCGCATCGGCCGGGGCAACGTCTTCGGGGATGAAACCATCTTTGTTGACCGGAGTGGAGGGCGAGCGGGGGTTTCGTTGTGCCATCTGACCGCCTGGAAAGGAGCCTCGAGCGAGTGCGCCGGGCTGGATGCGGCGATTTTGGAGGGAAGTGATCTGCTTGAGAGCAGTCGCTTGTCGAGCTTTGCGTGTATTTGGCGCTGAAATTTGATCAGCATTGACTTAGTAGCGCCATTGAGCGTCTTGAAGGCGTACGGTGGGCTGGAGATGCGTCGCTGGGTTGCTCTTCCAGTTTCTTCGCGGTGCTGTGGAGTGCCCTCGACGGGCATTTAGGCAATGCTGCTACATCTCCTATTAGTGAGCGCCTCAAGGCACCCATTGAAGGGCACATGTGTCGCTGAGCCATATTGTGTGGATGGCCGTCTTCGATGCTGTCACCACAAACTCCAAAGTTTCGAGATCGCGAAGTCTTGGCGGACAGAGATCTTGCCATATGGTCCTCCGCACCACGTGCTCCGTCTCTCACCTACGGACTTTATGGACGTTGACAGACCTTCTTTCTTTCCACGAAACCGATCATCTCATCTTTAACGAGTTGCGCTTTATTTTCGAAAAATCGATGTTTTGATCGCGAGCGCGTATCTGTCGCCTGTGTACAACGACATCCTCAACTAATCCATCCCAACCCATCTACATTGCCTGATCGCCCAAACAATCGACACTCATTCTGGTCTCACACTAAAGCTGCGGTTCTACGATATAATACACCGTTGCTTTCCCCCTCAACTGTGTTCTGATCGGACGCTTCATCACACAAGACGATAACAGGCGCGTATCGTAGCCTCGGCCGGCCCTGCCATCAAACGCGGTCCTTTGTATTCGCATTTCCCCGGGAATCCTTTCGTTGCGTTCGCATATTTTGTTACATTCTTTTGTCCTCAAGAAAACGTCATTGCCATGCTCCGACGCGCCCCCACCACGATTACGCTCACACAGGCCGACATTGAGCAGTGGGAAGCCAGTCGCCAACGTAAACTCCACGAGGCTCAGCAAAAGCTCGAGGCTGAGGTGGCCGCAAACCAATCCACTTCCGACGGAAAGTCTAAGGAGTCCAGGCAGAGGTCTACAAAGGACCGCATCATGGGTGGAAGTGGCCAGGGCCGCTGAGCAAGTCTTTACAAACCATCAGATGGTTGACATGAGCCTTTGCCTTTTTTGACATCCTTTGCGCCGATCTTATATTACGCCTGGCATTCTGCTTGATTACCAGCAACGCTCAAAAGCTATTTTGAACGACTGTTTTGGCTTGCTTCTGTATCACGACGGTCTTGCGAATTTCTTCGGCGTTTTTGGCAGAGACACACAACTGTGGATCACCATTAACGGTTTTGGTGTGTTGAGTTTCCCCAAAAGCGGCCTCATTATCTCTCCACTCACATGTAATAGGCCTCCTACGTCTGTCCGAACCATTATACTAGAAAATGTTGGATTATATATAGGGTCGGGAACTGATCTCCCTTTTGGAGCCACTTGTAAGCAGTCATAGAGGTGACGAACGTTGTGATTTGACCAACGTTGAAGCAGACTGAAAATCTCCAAAGTCCTGTCTGCTTATTTCAGCTCTTTGGCGAGAAATCATCAGGTTGGGAACATCGATAACCTGTCATCCCCTAGTAATGACATGGATGAATCATGAATTGTCTTGTTCTCACTGTCCTTGCCAAATTATTCACTTCTTCCGATGCCTGTGAAAGTTACGCCTATTGCATGCTTCAGATCTTACCGACGCCAGTAGTAGTAAGTGAGGATGATAGCATCTACACGATTGATATAGTCAACGACCGGAATACTCAACAAGCCCCATACACTTCTACTTTTGTATAGAAGAAGCGGATAATGACACTCAAGTCACATTTAAGCGACATACTACTTTTGCCCTCTCAATAATACGCAATAAACCAATAGCATTTCTCAGTGTCAAAATATGTCAACGAGGCGTGCCGTCCCGGAGCGCCTGGACCCTTCCAGCAGGCTAAAAGTTGCTTTTTTGGCGACACGGGAGGCCAGAATCCCTCACCGACCCTTCGACTCAGCATTACATATACAATGATTGGCATGCATCCCAGCGAATGTCCCGTATATACGATCGCCCAAGCTCTCGGTAGCGTATCTTTGTGGTACAAGCGATCTGACGCCACGAGCCTTTACGTACTATGCAGTCGGGTAAACCTCCTCCCTACCGCCAAGCCTAACCCATCAGCGATGGCTAATTCTTAGATGACCACCTCCCCAAAATCATCATAAAGCCATCGAGCCGTGTTATAGAATCACAATACATGCATAAGCGAACGCGATGCGGCTCGTGGCTAGTAGTTCCAACATCCCGTTCGGACATTGATCCCGAAACGACAGCCACGGCCGTTGACAAACGCCATTCCCGTGGTGGAAGTGTTGCACTGATCGAGACCCTTGGAACGGGACGTAACGTGGAGGGAAGCGGAATGGGGTATATGTTACTCGGATCATTAGAGCTAGCATATCGATATGGTGCTTTCTATAGAATACTGCGTAGGATGCGGGCCCTATTCGTAGGGCTGGGTATTATAAATAGCAAACATGGGTTTGGACATCGCTTCGCGATATGGCGTACAGATGGCGAGCTGATCGTATTATTGATATGAGCTATAGACGGGGCAACGTCTCCTAATTTGCAGTAGCCGCCTGTCAAGTCACCTTCACAGGAAGGTCGTCATAGCTTTATGACAAGCTCGGGTTGTGCCCAGTCGATGATGCATGCCGCCAGCCGGTGCCTGAACGTCGTAGTGAATGGTGGAAGTTTGAAGGAATATGCAGAGGCGTTAGAACCTACATTGTCTGTCTGCCGCCCTTGAGAATCATCTCTTGGTTCATGCGGAGAACAAATTCTCCGCCTTCCGGGCAAATCTGAGACAGTCAATCGCAGACCGAGCAGGCCGTGATGCCGTAGCAGGAAAACCAAGGGTCTCTGGAGATGCAAATTGCCGCATTTTGCTTACAAAGGTTTTGATGAGCTCCCGAAGGCGGAGCATACTGGCACACAGCACCCCCAGATTCAGCCACAAATACTTCCTGTCGTCTTTGCGGGCCGACAGCTGTCAGATATTTCGAAGGATTTAGTGCCGTTCATAGTGTAGTTCGGGGTATCCCCCTAATCGTAATGGCGTGCCGCCTCTGCGGATACTGTGCTGCCTTTTCTGTGTCCTATTTGGGTCGACAGCATCTGCTTGTGCGGGCCATTGAGGTCGTGAAGTGCCCGAAGTGTCTGTTAGCGCACCTGCAGGACCATGGGACAAACAGCTTGCGGTAGATCAGACACGGAAAGCCAGGTAGCTGGGTTAGACCATATAGAGTAGTCTGAACTGTACCGGACAGTTGGTGACACCGTTCGACGACGGTCTCCTTGTAGGGCACAAGGCTAGTGTTTAGTATCGCGGGATACGTACACGGGGTTGGTGAAACTGGGCTCACATGGAGGTGTGAACCCAAGCCCTGGAGACTACCGACCCGTTTGAACATGCTCTCCATTCCCCGCAAAACTAACTGTCGGACGCGAGCGACTCCGGGTTCGTCTTGCCATCAACCGTTCATTCAGATGTATAAGCCAACGTCATCTAGGGAGTGAGTCTGTTGAATTGTCCGCCAATCATAGCTGTGTGCGTCTACAGCCCAAGCGATGGCTAGAAGGCGAAGGGGCTTCTGCAGGCACAGTGCAGGACTAATGCGCGTTCTCCGCTCGCTACCTCAGACGGACCACACGACTTCTGAGGCGTAGCGCATGTCCACAGGCCAGTAAGAAAAATTCAAAGCCATCGCGAACGGAAGCGGGGCATAGGAAGGCGGTTGTCACTACGTAAAAAAATGCGTATGTTTGAGACAGAAGGTTGGGAACAAGTTGCGAGAGCCAGCTCGCGTGCCATCTATGGATAGGTACGAGAGCGGGGGGAGGACTCGTGCCTAACCTAGACACTCTCGTCATTCGGACAGCACAAGCCCCTTGTTCGCAAGAAGATCCTACGGCGCAGCACCACAATAGTGAAGAAGCTGTACTAACGGAGACAGCATCGCATCCAGATCAAAACAATGAGGAGTTTTACGCGTCGGTACGCGTTTGTTGGGGAACTCCACCAAGAGGCGCTAACGCGGCAAAGAGTGCTCGAAAACACCGGACGTTGCAGCGCTGACTACGCCACCCAGGGTTCACCGGAGCCTGATAGGAGCAGCTCTCCATCGAGACTCTCAACGCTCTGTCAGACCGGAGAATTATGGGACAGTTCGTACTTTCCGCGACGTGCTTACTTTTCCCCATATGCACAGCTAGAGTCAATGAAGCTGGAAGCTTCGTCATTGGGGGGCAACGATGGAAGGCGTGTGAGTGAACGATGACCCGAAACCAGTTGCAGCGATCTATTGACCCCCCTCAACGATCCTCGGACGTTGCCGATGGTTCCAATCCAAGGCGCCAGACAACTCTGTACGAGAAGGCAACATTGGCAAGGACATAGATTATCTGGATGCTTGCCTGATATCGTTCATTCAGTCAGTAGCAATTTCGCAGATCCATGGTGGCTGAACTGCCAATCCAGTGGGCGGCCTGTCGAGTCTCGACTCGATCGCAACATCATCGGAGCAGATGAACCGGAGTCTTCCACAGATGTTGGAAGGGCGGATCTATGACCTCAACTTCCGCTAGCAACTCCGCCGTATTGATCTCAACTAGACGCCCATTAGTTGCGTTTAGGGTACTGTCGCGCTTCAGTGTGGGAAACCCTTTTCGTATTGTCGCGAATCACGATCCACGGGCTGCAAAAGAGGTGGTAGTTGACCGTGCTGCTTTCGGCTCCTTCGAGCCAGTGCCCTTTCGCATGCGAACCCTGTTCCTGAACCCAACCGGCATCCTTGTCTGCAGACCCGCCTCTGCTGCGAATCCTAGTCGTCTTCACATATCTTGGCCACTAAGCTTCTGGGGGTGAGGCCGCGCTAAACTAGGGAAGAAGTGTACCCGCAGGGGTAAAAGTGGTCTGTTCGCTCATGGATCGCCGCACCCACTTGACCTACCCCCAGGCCGCCCAACCAGGAGCCACATTCAAGACCAGGCCGTCTTCCTGCATCACTGCGGCTTCGCTCTCACGCCGTGGCGGCTTTTCTTACTTCTACTATAACGTCCCGTCGTTCGTTCGTTTTGCATTTACTTTGGCCCTATGCGCCTCTAATCCGACCATAGAACCTTATTCACTCTTTAGACTCTCCGCGTTCGAACTAACGGTAGTCACTTCTCTCCACACCGTTTCGTTTTCTCATCTGCGACAATCGTTCCGTCTAAAACTGCCATTGCTGTCACCGGTTTCATCTACACGGCATTGCCTTACAAGAGCATATTCTATAGCAGCCTACGTTAGCACTGAGCTGGATTGCAGCATCAGTCACATCGGCTGACCCCACGTACCGTCTATAAGCTCGATACACCGCAACTCCAGCCAGAGTGGGGATCACCGCTGGAAGGACTCCCATGCTGCATATCTTCAATACGCTTCGGTGAGAATAGAGGGAATTTCGAAATGGCCAACAATGCTACAAGAACCGAGCTTCTTCGAGGAGTGTGCCCGGCGCCTTTCTACGATGCATCACAGTTTGGATTCGATGGATGTAGGTTCTCCAACTCTGTTCTCATATAAATGCTGACAATCGCAGTTGTCGGTGGGAGATTTTGTGCTCCGTTTAAAGACTCCGTTTGCTGCTTACCATGTCCTCTCACAGACTTTCTTTACCCAGAGAGTAAGTTCCCATACTCTATACCTAGGCGTCCACCTTGCTGATCTTCCTCAGGCTTCAACACCTCATACCGCGTGGCTGAAGCGCTAAATGTAGCTGGACTCATCTGTCTGGTCATATTGTTGATCACGTACCTGGTACTACCAGCTGAGAAGACTCGTCGACACTACCTCAGTTACTGTCTCATTATAGCCGCGATTCTCATGGCAGTAAGTGTGACTTCGGCTCAGCTAACCTTCATTGTGCTGATCGACTCTAGCTTGGTTTTGTCGTACCGTTTGGTGCTCAACCGGAGCAGTGCTACGATGAGATTACTCCCAACGATATGTACTCAAGTCTAACGTGTGCTTTCTCTGGTGCGTTCCTCATCTCTGGAGGCATGTCAATGGCGGTTTGGATCTTCATACGTGCGCTCTCCATGCATCTTCAGATCTGCTGGGATGTCACGCCAGGAAAGAAGTTCTTTTACTGGGCACAGGGCCTGGGTTGGTCCGTTGCGGCTACTTTCTTTACCATCACGATCACGATCACTGGAGTCTCCTTCAGATTCGGAGATGTCTGCCATGTCAATTCCGAGCATTCAATGAAGGACTTTTGGGGTCCCTTGCTGGCCATTTCAGGCGCAGCTATGGTCATTCAGGTTGCTACGTAAGTTGTTGAGCCGATTCTGAAGTGAATTTACTGATGCCCACTTTAGCTTCGTATACTGCATCAAGGTGTACCTCCAGAACATGTTCAGCGACGACAAGACCGAAACGCAAAGCAGTGCTGGTCTTCCCTCTTACACGACCAGCTTACGAAACCGTTCAGCACGAGCTGTTTACCGACGTGTTCGTAAAGTCCTATACCTTCAATGGCGTGGCATAACGATTGTGGTCTTCATCCTTGTGGACGTCATCTTCTTCTCCGTCGTGTTCATCTGGCTGAACTCGATAACATCACACGCTACTGAAAACGTCGAGGAGCTCTATCCGTATATCGTTTGCTTGATGACCCACCCCACCGATCCGGAACCCTGCTTTCCACTCGGCCAGGACATGGCCGTCGACCAATCTACAGTGACAGCGATCTTGATGATGCTCTCGATCGCAGGTCTTCAAGTGTTCTTCTTGCTTGGTCGCTGGAGCATGGTAGTTGGATGGCGAGATTTGATTAGGAGCAAGTTCAGCAAGAATCGCGAATTCGTATCTCTGGACGCCAGGAATCCCACGGAAGATTTACGCCACTTCGAACTCAAGAACTTCGACGAGCCGCAATCACCCCCCAGTGCATACAATACTCCGGGACTTGCTAGCTACGCCATGGGAAACGCGCGGTCTGACACTCCTGATCATTTCCACAAGGAAGTACAGCGCGAATACAAGAGTCCGACATTGAGCTTTTCGACTCCAAGACCCCAGTCTCGGTCGGCTACCCATGTCGACTGGGATCCTAGGTCATCAATGGCAAGAGGAGGACTTGGGCTGCATCCTCCAGACTACGACTCTAAAATCTGAGCATGAATACAAGAAATTTTCTTCGCTACATTTGATCACGTCCATGCTAGTGTTGAATCTGCGATCACCATGCTACAGGCATGATTTCAGCCGTCTGATTTATCCGCCGAGTTACGCGAGCTGCATCAAGGTTCTAAAACTAGCGGGTTATAGTCGTGGAGCTAGCACACTTGGCCATGCATCAGCATTTGGCTATGGGTTACGATCGAGAATCCGCGGCCGCCTGTTGAAACGATGATACAGACCAGCTTTGACTAAGCGATCTGCATGTTACCGATTGGAGACAGGCCCTGATCTGCAAACCTAACTTTTATATCAGGCGCCAAGTTGGAGGCACATTGACTGGGGGCATACCACATGTTTCGGGTACGAAAGCCTTCACGTAATATACATGGCTCGTCCATCCTTAGATGCAGATGAGGGTTCGGACATTATTCTATTCGTCCCCGCCACTTATCGTCATCTACCAGAGACCATGTTGAAGGGCATATGCAGATAGTACTTTGTCGATTGGAGGGCAAGAGCTTCGTCTTCGGGGTAAAACGTTGTAGCCCCTTTCTCTAGCTATTTTCTTACTCTTCACATCCATTCTACGGGACCGAATTCGGTCCATTTCATCATTTTCCGTATCAACGATGTAGGCGACTGACACTCGCCCTTGTACGGAGTCGATCTTCCGCATGTGCCGGGTTCAGCATCGCATGAAGCTACATCGTCGCCAGCTTCCACAGTCCTCTTCCGCACGAGCTAAAGGTCCGGTTATCTTGATAGTAGCTCTACTATCACAGTTCACACATGGAGCAAGTATAGAGAAAATCTATAGCAGGGAATACAAAATGAAAGTATTGACAAGTATCAATGAACCTTACTCGCACTCGCTTGTGTGCACCCGTCGCCTTCCGCATAGATCGGCTGAACGTCCAATGTCGTTTCGTGATCGCTCTTGAACGGGCCGGGACCTGGCATCTGCCGGCAATATGGGTAAATTCGAAGCATTCAATATGTCGATCTTGGTAGGGCCAAGGAAACTTCGCCGAGCAAAAAAGAACCAGCCTAGAAGAACGTGGCAGTGGGAAGCATATCCCTTCTCCTTGCCCAGGGTCCCTGGGTTGAGGCCATCAGCAACGTCGCAATACAAACGAACCTTGACTAGTTCTCCCATGCAGGGACAGACGCACGCGAGATGCTGCGAAATTTCTCCATGGAACAACGAATCAACGTTATGCCGTGCTGACGCTCCATTCTTCACCTTGCCATTGGGTCACTATACCATTTTTGGCGGGTTCTTGAACGCTCCGCACTCCGTACCTTTTCGCCTAGGAGCAGCGACGCGACCAGAACTCATTAATGTAATGCAGTCTCAACCTTCAAAGCTCTGTTTCCACCTCCGCGGCTGCAGGAGCAAGAATTCAGGTAACATTTATCACATGCATGGAGGGATCTGCACTACTCCTTCCCCAAGCACATCCTCCTCAGCGAACGGCCCTAGTTTCCAGAACACCGTTCACCGGGAAGACACACGACTGTTATGACGGAGGAACCTCATGGAAAGAGAAGGTCCTCCTCCCACGTGTGGGTACACAGACGTATCCTGACAGCGGCCCCTTGTTTTTAACGGTATAGCGAGACGCCTCTTTAGGCGCAGGCATGAACGCGTGCTCGGCAGGAGCTGCAGGAACAGGTATCTGGGCCGCAGAGTGGTTGGCCTGATGCGACATGGGTGTTGAGTGGTCCGCGCACCGTGAGAAGGATTTATCCAACGGCTCGGCTCAGCCGTGTGAGCAACCGAGATTAGGAGCTGATGTGTCCCTGGGGGAAGAGATGGGCGAGCTTGACACGATGTCGAATGCAGTTACTCGAGCGTCATATCTTCGGCACTTATAGCCTTATGTACTGGATTATTGACGGCCCGATAGAAGTGTAGGCGACGCGGGTTGTGGAAGTGTCTCAAGGTCGAACAGTGAGGCCCACACCAGGCATGAAAGGCGACTCGTTCTCATGTTGCACACGACAGATGCACGCAGGGCTTCTGACGGACTTTGTGACGAGATCCCGTTTCTGCGTACGCTTGGATAAAGAGAAGCGAGCCCCGTTTGTAGAACGACTTGTTCTCATGTATATTGCCTGTTGACTCAGGATCTCCCTTGGTGTAGGACTCCAGCAGCTACACAATCAAGCACGGGATGTTCTTTCCCTATCGCCCTCGAACCTATCTCGTATAACGAAGGCCG
Organism: Alternaria atra; assembly: GCF_907166805.1. NCBI lineage: Eukaryota > Fungi > Ascomycota > Dothideomycetes > Pleosporales > Pleosporaceae > Alternaria > Alternaria atra. The sequence goes on along the minus strand of NW_025091326.1, from coordinate 1,484,905 downwards.
ATGGCGAGCCTACAAAGTATGCTTCTTGACTCCGCAATACTGGAGCTGGAGAAGTATCGCTATGTTTCTGCTACCGTGAGCGCAGGCCTATGTTATGTATCTCAAAAACTCACTTGCACCAACCATCCAGCAACAGCTTTTCACCCTGCCTATTTCCGCTGTGCCGTCGACTCTTAAGCTGACAAAAGTCTTGCGCATAATACTGATGAAGTCTCGTTCGTCTGTATATCCTGAGTACGACAGAGAAGATCGATAAATGCAATCTTACTTGCTGATGCGACAGCTTCTACCTCCAGCCATTGATTACAGTGCATAACACGTTCGGAACGTTCTCAAGTTCTAGGCCCCGACCACTGCGTTCCAGAGCGCAAATCAGGCCGTTAGCATCAGCATATATCTGAACTCACATGGGATGAATATTTAACACAGACGCTTCTCTCTCAATCGCGTCGTTCATATTGGTGATGTTTCTCCATGACACCGATCCCAAACCCCTAGGCCTGCCTAGCTCTTAATCACACTAATCATCTTCGAAATATGTGAAGTGCTGAAGGTAATTCTAAGTTCGATGGCGACATACTGCACTATTTGCACGCACGTATCGGGCTATGAAACCCGACCAACGTCATGATTTAAAGGGTCAGGTCGAACGGTAAGGCAGGCGGTACCCCACCATAGCGTAAACGCACCAACTTCTTCCCCACCTCCAACGTCGTCACTAGACAACAAAGTAATTCTGTCCGATCTATCCATCTTTGCATTCAGATACGCTATTAATCCGCTCGTCGCACTGTACACTTTGTCGCCAGACAGCCGGTTCTGGCAGCAGAAGGGAACGATCTCTTATCTAATCTACAACAAGCCCTTATCTCCTAAGCTAGCATGGTCGCGATGGGAGGAGGTCCTGAGCTCCCGTCTAGAAGTGGGTCGAAAGAGAAGGAGCTTGTGCTATGCGCATTACCATGGCCTCAAGAGCTATGTGAGCGCGGCATGAAAGAGCTGAGAGAAGCTTTCGATGATGTGGAAGTAAAGTACTTTCAAGTCAAGTACGACGATGGAAAGTCGGAGATGGATGCACCAGAAGGTAAGACAACAGTACCTATGTACACCTGCAGTCGTAGTCACTTCCGGAAAAATGCCGGACGCAAGGCGACGGGTTCGCGCGTTGCCAATGGGTCAACACCCGCAATGCTCTACAAATTAATAAGCTTCCATGCTTACCACCTTTACGCCCGTTACCAAACCTAACTGATGTCGTTGCAGATCTTATCAAGCGCACAACCTATCTTGCAACACTCTCATGGCTCCCGGAATCAGCATCGTCGATCCCTTCTACCAAACTCATCCAGTTCTTCTCCGCAGGCACAAACCATGTTTCTAACCATCCGATTTACACTGACTCCAAGATCCCGTTATGCTCTGCAAATGGTGTTCACGGTCCACAGATTGCCGAATGGGTGATTATGATGAATCTGGTGCACAGTCATAGCTACACCAAGCTTTACGACAATCAGAAAAAGAAGGTTTGGGACCAGAAGGTGGGAAACAGTGTTAGTGATCGGGTAGGGAAGAGAGTGGGTGTGTTGGGTTACGGGAGTATTGGTCGACAAGGTATGTCTACTCGTGTTCTATTGGGGTTTGCCTTACTGGACCTGCGATCCATCACGAGGGGACGGTTGAAGACATATGTTTCTGGAATAATTTGGATATCTGGATGCTTGGCTAACGCACATCAGTTGCTCACGTAGCAAAAGCAATGGGCATGGACGTAATAGCCTACACTGCTTCACCACGCAAGACCCCAGAGTCCAAGCACGACAACGGCTATATCGTTCCTGGAACCGGTGATCCCGATGGCAGTATCCCCAGCGCATGGTACAGCGGGACTAGCAAAGAAGACGTACACGAGTTTCTGAAACAGGAGATTGACCTACTCGTCGTTTCTGTGCCGTTGACGTACGTCTTGTTCCCACTTACAAACGGTATATACTAACCCAGAACCCAGGAAAGCGACGACACATCTCCTCTCCACTGAGGAATTCGACCTCCTACACAAGTCCAACCCGAGAGGTACCTACGTCGCAAACATCGCACGCGGGCAGATCATCGACTCGAAGGCTCTTATTACCGCATTGGAGAAGGAGCATATCAGTGGCGCAGCCCTTGATGTTACGGATCCTGAGCCTCTGCCTGAAGATGATCCGCTATGGGATGCACCAAACGTCTTGATCACACCCCACTGTAGTGGAGCATCAGACGCGTACGCCGACCGCGCGTTCCAGGTGCTGATCGAGAACATAAAGAGAGACCGAAGTAAGGGCAAGCTGATCAACGAGGTGAACCGTGAGAGGGGGTACTGAGCTAGCAACGCAACCGGAACTAGAGCTTTATAGAACGTTCAGCTTGATTGAATGGATCAATGCAGGGTATCTTAGACGCCCTGGGTAGACTCCGAGTAATAGATCATATGCCTAATCTTGCAAGACCTCTCTTGCTTTTGTCACGATAACCTGAGAACGAGAATTCCATGCGCACATCCAATGTCCGTGTATCACCGCCTATTGAATATGCTTGAGATCATGCCGCCCGCCAGGTTTCTCGCGAGTCCTGAACCGTACATGGCGTTTGAGGCAAAGCCAGTCGCTTGGCTGAACTTGTCGCAGCGCGAGAAGGCGAGCGTATTCGTAATCGTAAGGACGAGCGCGATAACTGTAATGAATATGTTAGCCCACTGCCATGTCTCCTTTCTTTTCCCCACCAATAAAATATAAGTCGCAACATACCAACAAGCGTCAACCAAATAAACTCGAAGCTCACTAAAGCCACAATCGCAAGCAACACCCACAACACGGGCTGCGCATACAGCGCCAACCAAAAGAACCTCTTATCTGTCGCATTGATCTGTCGTCCAGTCTCTGGATCCAGGCTCTCGAATACCCAGCTACCGTCTCCGGTGTTGGCGTCGACCTCGTTCCACCATCGTAGTCCGACCAAGCGACGACCTGCGATGTTCTTAAGGTAGTAGAAGTCGATTGCGAGGAGCAGGATTGTTACAATGAAGATGAGGACGAAGTTTGACGAGAGGAGGCGGAGGCCGAGGAGGTAGACTAGCAGAGAGGCTGTGGGGGTGTGTTAGTCGTGAATGAAGTGTATAGATGTTGGTGGTGCCTGGACAGATGGACTGAGGAACGTACAGATGCGGAAGAAGAGGAAAGTGAGTAGCGTAATGGGATGACTGCTGAGTCTCCAGCTCAGCGAGCCAGGCGCTGGCTCTTGTTGTGCGTTCTCCATATTCCTTGTGCCGTGGGTGGGAGTGGTGCTATTGGGAAACAATCCGAGACGTGGGAGGATCAGCTTCACGTGGCTTTCTCAGGGACGCGTCGGCGATCGGCGTTTTGGGGGCGCTTTGGTGGAGCTGGCTGGAGCTGCGACTTCCCCGCACGTCATAGGCTAGCTAGCTGGAGTGACCGAGGTGGGTAACGGCTATATGACTTTCTGTAATTAAGACTCTTATTACTTTGCTGGCTACGACGAGCATCTAGAGACTGGTGCTCTAATCAGTTTGCAGGCAAAATGGCAGCACCAATTATACGAAGGGCGTGCATGTACGGTATGCCATCACCATTCTATTTCAAGTCTACTTATAAAGGTAGTTTCACAAGATACCATACTAACATTGCTACCACAGTGCCGTCCTCTTCGAAGAAAATGCTCGAAAAGTCATTCGCAATGCACGCCGACAACGTAACCTACGACCTCGAAGACAGCGTAGCACCACACATGAAATCCGAAGCACGCTCCAACCTCCGCGACATCCTCAACAAGCAGCGACCCAGCGGCATAAAAGAAATGTGCGTACGGATAAACAGCGTAGATACCGGTCTAGCGCTGGATGACTTGACAGAAGTGCTCAAAGGCGAGCATCTCGATGCTATTATGCTGCCAAAGTGTGAAAGCGCCGCGGATCTACATTTTGTCACAGATGTGATACGGCATCTTTCCCCAGAGCGACATCCCAGTGCGGGGAAACAAGGAACGAGGGAACCGGTGCGCATAATAGCGTTGATAGAAAGCGCAAAAGCGATACAGAACTTGAGTTCAATCTGTGCTGCTTCGCCTTACATCTCCGGACTTGTCTTCGCAGCAGAGGACTTTGCAAAGGATATGAGTCTCACACGCACACCTTCACTCATGGAGTTCCTCTACGCAAGGAGCGCAATTGCGACGGCGGCTCGAGCTGCTGAACTTCCCAGCACCATTGACTTGGTGTGTACGAGTTACAAGGGGGAGCAAGGACTCAAGACATTAGAGGAAGAGTGCCTGAATGGAAAAGGGTTAGGCTTCAACGGCAAGCAATGCATACATCCAAGTCAAGTCGCGGTGTGCCATAAAGCCTTTAGCCCTGGGGAAAAGGAGCTGGAGTGGGCGACAAGGATAGTTATAGCGGATGAGAAGGCAAGTAAAGCTGGACGAGGCGCCTGGACATTGGACGGCAAGATGATCGATGCGCCGGTAGTGAAGAAAGCGCATGCAGTGCTTAAACATGCCGAGGTATGTGAAATGGACGTGAGTGCTGTCAAGGAGACATGGAAGGGACAGGAGCCCGAGTAGCTGCCAATGCACATTGGTATCTTGGTATTGATCTCCCTACATGAGGGCCACGAGAGCACTCTGTGACTACCTTCTACACAGTAATCATGACACTGGCGTTCTTGTACCAGCTCAGCAACGGATTATCACCATTCTTCGTAGTCGTCTCCGCAATATCTGCTCTGCCAGCCATGAAGTCTTCGTGTAGGTATGTTCGTGCGAAGCGTCCGGTTATTGCCGTGTACATGGGCTCCATGACTTCAAAGTCAGTGGGAAAGAGTATGTCAAAGTAGCCTTGGTGCACCTAAGATGTGTCAGTAGCTGTCCTACAATGAAATGGTATATAAACTCACAAGAGGCGTCGAAACAGGAATCATCTGCCTCTTGTATCTCGTTTGCACAACTGGCGCATTGATGCCCTCGACCGCATCGCCCAGTTTGTGGAAATCGCTACTAATCAACTTGTGATTTGGAAATTTCTCGTATAGCATGTAGAAGAACTGCATAAGCCGTGTCGGTATATACTCTGGTATGCTCATATTGGAGCGAAACGGTACCAAGCTCCTCAGATTGTTCATGAGCCGCGAGCCTTGCAGCGGATGAGGATAGTTGGTACAAGCAGCGTGTCTGCGCTCAAGGAACTGGGTAACGAGGGGATCTATGGTGCGGGAATAGTATTCGAAGAGCTCTCCACGAGGATCGACGACGACATGGGATTGATACGGAAGGCCCGTTTCGAAGTCGTACTTTAGGGCATCGTGTGCGAAGTTGTCGAAAACTTCCAAGGCAAGGAAGTAGCAGGGCGAGGAGACATAGATATTCCAGTCGAAAACACTGCGATTGATGATTTCCACTTTGTCAGAGTGTCCTCGCGCATATGCTGAGTGTCCTAGACCCTTCTGTTGAAGGTCGGCCAGTTGACTGGAGATTTCGATGATCTTGAACTTGGTTCGCTCGTACACTTCGGGATGCACGTCTCTTATGAAGTCAAGAATGTTCAACATCATCGTACCGTTACCCGCGCCCATCTCGTATATGTTCAGGTCATGGTATGGGTAGAAGTTGTACTTGTAGTCTTCTACAAGGTAGCGTGCGATTGCTTCTCCGTAGTAAGGTGAAAAGAGTTCGGTCGGCGTATGCCAGAGTTGGCGCAGGTCATTCGGCTCTTGATAATCGAGATCATCTTCGAAGGCAGTGTAGCGATGCCGCAGTTGCTGGAAGAATTCGTGCTCAGAGCTCATGGAATTGAAGTCGAACGGTTCGCCGGGAGAGAAGATGACAACTTGCTTCGAGAAGTAGCCGTAGTTGGGGTTATACAAGCTGTCTATACATCCATTAGCATATTATCCTCATTTATAAGGAACCTCTAACCTTCTATGAAGTCACGCAATAGCATCTTGACTCTGCGCGGTCTTTCTCTCCTACTCCGCAGCATGTCCGCGGTAACCATTGGATATCTCTCGAATTCTTCCGCCCTCTCTTGGGGAAATACATTCTTCCTCGGTGTCCATCTGCTCTCCCGCCTCGTTTCTCCCTCACCCAACCGTGTGACCTTCCCTCGTCTTTGCTGGTGTGGTATGCGGGCGCCTGCGAGCGCTGGTCGAGCTCCGCGGGCAAGACATTGCGACGCTCGATGCGAGAAAAGCTGGCGAAAGAGCTGCGTGGCGAGTGGCGAGTCCATTGCCGTCTGAGACGATTGTCACGAATGCGTCGCGACGGCGGTGGTAGCTTTGGCACCTAGGACTTCTCCGCGCGAATGCACGTGGTGAGCTTTGCGGGCAGTCGTGCCAAGACGGGGATACCACAGAACTCCGACTGCCTCAACTTTCGAAATGCACATCTTCAATTCCAGATTTTTGCAATGTCTGATCGCTCCAGATATTATATTCTTGGGGCTTTCCTGTTGGGCATCGCCCTCACTACTGCATACCATAAGAAGACGTCGATAGAAGCATCCGATGACGCAAGTCAAAAACGACTTTTGGCACACCAGCAAAAATGGTTATCGCAACTCGCAAAGATTAACGACCTAGAAACGTTGAAGAAAAGTCTACTAGAGTTTGGCGAAGACAACGTCGCAGATGACATCAAAGAAGGCATCGAAGGATGCATAGGCGGCACACCTCTCATCAAGATTAAGTCGCTTTCTGAATTCACAGGATGTGACATATTCGCAAAAGCTGAGGTATAAAGATTCATATCAACTTGCCTTGAACATTTCACTGATGTGGGGGTCACAGTTCCTTAACGGAGCCGGCAACAGTCCGAAAGATAGGGTCGCTCTGAGCATCATCGAAATGGTATGAAGAGCATGCACTGTGAACGACTATGGTTTTAGTTATGTTTGTTGACTTCCATATCAGGCTGAAGAGAGGGGGCTTCTCGTCCCACACTCTGGTGACACCGTCTATGAAGGCACTGTGGGGAGCACTGGCATTTCACTAGCCGCCATCTGTAGAGCACGAGGCTACAAAGCACATATGTGAGTTGTCATCTGAAGCGCAAGAATGCTCGCTAACAAGCGGAAGCTGCATGCCAAATGACATGGCAATCGAGAAGTCAGATCTTCTCCTAAAGCTTGGTGCCGAAGTAGAAAGAGTGCGACCAGCGCCTATCGTGGATCAGAAGCAATTTGTCAATCTCGCACGATCACGAGCGGAAGAGCATACTGCAAGTTCCGACAAGCCAGGAAGAGGATTGTTCGCCGATCAATTCGAAACAGAAGCCAATTGGCGCGCACACTTCACTGGCACAGGACCTGAAATCTACGAGCAAACTGGGCGTCATGTGGATGCTTTCGTTAGCGGCGCTGGTACTGGAGGGACTATCTCTGGAGTTGCCTTATTTCTGAAGTCCAAGTTACCCAACCTCAAAGTCGTTCTGGCAGATCCTCCGGGCAGTGGCTTGTTCAACCGTGTCAAGTACGGCGTCATGTTCGACCCCAAGGAAAGAGAAGGAACGCGGCGGCGCCACCAGGTGGATACCATCGTCGAAGGGATTGGCATCAACAGAGTGACACATAACTTCGATGTTGGCCGAGAGCTGATCGATGACGCTATCAGAGTGAACGACGACCAAGCGAGTTCCATGGCGCGCTGGTTGGTCGAACATGATGGCATCTTCGTTGGAAGCTCTAGTGCTGTGAACTGTAAGTTTTGAAGTGTTCAACAACAGACGGCGCTAACATATTGAAGGTGTGGCTGCCACGAAACTTGCAAAGACACTCGGTCCTGGACACCGCATCGTCACGATTCTATGCGACAGGTAAGACAGCGTCTCAAGATTTTGAGGAATTACTAACTTCTTCACAGTGGCGCAAGACATTTGAGCAAGTTCTGGAAGAATACCGAACCCATTGGTGGCGCCGAGAACGATGTGTCTCTCCAAGCCATTCTCGACGCTTAAGACATTGTCTTATCGTCGCCATCTGACTTCGATACTTTATACATTCCAAGGGCCTCGTTACCTTAACCAAACCACCAGCCAGTTTCGAACACGAAAAGTTCTTACAGATTCACCGTTGATCACATCTGAAACAGATCTGTACAGCAGCGTTCAGACCATGAAAGATTTGCCAGCGCACCACAATGTCAGCCAATACGCCACCGCATTCTCAGCAAGGACAATCAACCCCCCGCCCTCATCAACTACTGCCATCAATACTATGGAATGCGCAACATTGTGCAGCAGCTTCCATCATCCACTCGAAGACAATGGACACGTGACAGAAGAAAGACAAAGGTTCTACTCTTCACGAGATACTGGGAGTCAGGATAGCAGGTCTTAGGCGGCGGTGTCTTAACAAAGAGCAAAGCTCCAACAATACTCATTCTATTCTGACACCCGTACTCTCCGTTTGTGTCGCCTTTATATACTACGGCGGCCCCTCAACCCTGCTCGCTGCACACTCCCGGCTGTTCCATACCAAATACCACGCACCTTTTCCCGCAGCAAACTTGCTCAGTTAGCAAGCATCCTTACCTGAACAGCGTGCTTTCTATCAAACGGACATATGCCTAATCAACGTATGAGCGTTACAAGCGGCATCAACAAAGCAAACAGACCAAAGTCGAGCATTTTACAAAGGCGAGCAGCAAGGAAGATGCGACTATCCAATCGCAATCCGGCCCTTGCCCACAAGATTTCTGAAATGCGCCTGACTATCGCTCCTATAGTACATATCGAAACAGGGGAACCAGCACCCGACTTTCCCTCCACAATGCTCGATCTTTTTCTCCTAACGGAAGCTCAGCTCGACGCGCTAGCTACTTACTACTCCCAAACGCATGTAACATACCTCACACACCAATACCCACAGACAATGAACTGGCAACAGCCTTTCTTAGATACAAGTGATACTCTGCCGGAAAACTGTAAGTTAGCGGAACTGGAGCGATTGAAGATCAAGATGAGGATGTTTGCGAGATTTATTGGTATGAGGGGTGCGGATACGCCGCGCTGGGAGTATGATCGTCAGGTCGAAGTACTGAGGAACAAGATACAGAGTATTCTGGAGGAGGAGAGGGCGCTGAGAAAGTTTTACCGAGGCCCTGTAAATAGGCCTTGACGGCCTTCGGGAGTGCTGGGTACCTGGTATCAGAGTTGGATGGGAGAATGGGGAAGAGGGAATATCGCAGCATTTTTGAAGCGTTGGATTAGCGATTCGTATATGGCCGCAATACATCTTGTTGACGATTGTTCACTGTGCTTTACAGCAAGCGGGCGGTAATGTCTACATGCGCTTCGTCGTGATCTGAGTCTTTTGCATCCTGCTGGAGATAGTGAGAAACAATGGGTAATAGGGAGTATCGATATGACACCATGTCGAAAAGAATTTCTTCATGTGCTCTCCACGAAGCATCGTAATCACCTTAGCGACAACGATGAATATACCCTGGTAGAAGACCGTTTCGATTGCAGCTCGCATGCAGCAGTCATAGGATCATCATCATGCGGACATGAGGTTCACTTTTGCATCGTCGGCTCGCTCATGGCCGACGCTTATCGTCGGTTGTCAGGTATTCGGACAAGGGCATACATGATCAACTTGTAATAAGGGTTCGAAGATTACCCTAACCGCACATTTGCAACCACACATGAGCAAAGAATTGATGTCAAGCATGGCTCAACGAATCAAGTCATCATCCGTAGGTTTACAATCCACAAGTTCCTTGCCCAGACCACACTTGAGCGGTCTCATACGAATATTTTAAAAGCCTCCAACCTTTACCTTTCGACAACTCGCCAGCACCTACTATCCAGTCGTGGTCACTTACAAACAAACTCTCCGCATCATGAAATTCAGCACCAAAACCCTCTACGCTGCCGTGTGCACTGCTGTTGCAATCATCGCACAGGCTGCCGCTCTCGATATCTTCAGGCCTAAATCAAGCACCATATTAGCGCAAGCCTCGAGCATCAAAGCCTTGAGCAACGAATCCAGTCGTCTCGCACCCCAAATCAGGGACACCAGTGAGGTGAGATAAAGATCCTCTTCTGAATAGAACAAAAGTCTTACCAAATAAAGTGTACTAAGAAATGCAATCATGAAGCCTATAAAGAGGCCAAAGAGGCCCATGATGCTAAAGAGGAGCGCCTCGTTCTTGGATCATGGTTGGATTGTGTGGTAGATTGCAAGGATGTTGCCACAATCAGTGAATTTCGGGAGAAACTCGAGCTGATGTGTCTTGCATTTGGGGAGGTTTGATGCGAAACCGAGAGGCCATCCTCAGTGTCACTACAGAAGTCAAGGTGTTGTGAAGAACACTAGCTCAGTTTATTTTATTCAAGGGAGTTAGATTGAAAAGAATTATCGGATCAAGTTATCCTCGATAGTACGAATTGAGCTGGTCAATTATTTGATGTGAAACTATACCTCTTTCGTGCAAGCACCAACAACACCGCGACGGGAGATCGACAGGGCATCGCTAAAAGCTTCGCTCGCGTGTGCACCCATGGCTAATCAGCACGTTGCCAACACCTCCTCCCTCCTTACGAGGCGCCCAGACCCTCGGGTCCTCTCTCGCGACCAGCAATATCCGTAAATATGCCACCACGCGCGCGTCCCCGCCATCGACCGTTAACCGTCGCTACCGTATGCGGAACCGCTTCGCTCATCCTACCCACTGTCACACTCATCCGCCTCTATGCCATCTCCCAACTACCCATATACTCTATCATATACGCTGGCATCATCAGCGGCGTCACATTCCTCTTCTATGGTTACGACAAGATGCAGGCGCGGAACCTGGAGTGGAGAGTCAAGGAAGTGACACTACATACGTTGGCAGCAGTGGGAGGATGGCCCGGGGCGTTGGCGGGCATGCACTATTTTCAACACAAGACGCGGAAGATGAGATTCCAGGTTGTGTTCTGGGGAATTGTGTTGGGCTGGGAGGGTATTGCGTGGTTGGTATGGAGTGGTGGGGTACAAGTGGGATGACGAGGAGAATGGAGCAAGGCTTTTCAAGACAATAGAGAAGATTTTCATTAGGAGCATCGAGGACAGCTACAAGAGTCATGACGGTCGTGAGGGTATAGCCCAAAACTGCCGGAATGGTATACAAGGAAAAGGCCGCCTCGAGAGGAACCACAAAGGTACCACCAAACGCCTACCGAGGGTATGCCCAGCATCGCTCTTCTGCTATCGTACAGCTACTCTGCTTTCTTCTGGACCGTTCTCTGGGCTACATCTTTCGTCTTGCCTGTCATCGTTGACACACGTTCGAGTGCCGCCTTCGGATAACTCTGCACCGTCTCCCAGTTCACTTGGTCCGAAACACTCTTGGACAGGTTCGTCGCGGACTCCCAAACTTGGGTGGCCGTTCGAACTGCACAAAGAAGAGGCATTAGCGACCGGTAAGCGGAGATGTGAGTCTATCAGCGGTTTCACCAGCTTGCTCTCCGATGGGGTTCTGCATAGCACCGCCCGCGAGATTGCTGATGCCCTGCTTGAGGTTCTTGACGTCTTCTTGGTCGGAGGTGGGGAGTTTGTTGATTTGGTCTAGAAGATGTCAGTGTTTGCCCAGATGGTGTTTGTGCATGGCGAGTATGGCAAGACTCACCCTTGGCCATGTAGGACATCTTGTTCTCGCCCATAGTCTTGAGGGCCTGGTTCTCCATCTTGCGCTTCATCTCTGGGGAGATACCGAAGAAATAGAAGTAGCCCGCAGCCAAGGCTACCAGGCCTGCGAGGATGGTGAAGATGCCGATACCCATGGTAGAGATTTTTTCAATGCTCGTTTGTGTAAAGTGGTCTGTATTGGAAGTGGTAGTGCAGCACTGCTGTAGAGGAGATTTGGCAGAATAAAGAAGTGATGTGCGTGGTATGATGGGCGTTGTCGATCACGGCCCAGATTATGTACACGGAAGGGCATGACGTAGGAATCGCAAACTTGCCAGCCTTGCGCCTGCGGGACCAAACGAACGGTTCCCTTCTTTCTTGGCACCGTCTGGGCCCTACCTTCTGTGGCGCATGCGTTTTGCGAACATTGAAGAAGCTCGCGTCTTGTGAGTTGCACGGAGACTACATTTTGGATGCGCGATGTATGCAATCATCTAGCGGCTGTTGCGCAGGTAGTCTCGGCGTAATATGCTTAAATGCTTGGTGCGATACGAAAAGTACGCACTCGTTCGTACTATAAGAGGCATCTAATGTCCAGACCCTTGAAGTTTATCATTAAGAAGCTGCGAGCAGATAAACGTCCATGCTTTGCGAGTCAAGATGACAGGTGCCACACCCTGCTGACACTGCCTGACGCGTGTATGCTGCAACAGGACCTGTATGCAATGCCTACCCACTCATCTTCATAGTATGTAGGAGGATCGCATCTGTTGTCCATTGAGCCTGACGTAGACAGCCACGAAGAAAGCGTTGAGGGGGGCCGCTGCTAGCTTTTGATCCACTGGCAATTGGTGCTGCGCCTCAAACCCTAGAGGCCGCGAGGCGGACACGACCCTCGAATGCGCCTGCCCCACAGCCAGGCTTGGTGCTACTCCAGTTCTCCCAAGACGCTCGACCTTTGTTGCTGGCCCGATTCAATTCTGTGCCTCCTTTTCACGACCTTCCTTTGCAGCCTTGTCTTTTCCTCATACGAGAGCATTGCTACCTAACTGATTCTTTACCCCTCACCAAACCCCCACCACGAGCTGAACGCGCCTGATAGGCAACCTAAATCTCACCCTCAGCCTGAAAACAAGCTTGCGGCAGTCATATAACTGCAAACCAGGTCGCCCATCATGAGTTGTACTCCCCTCTCAGCGTTACGCACCGCGATATCAAATACTGACTTGTCCTTCAGTGACAAACATGCTCAACAAGCTGCACGGCCAGCCCGAGAGCTATGATCGCAAGTCTGTATCCTCGTGTCCCGCGCTCCTTCCTGTACTGAACATGTCAATTGCAGATCTCGATACCGCTTCGGAAAGACATTAGGCGCCGGAACTTACGGTATCGTCCGAGAAGCTGACTGTCCCGAGGGCAAGGTCGCCGTGAAGATCATCTTGAAGAAGAATGTGCGCGGCAACGAGCAGATGGTTTACGACGAGTTGGAGATGCTGCAGCGCATGAAGCACCCTCACATCGTCAAGTTCCACGACTGGTTTGAGTCAAGGGTATGCGCGACACGGTTATCATCGATAGGGCTGTGAGGCTGACATCTGCCAGGACAAGTACTACATTGTGACCCAATTGGCGACCGGCGGAGAGCTGTTCGATCGTATTTGCGAAAAGGGCAAGTTCACAGAGAAGGATGCCGCCGAGACAATCCGACAAGTACTCGATGCAGTCAACTACCTCCATCAGAACAACGTCGTCCACAGAGGTATGTTCTCCATGTCTAATACAAACCCAGCAGCTGACCCCTGAACAGATCTCAAGCCAGAGAACCTCCTATATCTCACACGCGACGCAAACTCCTCCCTCGTACTTGCGGATTTCGGTATCGCCAAGATGCTCGACTCGAAGAGCGAGGTTCTGACCACCATGGCTGGGTCGTTCGGATATGCTGCCCCCGAAGTCATGCTCAAGAAGGGTCACGGAAAGCCTGTTGACATGTGGTCTATGGGTGTCATCACATACACACTTCTGTGCGGATATTCGCCATTCCGGTCAGAGAACCTCGCAGATCTGATTGAGGAATGCAAGAACGGTCGCGTCATCTTCCACGAGCGATACTGGAAGGAAGTGAGCCAGGAAGCCAAGGAATTCATCAAGAAGCTGCTAGAGCCCGACCCGAACAAGCGACCAACCAGTGAAGTATGGCCGAGTAGCCAGCGTCTGTTGAAATGCACTAACGATACTAGGCTGCCCTTAAACACGTCTGGCTCAGCGGAAGCACTGCTACGGACCACAACTTGGTGCCAGAGATCAAGGCTTACGCGGCAAAGGCCCGCCTCAAGCGCGGCATCGAGCTCGTCAAGCTTGCAAACCGCATCGAAGCACTCAAGATGCAAGAAGACGAGGAAGAGGATGTACCCGGAGAGGCAGACATGCCTGCTAATGCCCGCGAAGCTGCAGGTGAAGCCATCGCATCACATTCAGTGGATAAGGGTCTAGCAACCAAGGAGAACGCAGGCACAGGTAAGGGACCCGGTCGCCTGAGCAGAATCGCCAAGGGAGCCATCTTCCGAGAAGTTGTGCTAGCCAAGGTGCGCGAGATGAAGGAGCAGGAGGCGCGAGCGGAATTCGAGAAGAAGGCATCGGAGCCAGTGAAGAAGTGAGAATGGAGAACCTGGACGACTTTCCTTGTTTCTGGTCTGATCCTACAAACATGTTGAGTTTGCTGCAGTATTAGCGGAGGTCTGATTATCCCAAGTATACCCCTGGAAGACAGCGACCAGGCCCCGCTACCTAAAAGCAATTCATTGGTAATACTCAGACGTACGCAATGTGATGCTAGAGACTAGAAGTGTTTACCGTTTGTCGATGACTTGTTGTGTCGAACGACGATTACGGTGCATCTGGTGATGCAAGGGGACCGTGCGCGATTGCTTGGCAAACCTGCGAACCCTAGATTGAACACTGCGGCGCGTCCACCGGGTTGACGACCGAACGCGCATTTCACTGCACCGCCGCCACGATCCTTACCCGCCTCGGGACCCTCTGCAAACCGCTCAGATAGACTACGCGATCACGAATCAACCGGAAATGGAGAGCGCGGCCAAGCGCAAAGCCGCCAGCGCTGCTGTGGGTGACTACGACGGTCGCCCTGCGAAGCGACAGAAAGCGACGGTACGTGCAGTCCATGGTGGTGGTTGATGCATCGTCGGTCGTGTTTGGGAGATGTAGGAGGCGCGATGGTCGCGAGCGGGATGGTCCTTAGACCAGGAGCGCGACACCTGGGGGGTTCGACGAGTAGGCCATCACCGCCGTCGGCCCCTCATCGCCCTCAACACTACGCGCGCGCCGGCGATGCAGTCAGAGACGGAGGAATTCTACTCAAGCAATCATGGGAACAATGCTGACAGGGGACCGCTTCCATGCAGGCCGAAACCCCTTCCAAGTCCGAGACGGTCGAATCAACCACAATAGCGGGCTTGAAGTTCCTCGACAGCTTGAAGCAGGCCAAAGACAAGACGTACGTGCTTGGCTTTTCAGACCTTCCAACGAGCATATCTGGGGACTTCCACTAACAAGCTGCAGCGGACGACCCATCGCAGTCCATTTCCTTGCTCTTCCGGACAAGGCTGAAGTGCCTGACTACTACGAATACACGAAACTACCTATTGCTATAGATACCATCGAGGTATGCTCACCCTTTACTTGTGCACAATGCCCAGCTACCCCATGCCCCTACATCACTGTGCTCCCGGACAATATCTCTACCTTATCCCAACTGACTATCGTGTCACCGACTACCATTGCCTACGCCTCAATCATCGACCTGGACAACTGCTAATGTAACATCTAGGATAAACTCAACAACGGAGAGTACGCGTCACTAGCCCAAGTCGAGAGCGACTGTAAACGATTGGTCAACAATGCGAAGGCCTACAACGACAAGAACTCCGTCATATATCAAGATGCCGAGCGTCTACGCAAGACCGCCTCGAACTGGATGGTGAAGCACAACCCGGCGTACCGTGACGGCAACTATGTCGCAGCGGCCACCCCGATCCCAGGCGAAGACAACTCCACCCCTTCGAAACCTCCATCCCGCGTTACGGCAACCCCAAGAACTGCACACGCACATACACCTGCTACGATAGATACAGTTGAACGCCCTCGAAGAGCGGCCGCTATTGCAGCATCAGCTACACCAGCACCATCAAAGCTGCGACAGTCAGCATCCGCTGCGCTGGAAGATGATGATGACAACAGTGCCGATTACGCAGGGAAGACGTTTCAGCAGGCACAGGAGCAGATCGTGAGGGAGATAATTGACTATGAGGAGTAGGTTATATGCCCTGCGTCGCATTGTCTCATCACTAATACCCTCCAGTCAAGGTCTCCAAATATTCTTACCCTTCCAGAACCTCCCATCGCGCAGCTTGAAAGACTACTACCAGCTGATCAAAGACCCAATGTCGCTGGCCGCCATACAAAAGAAGGTTCGCGGAGTGATCGGACGCGACGCCCCGACAGGACATACACTGTTCAAGAGCTGGGACGCTTTTGAGGATGCATTTAGTCTTATTTGGAAGAATGCTCGTATCTACAATGAGGACGGTAGCGACATCTACAACCTCTCGCTCGAGCTTGAGGTACGTACATCATCTCTGCTTCCTCCTTACTCAGTACTAACCAGCACAGGAAATCTTCAATAAGAAACTCGAAGAAGCCAAGTCTAAAGTCAGCGAGCCAACGCAGCCGAAGCTGAAGCTTAACATATCCAGCGCTGCAGCTCCGAAGCAACAATTGAAGCTCAAGCTCAAGCCGAGTCCGGGATCAGAGCGTAACACTCCAAGTGCCCGTGATTCTGCGACGCCTGGTGTCATTGTTGACAGCGACGCTCTCCTGCGACAACAACGACATGTGCTTGACAGCATGGGCAATCGATCGTCTACCCCATCTGGGAAAGCTGCAACGCCAACAGCAATTGCCAATCCGTTTACTGGACCGAAAGGCGGCGCGGCAACGATTGCACCACTCTCCGCCGCTCAAAGCAAGACTGCAGGGTCTCCGCCGGCAGTCAATGGTGTTAAGCAAGACGTGCAGTCCCCTGCTTTGAGTGCTATCAGGCCGGCCAGTACCGCACCGGATAGCCAGGCCTCGCGACTCAGCGTTCCGGCGCAAACACCACATCCGAGCATGGCTCCTCCACAACATCAATCTCGTCCGGCAAGCGGCAGTCCGCATCCGAATGGTGTTGGGCTGCAGAACGGTACTCATATTCCTTCCTACCACGCGCCAACTTACTACGCGCCTCCGGCAGTGGCTCGTGTAGATAGTTTCAGAAAAGTACCGCTCAAGAGTAAGTGCAAACTACCCATTCAGTAACACTGCAACTAACACACATAGGCGTTGATGAAGCATTGATACCTAAAATCACACTAAACACTCACCCCGCGCTCAACCCCTCCAAGCCATGGTCTGTTCACATCCCAGCGAACAAACAAAAGACCATGTACAGTGCCACGATGGTGGTTGCACCAGCCAACTCATACATCCAAGTCATACCCAAGGTTCCCATCGCTCTCACAAGTCGGATGTATCGCCTTTTTGTTACTGTCAATGGCAACAAGACACTCGAAGCAAACCGAGTTCCTGTTACTGCAGGCATCAACGGCACGAGCCCTGGCCCTGGTTACGAGGGTGGTAAGAAGAAGGGCGAGCCACTGTTCGAGGCGAAACTTGTCGCTGGCGTCAACCGCATCGAAGTTGAGATTGTTGCAGAGAAAGATCGCAAGGGCCAGCCTGAAGGTGGCAGTGCAAAGAAGGAGGATGTTGAAATTGAAAAGTGTACAATCTTCCTACATCTCCCCCGGAATTAGAAATCTGGCGACATGAAAGGATAGATATGGGGGAGAAATGGTTCAATTCATTGGTACTATAGGGATTTGTGTGTGTTGTTTCTCGAGAGCTTGGGGTACTGGCGTTTGCCATGGCGGCATCAGCATCAAGATAACGGGAGTCACGGTGCTTGCTTTTGTTGTACGGCGGTATACCTCAGATTGGATGGGCGGAGAGAATGGAAACTGGGGACTGGATATTAGTGGAGGAAAGGAAAGCGCAATGTGAATTTTGCGTTATAAGACTAGAAGCGTGTCTATCAAAACGCGTTATCTAGTCAGTCTTTGAGATGAATCAACTTTTCAAACTGTGTAGTCCTGGTGCGTGTGGGTATATCGTGTGCGTCGTCGTTTACTACTACCAACTTAATGAGCTTACTCCCAGCTCGCCACCAGATCTTGTTTCCTGACCGGGATGCACGTCTGGGAAGCCAAGCTTGAACCTAGGCTAATCTTTCGGGTGAGAGGTGCTTTTCTGTATGCAGACAGGGTATTCCTGCAGTCAGCTGCAACTCCGGGACTCCACGCGCTTGCCGTCCGAGGATGCGCAGCGGGCCGTACAAAAAGGAAACTCAACATACATATAACGACCTGGGTGCTAGATACCTTTGTCTCAATTTCCCACGCGCTTTGCATTTACACCTTGCTTACTTCTTCCATCGCAAAACTCTCCTAGACCGATAGCCATGTCTCCCTCACTCGTAGCTCCCTCACCACCTCAGCAGAAACCGGGCCTTCTCCTCGTCAACCCACGCCTTCGTGACCCCAACCCAGACAACGCCGACACATTCCTGCGCTGGACAAAACTGCATGCCAGAGACTTACTCAACGTACCCGATTCTGGTTCCGGTCATGTAACGCATGGTTTACGGTTTTGCGCTCCAGATAGCGATGACAGGTATTCGCATGCAGAGGAAGACGAAACAATGCCAAAGTACCTGTACACTTTTCCTGTGTCGGACATTACGTTTTTGAAGGGAGAAGCGTATAACGGGGTCAGTCGGAAACTGAATTTGGAGAAGACGAGGGAGTTGGAGAGTGGAGAAGAGGCTGTTGGGTTTCCGGAACAAGGAAAGGATGAGGCGATGGTGTTTGATATTGTGGATGCCAAGTTTGCCGTTTATGAAGAGGTGGAATCGGCGTGGTTGGGGAGTGAAGATTCGTTCCAAAAGTTACCAACCCATCTCACTTCGAGGGGTGGTACGGGGCCGAAATCAGTTCTGGTTGTAGTACACGTCGATCTACCGCAAGCCCATACGACCACAGGTGTCGAAATTGTTCCCGAGGCTCTTCGATCTTCCCTCCTCAACCTTGTCAAAGCCGCTGTGCCTCCAGCTCTTAAGCCGTATTCTTCACTGTATCGATGGTCTGGCGTTGAGGCACAACCCGATCATCATCCGTTGATTAGCAAAGACGGACGTGGGAATTGGATGGTGCTACTTTTGCTAGTTGACGAAGAAGGGAAGACGTTGATCAGAGAACATGCTGCAATGTTAGTGCAGGGTTGGGTTCAAGAGGAGAGGGGCAAGCTGGGTGGAGGGAAGATTGATTTTGGGGTCTGGGACGGGGAGGTTCTTATGGGATAGTATTTGTTTACTTGATCTTCTCTTTTCCGAAGTTAGTGTCTAGATGTTAATGGACGAAGTTAGTATGTATCTCGCAACCGATGCGTACTGGGACATTGCATATGCAGGTGCCTCGGTTATGGAAAGTGACATCATCCCGCGTTAGCAGAGCTACACACCGTCACCAGTATGCTTTGTATCTTCACATATCTCTGTATCAACGTCAAGACCAAAATCGTGTAACATGTCATCATCACCGCCCGAAAAGGAAACGCCTTTGTCGAAGCTAGACAACGAATTATTCGACGTGGCGCCAAAGACCGACTGGCAGAGGTCCATGTCAGTCGCCTATTCATCATATTGTCTATCACATACTAACACAACACCAGCACCGAACGAAATGCACGTAAATCACCTCTTCTCCGCTTACCCCGTGAACTGCGCGATCTCATCTGGACCTTTACTTTCACACGGACTATTAAACCAGACCGGAGAGAAACTTCCCCCAATTCTGCGTTCAGCCCCCTTGTAGTATGCCGACAATGCTACACGGAAGCTGCCAAACTTGCATATCCCTTCCTCACTTGGTCCTTTAGCTGTCAGCCGCCCTTCGAGGACTTCTTCTGGTCACTATGCGATAGTGAGAAAAACAGGTGTAAGAAGAGCTTGATACGTTCCATCCAAATTGGCGCCGATCCTACGGATTTGTACCAGTTGGCCGAGAGAGAAGATCCCGGATACGACGAGGAGGAGGAGAAAGCTTTGAAAGCAAAGGAAGATGAAGACGAGTATAGTCGTGTCACATTTCGTGCCTTTAGGAATCTCTCGCACCTGGAGCTGTTGCTTTCCACTACAGAGGTTTACTTAGATCCAGATGATTATGAAGACATGAAATACGACGACACTATGCCGCTGCGGTTCGATAGCACTGAGATGAGGGAGGCCAAGGATAACTTCACTAAAACTATGAAGCAAAAGGTTCCTCATGTGATCGTTACGTATAGAGAATTTGGAAATACCTTGGCCATGAGAAAGTACTGGAAAGAGCAGGATCTTTGAGATGGGGTTTCTCGATGCTGAGGAAGTGGCGAGAGGTTCAAGCGGGTTTGAACGCCGATGAATAGCATGATATGCTTTCCCCTGTGTCATTTTCCCAAACGTAATGGAAAGAGATGAACTTAGCGAAGGATCGAAAAAGCAACGCAGACCTTCGGTTGCCTTGCATACTACCATCCTTCCGTCGCTGTGAAAAAAGGTCCCCAGTGTACGCGCTGTTCGGACAGTGGTGTGGAGTGCAGGGTGAATATCGGCGGTGATTGGAAGCGTGTAGTCGGCTTACATGATGATGATGATGATTACATTATGAGATATCAGCTCGAAAAATCACGACAAGCTATCGCTAGTGCACTTGGTGCATTCTGGTGACCTCCCTGTACATCATGCGGGCCTTCTGTCTAGCAGTTCTTGACTACAAGCTTCAAACAGCTTTTGCGATCTGTGCGAGGAAGAACGATCGCTGGTCAACAAAGGGTTCGCGCCTGGAACGCTGGACCGCAGGGTCATTACTGCGCTACCGTTTGTCGGCGTGTATGCGAAGTATACGAAAAAACAAAATCCATCCGTTGACTGCCACATGGCCGAGGTACAGCAAAGCGGCAGGACCGGAGCCTAACCAGGTCATCGGACACGGCATTGCAGAAGCAGCGGAAGCCACAGCTGAGGCTCTTCGTATTTCCATACCTCTAATGGAAGCCAA
Source organism: Alternaria atra (assembly GCF_907166805.1). NCBI lineage: Eukaryota > Fungi > Ascomycota > Dothideomycetes > Pleosporales > Pleosporaceae > Alternaria > Alternaria atra. The sequence goes on along the minus strand of NW_025091326.1, from coordinate 1,464,043 downwards.
GCTTTCGCGTGAAGGCTCAGCGGACTTGGCATTCTGCAAGCCAATATTGGATGAGGCGACATTCTCAAATAGCAGCGGGAGGACTACGAGAGATGAGTTTCGCAAAGGTCCCGCATGGGCTGATCTAGTCTCTCGCTATTGGGTACTGAAAGCTTCAGCTTGCGGGACTAAGACTGGTGCTAACATGAAGACAGCGAGGGAGCAGGGAGATAATAGAGACGGCATGGAATGTGCGTATATAGGGTGAACGTTAATGTGCCACGGGTCCAGTGAAGGACACAAGAATTTCCTTTGGAAAAGACGCTAAGAAACATCAGAGTAGGTACCACTAAGACATGTGTTTTCTGCTAGAACAGTGACCCCGAATCAGCGTAACCTTTCTCGCGTGTCCAAGTGCCGTCGCGGGGTTGTGCAAGGGTAAGCGATCGTGTATTAGTGAAAAGCCTTTCATGCTAGATATGTTCCGACACTGTACTAAGATAAAGCTCGGTTCGGAATCGATTGCGAAATAGGTGTGTAGAAAACGCTCACTTGGGTATAGCGACAGGATGGCCCTGCTACCTACATTCAACGACGCTGTATGTAACACGATCGGAACAGTCTGGAGCTTGTACTTTTTTCTGATTGTCTGGGGTGATTTGACAGCTGTTGAGGATGACTGATCGCAACGTCAAGCCAACAGTACAGACGTGGCATCTGGTGTTGAGCCGAACAGCGTGGGGAAGGCTACAATCGGTTCTGAACACCCATCAATCGAGAACGCTGTTGTCAAATCAGATTTTGGTCCTTTCACGCGATTCTTTTGGCGGTTTGATGCGGAAGGAAAGCAAAAAGCATCTCGCACACATGATACCATGACTCCGTAATGCTGATGCTGTGTGTACAAGGCACGAGGAGATGAGCCGTGTTTTCGGCACGCATGATCTCCACGCAGATGATGTGTTATGGGGTAGCTGAGGTCGAGCTATGCAGAGGCGTCGTGGCGTCGAGGGCTTCGAATCACAGGCTCAGCGATCTCCACGCCAAGCCCGACGGGCGCTAATCTAGCGTCGATCGAAGCATGATCACAGTCCAGACCTCCCTTTCCGCATCTTCCCCTTCACACCTCTCCTTTTACGATGAGTAGAAACAGCACCAGCGCAATGGCAAGCATCCGCAGCCAGTCCCCCAGACTCACCATTGCTATTCCTGGACTGACCGGACTCTCAAACGAGCCTGCCAAGTTGACCGGTCTTCAGCGTGCCATTATGGCCTAGTATTAGCGCCTCACGGTTCACACATGCTGGCAACACTGTTCAGCCCTAGCAAGGCGAGACTGCCATAACTGTTTCAATGGAGGGCCTTGATCATGTTGACCGCTCGTATCAAGGCGTTCGCCTAGGCATGCAGAACGCCAGTCATGGACGAGGACCTTCCTGACTATACCTCAATCTTTCCGAGTTGAGACCATCTCGCCAAACCTTACCAACCCAACTCGGCCTTCCCGGAACTTACTTTGCGGCTTGTTGGACTCCCCTCAAACGTCTGTAGTATTTGTCGCGCATTGAAGAAGAGCAAGGAGTGATCGGGTTCCTGTTGTCGAGAGGATCTACCGAAGTCAGAATTGAGTCCGACTTCACATATGCACAATTCGGTAGTTGAAATTAAATTACTTCTGCACTCGGTAAGTGAAGTATGAACCGATAATCTTCCGCCACCATGGCCTCGCCGTACTACTGCTTGCCAAGTCTCGTCAGCTTTGGCCCATCGCCTAGCCCTTGCTTGTACCAAGCCTTTCAAGCTATGCGTGGGCATGGATCCCACGCTCTCGGTCTCTCCAAGAAGTAGTTCGAAGCATACGGCAACGGGGCGAGTGTCGACACATCCAGACGGTAGTAACGAAAACGCCAAATGGCGTCTCATACCGCTCCTAGGCTTCACACGGCGACCTGGCGCCCTTGTAGAGATGGGTCTTGACACGATTAGGGATGGTGAGGTCTGTAGCATGGCTGCATGGCTGAATAGCTTCAGAGTAGGCGTATTCGAGACCATATAGCTGTCGTACACAACGAGCTGTGGGAATATAAAGTGCTCATAGACGTTCGTGTACAACGGAGCATCAGCCCAGTTCATTCATACTTACTCATCTCCTCAGCTTCATCCGCTGCCCATACGCAATGAAGAACTATATTTCCATTGGAGTTGCAGCCATCTTGGCGTCACAAGCATTGGCTGGTGATGACGCTTGGCTCAGCCCAGTGTACAAAGAGATCTTTCAAAAAGAGCTTCCTATGCCTAAGGATAAGGTCAAGTCATACACCTACAGGAACGAGACTACAGGGAATGAGATCGACTTCTACGAGGTTGACGTCCAGCCCTTTTTTCAACAAGTCTATCCTGGGTTGAAGCCTGCTAGACTCGTTGGGTACGATGGAGTATCGCCTGGGCCTACTTTCAGGATGAAGAAAGGTCGAGAGGCCATTGTTCGTTTCAAGAACCATGGCGACAAAGCTCTCTCAGTGCATCTTCACGGTTCTTACAGCCGCGCGCCTTTCGATGGTTGGGCTGAAGACACTACCAAGCCCGGTCAATACAAAGACTACTGTAAGTACTAGCAACTGTTATCCTCGTACGACGTGTTACCAACAGCCCTCAGACTACCCCAACAAGCAAAGTGCACGAACATTATGGTACCACGACCATGCCATTCATCATACAGCAGAGAACGCCTACTTCGGACAGGCAGGCTTTTACATCCTTCACGACCCTGCTGAGGACGCACTGGGACTTCCTTCAGGTTCATACGATGTTCCTCTGGCATTGGCGTCGAAGCAGTATAACAGCGATGGCACACTGTTTGACCCCAAAGACGAGACCGATTCGCTCTGGGGCGATGTCATCCACGTCAACGGTCAACCATGGCCCTACATGAAGGTAGAGCCCCGGAAGTACCGCTTCAGGGTACTCAATACAGCCATCAGCCGTGCATTCAAGCTCACTCTCGAGGACCCCACTGCCAAAAAAGTCCCTTTTCATGTCATCGGCGCGGACACTGGCCTCATGACCAAGCCGGTGCCAAGCGACAACCTTGAAATCTCAATGGCCGAACGCTGGGAGATCGTGGTCGACTTCAGCTCATATGCCGGCAAGAACGTAACGATGAAGAATGCTCGCGATGTACAGGCGGACGAGGACTACAACAGCACTGATAAGGTTATGCGGTTCGTCGTCGGTACCTCCGTCTCAAGCACAGCCGGCAATGGCGCTCTCCCGGGCTCCCTACGCACAGTGCCATTCCCACCCAAGAAGAGTGGCATTGACAGGAGGTTCAAGTTTGGACGTACCAATGGACAATGGACTGTCAACGGTGTCACCTTCGCCGACGTCAACAACCGCATTCTTGCGAAGCCACAGCGCGGCGCAGTCGAAGTTTGGGAGCTTGAGAACTCATCCGGAGGTTGGAGCCATCCCGTTCACATCCACCTTGTTGACTTCCAGATCCTTACGCGCACCGGAGGTAAGCGAAGCGTCCTGAACTACGAAAAGGAGGCCTTGAAGGATGTCGTTCTGCTCGGTGAGAACGAAAAGGTCACAGTTATCGCTCGTTACGCCCCTTATGATGGTGTATACATGTTCCACTGCCACAATCTCATTCACGAAGACCATGACATGATGGCAGCTTTCAACGTCACCAGCCTCGCTAATTTCGGCTACCCCGAGACAACAAAGTTCATCGACCCGATGGAGGAGAAGTACCGATCCAAGGATATCAACGACCATGACGACGAGTTAGAACACATCTATGAGAAGTGCGGTGAGCTTGAAGCTCTAGAGGCCTATACCGAACCTGACAAGGTAGAAGAGGCTCTTGTGGAGTACTGGGACAACGGAGGAAAGGGACCTAGCACACTAGTTACCAGCACTCGACCAGCTTCTTCTTCGTCTTCTTCCGTGGCGACTGCTTCTTCCACGACGCTGCAGATGACCACTTCAACTCCTACTGCGGCTAAGGCCAGTTCTTCTTCAGCCAAAATAACTTCAGCGCCCAAGACGACGAGTTCAAGTACGAAGAAGGATGACAAGAAGACATCAACTTCGTCTACCAGGAGGAGATAAGTTACGATAGAAAGATTTCACGGCGTTATATTTTCAGGTGTACATAATCTTTCAAGGCGTTCTAGAGGCTGGCAGGATACATATCATGATGACACGACACTCCTCCGATAATACAAATTTTCAAACAATATTCATTATCCTACTATGCTAGCTTCTCATGCCCACTGGTACTAGGACATAGTCCTTGCTGCTACAGTGACACTTGAAATAATCAAAAGCATCAAGTGCAGTCATATACTAGTCACCCACCACTAGCCATTCGTCTCTGGAGAACAGGCTTCCATCTCAATTGTGATCTCCAAGCTTTCTTGTCCAACCCTCTTCTAAACCTCGAGATAGCGCTGGACATCCTACTGCTCTCCTTCTTCCTCGCAAAAACCTACTTCTTGTGCAAATCAGAAGCAGCAGTGGGCACTTCAAGGAATTGCTTCATCCCGTCGTCTGTTGGAATTCTAGAGTAAACGCTGAAAAGCTTCACTAGGATCAAATATTCCTCGGATCTATGCTTTTTCTTCGTGTTGACCAGGTTCGCAGTACAAATATCGTCTACTCATATCTTTTCACCTGGGATAGTCCTTACTGGACTCAGGCAATGTAATTGAGGAATGGAAGAACAGTGGAGTGGTTGCCCACGGATGGGGCGGGGCCGGGGACATGTCAAAGTGCCAAGACGCTAGGCAGACCGCAATGCGGAGAGTCCGCTCTGGGGAGACCTAAACTGAATTTCCAATTGTTCACGAACCCTGTCTTTCCTTAAACAACTATCCAAAATGACGAACCTAGACATGTTGCTCCTCAAAGGAGCCTCTGCGAGTAACCCAGAGGAGGGTCTACAGGAATTGCGATACTCAATCTTGACAAAAGGCATACCCGCCAACAGTGAGGGCATGGTATGTTCTCCACACTGCCCCATGCGATTACATTGCGCATGGGCGCGCTCTAGAATTACTCAATGATTTCTAAGTGCTGATTCCATGTCGGGTTAGTCGGAGCTACGTGTATACATATGGCTCATCCTCCTCAACGCGCCTCCCCTCAAGACCGATGTATATCTCGACCTCGTCCGTCAAGGCGCCTCTCCAGCGCACGCCAAAATTCAAAATGACACCTTCCGTACATTCCAAGGCGATCCTCTATTCCGACGACGCGTCACTCAGAACAGCATTACGCGTGTGCTCAACGCCGTCGCGTGGAGGCTGAACGATGCGCATGAGGCACGCGTCAACGGGTGGCAGTCTCCACCAACACTATCCGAGTTCGGCGGTAGTCCAGATACCTCGATGATGTCGCGCCCATCCCTTACTGCAGGCACTCGTACAGAAGCGTCGACTACGAACGACGCTGAGCAAATTGGATACGTGCAGGGCATGAACGTCCTGTGTGGTCCGTTCCTGTACGCGGCAAGGAGCGAGGTTGAGGCTTTCACGGGTTTCGAGCGACTCATCACTTACGAGTGTCCAGGCTATGTGAGGGGATCGATGGAGGGCGTGCACAAGGGTCTCGCGCTGGTAGACAGGGTGCTAGAGGTAGTCGATCCTAAGCTATACGGCCATCTTATGGCACACCACATGGAAGCCAAAATCTATGCTTTCGCATCCGTACTCACCATGTGCGCATGCACACCGCCACTACCCGAGGTCCTGCAGCTTTGGGACTTCCTCTTCGCGTACGGACCCCACCTGAACATCCTGTGCATTGTGGCTCAGTTGGTTCTTATCCGAGGGGATATTCTGAACAGCCCGAGGTGAGCTTACTCTTTGAACTCATTTGAAGCAAGACTGACGTATCTATAGTCCCAACACAATCCTACGCAATCTGCCTGGCCTCAATGCTCAGAAGATCGTTGGTGTGGCTATGAGCTTCGCCGGCAAGATACCTGAAGACATGTACGCTGAGATTGTTAACCACGCAAAGTGAGCTGGTGTAGAATAGGGGGGATGAAATATGATATAGCGCTTATGATTATGACCTCACGATTAGATGATACCCACGGGAATAGATAGCTTGCAAACGTAGCAATGTATGAATACTACGTCTCAAATGTGTGATCTCAACTAGTATTGCGGTAAAAAGCACTTCATGTGTCCAGGAAAAAAGCTGAGCAGCAAGTATTCCAATCACTATAGCGCTCACGGAATATCGGCATCGTCATCGTCCCCTCCGAAACCGAAGCTAAAGCCTCCATTTTCTTCCTCTTCCTCTCCTTTCGTCAATTGCTCCCATTTGCCCCTGGCCTTCTTCCCTTTCCTTTCCAGTTCCGCAAGGCCCTCCTCCAGCAACTCAGGATGTTGTTCCTGCAGTCTTTCTACGAAAAGCTCGTAAGCGCGATCGCAAACATCCTCCTTGAACCCACTGACTTCACCCCTCTGATCGCGCAGGAAACCCAGTACGTCCGGCAATTTCTTCCGAGGCACAAAGTTCTGCGTGAGCGCAAGGCTGTCTTCGAGGTTGAGGACGAGGTGGAACCAGCCGGACGGAACGTGGAGGACTTCACCAGCGAAGCAGATACCTTCTTTGCAGCCGGGTGTTTGGCGTGCGAGTTCGTGGAAGGTGAGCATGTATTCTGCGATACTGAGTGGAGAGGTGATTTCTGACTGGTCGTCACTGACGATAACGCCCGGTGGAGGTTCGATGCCTGGGCCGGCGGGGAACATGAGCCAGTACTTGCTGCCCGTCAAGACAGCATTCCAAGCCGAAGTCGCATTTGGGTCTTTGTGGAATGTGGAGCCACTGCGCTTAGGGCCCATGATCATCCATCGGCAGTCGGGACGGTGCTCACCTAGGACGCTGAAGAGATCATCGCCGAAACAGGTCGGGCTCCAGTATGCGGCTTCTTTGGAATGTGGCGCCGCTGTAATGTCTATGCCCGTCTTTTCGGCAAATGCGCGATCGAAGAGGTACAAGGGTGACTCGTCGGCGTTGTCGTGCATATAAGACATATACTTCTTCATGGGCCAGTCTACTGCTTCCGCGCGGAATTTGGTATCTGGAAACTTCTCCAGAAGGTACTCAGGTGTCCAGGTACCATACACAGGCCATTGTTTGACTGGTGTGGTAAGCACGAAAGGCTTATCGACCCAAGTTTCGGCGTACTCTTCGTAAGTCAGATCCGACAGTCGAGCTATCTCATTGTGTTTTGGGATATTGAGCGCGTAAGTATTCAGTGATGTATGGGCGCATTGGAATGGTCGATAAAGGGTATCCGAGAAGAGGTTCTTGCAGGATATGGAGGTGACGATTTCCCTGGGCGTCTTGAGGTAGGTTGCTCGCCACGATCCCCGCCATTCAAAGTCTTCAGCTGGGGAGCTGTTTGGTGGTTAGCATTCGCTTGTAGAGGAGCTGCATTTTGTTTAATATTATTTGGTAACAAGCAAGCGAAGAAGACATATTATGAGCGGTACAAATAAGGCAAAAGCTTGCTGTGACAATGGTATCGCCTTGCCAGCAAATGCCAACATTGGCCTACGTCTCGTTTTCGCATATATACCATGATACAATGTAGACCCAAATCGAGTAATACACCTGCAGTTGGATTTTAATACAGCGAGACCCAGGGACCGGACTGATCCCGCACGCGCCTGTTGTCTTACGAATACACAGCCGGAGGACGGTCAGGCGTGCCGTCACAGTCATACCGCGTCGAGAGAACTTACAACGAAAAGTGTCCTTCGCATACGCCTTCGAGCTGAATATATGACTAGGAGATGACTGGACATGTAGGCAATAACTGGGTAGCGGAAAGGAACGAGAAAGATGGAAAGTGCGAAATGTTGCGTGTATCAACCGCGGAACTCACCTTACGAATAAGGCCCGCCATAATTCGTCCAATCTAGTGAACGCATACAGAGCCCGGCACGTACTTCCCAAGCGTATCAAAACGTCAGCTTCGAATGACTCAAGAATATGGCTTAGCAGTTCATCAGGCAGGCAGGCGAATAATCCGCATCTTGACTTGATATTCTCGGATGCTGTCAAAGCATTTCCGGCCGGCTTGATACCCAGGGGATGCGAGGGAACTGCGATTGCCGCCGCCACATCTTCGTCGTCGACCTCGATTTCTGTCGCCACCGAAGTCTTGATTCTTTTCGAAGGTCGTGATTCGACAGTCGTCATGCCAGGGTGATCCAGGATGCCAGGCGCCATTTCAAAGACGGATCGGAACAACGGTTAGTGTTTGCTCAGTGCAGACGCTTTCAAGGCTGCAAGTAAACTAAGAGGCAAACCCTGGAAGTGAATGAGAAGAGTCATAGGCTGACTCTGGAACGAACCAGTGGAAGTGAAGGCGAAGTTGAGGTGGGAGCCCGTGGGCGCTTTGGAACTAGCGTGCTTTTAGCACTAGCCGACTGCTGAGATTTTTTGTGGCCGACCTCTTAAGCCAAAAAGCGCCCACCTTCTCACTCCCTCCACCACCAAATCAACCACACAACCCATATTACACACTACCCTAGATACCCATTTGATTCTCTTGCAGAGGATCTGGTATCTAGTTTTTACAACACAACTTTCCACATACGCGGCGGTATCCAGAGGATCCTCCGCTTTAACCCCGCCACGAGCAACACTTCGACTACGGTCCAGTACCAGTAGTCACTACTCCAAGTCGCAATCATGGCTGACAAAGGTCTTGAGGATGTGCCCGAGGGTGAGTTCTTCTCCCAGTGCTACCCCGCCGCTCTTCGAAAATGCGCGCCCCGCAGTGCGAAAGCGACGGCGACGATAGCCTCAGCCGAGAATAATGCTGCGAGCCCAGGCTAACCCACGCGCAGGCCAGATCGAGTCCAACTACGACGAGATCACCGACTCCTTCGACAACATGAACCTGAAGGCTGAGCTCCTCCGTGGAGTCTACGCCTACGGTTTCGAGCGCCCCTCTGCTATCCAGCAGCGTGCCATTATGCCCGTCATCAAGGGTGAGTTTGCCCACACATACCCCCACTACACCACCACCACCACGACAGCAGAACAAGCAACTGACAGAGGCTAGGCAACGATGTCATTGCGCAGGCCCAGTCCGGTACCGGTAAGACGGCTACCTTCTCCATCTCGACCCTCCAGAAGATCGACTCCAACGTCAAGGCCTGCCAGGCGCTTATCCTCGCCCCCACCCGTGAGCTCGCTCAACAGATCCAGAAGGTTGTTGTCGCCATCGGTGACTTCATGGACGTCCAGTGCCACGCCTGCATTGGCGGTACCAGCGTCCGTGACGACATGAAGGCCCTCCAGGACGGTCCCCAGGTCGTTGTCGGTACTCCCGGCCGTGTCCACGACATGATCCAGCGTCGCGTCCTCAAGACCGACCACATGAAGATGTTCGTCCTTGACGAGGCCGACGAGATGTTGTCTCGCGGTTTCACCGAGCAGATCTACGACATCTTCCAGCTTCTGCCCCAGAGCACCCAGGTCGTCCTTCTGTCCGCTACTATGCCCCAGGATGTCCTCGAGGTCACCACCAAGTTCATGCGCGACCCCGTCCGTATCCTCGTCAAGAAGGACGAGCTTACCCTCGAAGGTATCAAGCAGTTCTACATCGCTGTTGAGAAGGAGGACTGGAAGCTCGACACTCTCTCCGACTTGTACGAGACTGTCACCATTACCCAAGCCGTCATCTTCTGCAACACCCGCAGGAAGGTCGACTGGCTCACCGACAAGCTCACTGCCCGTGACTTCACTGTCTCGGCCATGCACGGTGACATGGACCAGGCACAGCGTGATGTCATCATGAAGGAGTTCCGTTCCGGATCTTCCCGTGTCCTCATCGCCACTGACCTTCTCGCCCGTGGTATCGATGTCCAGCAGGTCTCCCTTGTCATCAACTACGACTTGCCCGCCAACCGTGAGAACTACATCCACCGCATCGGTCGTGGTGGACGTTTCGGACGTAAGGGTGTTGCCATTAACTTCGTCACCGCTGACGATGTCCGCATGATGCGCGAAATCGAGCAGTTCTACAGCACACAGATCGAGGAGATGCCCATGAACGTGGCTGGTAAGTGCCTATCCATTCCGAGAACCTCAAACTTGATTGCTAACGTTCTCGACAGACCTCATCTAAGAAGTTGTGCACTGCTGTCTTATCATCGCCGCCTCACTCTGCCCACTAACGCTTCAGTGGTGCATTGGATAGAGGCGGTGATCTTCTAATACGAGTACGCCTGCACGGTCAGGCGTGCTCTCTGTTTGGTCCGGTTCAAAAGTGGTTCGAGGTAGGGCGAGTGATCGTCTATACATCGCGGCATCTCGGCGTTGGTCTCTCATGTGCGAAATGATTTCCCTAAAAGAATGTCTGCATATGATAGACTCACGATGCTTAGCTGACGGATGGGTCTTTTTCTGCAATTTCATGCTATTTTCCTATGTCCTCGAGGATCTGCTGCACGTCGTCAACGCATGCTCACACGGTGGGATATGTAGCACTTTTCCATTGCCACGCATGTCGATGATAACGATCGGGAGTTTCCTTTCATATAGAGATGCGATTCAATTGCATGGAATTTACTTAACCCGCTCTCCTGTCGTGACCCATTGGTGATCCAACCACGGGCTATATTTGCCAACTGTTGACGTTGAATACGACTGTCTCCGCACTGCGTCTAGTTAGGATGCAGGAGGTTCTGGGGCTGCCACGAGGTTCCTGCATGGCGCCGCCTATCGATAACCTCGGCCCTTAAACCCCACTGAGGCTCACGCTCCCGCTCCGACACCCGCCCATCTCATGAGACCGACAGCATGGCTCGCCGAAAGCAAAGCCATTGCGAGCATGGCGCTTTCCCAACGATCAGTTGTACGTCTGTGCCTTCGGCACTCGAAACTTCCGCTCCTTTCACCACGTCATAGTCTACATGTGCCATCTGCTAATTACCCTGACAGCGCGCACTGGACCGTCTCCGCACATATACGCCCCCGCCGACGCAATGGTACAATTGCCCCCTTACTAGACGCGCCGCCGTCCTCATATTGCTCTTTCCAGACCGGCATGGAGAGCTCAAGGTGGTCCTTACGATGCGGAGCGCGCAGTTGCGCAACTACGCAGGACAAGCTGCGCTGCCTGGAGGTACTTGCTCAGATGATATGGGGGGATGACATCAGACTTGCATACTGACACGGTCAAGGCAAAGCTGACACGCTCGACGAATCTCCATGGGACGTCGCGCGTCGCGAAGCGGATGAAGAGATTGGTCTTCCTATGAATGAAGAGAAACTTCGCGGTTTTACTGTGGAACACCTTTGCGAACTGCCCGCAAATCTGGCGAAGACTGAACTTGGTGTGCGGCCCTGCGTCGCGTTCCTAAGCCCGACCCAGGCTTCATCGAACAAATCTGCTTCCTCGGAAGCTAGTAACCTCTCTGTTGAAGAGAAGCTCATGCCGCGCCTCGACCCTAGAGAAGTCGCTGCCGTTTTCACTGCGCCTTTTCACAACTTCTTGCGCAAGGAGTGGGAGGGTGAAGGCCCACCACCGGTCCAGAAAGACGGCAGGCCCGAGAAGTGGTATCGAGGTTCTTGGACAAATTGGCACGAATCACGCTGGCGAATGCACAACTTCTACATGCCACGGCCTCCTCCTTCCCCCACCCTCCTACGTAAACCCTCGCGATCCTCTCCGCGATCCTCGCCAGAGGTTTTGCCGCAACAAAAGCTGCCAGATGGAGATGATCCGAGACCGGAACCTAGCGCGATCGACACCCTGACGACGTTTCGAGTCTTTGGTATGACAGCTAGAATACTAGTTGACGCGGCCAGAGTAGCATATGGCGAAGAGCCAGAGTTTGAGCACAACAGTCATCACGGAGATGAAGAGATGATAGGAAGGTTGTTGAAGATGGGTAGACTTAGTGAAGTGAGAAAGAAAGGCGAAGTACTGACCCGTGAAGTGCTCCGAGAGGCTAGTAAGATGTAGGAGATTAAGAAGGCGATTTGGTCTAGATGCGTTCACGAAGTATTCTCACCAACCGCTACTTTAGAGGTGACTGGGAAGGCATGGTATAAGTAATAGCCACACATTAATCTCTACATGAGGTATTCCCACTTTCATTTATGGTTGTTTCGTCTTTCAGCCGAGGCCGCAATGTGGATCTCGCTGCACTCTCAGAGATGTGAGGCAACAAGGCTCGCCGAGTGTAGGAAAGGATATCGATGCGCGACCGATCTGAGCTAAGAAAAAGATCTATCACAGTGGGCATCGTTGGAAGAAGGATTGATTTTCTAATCATAAGCCGGGTATTCTCGGGCGTTCTCTAGGCATGTATTACGTTGGATCACATTCAATACGAGACCTCAGCGGCGTTACTTAGATGAGAACACATGCTAAAGGCGCCCAAATATACAAACGCTTCACTGTATGGTGCTGCGTCTCCGCAGCACACTTGTATCTTTGAAAAGTAATGAATGATTAATCTCGTTCTCGTTCACGTCGCCGCATAAGCCGACCGCGAGTATATGAGCGCAATTTATGTATGGTCAAAGATGCGACACACACACATGTTGACTTGGCGAACTCTTGTCTCTTCCGCAGTGCTCCGCGTCGCGCCGTCCTGTTCGCCCGCGAGCAACGAGGTGCATTTTGTGATCAGAGCGATGTTGACATGTGAAAAAGTGCCCAAAGGCACTCCTTGGCAAGTGCACGGCGCAGCCCGCTTTTTAGCGTTCAGCCTCATGCCCAGGTGCAGATCATCATCATCCGGCAGCTCTTGCCCCGTTGATTATCTTCACGTCCCCTTGCCTCTGATCATTCACAATTTGCATCAACGTTGGGCTCTGCGCGTCATCGACGCATCGACAGCACTGCCTCGAATACTGGATCACGGTCCGATTGGTCGTTTGAATTTGAAAAGGTGTTGAGAATGCACCGCCCACGCCCAGAAAGCACTTCTTCATCACAGACCCACCGTACGCGAAGCAGTGCATGTTATCCACCTACAACGGAGGCGTGGCAAAGGTAAAGTTTACAGATCGTCGACGAATCGAACAGCATGTACTCTTTCTCTACGAACGACCTCCAAGGTTGTACGCGCTCACCTTGCGGCAGCATCAAATGTATAGGCAGGCTTCTGGAACGTACGTGGGGGCCCGGCGCTTTTTCAAGAAGTCGATGAGTTAAGATAGGCTTTTTTGCCTAAGGCTTAGCCTTGGCCGAAGCAGAGTCAAACACCAGAGTGGATCTTGGGCGAGGTTTCTGGCATTGTTGAGACGACTTCGAGATTTCTCGCGACGATCTTGGCCCGACAAGGTTTGTGCGCATGCAAGCATCAAGTGCCGCCAGTGTCAAACTTCCCTCAACCTTATCTCTGTTCTAGTATGCGGCTGTGGCTTCATCTGGCTGCGAAACGGTGGCCCCTTGTTTTGGTGCGTCTTGCGCGGGATGCTTGGCATCAAAGCCGACGCAACGGGCTCCGCTTTAAGCGTTTCGTCATCCGTTTCGACGCCCCTTTTTGGACCACGAATCACCGCCGCTCAATAGCTTGAGCCGCATCTTATTTTCTCCTTGCCCATGTTCCGCGCTTAGGAATATACCCTGGTAACTCGGAGGGTCCCGGACCGCACCATCTCATGGTGCTCCAAATTGGAGACCGCCAGCCAGCCGACTAGGGGTTCTCTGAAGTCGAAGGGACTCTCCCTGCTCCGCGGCGCGAAGCCGATGCCGTGTCAGAGCGATTCGGTCCTGTTGCCCTTGAAGCGATGCGTCAGGTTTGCTCTAGACCCTAGAGATATGGAGTAAGAAAGGACCCCCCAGTGTTGTTCATATGAGTTGGGAATTACAACATCGAAACTGCGTAGACTCAACACACGAAATCATCCGGCGAACATTAAGTTATCCACAGAGTACGCAAGCAACATAGCCACGATGCAGATCAGAGAATGCGATAAGCATTCGTCTTGAATGTTCTAAGCGACGGAAGCTAGGTCAAACGTCTTGGCGCGTCGTGCACTACCAAGGTGGAGTTTCCATTCCTGGGACTAGATGAAGCGAAGACGACCTCAGGTCGTTATCTAGAAGCACGTGCGTTGGCTGCAGCCCGGAGCTTATTCGACGCTTTGATGTGGATACTAGGAGGATGTACGCAACACTTCATCCTCGCCAAGCACTCTGAGATCCCACCATTGCTCCTTGGAGCCTCTCTGACTAGCTGCCAGAGGTCTTTGGGCGCTAGATTGGTACGCGGTTCGAAACAGGACCGATAGTAAAGAGACAGCCCCATGTTGATCCCGCTCGGCGCGTGTTAATACACTGGTGTAGTCCCGAGCATCGCCTCTTGGGTTTCTATCAAATTGCCCCGTGCAGGTCAATACTTGTCCCTATTGCGCGTTTTGTGGTCATAGTTTCTTTCGGGTTATTTCCTTTATCTACCATCACGTCCATCTTTTAGTCTTCTTACGGTGCAGGCCACCTATTCTTTCACTTCACAATGGATACTCGCTACCAACCAGAAGGTTTGTCCTTTGGCACAAAGGATAACTTCAGCCCTAATTTTGAGAATGGTCGATTTCCTCTCGCATCTGACCAGCAACAACAATCCCAATATTCCCCTCAGTCACAGCAACTGAGCCAGTATGGCCTGCCTTCCGGGCCTCGCATGCAGACCCCTCAGCAGCAAGGACAATATGGACTGCCTTCTGGACCTCGACAGGCACAACACTCACCTCAGTCAAGCCGGGATGTGAACAACTACTCCCGCTTGTCAAACCCTCAGCAGCAGCAACAGCAGCAGCAGCAGCAACCATCAGAGCAACAACAACAGCAACAGCTACATCCAAACCAGTACCAACCTCAGCCTCAGCTGGCGCCTCAACAGAGCCAGTTCGCCTTCCAGTCTGGAGAGACCACTCGCACCAATACATGGGCGAACAACACACCGGCAGCGCATACACCAGCGCCTATGTATGCATCTGACGCAGGATACTTCCCCGGCCCAGTTGACGCTAATGGATATCGCGTCGATACGAAGGAGAGGCCACAAGAACCAGAGAACCCCTTCAGAGACCCAGCTCATCAGTCTCCGCCACCGATGGACGATATCGACCTCGAGAAGCACAAGCATGACGATGGGCACTCAGGATGGGACAAGCACACTAAGATCCCCGGCAGGAAGGACCCTAATCAGCCATATCTTACTTTCGGAGAACGAATCAGACACTACACATGGGCGAACTACACGCTGACGATGGCCACGGGTGGTCTCGGTACGCTTATCGCTATCCAGCCCCATTCCTTCCCCGGTCTCATTACCATCGGTGCCGTTTTCTACATCCTCAACCTCATGCTGTTTACTGCTGTAACAATGACCATGGTTCTTCGTTTCACCAAGTATGCTGGATCCTTCAAGGGCTCCATCACCCACGAACGTGAAGGCCTCTTCCTTGGACCATTCTTCCTCTCTATCGCTACAATCATCACCGGTACTCAGAAATACGTCATAGAAGCTTACGAAGTGGATCATCCAAACCGAGCTTGGGCAGTTACCACGATGGCAGTTGCCTTCTGGGCCTATACCTTCTTCGCTTTCTGCCTGGCTAGCTTTCAATACTCGTTCCTCTTCTGCTGCCATACGTACAAGCTCACCAGCTTCATGCCTTCGTGGCTTCTTCCCATCTTCCCTATCATGCTTTCTGGCACGATTGCATCGACCATTGCCGCTTCACAGCCCGTGTCTGCCAGAATGCCAATTCTGGTTGCTGGACTTGGATGTCAGGGTCTTGGATTTACGGTCGCTATTCTCATGTACGCGCATTATATTGGTCGTCTTATGCAGGTCGGATACCCCGATCGCGAGCATCGAGGAGCCATGTTTATCGCTGTCGGACCGCCTTCTTTCACCTGCTTGGCTTTGATCGGTATGGCCAACGCTCTTCCCGATGACTTCGACTTGCAGGGAGACGGCCTTGTGGATGCCAAGCTACTCAGGACTCTGGCTCTCATTGTTGCGCTTTTCCTTTGGGTTCTAGCTATGTGGTTCTTCATGGTCACTCTCATCGCTGTAAGTCCGCCGTTGTGTCTCATCTCAATGACTATTACTAACATTACCTTTAGGTCATCAACTCCTGGGCTGTCTATTTCCATCTCGGTTGGTGGGCTATGGTTTTCCCCAACACCGGTTTCGTCATCGCTACCATCTCCATCGGCAATTCCTTGAAGGACGAAACAGTGCTCTATGTCGGGAACGGTCTTACCATCGCCGTCATCACGATGTGGTTCTTCGTACTGTTCAAACACGTCCAGGCCATCTACGTCGCAGATATCATCTATCCCGGCATGGACGAAGACATTGCGGATCACTAAACGCCAAACTTAGTGACTTCAACACCATCGCTCTACGCCGTGCGATCTCTGCTGTCAAGCTGTCTTAACGGCGTTTTCTCTTCCAGTCCGATTCTCACTCGTTGTACAACCACGTATACGCCTCACGTGAGCCAAAAGCATCACGCTCCTTTATACCCCCTGTTTTATTCTCTCTGTTCTCACCATCGCTTCTTGCTTTCTCTCAGAAGCCGCCAGCAGGTCTCAACGCTTCTACCATTATAGAACACACTCCTCCATCCATTCCAACCGTTAGACCTAGGGCGCCACAACAGAACAACTTGTAATGCACCATCTCAATCTCACTCTTTGTATTTCAAGTTTATCTTTTTCCTATCGGCTTTTGCATAGCGTCGGCGTAAAAAAATCGGGAAGGGGCAACAGATACCATGGGCAATGATTTCAAGTTGCGCACTGCACTTTGATGGGCATATAGAACGTCCAATCCATATAGATCCACAAACAATGTTCGAATGCATGCGCGCGTTTGTTGCTCTTTCCCACCATCTTGGTGCTTTCTCTATATCTTTTTTCGTCACGCTCATTTCCAGCTCCTCTCCAAAATCATCGTCTAACCCTCACTACTGCCTCTTTCCCTAAGCAACCAGGACCACATCCCCAGAACTCCATCGTTACAACCCCATCCCATCGCATCTCCGCCCCCACTCCGCGCAAGACAAGGCTGGCGAGCACACAGACAATCACAGACAATTAAAACGGCATATAACACACTGCATGAAACACCTCAACCGTCTCACATCCTAGTGGCCGCGCCAGCATTACACCTCCGACCTCCGAGGACTAGTATGAAAGCTTGGCCATCTTGGCGGAACTTCATCATTTCTGACACGTACCTGCCCCGTTTGAGCCAATGGCCGACTAGGTAACGAGGCGGACAAACCTCCGGCGGTGATCCGTGCGTCGCGCTGCGCCTACATCTTTTGTTTGATGCACAGAAGCCAAGACGGTCTTGGTTGGTACTTGATTTGTGAAAAGAATGTCTTGGTGATTCAAGGCAAGTCTTGGTCCGTCGAGACTTGAATCGAGAGATCGTGCAGTGATTGGAGACGGTGATGCATATCGGAGCGGAACGGAAAGGATTGCGTTGCTACAATACGCGTGTGTACACTGCAACCGGATGAGATGGGATGCGGGCTTGGCGAGAAGGAAAGCATGTATATGGATTGTACGGTGTGGAGTACGTCTCTGACAGTATAGTGGGGATGAAGTGGATGGAAGATGGAGAGTTGAGGGGGAATAGGGAAGGTGGAGATGTAGATCGGTGTACGCGTGTTGTATGGTACTTGACTACGTGTGAAGCTGACCAGCGCTTCGAGACGTTTGACGCGTAATGTTGCGATGCGGACGGAGTTTGATGGGCCATGACGTATATTATTCTACAGCGAGCTCTTTGGTGCCTCCTGTTCTTTCATCTGCCTTACCAGCCTAAGCGCTTCATCAAGTCCTCGTTTGGTGTTCTCAAAGTACACGTGGGAGAAAGAGCTGCTGGCTTGTCCACTGATGGTTCGTGCTTGGATGCCGTGGCTTATCACACTTCCCTAGAGCGGTGTTAGCATGAGCTGTCCTCTACACATGAATTCTTTCATCGCAACCATACGCCAGATACAGTTCTTCGCCATGTAAAGAACAAGAGAAGAAAAGGCAAGAGACTCACTCTCATCAAATGAAAAACCCTCGCAACATCCCATCTATCTCCTCTAGGATCCCAGCCCGCCTTCTGCTCATACACATCCAGCAATTCCCCCATCCCCGGCAACCCATTCTCCGCTAAATTCTCCTCATCATAAACATCTCCTCCCTGATCATCCCTCACCACCTGCTGCACCGTAGGTCCCCCAGGAATCCCACTTTTACTAGCCCGATTCCAATATGGACCAGTCACATAAACAACATCCATGAGCGGATGCCCCAACGTACTCAGCTCCCAATCCAGCACAGCAATGACTCTCGGCTCCGTAGGATGTAGAATGATATTATCGAACTTGTAGTCACCATGGATGATGCAAGTACGTTCCCTGGGTAGATGGCTTCGTATGTAAGCTACGATTTCGTCAAAATGGGCGTGTGCGCGACCGAGTTGTTGGCCGGTAGCGACATCGCGGACTTGAGCTTGTTGAGCCTCGATACGGGAGAAGGTGTTGCAGTGGCGGGTATAGAAGTCGGTTTTCTTGCCAAAGGAGGATAGGCCGATGGTGTCGGGGTCGATGGAGTGCAGCCAGGCCAGGGTGGATATGACGGATTCCCACGCGGCGCGGCGGTCGGAGATGGAGAGCGTGGAAAGATTAGGATCTGTTATTATGCGCCCGTGGATGTATTCCATGATCTGTTTTTTGGGAGGGGCATGTCAGATGATTATGTGGAAACAGTATGGGAGCGGGACGTACATAGAAAGCAGTTCCGATGATTGAAGCGTCCATACATAGACAGTATACTTTCGGGACCGGGAAGCCTTCAACTGTTCCTAGCGCTTTCAATACTTTGTATTCTCGATCGACTTGATGAGCTACGGGTGAGATGATGGTTCCACTGGGTTTCTTCCGGAGGATGTAGCGTGTACCAGCGGCATCATCAACAAAGTAGGTCGGATTACTTTGTCCGTATCCGATCTTTGTCGATACTACAGGTGTCTTTAGATTGGGTATCTCTCGCTGCAGGTACGACCCAAGCTTTTTGTCGTCCAGATCATGTTGTGTCTTCTCTTTCTGTGTACCAGCCATGGTGAACCAATCTCTGCTTCCTTATCTCAGATCCAAGTGTAAGAATATCTCCAGGGAGAATACGCGAGATACATTATGCTACTAAAGTTATGCATTGGAGACAGTAGTGTTATTCGAGTAAGTTGTGTCGATCAAAAGGTTAGCCTCGGGAAGTCGCATATGAGGGGTTCTGGGAATAAGCTAGCTCGTGCTTGCGGGGCGGGATCTACGACGAGGTGCAGTTATTGCGAACAGCATGTCGAGCAGATCGGATAATGAAGATCGTCAGAGCTGATCAAAACAGGGTTCCAGTGAAGTAATAAAGCTGAATTGATAAGACCTCTACGCTAAATAATTGCGCAAGACGAGCATCCACTATACTCTGGGTATCCCAAGAAAAGCTACAAAAAAGCCCAACTGCAACGCCAAGGAAGGAAGAAGATAGGAACAAAATCCCAATCGACCATCTTCTACTTTTCTACAACTTAGACACAAGAATAAGAAACCTCTCACATGGCGCCTCGTGTCTGAATGTAACTTTTCCAAGTAGATACTCTTCTCCTCTCACGACGACGCCTCACTACCCTCGCTGCTGAAGTAACTTTGATCCAATCGTAATATCCACTCAATCTTTTCCCTCTCGCTCCTCGCTCGGAAGATATATGTGTTGCTTCTGGCAAAGACAGCAAAGACGACGTCCTTATGCACACCGGCATTTCCTTGTCCGTTGCTTTGCTGTCCGCCTCCAAGTAGTTTCGCAATCTGTGGCGAATGGTCAATGCGCGCGGTGCTGACGTTAATGGCGTTGATTTCGTCGCCATCTGTTGAGTAAATATGAAGGTATGGCTTCCGTAGCTCGACATATCGCCGGATCCAGCGCGTGTTTGTTGGATCTGGGGTGAGGAGGTAGGATGCTTTCATGAGATTCGGGTTTTTGCTGATGAAGCGGACGGTGGCTGTCAAGCTAGGTGTTGGGCTGGGTGACGGAGAAGAAGAGCGAGGCGCAAAGGCGGCGCCATTGGCGGGTGGCTCAAGGTTTGTGGGGTTGAGAATGATTTCCGCAGGGGCTTGCTTAGTTTTCCAGAGCGAGATCATGCGTTGTAGGAGTGCTATCTGAGCTTCCTCCAAGGGCTTGTCCTTGGAGGAAGCAAGTGCGGCGGCCGGTATGCTCAGTGCCTTGGATGACAAGACGGAACGCGCTGTTTCTATATCTGCGATTCGGGCGCGGCGTTTTTCAACGTGGATAAAGTCACGCACCAAAGAGACACCACGCGGTGTCCAACCTGCGAGCTGCTCTTCGCCCTTTACGTAGTCATCCTTTGTGTTCATACGCCAGAGGTCTGTCGCGCGCTTGACGGAAGTAGGCCGGATAGCGACGTTGAAGATTCCTACTGTCGAGTGAACGACTTTTACGGTGTTCCAGATACTGGCTAAAGAGAAGAGGGACGTTTGGCGCATGTAAGAGCGGCCCCGGATCTGTACGAAGAGGTCGAAGGAGAAAGACATCGGTTCGATGAGCTTGGAGGATGTGACGTCAAAGAGGAGCGTGACCTTGACGCGGAAGTTGTCCTTTGTCGCACGATCGAGAATTTGTGACGCATGAGCTGTGCTGTCCCATCGCCCTACGAACTTGACATTTGTGGTGCCGTCGGCGTTCTTCCTGATGACAGGGGGAGAGATAAGATCGACAGGTACTTCCTTTACGGGTGAGCCGTAGTTGGGACTGTTGCCAGCCGCATCGACCATTCGGATATGACCCATGCGTACCGACTTTACATCTTCCCATTGTATCGTATCTCCAGAAGTGTGGGTAAGATTGACAACGATGCGACGCGCTAGACCCTGGTGAAGTTGATATACCCCAGCGTCCGTAACATTGCTCTGTGTTACCTCGACGGGCTGGTACGTCCCGTCATCCGTGATCTCCTGGATCTGGATACGTGAGAAGATGTCATGTGTGTCCTCTGTATAAAATTCTGACTCTGGCAATCGTGCGTGGCGGCGCTTTTGCTTGGGCTTTTCTGCTGAGTCGCGCATGTCGTCCCAACTCAGAAGCTTATCGAGGTGGATGTCCGTGACCTTCGCGAAGATAGAGATTCGAAGAAAAGTCTCACGCGGGCTCGGATAGGGAAGGCTCATACTGTGTACACTCTCGAAGCGGATAGGACCTTCGTTAAAATCGGTAATCCAGGTTGTGGTCGTGGCTCCACTCTCATCAGAGATACCAGGTACGAAGAGTACGGCATGGACTTGGGTGCCTTCTCGCTCTGGAAACCCAACAAGTTCATGCATACCAACATTAAACTTCAGTGTAGTGGAAGGGGCTTCCGCAGAGGAGGGTTCCAGTGATAGCCGGATGATACCAATAGGGTTTGCCGTGTAAGGAGAAATGACATCCAGGCTGAAGTCTCGCACTCTTGACTCAAATACAGCAGCAAGCGGGACGTCCACATCGCCAATGCGCGAGAATTCGGGCATGCAAGGTTCGGAGAATGGCGACTCAGGGTTGAAGTGTTGGAAGTATTCTGGCCGATTCATATACTGGTGCATTTGATGCATCCGTCGTACGCGATCGCGTAGCTTCTGTAATGACCACAGATGTACCACCTCCTTCTTGAAGTCGATAACGCGAACACCAACACATGGCTTAGACTGGCTGTCGAGATATTCATCGTCTTCACCGGGGATACCCATGTTCACCAAGTCGTAAGATGACGGAACAGTGTGGCCAACATCGACGATGCAGAATTGGAAGACCACGTGCTTGTCCATCTGTTGGCTCATGACTTGAGCCTCCTTCAGAACAGCTGCATTTTGCAGAAGTGTCTCCGCCATAGTAACGTACTTTCTTCGCCGCCACTGTTTGAACACGGTTCGGATCAATTCCAGTTGCTGTTCATTCTGCTCGTTGTGCGCATCTGTTGTTTCGACTTCGGGAGCCCCACTGCTCTCAGGTACGCTCTCAGGTACCCATTCGTGCCCAAGCTCTTTCATTTGGCGCGCAAAAGCCTCTTGTTGCTGCTGCAACTGCTTCTGCATCTCTTCTTTTGCAGCCCGTAACTGTTCCAACTCAATCTTGGCTTCTGCATCAGCCTTCAGTTTCGCACTGTAGTCCTCTTTCTGCTGGTCCATGTTGTCTTCCATGTCTTCTCTTATCTCCTCCATCTTTTCGCTACCGTCTTGTCTTGGCGTAGACGGCATCGTCAACATGGTGTCGAGCGAGAAGTTATCCAATGTCCCTCCAGAAGCATACTTTTCTCGTACAGGATATGACGACATTGACTCTGTATCTCCCTCGTCGCTGAATATCCGACTCTCGGGGCGTGCTTTGCGGGTCTCGCGCAACCTACTGAGATCTTCGAACAGTGCCTCAAAGTCTTCGTCTGGGAGATTCTCGATACGTTTGTCGGGCCCCAACCACGCAGTAAGAGCTTCTCTGCGTGCGTAAGAGAATTCGGACTCACGACCGCGCTGCCAGAATGCAGGTGACCCGGCTCTGGGACTGTCGGGGTCGAAGTCA
The DNA here is from genome assembly GCF_907166805.1 of Alternaria atra. Taxonomy (NCBI): domain Eukaryota; kingdom Fungi; phylum Ascomycota; class Dothideomycetes; order Pleosporales; family Pleosporaceae; genus Alternaria; species Alternaria atra. The sequence continues at coordinate 1,441,422 of NW_025091326.1, read as the reverse complement.
GAGTTTGCTATGCTGATGGCGCTGTACGATCTGTCGTGACCGGGTCTTGGTGCGGGCGAAGGAGAGTTGAGCTGGCTGGCGGTAACCGTCTGTCGGAGCAGGCTTGTGCCTACTTCAGCACGCTCGGCTCTTGCCTCTTGGGGATTGTTGAAGCGGAAGATGTGGAAGTCGCCAAGAATGATGCGGTGGCCGCTCTTGAGTAACCTTGGCTTATCGATGCGCACACCATTGACCATCACACTAGCTGTTTCCTGAGGTATTACAGTCACCTTGCCGTCTACGTTTTCGAAATGGCAGTGCTCTGCAAGAATTTGTGAGCCGTTCAGGCGGATTTGCGCGGTCTGGCCCTCAACATCAGAGTTGCCTACAGTCGTCGTGCCCGGTTTGAGGTTGTAAACGAGGCATTCAGTCAAGAGTGGATCATCGCTCAAGTTGACCAAATGAGGCATGTTCTTTGGTGTTGACAGACCAACGAAACCCTTCTCGATGCTGATACCAAGCTCTTCCAGTGCAGCTTCTCGCTCCTTGTGGATCTCTTCTGTCTTTTGCAGTTTCTCTTCCCAGGTTTGATTCAACTCGGTATAGAGTTTCTCGGACTGATCAAGCTGCTCGGCAATTTCAGCTTTGGAGACTTTCTTGATCGAACCGTCTGCTTGAGTGATAGAGACGATTTGCTTTTCCAATGGCGTGTCGGGTGCGTACTGTTCCTCCATAATGCCGTTTGCTCCGGCACCCCCGCCCCCTCCTCCGCCTAGTTGGGACCGCAGTTTTGACAATTCTTCCTTGAGTTCTCTGATCATGCGCGCGTTGGGGTCTTCGTTTACGACAGCATGGTTCTTGATGCGCTTGGCGGAGTCGGCGTAGCGGAGCGTAGAAAGTGTCTCCTCAAAGTTGATGTCGGCCGGAGAAATGGCGGCAATCATAGCCGTCATACTGTTTCCTCCTAATGAGTCTTTCAGAAGCCATGTTAAGATGGAGTCTCGATATGGCACTTGTGTCTTCTTCTTTCCCCCGGATGACTGGTCTGCAAGCGCTGCAATGACACGACCAAGTGTGGATAGTGACCTGTTGATCTCTGCACCCTCTTTCAATCTTGCACCAGTCGCACCAGTGGACTGAGCTCGTTCTGATCCTGCCAAATCGACCAAACTGATCTTGGCCACCCTCTCCCCGCTCATGCTAGTCTCGACATCGTGGCGCTTCTGGGTGAGGGTAAGGGTGAAAACAGCGTGCGATCGAGAGGACGTCTCGTTCATGTTGGTCGCAGCCACAGTACGGGCCTTGTTTCCTTCGTCCATGAGGTTCTCGATTTCCGGAAAGGACTGGACGACCAACTTGGCCAGGTCTTCGACATAGGGACCGGTGGACGGATGCTCTCGAACTCGTAGGTTTCCCTTGTTTGACGGGTTGAGCAGATCGCGTACGCGCTCGTTGTAGATTTCCAAGTACGACACCTCCACGGTGCAGGATGAATTCTTATCTGCTTGTAATACCTTGATTCTCTCAAACATGTCCTGGCAAATCTTGGGGATGATTCCGTACTCGGCGCCATAACCCATCATAGAGTATGATTTTCCAGAACCCGTCTGACCGTAGGCAAAAATACAGTTGTTGTATCCCTGGAAAGCATTGTCGAGCAGCGGCTTGCCCAGGTCTTCGTGGAGGTTGTCCTGGCCAGCATAGTTGGGAGCGTCGCGGTCGAAGGACCAGTATGATCTGTCGAAAGCGAACGTCTTGGTGCCTTCGGCGGCGGCTTTGGCGGCCTTTCCTTTGACATCGGCATGTGATGGAGGAGAGAGAATGGTCTGGTCGCCCTTCATCTGCACGATACATTGTGCATTGCGCGCCTTTTCTACGCCTTGTTAGCCACAGCCGCATGTTGATGCAAGGGATGCATACCTCGGCCGTTGAAAGGCCTACATCGCACCACGACCTTGATGTTCCCTCCGCCGGACGCCATGATGTGTGCTGTAAATTAATTCCCAGGAATCCGGGGTATACGGAGAAAGGAGATGGCAACGGGGTGCTCGGTCTATGCAGCGGTCAGACGCGGAATCTGGGAGACTTCATGGGCGGCGACGACGGTGGACGGGCTTAGTGGGGAGTGTTCGCGGTTCAGGGGGTGGTGTAGTAGTGCATGAGTATTTGTTGTTCTGTTGATTGAACCACCAACTGCTCAAGATTAGGTACGCGATCCTGGCACGAGTCCTAGACCCCTGCAACCGACTGTTACGCTTGGACTCGACTGTCGCGCAGCAGACCCTGACGGGGTTTAGAGACACTGACACCTCTGGAGATGATCAAGACGAATCAAAAGACAAACATGATGACATATCGTCTGTCAGACACGCTTTCCACATCTCGAGGGGTAGCTCCAAATCGCGTCGGTACCTGACATGTGGAATGCTGGGGGGAGGAGACCCTAACCTTGCCTGCGTCATTCCTCACCAAAAATAATTCACCACCGCGACAAACCCACGCAAAACTACGCGACACGCATTCAACGCGTACGATTCGATGTCGGCGACAGAAGCGACGAACGACATGTTCGCACCGCCCGTGAACCGCGCCATGAAGGTGCTGGACCGCAGCTTCTTCCAAAAGACCATCCCCACCTCGGCCGCCCGCATCTTCAACCCCAAAGACATATCGCGATGCCGCAAGGAACTCACCGCCAGCAAGGACACGCTCCCAAACAACCGGATAGACCCTATAAGAGTCGACCCTGATTCGGAAAGAGCGTCCAAGGGAACCAAATGCCTGCTTTTGCGACCAGAAGTTGTGCATAGTGGTGAGTCACGTTGTGCTAGTAGTACACGAGAGTACTGAGTCTGAAACCAGGCAGATCGAACGACATGGTCCTCTAAGCTACAGAGCCTCGAGCAAGACGGCACACTAGGCGTGATACCCTACCAGCTGCAGCTCGACTACGACTACTTCACTTACTCCGAAATAACGAGCGCTATCATTCCCCCACCCGAATCCGTACACGACGATGAGATTCCCCAAGGCTTCGCCCTCGCCGGTCATGTCGCCCACTTGAACCTCCGCGAACGATACTGGCCCTACAAACACCTCATTGGGACTGTCCTTGTAGACAAGAACCCCATGGTCAAGACTGTCATCAACAAGCTCGACAACGTAGGCACCGAGAATGCCTTCCGCACATTCCAGTACGAAGTGCTCCACGGGCCAGACGATATGAACGTCGAATTGCGCGAGCAAGGATGCACCTTCAAATTCGACTTTGCAAAAGTATACTGGAACACACGTCTACACACAGAGCACGAGCGGCTCTGCAACATGTTTCGCGAAGGCGAGGCAATATGCGACGTCATGGCCGGCGTAGGCCCCTTTGCGATACCCGCTGGAAAGAAGAAGTGCTTCGTCTGGGCCAACGATCTAAACCCCGAATCCTACAACTCGCTCGTCGGAAACATCAAGATCAACAAAGTAGGCGACTTTGTCCGTTCCTTCAACACTGATGGCGGGGCTTTCATTCGTCAAGCCTCTGCCGATTTGTTGACTAGCGACGAGCACTCCGTCGCCATCTACCCCAAGACCAAGTTCTCCCGCAGCAAACCAGAAGAAAACAAACAACCTGAACCCCTCAAGACGCTTGTCCAACCACGCTTCTTCTCACACTACGTCATGAATCTGCCCGCCTCTGCCATTACTTTCCTCCCTTCCTTCATTGGCCTTTACGCCAATGTCCCCGGACACCCTGCCTCTGAGATCAAGAAACTCCTTGCACCGCATACTTCTCAGAAGCTGCCGATGATTCACGTACATTGTTTCTCGACCAAGAGCGACGACAACGTGGAGGAGATTAAGGGTATCTGCGAAGAGGTTAGCAGACAGTTGGGCACAACCATTACACCAGATATGGAGGATGTGAATGTATATGATGTAAGGGATGTCGCGCCTAAGAAGAGGATGTTCTGTGCAAGTTTTAGGTTGCCCGAGGAAGTCGCTTTTAGGGAGGTATAGAACTCTTCGAATGTGCCTTTTATATGCTAGTGCATACTGAATAGAGTGTGATACTACATAACAGTGCTAGAGTTAGAGTCGAGTCTGACTCGCGCATTACATTGCTCTCTTCCACTTTCCTCATAAATCCATCAACATCTCATCCTCGATATCCTCATCATACTCACCCTTCACTGCCTCCACACTTCCCTCGCCAGCTGTCTTCATGATCTGCCCCTCATCCTCCGCCGTCAGATCTACAAATTGACCCATATCGAAATCAAACTCTTCGTCGTCGCGGACCGTCCTCTCAGCTTCGACAGCAGGCTGCCGAACCACGACATCTGTAGCATCGCCACCTTCCTCTAAAATATCATGTTCGACTGGTCCGACTGCACTGCTCACTATATCATAATCCATACCCTCAACCTCCGGCACAGCATCATTCACCTCTTTCCTTGCATCAAGCGCCCGCTGAATGCCCTCGTGTATCTCACACCTCGTATCCACGCCACCGTTCTTCTCATACAGTTGACACAACATAGCATCAAGCTTAACGACCCACTTCATAATCTTCTTCTCAAACACAGGTTCAGCAAAAACATTGTATGCGTCTCCACATGGGTAACCCCATTCTGGGCTATTGCGCCGCATATCCAGTTTTCGAGAGCATTGCATGATGGTGTGGATGCTTGTAGGAAGGAGAAGAATAAAATTTTGGATGTGGGAACCTTTGGGTGTGCGCTCGAGGGGAAGTTTGGAGGACGTTGTTCGTTCGAGGGTGTCTGTTGTGCGGCGTCTGGGGCGACGTGTTTCGCTGGAGATTTCGTGGGGCGGGGCAATGCGAGGCTCGTGTCTTTGAGAGGAGTTCTGGGGGTGGGCTGGAGAGCTAGAGTGTTGCTGTTGTTGTGATCTGAAGTACGCCTCCATTTCTTTGGCGCTTTGGTCAAGATGGTGCGTGTTTAAAGGCACTGCTACTTGGCTGACTCTCTGGGAAACGAAGCGACATTCGCTTCCGAGTGAGGAGGACTTGGGAGTGGGCGATTGAGGGAACGGGTCATGATGGGTTTGGAGTTGACGCAATGCGTTGCGCAATTCCAACCTGGTACCATCTTCGTCATGGATACTGAGAGAATCTCTAATACCGGCCGATCGCTGATCAAACGACATCGACATCTGAATCCCTGCAGATGAAGCACGAGGAGAACCTTGTTGTTGGGCAAACCCCTGTGACTGCTGAGCCGTATTTCGAGGATCAGTGTTCATTACACGGTCATCATCAAACAGCAGATGATCTCTGGTCCCCTTCGCGCGGGGTTGTGGTTCAGCGGAGAGAGCTCGAGAATGACTATCCGCCAGGACGTTCCGCTGGCCGTGAGGATAAAGTTGTGGTGCATTATCACTGAACGGGGGCGGCCGCCCCCTAAGCTGATGTATCCCCACCCCAGAGTTGATGGATGTGATCGAAGAGCCAGCTGCCTGAACATCTCTACTGCGACCGAAGAAGTCACGAATATCACTGTTGTCATTCAAGTAGAGTTGGTTTGGAACTGTGTGTTCAGCTGCGTTGAGGATGGGTCTGCGTGGGGCAGACAAAGTGTTAGCAGGAAGTCGTGGTCCTTGGTTCATCGCAGCATGCTGATGACGAGCTGGTTGGAAAGACTGTACGCCAGCTAGAGATGTTCTAGATCCTGCATTACATGACACTCGTGTTGATGGTGCGAAGGGCTTGCCTGCGTATGCCTGTGGAGCTCTTCGACTACGTAGAGCTGAATGTACTGAAGGAACTATACCTTGCGGGCTGGTATTTGACTGACTGAAGCTTGAGAGCGGTGAGTCTGTTGGATGGATATCGGGTTGTTTAAAGTGGTTCGACATGCCGGTGTGTAAAGAAGAGGTGCTGAACTCATAGCGACGTTGTACATTTGTCGTGCTGTCTTGTGTACTTTCACCGGAACTACCTGTTTCTGAACTCAGCTGCGGTACATGCTGGATACTGCGCTCCAGTTCAACATCCGATGGAGACCTCGCTATGTTCGTTCTTGACGAAGTTTGAGGGGTCAGAGGAAACACTGGGCGTGGCCGATGGGGAGTGACAGCAGGACTGGGAGAGCTAAAATGCGAATTGCCGCCTCCTTGGCTTTTGGCTGGACTCAGCAACTGTCCATTGCTGAGAGCTTGCTTAGGCTTGATCGTGGCATTCATTCGAGCAATAGTCCACGGGTTAGATATCTGTGCCGCTCGGAGGCCTTCCTCTTCCTCGATCACCGGTGCATGTTCTTGTTGCAGGAACTGCAGATCATCTTCGTCGATGCCATACATGCTTGACCTCCAACGTGGCAGCGCTTGCGTCAGATTGGTCGGAGATTCCTCGATTGGGCTAGTAGGCTCATTCTCATGAACCATGGTGGGGCTTTCAACGCGACTTGGTAGCTGTTCTGGCAAAGCTCCGTACTGCTGTTGTGCAGAATTCGGTGGTTCAGCCTGGTGAACTTCCTGAACGGCCTCAGGATAGTAGGCTTTGAGCAATTTGTCAACAACACCAATTACTATGTCGCTGTTGTTGAACATGATATCGTCTTTGGCTGGCTCAATGTTGGGGTCGTAACTGTCAGGCGGACATATTATGTTCAAGCAGAAAAAGGGATCTTTGACACCGGCGAATGAAGGATTCGACTTGCGAAGTCGGTCTTTATAGGCTCTGATGATCTGATTGGTAGTACCACGACTACTCGACACAGGTCTCGCATCGATCGAGACGAAGGCCCCTTGATGAGCTATCTTTGACCCAGTAGCGCCTGGCTTAGGTAGGAAGGCGTGAACTTCGAAGCCATCTGCTTCCAGAACAGTCAAATCACACTGTAGAGCGCAATCCTTGCCGATGACTTTTAGGGCTGCGTCTTCGATGTTGGCATCGGTCTTGGGCGCATAGACAAAGTCACCGTTGTTGTTCTTCGCTTTCAGCACGCGGAGTCTGAATCGTATAGTAGGTCTGGCGAGCGCATAGGCCTGCATCAGCCGCCGAAGCTTCGCCAGCAACTTGGCTGAATTCTTGCGCGCTGTTTGCTTTCGGACTGGTATAAGCTCGAAGAATTTGGTGACCTTGACTGTCGTACCAACTGGGTGCGAGTCATACTCCACGCTGCATACTTTAGTACTAGATAGCTTCAGGTGCAAGTACTGATGAGAGTCTTACGAAGCAAGCTCGCCGTCACGACCATATTTGAGTTTAACAGCGGCTGGCTCACCTTCTACTCGGGTAGTGACACACAGTGAGCTACTCATCTCGGCCATGCTTGAAAGGGCCTCGCCACGAAAGCCGAGCCATTTCCCTCCGACCTCTCTCAGATCATGAAAGTCTCTAATCTTGCTGGTGCAGGAGCGTCGGCATACAAGCGAGCGGTCTTCGGTTGGTATGCCATGGCCGTCATCCTTGACTTGGATGGAGTCGATTGTGTTGGCAGCAATATCCACAAAGATACTCTTCGCCCGAGCATCCAGAGCGTTATCAATGAGCTCTTTGACGACAGAACTGGGATCAACAAGGACCTGTCCGGAACCAATCTGTCTTGCTGTTGTTGGTGGAAGGGTCGCGATACCGGGTACAGTAACGATGTCAGGGCCTCCCGCCATGCTGGTAGAGGTGAAATCGGAAGTACAAATATCTCATTCGTGCATGAAATCGAAACGGGGTGAGACTCGTGGTTTGGTAGGGCCACGGTGAGTGTTTCCATCGTGCCTACCTCTTCCAGCGGAGCCGCGCTCGACGTGGAAAGAGCGACACGCGACGTGCCGGGTGCCTTGAGTGCGCCATCGTGCTATACAAAAACTTTTATGTTATGTGAACATTACCATGTAGATCACATACCTATATGCGATGTTCTTGGTGACAAAGGTTAGCATGCGTCATGGAGCGAGGCACCAAATGTGGGGTTGCATGCTCTCTAATTAACCAATCACAGCGTGCATGACCTTGGGGTTCGGGAAAACTGCTACTCTTAAAAAGGCCCGTTGTCGCGATTCTGATCGCTATGTATCTCTAGTCGATTGCTTACTTGCTTCAAAGGTCGCGCGCAGAAAGTATCTTGGTCGATAGTATTGCGGTCACATTATCAACACTTCGCGACTTTTCGCCCCAGGAGTACCCCAAGGTTTTCCACCTGCACAGGTATGTCCTGAACGCGGTCACCACAAGACTCGTATTCATGCTGATAATTTAGTCTCTTAACACGAAATCTATACCATGGCCTATGCGACTGATGCTGCGCGGTGGCGAGCCCTCACAGTAAGGGACGCGGACGCAAATGGACACTTCATCTATTCCGTCAAATCGACACGAATCTACTGTCGGCCAACATGTCCGGGACGACTGGCACGTAGGGCAAACGTCGGCTTCTATGCGACACCATTGGAGGCTGAGGCAGCTGGTTACAGAGCCTGCAAGAGGTGCAAACCCAACACTGTACTTGAGGATCCACAGGAGCGAGCAGTGGAGAAAGCATGTATATTGATCGACGAAGCCTTGAAGAATGAGGACCCCAGTTCACTAAGGCTGCAAGACCTTGCTAAGAAGGTCAACCTCACGCCGCGGTACTTTCACAAGATCTTCAAGGACAAGACAGGCTCTACGCCAAAGGAATACGCAAAGAAGATAGCGATCGAGCGCACCAGCCCCAGCACCATATCCACCTCAACGACAACCGCAGATGGAGGCAACCAATCGCAGAATTGGGATACATTCGACTTCAATGACCTAGTTGGTGTGGGTACAGACTCAAGTCCCCTAAACATGAATGATTTTACTGTGCCCGAAGGGCATTCGTCTATGATCCATCACGATCTCGACTTCGACATGAGCAATTTCCTTGAGTCTTGGGGCGACAGCTATGCGTTCGACCAATCTGTTTCATGGGTTTCTGAGTCCTTCTTGGAAATGCCAATCACGACGGACTTCTACAAGAAGGCAGAACCATCTGTGTCAACACTTGAGCTGGATGCTGCTGCGTTGCTCGACAGCAGTAGCACGACTAGTAGTCTGCAAACCTAGTTTCCATAGCGTCCACGTATGAATGACCGCGCGCATTTCACAAGATGTGCACTATGCCCTTGCTGCTAAGCAAACTCATGCAACTGCCATGTAAAACCCTATCAGCCTTCGCTCGCCAGCCGAGCTGGCTTCATCATGGGTCACCGAGCGAATACCGCGCTGTGTTCGTACGTGACGCATCGCGTGCTGCGATCGTTTCGGCCGTCGTGGGATGTTCTCGTAGCCTATTCTCTACATCGTCAGCAACAGTTCGAAAATCGATTCCGATAATGTACGAGTGAGGATGCTCTTCAGAGACCAGGTTATAAGCAGCGACGGCGTAGCATATGTCGATGCTAGCCATACCTTTTCCGGCTCTTCCTAAAGTATTTAATGGTCGATGTATATCATCTTTTGAGCTTCGTATGCGCATCGCAAGTATGCGGGTGCTGTAGATAAAAGGAAATATTGAACGTACCTTGCGAGATGAACTAGTGGGAGCAGACACTGTAAGTTAGTGGTCTACTATGAGTGCTGAATTGGCGACGCGCGCCGCTAGTCTGTACAGCATCACGGAGCTTGCGCCATGGTGATGAAGAGTTGGTGGTAAGATGCAGAAGGGCAGAGGAAGAAAAGTTAAAGGTTCCGGAAGACGCTGCAGAAACCGCCGATGGGACCCACATACAGGAGGCGCTAACGGTATTCACTCACAAGAACCGCTAACATGTGTGCAACATGCCTTCTATGAACTCCACGTCCCTGACTTTTTGCAGTGAATGGTGTATTCGTAAATCTAACCGTCGAAGATTCTGTACTTGCTTCCGTACAATTCGATATCCTTATCGAGCAGTGGGGTCTACTCTCCGACAGCCTCCCAAGCACTCAACGGATCCGCCCAAATCTCCCAATGCCCTATCTTGCCCTGCTCATCAAACCCACTAAATCTATATATGAACTGTTCGTCCCATCCCTTGCCTGTCTTCTTACTTGTAAATCGTCCCTTACCAACCACACTTACCATTCCAGCCTCTGCATCCACAATGAACCCCTCCTTTCCCGGGAATGCATCATCGGGCAAAGACATTTCCAGTATATCAGTCATCACCTTGAAATACCCCTCGCACTCGTCTTTGCCAAAAAAGGTCTTGGCTAAGAATGGTAGCCGCGAGCGTGACCACTCAGGGCCGTGCTCCGTGATCTTGGGCGCGTTGCCAAAGTACTGCGATAGGAGCTCTGAGGGAGGAGGCGGCGAGATCAACGCGCGGCAGAAAGAGTGCGTTGTCTTCCGCAATGTAGTGTTGTGTGTTGAGGACATGACTTGTGGGTCTTTCTCTGTGAAGGACCTTGAAAGACGGTGAAGCGGATGTAGAAGTGCTGGGGATCCTCGTAGTAAGCGATGCACGTGGGACTGTTGCGCGCTGATCGGTATGTTTTCCTGCGGTTTCGCACTGTCCAATACGTGATTTGATGCACGGAGATGGTGGCCTGCGTACCGAGCGGCTGTTCCGTGTGGAGAGGGTGAGAGCTAACGGGTTGTCGGTTCTGTTGCGAAGCGGTGGGCGTCAGCCAAAAGACGCGCGTAAGACTTTAGTTTTGGGAGCCTTGAGCGTCAAGTAGACAGTCTTCGATATACAGGATAGATGTGCTAGGACCAGATGTCTCGGGTATGTGCAATATGGCCAATCGTAGAAGATGCGAGAAAGCATGTGCGATCGACGATAGCTTTGACGGTATGCACGAAGGACTGGCGATGAAGTCATCGTGATGCTTGCGGACAGCATCTGCACTTCCATGTTGCTCGCAAGCATGATCGTGCCAAAGAGCATGTTCTACCTAAGCATGATGGTTCCGTCTTCCCGAGCCGTTCCTTCTCACTAAGTCTGGAGTTGCCCTGTATGCTAGAGGGAGGTAGTCATCTGCATCATGCTCCCCCACTTTAACTCAGGTGGCAGAGATAACGAACCATTCACCAACAAGTCCATCCACGACCCATGGAACTGGATATTCTCAAATGTTCAATATTTAACAATGGAATTCCTGCGTGCCCAAAATTAACCAATTACTTTGACCGGCACAGCGTGCCGTAACGGCGTACGTCAGCAAAGCCGTCACCTAATCTACAGCGTAGTATGCATATGCGGCTTACATGCAACCATGCAACGGCGCTGCGGAAGTTCCCTCTGTTGGCTCCAACGGAGTTATTAGGATGAGTCAGATGGGAGGCATGCATCGACTGTCACCAGTCGCTTACAACCACGTCTTAAATCTGTAACTGCAGTGTGAAGAGCAAGTAACTGGACGGATTACTGCATTGTGGTAGTATTAGATTTTTGAATTTGATCAATGTTGCCCTTGGGCTCCGAATATGTCCTAGACAGTAGAGAAGCCTGTTGTCCACTTCCAAGATACTACAAACAGTAATAGCAAAATGCTTCGCTATGAGCTAAGTGTCAAAATACTGTTCCGTGGTATCCATACCGTGTCCTACGGCCCCATTGAACGCCTTTCGCTATGAGGTTATAAAAGTACAATTTCACCGCCTCCCCACGTAATAAGAGCGACCTCAATCCATGGCGGTAAAGAGACATACCTGCCGGGCCATCTGACTCGCAAGCAAGATCTCCCTGAACACTTGGTCCATACCGCCTCTGAAATGAATCGTATAGCTGTCCACTTTGCCCTTCCTTCTTTTTTCCCCCCATACTAGTTTGACTGGCTTCGCGTCATCACATCGCTTGCCCGTCCTGCTTCCTGGTTTCACCCAATCTTGCTGGTATTCGTACAAGGTCTCTGGCATTGCATCGTCATTCGGATCCCCCTGCTTCCACACAAATCGCCGTCCACCGTACGTAAATCGTCGCGGGGACCACGGGATCTTCTGCTGCCTATCTGGGTATTCCTTGATCGGTTGCGAAAATGGACCGCGCAGATGTATACACCGCGATTTGTATGCCGCATCTTTGGTCGTCATGCGCTTCTTGTCGATGCCGGAAAGAAGGATGGATATGCATGGCTGTGGGAACTCAGCGACGCGGAAAAATTCGGCAGCGTTAACTTGGCTATCGTCGCGATGGGTGGCTTCGAGCATATATAGAGCGTATTTGTTCGAGTGGTCGCGTGCGCTGTAAATGTACTTCCTGAAGCCTGAAGATCCCGTCCATTCTCGTGTGCGGTGCAGATTGTATGTCGTGGTAGGTTGTGTGGGATCGAGTAACGAATGGTACGGGATGTTAGGTGAAGGGAGTTCGTCAAGTGGAGCATGCGAGACAGGCGAGTATGAGGTTTGCCATGTGAGGAGGTTATGGATCTAAGGTTTGTCAGCTGGGACTTGATAATGCCACAGAGATTGTTACTCACTGCAGATAGACTCTCGCTTTCCTCGTCCAAGTCTCCATTCGCTCCCCATTGATTCGGTGCGGGCACAAAGACACACTCGTTCCCCTCTTCATCAATCTGATCGCTCCCACTTTCAAGATGCGGTCTCAGCGCCCTCTGTCTCTCTTGGTGAATGTTTATTTGCGTCTTGATTATGCGTACTTGCTCGTCTGAGTTGTCGTCGGGTGATATGCTAGCATGTGATTGCTCAATCTGTTGCTCCAGCGCCAACGCCGCTGCCTCATGTTGCGAGTAGGAATTGTCGTAGAGCCAGGCATGTTCAGATTCGAAAGCAGAGCTCCTCAAAAGCTCCAGGTGCTCCCGTGATGTGAGTGCTGGACGACCCATGGTTGGGCTTTGTGTGGTGGTTGAGACCAGGTTTGCGAAGATTCGAAGGCGATTTGTTCCAGAGCGAGGGGTAAAAAGCAAGTCGAAATGAAACGGGGTTGTGATTCAGCCTGGGGTCGCGCAGGAACAAAAGGAATATAGAGGCACAGGAGGAATGAGGGACGGCGGGCAGAAGAGCGTAATCATCGTAGCCAGGCTGGCACCAGCTGATGAAGCACCATCAGGATAGATAGGCGAGTAGGGTCGTGTTGGATCCCCGTCGCGCCCGTCGCGCCCGCCGCGCCCTGTCATACCGACCTTCTGCTGTTGTGGCACATGGCGTACTGGGGCCAAGTTGCGGTGGCATGGGATGGAGATGCAGTTGCGCTAGTCTAAGCCGCATGGGGTAGTGCGAGATTGGAACTCCATGTTGCAGGGCTCTGGCACAGGATCGGAACATTTCCTCTACATATTAACCTTTCTACTGTTAGCAGTGTTGCAGTGCGGTTAGTCGCATGCCCTCGGCGGTCCCGATAACCTGTTATGCCTCCCGCGTAATAGCGTGAGGATGCCGACATGCTGCCTTTACGCTTCACCCAACATGGCATGAGTGGAAATTGCCATTGCGTCTTTCGTATGTTCCATCCCCTGCATGTCTGCCTCAGCGTAAGACCAGACCATGCCGCATGCGGCTTCGCAATGACGAGGCACACCGTCCTTACAGCACCAGACTGCGGGCGCTTAGCAGGCATCGGACTCCGAACATGCGGTCTGTTCTCTGTCCTCCCACCCCCCACACACCACTCATAACATCCCGTTAACAGCCGTGGCTTGCGCCGCCTTCACGATCCCTGGATCCCTAGCGTCTTCGAGAAGCGTTCGAAACGTTCGATACGAACCCTTACTTACTTCTCACGCAGGGTCAAAGGGTTTCGCGGTGAACAAATGCTGTGAAGCGCGCTGGGCATACGAGGGCAGCGTCGCGTTGGGACATGGCTGCTGACGTGCGCTTACCCCACAACCGTTAATTCGTGGTGCAGCGCTCTTCGGCTCGCCTTACGGAAGTGAAAATATCATCGTCTCATCATCTCAACCACGACTACATATGCAAAAGCTAGCATTGTCGCAAAAGAATATATTCTGCCTCTGGGTTGGGAAGTATGACGGCACATATCGAAATAGTAGACAAGAATGCTTTCAATTGCTAGAGTGACCATTCAGACCCCAGCACGGACGGCCCCCAAAGAGTCATCGGCTTATTAGCGACATACGCGCAGGAAGAAGCGTCGAATGCTCAACATCGCTTCTGTTCATTTTCGGTCGTACTGAAGCAACCTGATAAGGAGCTGCGATCATCACAAGCATCGAACCCGCCACGAGAACGATGAACCACTGCGTTGGTAAACGTGCCCACCTAGTCCACTAAAACACAAGAGTGACTTACTGTCGCTGCTCCAGATGCACCTCCTTCTGACTCCAATGGGACCCTAATGGTTTAACGGTGTATGGAAGCCAAGCAATATGGAGACATTCCCACATCATTCCCGTACCTTCCGCTGCCTTGGTGCGACGTGTGTTCTGTGCTGGGACTAGCAGTAGTCCAGGAAGAGCTCACCAAGAAGTCCTTGCGTATGATCACCATGTGTCATTGAGGGCCGTTAACAAGTACACACCACCGGTCTTCGAAGGAAACACGCGATTTATGGGCGAACGAGAAGTTAAATCGCGTCGTAACGGAGTCTTGAAGGAGTATGGAACAACGCGCCAGAACGCCGGACAGGTCGCCGAACTGTGGCAGGATGGCTCACCGCTTTGGTTGCTTCGTGATACTGGCTGATGCTTCACAGCATCGCGTGGATGGTCACACTGTCAAGCTGCGATGCAAGGTAGGTTGATTCGACTTCATTACCAGTGCTGTGGTTCCGACTAGTTGAGGACATTATTGATACATCATGCTTCTGCAATATCATCGACAATATACTACTCAAAACAAAGGATCACTCTCCTTGATCGGAACTAACTCGCCCTTTCCCTTGAACGAATCCACGACATGCGCCTGCTCGCTCAGCATAAATCTCGAAGTCTGGTTTCCCACACCAGCCAGGCCCCTCCATCTATCCAGATCCTCCTTCTTCCTCTTATCGCCCAGCGCCTCCTTCGCCCTTTTCCAATGACCTTCCGAAAATGCAATCATCGTCGTCATCTTTTCCTCCTTGATGTCGTAAACCGCAGAGACAATGGTACCTGTCTCTTCAAGCCAGTTTATCTGCCATAGTTCACCAGGGCGGATGCATTGGTATGTTGCGCGTTGGTAGTTCACGCGGCCGGCCATCGGACCACCGTGAATGGCATAGACAACACGGTCAGAAGAGAAGCACCATAATTCATACCGCCACTTTTCAGGGTTGCCGTTGCTGTCTTGCGCGTCGTAGTCGTAGATTAGATGCGTGTCGAGGATGTCTTTGTCGAAACTAGGGTCGAGAGATGTGTTCGTGAGGAAATCGGGAAGATTGTCACCTGGAGCCATTGTGTTTGAATTTTGGAAAGCTTGTTCTTTGATAGTAGGAGATGTGATGATAGTAAGAGTTCAACAGGGAGGGCGTCAGGCTTGAACATAGTTGATGCTCGGCACTACCGGATCGATGACGTATGTACAGTTTTGAGAGCTAGATTCCACGCGACGTGACACTACCAGTAAGTCAACATCCCAAGGTCTAGATTGGCCTTTGTGATCGGTCCGAAGAAAAAGAAATATAGTTGAGTGCGCACATACTGTTGACTGTACTATATGCCCCTACTTACGATCATACCTAGATGATACCTTGCGTATATACTTCTTCCTCACACCTACTCTTACTCTTTGAGCAGCGAATTGATTCACGAGACCAGAGCCACTGCATTGGTGATTTGGACTGATACTAACATGTTATCTTCCAATGCCTTCTCAATGGAAGCGTCGTGGTACAGCTCGGACCTGCTTTACGCCTGCCTAGATAGGAGCGAAGATATTGCATGCTGACATCCTGCCATCGAAGCCAGGATATAGCGATAACCCCAGTTTGACGAGACGCAGAAAAACAAGAGAGATGCTCTGATGCGTACTGCAATGTCCTTTCCAGCGGAAGTCGAGCTCTGGAGGAATGCGCGTAGCGAAGTTGGTCCGAATCTCTGTTCCTGATGGGCCATCCGCGAGAGTTTCATGCAATCTGAGTAATAATAAATAGACCTGTTAGAGACTTGTTGTTAGTGAGGAAGAAGAAAGAGTATAAGAGGAGAACGCAGGGTTGACGGAGCTCAGACCACACCGCTAGTGGCTTAGTGCGAATGACAGAAGGTTCGTGGATCTGTCCATCAGGAGTAGGCAGTACCTTTCCTTTGTCAGACAGGTACCGTACAAGTTTTCGGACGAGTAAACTTCCAGAATCCTTGAGTGGGGTACGGTGTGTGGGATTTGCTGCGACGCGTCCACCTTACTAGGAGGCTCTGATTGATGATCTGGGCAGTTTACAGTAAAATGACTAACCACATCGGGTAGCATTATTTCTCGACTAGCTTACCTGCCAACACGGTCCGATCAGTCAAGGAAACATACTCGCTGGCTTACCACATCATAGCAAATTTTTGGTCTTGGTACGCGACGGACGAATTTTGGAGAATGTTGCAAGAGCTACCAGTTTAACGGTATAAAGGTCTGGACATCTGCAAGAAACAGATATCCAACACACTCACAAACACATTCTCAACACTCAGCACTTCAATCAACTACCTGAAAATTGATCATCTTTATACATACCAACTATTTTTCAATTTCCCAGTTCCCTCGAACAAACCATCCACAATGTCAACTCCCTCTCTCCGCCAAGTCATCGGAATCCCCAACTCAACAGCATCGGTCAAGGATTCCGTTCTTGTAATTATCGATGCTCAGGACGAATATATCCACGGTAGTCTGCCTGCTCAGGATTACAAAGAGGTCAATGTCGCGATATCCAGCCTCCTTGATAAATACCGAAAGCAAAATGGCCACGTCGTCCACGTTCTGCACAACACAGGCTCCGACGAAGCACCCATATTCAAGCCCAACGGCAAGCTCACTAAAGAGATGGACGGTGTCGAGGCCATCGACGGCGAGGCCATCGTATGGAAGAAACATGCCGGATCATTCTCGGAGACGGACCTAGGGGAGGTCGTTAAGAAGACTGGACTCAAGAAACTTGTACTTACGGGCTATATGGCGCATGGTTGTGTGTCAAGTACCGCTCGCGAAGCGACCACATTGGGGTACGAGACTCTTGTCGTTGAAGATGGTGTTGGACAAAGGGACATGAAGGATATTCCTGCTGCGCAGGTCAAGAAGGTTGCTTTGACGGAGATTGATGACATGTTCGGAACTGTTGTGAAGAGCTCAGAGATCAACTAGACATATGGATTTGCTCTAGTCGATACGTTTTAGCTTGCTGAGCGGATATGTTGGTATGAATAAGAAAGTAGCTTTTCTTCCAAGGGCATCGACTGTTTATTCCTCTCCTATGAGTGTTTCCGCGGTCTATATTTACGTTGCGTACTATCAAGTCATGTCTCATTCCCACTCAACTGTGCAGATACTCTTATCTAGCAATTAATCAACAGGTTGCACCCACTCACACACCCTTCTCTCCATAGATAACAACCTGTTCGGTTGATCTTCGCCTAGCCATAACTCCTTGGATCCGCCTCTCATCTAGCGGAGCTACACCAGCTCGCCTTGCCTCCGTCTCTGTGAAGGTGCCGTATAGATCGGTGGGATCGATCTGGTCCATATCAGGAATGGGGAAGATCAGGTTGAGAACATAGAAAACGATAGCGCTGATGAAGAATCCTAATGGAAGGTAAGTGAACATGTGATCTCTAGTCTGCAAGGAATTTCTTACCTATCAAAAAGGCCATATTGTAGAGTTGTACCAAGGACCGCGATGGACTAACGTCTCCTCTCACGGTCACCACAAGGCCACCAATAGTTGGTGCCCAGCCACAGAGCCAAGACGGTACCGCTCTCCAGTTGAAGCACTTGGTGAAGTAGTATGAAGAGTCCTCTGTTCGGTATAGATGACTCAAGCGAATCCTTCCCTTTCGTAGAAGACAGTAGTCGCATGACATGATACTAATGATGGGCGCTAAGAACACCGAAAAAGAAGACAAAACGGCGATGAACGTGGTGGCGCGGTTGATAAGTTGCCAGGGCTGGACGACCCATGCAGCCACAAACGTGATAATAGCACCGCGACGTATGTTGATGTAACGTGGAAAAAGACCAGCAAGGTCGATTCCACCAGAGACAGCGTTACCGCAAATGTTCTCGAACATTGCAGTGAAGGCGAAACCTGCAGCCAGGAAGAATACACCCGCACGGGACCGCGATGAGCCGTTTCCATCGTCCATCATGCGCATGAGTCTAAATGTGGGTGTAAGAAGTCAGTATGTGTCTCACATACAGTTCACACTGTGACACTTACAGATCTGGTGGATTCCAATAGATCTCGCCATAGATCTTTTGCCCCGAAGCGGTGGTAACCAATCCAACTAATGAGACAATGACGTTGGTGATCACACAGCTAGCGATGGTACCGTAGATATAGGGCCTTCTTGAACGTGCATAGCGTGAGAAGTCGCTGCCGTTGGTGATACCAGCAGCAAGACCGCCGATGGTTTGGTTTATACCAGCCATGATGAGCCATGACGTACTCTAAGGGGAATCTGAAGGGATGGTCTGGCCAGCGTTCCAGAGAGGGCCTACGCCTTTGGCAGTGGTCACTGCCCAGATCATCCATGATAACATACCTAAGCCGCACCATATGCACACTACAAGGAACGGAATCTTGAACTTCTCTGGTCGTAGCCACAAGAACGGTGTAGATAGAAACCAGAACACCACAAATCCTACAAACTGGTCGGTCGTAGCAGGGAAGCTAGGGCTGAAGGTATTCGGCATGCGTGCGTACGAAGGCCAGATCGCAGTCAAGCATACGGCGACCAGACGGCCGCCATTCCAACCTGATCTGGATCAGCACCCTGATACCAAGCTCACTCTTATAGTAAGCCTGCTTACATTGGACGGCGTTCCAAATGAAGTTAAGTAGGATTCTCTGCAGCAAAGGTATGAAGCTTCCCCGCATACCCCAACTATATCTGTTCTGTACTGTAAAGCCAATATGCCACTTCAGTCCAACCCAAGCGATAAGTGTAGAGAACAGAGCGATCAATATGCTGCTCACAACGATGATAAGGATAGCCTGTGGGACAGATAAGCCCATAGCTTCCGTGACTATCAGTGATCAAAAGTCAACAAACGGCACCTGCTGTCACCTACCTAAGAAGGTGCTTGGAGTCTGCCAATTTGCGAGGTTCAGCGATGCAATAGCCCAAACCCCGAAGAAATTGAACCAGCCCCATGTCCTCCGCTCTGGCGGTAGAGGGATCAGATCGCGATTACTCCATGCGTCCGTTTGTTCGTGCTTTTCGTCGTTTCCATGCAGACGCACTTTCTGGTGGATTGTACTCAGTCGCTGCCTCAAAGTCATAATACAAGTAAGTAAACAAGTTCGTCAATATTCAGTGAGGCTGGAATAACGGTTGTTGAAGAGGGGGATGGTGATAAGCTCCTTCTTATCATTGGCGCTCGCGGATCTTCCCCCATGTTTCCCACCTTCCTAAGGCAATCGCAACCCATGCGTACTCACTCTTGTACATCGGCACATACTCCCCAAGGAACCAGCGACTTCATATAGGTTTGTGCTGCGTCGTTCAGTTGTTGTGGTCGACGAAAGATGCTTTGGAATATAGCTGGCCGCTGTCAGCAGGGCGGCCTGAGGCGATGTTTCAGGCGTCCAGCCTCCCGCGGCTACACAACAGGCACCAAGATCCTGTTGATCCCTCACTCGCCCACCCTTTACGCATACCCCACAAACCTCGCATAGACCTTGCTTTCCACTAATACATCTGCTCCTTTTGTTCATCAGTACATCTAGATCTATCGCTTGTGCTCAACCTTCTTCTTGGGCGCCTTGCGCCTTGCGAAGCGTTGCAGATCTCGAGGGGCAGGATATGTTTTGGATGGGGGCGAAATCTTGCTGATCTACCGATACTTGAAAACAGTCTCTTTCACTCCAGAGTCTCATCTGCCTACACTATCCTTGAGTCGTCACATTAGCAGAGAACACTATGTCGTCGCTGAATCTCAATCCTCAATGGCAGGGCTGGCAGACTCATCGCCGCCAGCAGTCGCCGCCACAACAGCCCGTGTACCCACAAAACCGTTACTCGCCGGCCTCTTCCCCCAACCACTCATACTATGGAGAGTACGCACCTGCCCCAGGATCCTACATAAAATCTTACTATAGCGAAGATACGCCGGTACCGATCATCGCAGAGCTGCCAGCGCCCTTGCCGCCAGCTCCACCCACTACGACGTCTGAGGAGCAATTGAAGCAGGATGAGCTACTTGCACATAGGATGCAACATTTGGAAGTGGAAGGAAATCGTCAAAGATCGCAAAGTGCAGTAAGCCAGCATGCCCGCCCTGCGAGCATGATGCCGCCCAGCACCCAAGGGTTGTCACCACTGCTACATCAACAGCGATCTGCGCAATCTTTACGACTTCATTCGAGAAGCGTCTCGTCTTTCGTCGACCGGCAACCAGTAAGTATGGCACCAGTGGTCACCCAGCAACTTGCGACTCTGCCTCTCGTTCACCAGCGTTCCGCCCAATCGCTACGACCCCATTCGACAAGCTTTGGAGCTACCACTGAACCATGGAGTCCTGGATCATTTGATCCACCGCAAGATCTAAGTAGGTTTAGCACCTTGCCCGAAGTGGTCGTGGAGCAATATCCTGTATCTTACAAAGAATCCCAGTCGCCGGCTGAGAATCCACCAATTCCAGTGTTACTGGGTCAACAACCCATAAGGCGCCCATCAGTCGCACTGGAATCATCATCGTTGCCCGGATATCTCGAACAATACCGCCAAGCACCGTATCCGCCTCAGTGGAACCCACCACCCGTTGTTTCAACCCTGTACGCTCACCAGGAAAGCAAACGACCATCCGGATCCAGCTGGCTGGACACACCAGACTCGTATGTCTGGCGAACAATACGTCCCTCAGAGCATGCGCGAACTCCCGTTCCACCTTCGTACTCGTTCAAGTTCAAAAGCACAAGTGGCAGCTTCCGCAGCCCCAAGCTTTCATGGACGATGACATATCCCGAAGAGCCCACCGACTCGAGCAAGAAAGTTTCCAAAGCACAGCAAGCTGTTTGGAGTTACGATCTGAAGCTGGACCCTAAGACTAATTTACGCAAGTCCGAAGTCTTAAGCTCTGGAGGTCCAAATGCCAGATCTATCCTAACAACCTACGTGCATGCGCTCAATTACAGTTCCTTGCGTTTCATTGGCCCAGACGGATGCGCATACATGTGGGTTACGAGCACCAATGTGTCATCCATCCACGGTTCCAGGTACGACACGCTGAGGCATGCTCTCTTCGTCGCCATGGGGAATATTGCCGATCCGCTATATGGTAGCATCGTTGCAGACCATTGCTTCTGGGACGGTTATGTTGATGAAAGCGGAGGGTCTTTGCCTGATGAATCGATTCATGTTCGTTCGGGAACTGTGGATCCAGCGATGGTTGTAGCAACGTTGCAGGTGATGAAAGAATGGGAAAAGCATATGCTCAGACAAGAGAAAAGGAAGAACCCCAAGGCCTTCGCAGCAGCGGAAGAAGAAGCCAGGAGGTACGAACTCGGAGCCTCCAGCTATTGGAAAGCTTGAGAAATTCTACAGAACCAAATATACCAAACAAATTGAAACCCCACTCAGGTTTGGCGTCAGCAAACCAGTGGAGCCTTACTGCGGAGTCCAGGTGACGACTCCTTATAGCAACTTTCCCCGAGCAAGTGCTTGGCCTCGGCCTCATATCGCAATCTCTCTGCGCCGACGCGTAGATATCTGGTGTCTCGATTTATGGCCGCATGCGACTGTCGCTGCCTCATACTTTGTCGACCCATCCTTTCACAGTCGGCGGAATTATCACAGCTTCCACCAATCACGGCGCCAACCTACAGAGGGGGTTACGCATAGAAGCACGCATTGTTCTAGGCTTGCCCTGCGATCGGATGTGGCGGTCCTACCCGCTGATGGTTCGTTTCGATTACACGTGTAGCGCGTTTCAGCGCCTTAGTTCCCGCGTTCGGGAAATAACACATCATTTGGGTTCTCTGATAAGTATCAGATCGCGACCATGAACATAGCCACAGCAAGCCACTCGTCATTACTACTCTTATCCAATCACTCGTTCACCTGTAATACACTCATCTAACGATGCTCTCTCTCGTTCTTCTCAGCGCAGCGCTGGTCGCCGCTCCAGCTCTGGCAGCGCCAGCCCCCCAAGGCATCACCATCTCCAACTCAGCCACACAAGTACCAATCAAGATGTGCGGCACGGCTCAGAACATCGTATTGACTGACACTCCATGGATTGTATACAACATGTTCTACAACCAGGCGCAAACCAAGGGTAGCATGTGTACAGCATACGACTCCGTGTCGGCCGGCTCTGATGGAAACAAGAAAATTAAGTGGAGTGCGGTTACCGACATCGATTATGTCAAAGCCACGTACGCACACTCTGAACTTATAGTTATCAACATTTGCATGATCGAGTTGCTGACATGGATGTAGCGACAATGTCCCCAAGGGTTACACATTCGTCGGTCTGACCCAAAATCTCGAGACTAGGCTCTCCGCCATCAAATCAATTCCCGCAACGTACGAGTGGACGCGCACCAACAGCACCGCCTACAAAGGCAACATCGCATTCGATTTTATGACATCTGACACAAAGGGTGACTCTACATCTTCGTCCGCCCAGGAGCTCATGCTCTGGCTCGAATACACTGGTGGCCAACTACCCATCGGATGGCCCGCTGGTGCGAAAGCCACAATCCCCGACTTGTTTGGTACAAGCTGGAAGTTGTACCAGGGCGTAAATGAGGACACTGGCATCACTGTCTCAAGCTTGCTGCCTGACAAGTTGTTCAAGAGTCCCTTCAAGGGTGATTTGAAGGAGTGGCTAGAGGCACTTGTTAAGGCTGGTGTATTCAAGGAGAGCACATATGTCAACGTAGGCAACGCGGGCACGGAGCCCTTCTACGGAAAGGCGACCGTAGACGCTACGTTGGGTCTGCAAATAAACTTGTAGGCCTTGCGACGGACGCCGTGACGCAGTGTTCATCATCCTCAAGGATAGTCTTCGCGCAAAGGATCTGATTGTGCGTCGACTCTTCCCTCTTTCACTTCTTGTACCTATTTTGTTTCTGGAGCATACTATAAGATAGTCCAAAAGCTAAATCTCGCTAAGAACATGAAGATTTATCAGCATAAGTTGACTCTTCATCCCACCATGAGCATGGTGAACGCCATAGGCTTATCCGTAGTCCCAGAAGTATTGCGGCACAATGCTGTAGTATTCTCCTAGCCACAAAGGCGGCTTACCTCACAGTGCGTTTTGGAGAACTGTACAACGTACATGCTCAATCGATTATAAGAACTTTTCTGGCGTATTCCATCTTGTCCTTTATCTCACTCTGTGAGTTGTCAGCGCTGGCTCGGCTTCATCAATAATAGGCAACCTCGCAGGCAAGTATCATAATGCAACTGATCTTGGTGATCAGTGTAAGCAGGACCTTGAAGCCGGATACGCGCCGGTACTTACACTTTCTTTGAAATATTTCTCGTAGAATGGTTTCTTCTATTACATCTGGGCATGTGGGCACTTCTGGTAGGCGGCTAACCCTAGCCCCAATTGCAGAATCTAGCTTATCATCGACATGCATGTCTATCATATCTATATATGACGTTCCTTATCTACCCGCCACTGAGGAAGCGAATGATGGAAATGACTACACAGATATTCTGACTGGGGTCACAGATGCCGACGAAGTTTACGCCGAGCAGTGTGAGGCTGCGACTACAACTAGAAGTTTAATGCGCTCGCTGGAGTGCTTTGACTCTTTTGACCTTGTACCAAAGGAGAGTGATGGTCCATCGTCCACGACAAAGATACAGACGAGGTCCACTGCCACTTTAGAGTCGATCCAGAAAGACGAACAGCTGGTCTGCGCCTCTTTCTGGGGAGCCTCAGAGTATGCAGAGCTTCTTTTCGGTGCAGAGACTCTGCTTTCGAGCGATGAGGATCTGGCGCTCCGCAGTATTTTCGCTCCTGGTTCCACACCCGAGCCCGTGACACATCTGGTTGCACGTACTCAAGAAAAGCCTTTACCGACTCCCGAACTCCTCGATACTAGCTATCTAAGAATCCAAGCTACTCTTGCAGTGCATGCTTTCTGTGGCCACGTATCGGAGACTTTGGACTTTGATGTATCGCCGGTAATCGAGAAAGTCCAGGATGTCGCATCCGATTCTACGCCCAGGCGGCGGGGCCGTTCTTTGGTGTACTCACGCTCGCCAATTTTCGCAAGGGAGACACTATTTGAGGAGCCCTTTCACCTCGACTGCGACCCCGTCCTCCGATATACCACCGGTCGTACGGTGCTTCCAGGGATGGATCATCTCCGCGGCGTCACTGCTCGCTCCGCAATTGTCCAGTACGACCGCGACATCGCAGAACTGTTCTACGCTACTAAATCCTTCTTTGAAGATTGTCAAGACGGTGAGTGTACGTGCCTAGATGGTAAGATGCACAGCCTTCGTGCGCCTGGCGAGAACTTCATGCTCACTGATAACGACGACGACTTCGGCTTTTCAGTCACGCCTCCTACGGAAAAGGACATATTTTCTCTTATAGATGATCTCGTCAACGTGGACATATTTGATGTAAGCGACGACCAAGGATATGTCTCGGAGGAAGCGCTAAATCGTCCAGGTGTATATTTTGACACCACGCCACAAATCGAGAAACCCTCCATGATATTCAGTCAGCTTTTTTATCCATCTAATTTAGACGGTGCTACGTCTCTTTTATGCGGCAGAGAGAATGTTTCAGATACTTCTGATACAGATGCAGAGAGTTTGTCGTTGGCTCAGCCTTCCGAACTAACTCATATCGACACTGACACCCATGAGTGCATCAACTACACGGCCTTCAACGAGCTCCTCAAGATGGAACGGAACGGAACACGTCCAGTCATTCACCGAGACATTGCTGATGAGGACTACGAACCGGAGATCGGTCTCGCTGAACTAATTCATCTTTACCCGAGGGTTGAAGGCCGTGGGACCCTGCTACCACTGCCAAATAGCTCGAACCTAAGCGTAACTAGCTTGGAGTCCAATTCAGGCATTTCTCGGCCACCGGCACCCCTTCAGCCTAATATCAATCTTCAACCCACCGTGCGCCAACGATGCAAACCATATGGGCTGTACTCTAGCAATAGATCTCAACACCTGCGCCGCCTTCCGCAGCTGAGGCTTGCTACTCAGCTCTTGCCTAAGCATAAGCCCTTGTCTATGGTTGAAGAGGAAGAGCGATCATGTTCCAGCTCGTCTTCTCCGACAGGGTCTCTGGACTTTGCCGATCATCGAGGGTTTGTGAAGCCGCTGGACGATCGTCGATTAGACTTCCTAGACGATGACGATGAATGCGAGAATAGTTTGGAGTGGCTAGTGACGCCAACGTCAACTCCAAGTTGCATATGCGAAAATTTGTTCAGTGATGCTGTTTGGGATAGTGTACCGGACCTTACACTCGCTCAGCTCAACCAGGAATCACACGCAGCGATTACGCCAGCGTCGGGGCTGCCTCCTTCACCGCTTCTCGAAGCGTTCGAGATTGAGATCCATAGTCGGCTCAACCTCATGTTCAACTGTATGAACAGCGGGTGCTTTGAGGAGCTCCCAGCTCTTAGTTCTGACCTTCACTGGACACTGTGCGCTCTTGCAAATGATTACCCCACGCTAACTTCATTACGTAGCCTAGGCGTAGCTATAGAAGTTCTTGTTGAGCGAATGGTAGCCTCCACTATTGCTTCTTAGTTTAGCATCTGCAGCTGCCAGTTCGTTTTTGACAGGCCGAATGACGCTGATGTAGGCGCTACCAGAAAACTCAAGCTTAGCATCCTCAGCTTTTGTCGACATTGAATGGGTCAACACTCGTTGCCTCATTCGTGGTAAATAATACTTACAAGAAGTAAAAAAAAAAAGAACTTCGCCCCACACTGGTGTTGAAGTTACTAGAAATCGATGTGACTGTACCTTTCCCGAAGTTTGTGGGTACGTTTGCAACCTCAGGCCGTATTCTTCGTGTCTCGCGGGGCAGCTGGGCCCGTCGTTATCGCTACCAAGCTACGTGTTGGAGGTCATCCTGGTCCTAGTACCTACCCACAATGAACCGTCCAGTTTCCCTACAGCTGGTATTGACAGTACGAATGGTCATGATACATTCATCGATATCCTTACTTTGATGTGGTGAGAACCATTCCGAGCATCCTGCTCAACTGCTGGTTGCCAATAGTGTTGTCACTTGTATGCTGGTCGGTACCGAGACCCAAATCTGGAGCGAGAGCCTAGCGCGGCTGGACCACCACCCGGTGCTATTAATGGTATCAATCGGTGGGAGAACCTCCGCTGTTGCTCGTATCAGCAAAAAGCTCACCTGATAGTGCACTGAGTTGATGATGCAGCGTTTCAATGACGAGCATTGCGCCCAGAACCCATTCATCTTGTGCATCCAGTGGATGCATGCTGTACATGGGTGCTATCTGGTCAAAGCGCTCTAGGCATATTCCTTGTCGTTCAACAGGATCTCGTCATCAGACTCCGTAACCGTCGCACGCGTTTACATGTATAAGTTTACTGTTCCGTTGAAAAAACACCAAAGACGGTTAAAATACGCGAAGAGCACGGGTATCACAATCTGCAATCGAAATCATGATCAGGTAGCGAGACATGTATAGCAGCTGCCATGCTCGTAGACGTCCAAGACAGGGGTGTCTTTACCATTGGACGTGACTGCAGAAACAGCCACATGAAAGTGCGAGATAGGATCTGTCGGTGCATTCGAACGTTCTAGTAACAGGAGTGCCGAAATCATAGTCGTGCTCCGCTTGCTCCGATCGGCAAGAAGCTTGAGGGAAATAAGCTTCCGCCACGTTCTACAAACAGGGGGAGAAGTGTCGAGGTGCAGGCCCAGTCTGCACTGGCGTCGATGTCTGATGTATGTGGCTGAGATGCTATCTGACAGACGCTTGGTAATAGTTTGGTGTATTTTTGAAAACGGTGATCCTACTGGCTACTTGTGCAAAAATACGAGAAGCACAGTGGAGAGAGAAGGCACTCGCCCAACCCAACGCTTGCATTTCGTATTAGCGTGCACGGCTCTGCTCGCGCAGGCCACTGCAGGTCCAGCCACGCTGTTTGCGTAGTACACAATCTAGGGTGAATTTGCCACATTCGTTTGTAGGTGCGATGTACGATACTAAGACTCATGGACGCTTGGTGGCAGCGGTGTAACGTTCATGTCAGGTCGGACAGAGACGAGCGCCATCGACCATCAGCGTGATGCTTGTTTCACGCGTAGGCTACCCGAAAGAGTAAGACCAAAATCTCGTAACTGCAAGTCAGCATATGTGGCGTCGCTGGCGAAGGGGTCAAAGTATTGACTAGACAACGAGGGAAGGCGACAGCACAACGCTCATCCGCTCACCGAGGGTTTGTTATCAAAGACCCGTTTGAGTATAGCCTCCACAATGCGTGCAAGTGGAACTAAAGAAACCAAGACTCGGACTGGTGGGGCGCCCGAGGCTACGGCCCTAGTGGATCTCCAGGAACGTGGTCGGCTATCTTTGGGAGCGGTACTTGGGTAGCATAGCAACAACGGAAGTGTTGCCGAATGCGCAGTCTGGCGAACATTGGTTGTTGAGGCCTGGCGGACGATGAGCTGGGTGGAGATGACGGTGGTGAAGGCTGGGTTCCGAGCGCTCCGGCTTTCGTGACTGGTGGTTGATTGTGCGCTAATCTCAACACGGTCAAGGCGCGATGCAAATATAGTCCACAACGGTCGCCCATCCCGGCAACGCTAGCATCATTGTGCGGTAGGGCTGTGCCGTTACTCGCTCAACCCCTGCGAGTTCTTTTGCTGATGTTACTCTTCGGGATGTTCACGCTATCGAGAACTCGTACGTAGAGCGGAGCCCTTCACATGGCGACATGTTACTTCGTGTTGACAAAGCGGAGACGGCATCGACGTCAGCCACATGGAAGTGTATGGACAAGTCTGAGGACTACGGTATATAACTTTACCTCCATCTCATCCATCATACCCATCTTCATCCAACCATTCACCTTCGCTTTCGAACCAACACTCGCTACAGTGCCATCACAAAAGCCTTCTAATAATTAATTCCACTCCAACAACTTCCGGAACTATCACCAAGAGATCAAATCGGCAAAACAATCAAGATGCGTTACTCTTACGTTGCTGCTACCCTCGTCGGTTCGGCCTTGGCCATGCCTCAATATGGCTACTCAGCGGTTGTCCCTACTGGATACCAGCCTGCCCCAACTTCTTCAACGCCATATGAAGCATCAACTCCCAGTGCCTACCATGCCTCGACTCCTGTCTCCTCCAAGGGCTACGAAGCATCCACACCCAGCTCTGAGGTCCACTACCCAGCTAGCACGCCAGTCTACGAGGCGTCGACCCCTCCTGCTTACAGTGCTTCCACTCCTGCAGCGAGCTCTTCGGCCTACCACGCCTCGACTCCTGTTTACAGCGCGTCGACTCCTCCTGCTTACAGTGCTTCCACTCCTGCAGCCAGCTCTTCCGTTTACCACGCTTCGACTCCCGTCTACAGCGCGTCTACTCCTGCAGTGAGCTCCTCGGCCTACCACGCCTCAACGCCTGTCTACAGCGCGTCCACTCCCGTCTACAGCGCGTCTACTCCTGCAGCGAGCTCTTCCGCTTACCACGCCTCGACTCCTGTCTACAGCGCATCGACCCCAGCCTACAGTGCTTCCACTCCCGTCTACCCCGCCTCTTCTTACGGAACTGGTTATGTCCACCCTACCCCGAAGCCTTCATCGGCTTCTGAGTACCCCCACTCCGACTACGTCACTACCATGACCTCGACCCACACATCTTGGGTGCCATGCAGCACCTCAGTCGGTCAGGGAGAGCACTCCAGTGTCATCTACTCAACCTACTTGACACCAACCTACTCCACTGTCACTGTGACTTCGACCGTCCACGGCTCAAAGCCTACACCTGACAAGCCCGTCTACCCTGCTGGTACCCCGGAGGCCCCTAAGCCAACCTACCCTGCTGGTACTCCTGAGGCTCCTAAGCCAACTTACCCTGCCGGTACCCCTGAGGCCCCTGCACCAACATACCCCGCTGGTACTCCTGGTGCTCCTCAGTGCCCTGCCCCGGTCACTGTCACCAAGACTGTGCACGAGGTTGAGACCAAGACCGTCACCGTTGGCGGTGCTTACACTCCAGGCCCAGCCCCTTCTGTTGCCTACCCTGAGGGTCCTAAGCCGTCCACTCCTGCGGAGCACTACTCAGAGGGCCCCAAGCCTTCCTCCTCCGTGAAGCCCTACCCCGAGGGTCCTAAGCCTTCATCTGAGGTCAAGCCCCCTTACCCATCCTCCGGTAGCTCGATCCACTACACTGCTTCCTCCGCACCTTACCCGATTCACACCCCTTCCTCATCTAAGGGATACCCGGCTGTGACTCCCTCATCTTCCACCAAGGAATACCCAGCATCTACCCCCTCTTCCTCATCTAAGGGATACCCGGCTGCTACTCCCTCGTCTTCCACTAAGGAATACCCCGCTGCCACTCCCTCTTCTTCGACCAAGGAGTACCCCGCTGCCACCCCTTCAAGCTCAGCAGCCTCCTACCCAGTGAACACTCCTTCGTCCTCGAAGGTTACTCCTCAGCCTACTGGCTACGTCGCCTACCCCCACTACTAAGCTACTCGGGTAGCTTGAACACTTCTACTTCACATCATAAGCAACGATTACGGGCTGCATAGGTGTCTTGACAGTAACTTGGAAGCTGCAGCTCTTGTCTTGTAGAGCCTTCATTCCCTCACCTTGCATTGCTACATCATTTTGGTTTAGATCTTGTTGTTTTCACGCGTTTGGAATTTCTCGTTATACTTCGGCTGTTTATATTCGATGAACAACTAGTATAGAATGGTTACGATGGGTATGAGTTCAGTAGTAGACACAAATTATGAGCCAACTTTTTGTCACTCCTTCAAAACTGCTTGCTCGTCTTTATTCGTGAACACGCAGTGGCTTTGAAGCATTCGCGACAACCACTACTAATTTGGTTAAACCTCGAGACATTCAATGACATCGACGCAACCATTGACTCATCATTCTCGCACACACACACACATATGCAAAAGCGATGAAAAACAGGAGCCCACGCCGCGCTTATGCATGCATGCATAAACAATACACCCCGTAATCGTGTTCCTTGCGACGTTCCCGAATCTGGCAATCTTCCCGCGCAATCGATAGTCTGGCTCGTATCAATGCGCGTGAACTTTCCTTCACATCATGAGGCCGGTTCACGAACGTGCATCGTGAAATGTGCGCACATTGTGGCTTCCTTCGACTTCTGCAATAGGAGGTCGCGTGCACCTTGATTCAAGAGACGAGCCATTGGCTTTTGATACCGAACTTGTGAACGCACAGGATGAAGGATTTGTAGCCAGGCATCTTGAAGGATTATACGAGCATCACTCAGCAAAGCGATGTGACTGGGAGTAATCATTTGGAATAAAGGCTTGCCGCTGTTATCGGTTGAGTATAGTGCCAGAGACACGAAGGAGTGGAAATGTAAGCCCAGCGAAGCATGTTTGAAAGCAGTTACCTGCAAATGAAAAGGATTTTGTAGGCACAACTAGATGATCAAATCTAATGAGAAAATCTAATGAGCCAAATTTCGCAACCCTGCCATCTGAGAGATTGTGCTTCCCAATTCACGCTACTCTTTAGACTGATAATCAGGCGACTTAGTTTGTCTCCAGGAAGAAACACGATCTTGACTACCTAGGTAGCAAAGAGATAGAGGAAATACTACGCATTGTTCAGTGCGAAAGCTTTTTAGCAGAAGACACCTTTTTCGTGTTGTGAATAAGACAGGAGAAGGCATTTGTACCGCTTTCCTATCTTTTCTGAGCTGTGACTAGATTCTGAACCTATACTCGGTGTTGATTCCAACCCTAGGTACTCGCAAGAGGGTCTCTAATATGTTGATATATCGGATCTCCTCTCGTGCGACTCCCCGGTCCGCCAATGCGCTCATAGTAAGAATCGCAACCTTGGAAATGTTACACCCAGGATGCTCAGCTATGCACTCGTCATCTTCCTAACAAGCGAAAAAGGTGGACGGTTCTTCGGGTATAGCCCATAGCTGCACGGCGGACGTGACTGCGCGGCCACCCACGCCCGTCCACATCTCGCGCGCTTCGGCTGGATAGTTTGCGATGAACTCTGCTACATGTTGCGGCGATGGCTGAACATGATCCGTAACGGTGTCTCGCGCGGCGTTGGATCTGCAGAGTACTCGGTCAAATCCTAGCATACGGATCCCTCTTGTGTCAGTATGGAGTGAATTCAGAACAACGGCGAGAGGCTAAAGAGACGGTTTCAGGGACTGTAAACGTTTTCGTAACGGTGAGTATGTGCTTACAGGGTCCTCTGGAGTCGCTGTTGCCAAGAGAAGGGTGGTGCTGGCGCAGAAGAATGCGGAGAGCTTCGTTGCGAAAGTGAAGGAATGCGAAACAAAGGGAGATGACTAGCAATCCAGATAGATGGTGTTATGCCGCCGTGATGGTGTTGGATATGTTTCATCTTCAAGTAAAGTGAGAACACATTTCACATTTGAAGCATCAACATGTAGATGATAGACATCGATTTGTCCGGGACCATGCGTACGTCATACGCCCTGCGTAGGCAAGCAGTATAACTCCAACACGTCTCCCCTCATCTCCTTGACCGTGCCGCAACCCCTCTTGAACTCTGGACGTAGCTCGCATATGCTGCAGCAGCCCGTATGCTTTATCCAGACAGCATTCGCATATCCAACCCAGGTTGTTGCAGCACATATAAACACCGAGACAGCTCTTCGAGTTCCACAAAGGCAGACTGTTACGTGCCAGTATGTCTACACCACGACCACATTCGCCACCGCGGCTAGAAGGCTCATCAGAGCCTCGCAAGAGCGTACGTCGAACGCCCATACCGTCTTATCAAGGCCAAACTAACTTTGATCTCAAGATGGTCGGCGTCCCAGAGCCAGGCTTTGCAGGCCCATCGAACCGCACCGGTTTACTCCTCGAGTTCTTCGCGACGATGAAGCGCCCGGCAGATTTCAAGTGCTTCCGCGCAATAGGCCATGACGGCACCTGCAGGACCATACGTTGGCTACCGGGCCCCTCAGATCAGCCGACGGGTATGGAGGTCTACGACGCACAGCCCATGTCACCTGAGGTGCTAACGCAGTATCTCAATCGGCAGGAGTGGAGCCAAGAGATTGAAAATCGCTTCCGTGGTGTTGATGGCAGGAATACGCCGAAAGAGTAAGTGTTGCGTAGATCTCCTCTTCACTCACATCGTTATCTAACACTGTCAAAGGCAATGGTCCAACCCACTTCCTGGTGTTCTACCTCCTCCAAGTACTAAGAACGAGCGGCTAGCAGAGAGGGACCGATTCAACGAGGAACAAAGAATCCTAAGAGAGAAGATAGAAAGAGGGGAATTGGAGCCAGAGTACTCAGGTCCAGTTTGTGGCGCTGTGCGTAGTAGCTATGATTTGCGACCACGGTAGTGTTTGTCGACTCAGTTGTTTGGAATGGAACTGCTAGTTCGTCTTATATGTTGCGTGATGTGAGAAATGCCTAATATTGCTGTTCCCTCGGGTCCTGCTTCGCGAATTGGGTATATACTCGGGGACCAAAAACACAAATTACTTACAACTATCCTTCCCCTATCCCTTCTCTCCTAAAAAAAAATATTCACAATCATTCCAAGATCCTACTCTCTCCATTCCTCATATCTTGAAACCTCACATCTTCGAATTCGCCCTCATCATCCGCCCTCGCCTCTTTCAAAGCATCTTCTACTGTCCAGACTTTTCTTCTTAGGAACCAGCTTATGAAGCCTCCGCCCTTCTTGACTTCATCGTGCGTCGCGACCCAGTATTTTGCTCGCAGTATACGTTGCGCGAGGACGCCATTCTTCGCACCGAGGTTGAGTTGCTGGGCGGAGGATATGGAGACGTCGTGTAGTCCGTGGAGAAAAGCGAGGGTGTGTAGTGGTGGGTCAGCTTTGGCTATCGGGCTGAGGGCTTCGTGAGGGATGCCGTGTGGTGTGTAGATTACACATTCTGCTTCTTCGCCGTTGATATTAGATGAAATATCTTCTGCTCCATCACCATTTATGCTAAGACTCGAGAGACGTTTCTTAGGCGTGGCTGTCGATAGAAAGGGATGAGTGGCGAAGGTAATTAGGAGCGCGGAGTGGTAGTAAAGAGAGTCTCCAGACGCTGTGAGACGCGATATGCTGAGCCATGAGGGGAGTGGGGAGAGGCTGTAGTCGTGCCAGTCGGCATTGTCGGTGAAGGTGGGTGTTGTTATTACGGTGCGGAAGTGGTTCCAGGAGGATATGAGGTTGGCTGCTTGCTATGGGGGTTGTCAGCACAAATCTCTGGAGATGTATGAAGTTGAGGATATACTTCTGTCGCGAGAACAGGCACATCACGATGTACCTCTAGAAGCGTCTCCTTATGGCAGTGGTCGGTGAACTCATGGCTAACAGCCACACAGTCCACATAACTCTCCTCCTCTACCTCTTCTATGTTTCTTTTTCTCCCTTTCCCTTTGAACCGCAATCCACCAGCCATTATCTCCACCTGTCGCGCCAATTCCTCCACTTCGGCAACACTCTTGACAGCGCTCTCCGTCGCGTGGAATTGTTGACTAAACCACTTTGCGACATCGCTCTGCCCGCCAACAAACCACGGATCGATCAAAACATTGTAGTATATTCGGCTCCCATGTTTAACTGCATTCGCTGGGCGTGGTATTTGGAGGAGCCAGGACGTGTCGGCGTTTAAGTGGTGGAGGATAGGTCGGCGCGTTGCGAGAGCGCGAACGATGGAGTCGCGAACTTCGAGATGTAGTTGTGAAGACGGGTCGTCCATCTTGGGACGAGTCTGATGGTTTGCGCGCTGACTATGGTTGCGCTATAGTTATATGGTTGCCCCGGGTATGTGCACTTCAGGGCAACATTTGGCGCGTCGAGGGCGAATGTCGATGACAGATGCGACGGAAACACGCTAGTGGGAGGCTGGGGGAATGCAGGTCGATGACGCACGGAACATTTTAAAACCCGAGGCCACAGTCTTCAAGTCGTTACATCATCACAACTTTCAGCCTTGCGTTGTTAGAACCAACCATGAAATTAGTCCAGAGTCGTTTATAATGAGATCTCGACATAGAATAATCGATACATTGCGCTACTGCTGTATCCCAGAGCCATCGCCCAGTCAAACGGACTGGATCGCAGCGAGGTACCGCCAGCAAGACAAGTGTTCGTCACACAGATCTTACTACAAGCTTCGCGGTCTCCTCCCGAACATGGCACGCCTTATTATCAGACATCTCATGGGCACATCTGTACGAGCTTACTCTGTTGACCGGCCCGTAATACGTAGCATCTTACACCCAACATAATGACTGCGATTGGTCGCAATCGTACGACAATCAACAGTTGATGTTACACTGTACATGTATCGTCGGTGCAATTACTACATTGAGACACTGGGTTATCTGAGCCCCCTTTACAGAGAAAACAGGTAAGGATGTGGGCAGAGGAAGTTGGTCAGGTATAGGTTACTTTATCCTGTATATATTGCCCCCAAAACGAATGTCCTAGGAAGAAGCTTCGTTATACTTTACCAGCATTCAGCATTAGCCTCACTACATATTCACCATCTCTGGCAACTTCTCACGCTTCCATTAATCCTGTCCGCGTTTACTCTACCTAACCATACCCTCGCTTATAATGAAGACACTCACCGCAGTCACGCTGCTCCTCTTTACCTCACCCACTCTGTCCTCCGTCGTCTTCTCCCTATCCTCCGAGCCAAACGGCCAAGGCCTATACAAATCCTGGGTCGTAGATCGCTGGAAATGCCAGAACCTCGACGCCGACATCGACAAGCAAGCAAGCTGGGCTTTTGTAGCTGCTGGCCTCGCAAACGGGTGCACGCTGTACGAGTGCGTCAAACATCTCCCTTCATCTTGTTCTGATCAATAGGTTGGGTTTTAGTTGACAATAATGTAGAAATGTGAATTGTACGGGGAAGAGTTTATACG
Source organism: Alternaria atra (assembly GCF_907166805.1). Lineage (NCBI taxonomy): Eukaryota > Fungi > Ascomycota > Dothideomycetes > Pleosporales > Pleosporaceae > Alternaria > Alternaria atra. The sequence goes on along the minus strand of NW_025091326.1, from coordinate 1,406,334 downwards.
TCGAGAAGAACAACTCAAACATTCTCGGTCCTGGACCTGTCAATCTTACGGACTACGACTTTGATAATATTGCTAGCTCGTTTACTTGTCTGTGAGGAGTGTATACGCAGACTTTAGATTTGTAGATATGAACGTAGGAGAGCATATAGTATTTTACAGACACGTAATGCAGCCCTACACGTTCTGGTTGTGCATACGTGGTTCTCACAATGACCTCCAGAAGTTGCTATTTAACACCGTCCGTTGCCCACATTAACCTGAGAGTTTATGCAGCCCATGTATAACCCTCTGATAGACTACTCTTGACATGAAGCCGCATTTATACCCTGCTATATCCCAGGCAGGCTGTTCGAGGTCGATATCCGCCCCACTGCTAGACAGTAGTTGCACGATTTCTAATTGCTTCAACTCCATTCCCAGCTGCACCGCCCTCCCACAAGAAAAGGCTGCGAACCCAGCGCCGTCATGCCCTGGAACAGATTCAGTGTTATCACACCCAACCGCACATGTTGAAAGCTCTTTTCTGCACCTAGGTATTGCAAATAGAGATGTGTAGTCAGATCGGTGGCCCTTGCGATATTGAACTTGCACGTAGCGGCACGATCTGGCCACCTAGGGTTTTCTGTGGTTCCCAAAATAGATGGAACTAAAATTTGAGACTTTTCATAGTCAAACAGTGAATATGGTAGGGGTGAATATATGCCCCAAGTTGAATGGACGAAATTTTCGTTTTTGTGTTCACGGGTAAGGGACAATTCTTGGGACTGATCTAGCGCGGAGAAGCCAACACCTTCGTGTATAGTTACAGATAAGACACCAGAGGGACTTGGCGAGTGAGGGAATAGCATAGGTCAGGGGAATGAAATGCTGTCTAGAGATGTATCAAGTGCCGCGATTCACGGTTGAGGTAACGGCCACATCTCCACCAAGTTAGCTGGACTGCATTCTGTTCTAGTCTTAGGAAGATAGCGCGACTAATGCGCTTAATGTATATTAAGAAACAAAACTCATAGTATACTACATGAAGGTCAAGATCCCATTTTCCATCCGTCGTCGCTTTGCAAAGATATAAATCAATATGGGGTCCATGCCACCAACGCCGTTATTATGCAATGCTCATCTATCTCGACGATGTTCCAACATCCCCAAGAGGGAGAAGAAGAAGGTAGTCGCTGGGGGAAAAAATACAAAAAACAGTTTCGCCAATCTTGGTTGAAACACATACGTACACACGTATGTGAAAGTGAAAATAGAGACGAGGTTACGCGAACAAACTGACGTAAACAGGTAATGGAACCGGTAGGTAAAGATGATGAGCTAGACGCTCAACCCACGATCCGTATGATGTGTATGGAGGTCGCAGTGGAAGAAGTCGTTTACTGTGATTTAGGCACCGACTCTGTGTACTTCGCTGCCAATTCTTGGGCGATCTCCGGCGTCTTGACAGCATAGAGAACGGACTGCAGCCCGCCTTCCTTGGCAGGCTTGGTCGCCATGACCATCTTCTTGCTACCGCCAGTAACAGTGGCTGGCAGCGCAGGTAGAATTTGGTAGTTGAGCGGTGTAGCACCGCTCGGGATACGAACGCGCACAGAGCACTTGCCCGTCTGCTTGTCCTTGAGGATCCAGAGGGGGCCCTTTGCGATATTTGTCCAGCCCTTTTCTCCCTCTTGATGCTTGGCCAGTACGACTTCAGTGTGGAAGACAATGTCGTAGGTGTCAAGCTCGTCTTCAGTCAGTTTAGTCAAGTCGATCTGTTCTTGCTTGCCACCTTCTTCATCATCCTCTGCTGCAGACGCTGCACTGGTCTCGCCGGCTTCAGATAGAGGCGTGCCAGCGCGCGAAGAAAACACGGACGAGGTCACAGAGTTGCCACCTGATGGCGCAAAGAGCGATGATCCACCTGTTGATGGAGCAAAGTTGAAGATCGAGGCGGGCGGTGGTTTCGCAGGTGTGGTTGAGAACTCACCCGCTGCAGGGGTGGCAGGCTGGAAATAGACGTTCAACTTTGGAGCGTCCTTCTTCTCGGTAGCGGGAGCTTGGCCGAACTTAATCGGAGTACCGACCTTGAAGGTCTGATCACCGGCAAATGTATCGGACTTCGGCGGCGCAGTCTTGGATGCAGCACCAAAGTCAAAGAACTGGAAGGGCTTGTTGGCGGGGGTGGTAGTACCATTAGTCTGGCCGAACATAGGAGAAGCGCCACTGTTCTCCCTCTCTGATTCGGAGTCAGTGTCCTTGGTCATCCTTGAGAGTAAGCTGCCCTTGGGGGCCGTATCTTGCTTCTGGGTGTCTTCAGACTCTGTTTCCGATCCGCCGAACGCGCGATTCGTAGGAGGTGTGGCTGGTTCTACTGAACCCACAGTCGCCTGTTGCTCGCCATCGTCTTCGTCGGACTCTTCTTGGTTGTTGGAGGATGGTCCTGACAGGTGGCCGAATATGTTGGGCGATGATGTTTGAGAGGCGGTAGCATCAAAAACCGATTGACTACCTGTGGATGGGGCAGGACTGGCAGCTTTAGAAGTGGACGCACCACTATTGGGCTTCAAAAGGCCAGAGAACGGGTTATCTTTAGGCGAAGTACTACCAGATGATTCGGCACCGGGTAGGACGAACTTAGTCGAAGCAGCAATCTCCTTCTCCTTGGCGAGGCGCTCAGCCTCAGCCTTGTCGTACCTCGCAGACCATTCCTCCTTGGTCTCATCATCGGAATCATAGTCCTCATCCATAGCCTTCTTCTTGCGTTCCGCGGCCAGCTCCTCATACGTCTTCGCGGTCTTGGTGAACTGGGCCATGAAGCCGCCTGCCGGAGCACTACCAAAGTTTGGCTTGAAGCCAGCGGAGCCCGATGTGCTAATCGAACTACCACCGAAGGTTGGCTTGAATCCAGTAGAGGCCGATGTACTTGTGGAGCTACCACCAAAGCTTGGCTTGAAGCCGGAGGAGGTATCTGAACCGTTGGTAGTCGGCGCTGAGGGTGTGAAGACGAAACCTGTAGTTGGTGCAGCTGGTTTCGAGGGTTCCGTGGCGGGCTTCTCAGCCGTCTTTGGCGCAAAGAGACTTGTCGATGATGTTGCCGCAGGTGTAGAGGGCTTGTTACCGATTGCCTTTGCAAACATGTTGGATGTTGCCGTTGCCGGGGCATTAAGCTTCGGCGTAGAATCCGATAGCTGAGGAGTGGGACTAGCAGGTGCTTCGGTCGCACGAGCTCGCTTGGAGGGCGATGGGTCACGACGGACTTCGGGGCTTTCATCGCTGACCTTCCGCTTGGTGGACAGGCTCGATTCATTCCCGGTGATGCCTCGTCCAGCTGCACGTTGCTTCTTCGCGTTGTCAATCTTCTTCTTAATGTCCGAGGCATGTTGGTAGTGCCAAAGCGACACGCTTGACCAATCCGCCGTGAGAGGAAGGCTGCCCAGCTGCTGTCGGTACTTGTCGTTCAACACCTGAAGTTGAGCGGTCAAATCAGATATTTGCTTGAGTAGGCCATCGCTGCTTTGCGCGCGAACGGCACCTGGAACAGCCCATTCTTTCGGGACGTGCACCTTGGGAACCTTGGGCATCTCAGATGCTTGTGAGTCTCCGTTGAGATTTGACATGGCTGGCGTGGGGGATGGCTGCGAAGGTTCCTCCGAAGCGCTGAACAAGTTGGGGCGATCTGTCGAAGGTTTGGACAAGGACGCAAAGGGATTGGAAGCCTCGTTGGTGGTGGACTGTGCGGGTGCAGCCTTGGGCATTTCTGATGTTGATTGTGGCTTCTTGAACAAATTGCTGGAGTTGTTGCTCTCGGGCTGGAACGTCTGTGAGAAGAGACCAGAAGTGGTCTTAGGTTGAGCCGCAGTGAACATTCCGCCCTGTGATTTCTCCACGTCAGTGGTCTTCGCCGGCTGCGGTGTGCTGAATGGCTGGAATAAACTAGACTTTGGTGCTTCGGGAGCTTTCACTGTTGCTGCACCAGTATCCTTATTGGCGCCGAATAGGCTAAAACTGGAACTGCTACCTGTTGTAGCAGGTGTGCTGGCTGGCTTTGGAAGCGCCGCGAATGGGTTTGACTTGGTGGTGTCTGCTGACACAGTGCTGCCAGAGCCAGACTCCTCAGGTTTCTTGAGGTTGCTAAACAAGTTCGATGATGTACCCGCTGCCTTCTCCTCCGCAACTGGCTTCTGTGCAGTGGCATCGCGCCAACCCGTTTCAGTGGAAGACTTGTTTTCTGTGGTCGGAAGGTTCGCAAATGGATTGCTAGGGGCTGAGCTTGTGGTCCCGAAAAGGTTGGTTGAGGGTGCGGTTGATGTCGCACTGTCAGGCTTCTGCGCAGTTGCACCGAAATTGAACAAATTCGATGCCGGAGCGGTCGCGGTAGCACTTGGTGTGCCTTGTGTGCTTGTGCCCAAGTTTCCGAAAGGATTGCTTTGCTTCGAAGTCTCCGAGTTGTTCTCGCTTTTCTGTGCATTGGAACCGAAGCCCCCAAACATGTTGTTTGAGGGCGCAGGCGACTGCTTGGGTGCCTCATCCTTTTGTGTATTGGCACCGAACGTGAATGTGCTTGTTTGGGATGGCGCCGCCGGTTGTGCTGAGCTGCCAAATCCGCTGAACATGCCGCTCGTAGCCGGCGTGCTTGCAGTGCTCGAGGCTGATGTGGTGGAGGCACCGAATGTGAAAGGTGTAGATGCGGGAGCAGAGGTGCTCGTAGCGTTCGGGGCGCCGCTCGTAGTACCAAACATGCCACTGGGGGCAGCACTCGACGTTCCAAACATACCACCTGAGGGCGCAGCACTTGATGTCCCAAACATACCGCCTGAAGGTGCGGCGCTTGATGTCCCGAACATGCCTCCCGACGGTGCAGTACTCGATGTTCCGAACATACCTCCTGAAGGCGCAGCGTTGGATGTTCCAAACATTCCGCCCGAGGAAGTTGAGCTGGTAGTACCGAACATGCCGCCTGACGGTGCCGAGCTTGTGGTGTTGTTTTGACCTAGGCTACCGAAGGGATTACTCTGCGCCTGAGCATTATTTCCGAACATGGATGATCCGCCGAATGCAGGCGCAGGGGTGCTTCCGTTGGTCGCGGGTGCCGAGTTCGCGTTCGCAAATGGGTTCGCACCTCCAGCTGTGAAGTTGAAGCCCGCAGATGAAGGTGGTGTGGGGTTGAAGCCTGTGCCTTGGCTACTTCCTCCGAAAGCTGGAAAGGATGAGCTAGAGAAAGTGTTGCTAGGGGCAGCGGGCTGCGCAGGTGGGAAGCTGTTGGTCGCGCCACCGCCGAAAGCATTGTTGCCGCCGAAGCCGTTCGCGCCGTTGTTCGCGGGGGCGGGCGCTGAGGCACCGAAGCTGAAGGCGTTTTGTTGTGGTGCGCCAAAGTTTGCGCTCTGTGAGAGACCCTGAGCGCGTGCGTTAGCCAAAGCCTCCTCCTTGCGACGCATCTCCTGTCGCCCTTTTCGGGTGTAGCGATCTGCCGGCATGATTGCGCAGCGGTCGATGGGGTGGTAGAGGGGGCATTGCGTTGTTTTGGGTACTCACGGAGGAAGCGCCTGGTGGTCGACGGGCTTTCGCGGTCTTGATTCTGGAAACAAAGAGTCAGCAAGCGAACGCCAAACAACATCATCGCGAAAGGAGAGTAAGATGAACTCAAAACCACAATAAACAAAGGGTGACTTACTTGCGGGATGCTAGCTGTGCTGCCGTTGCCTTTTGGGGCACATCCGCGATATCGTCGCGCTCTTCGTAGGGGCGTTCAGGCTTTCCCTGGCCAAATATGTTTCCCCGCTTGTTGGACGACATGGTCGCGATCACTTCTGGGGTGTCTAAGTGATGGATGCGGTCGGATGATGGCTGGTCGGGCTATAACTCCATGGGACGCGCGTGGTAGATGGAGATGAGTTTGAGGTAGGATGTTTTTGATGTTCGGGAAGTTGCGACCCGTGCTCGACGTCAGGGTGGGCCTTAGTCATGGCCTAGCAACGCGACTCTTCCTCTCACTGAGACCGACTCCAGCAAAGTACTATGCGCATAGACACGCAACGAAAAACATGCATGCAATGGAATGGGTTGATTTTCTTTCACTATCGCGTCTATTCTCACAGCTACTACGCTGCCAGATATTCGACCGTTACATGTCTACTAACTTGTTGGTTGAGTAAAGCCAGCTTATGGGTTTGCAGCAATTTCAAATACAAATTTTGCGACGAGCCTAAACTGGTTCTGATAATGTTGAGTATATTCTGTTGGATGGATAATATAGTAGTCCTCACCAACACATGCAACCAGATTTCTCATGTCGTCTGTTCCTAGAAAAGGCTGTAGGGATATTCTAGCATGTCAAAAGTCGGTGCGACGCGTCGTAGAATACAAAGAAGGGAATGTAGCCAACAAAGACTACTTGTGAAACACGTTTCACAAATGCAGAACGCAAAGCCACAGGACAAGATGTTTCCTCGTTCAACATATACTTTAAAAACGTCTCCTCAACGTCATGTACAACAAGCGGTAGGATGACGGGAACCGGCTTCTGATGTGCTTAGCGTCAAGCGTCCAAGGCGGATACTGACTGTGTAAGACTGAGCAAACAGATCAAGGTCTCCAAGACTGGTATGGACATGTCATACTACTTTGTCGGGATCGCAGACACGTGCACGAGAAAGATCAACAGGAACATGGTTGGATGAAAGTGTGGGGTAGACGTGTTTCATCTATGGATGTTTCAACCGCGCTGTGGTGAAATAGCGCGCACGTGAGGTACCGCGACAATGCTTTTCCAGGCCAGGCCTTCTCCAGCCGTCCTCGTCATGCGGCGTTAACACTAAGGCGCGAAGGATAACAGCCTTGAGTATGAGGTGGCTTAGACTAGGACCAGGTTTGGGTGATGGCGGGGTAAGCGGAGTATCATGAGATGGCAGTCAATTCGGAGCTGGATAGAGCACCTGGTATGGCTGAATCGTACTTTGTTTGAGACATACGAATCGCCAGTCGGCTGTAAGAATCTAGGTCAGCTTGTTGCAGACTGCAGTGAGTAGTGAGCCGCAAGCTCCACTCGTGACCTCTCATGATCCAGCTCGCTGCGCGTTACGATGCTGCTGTGCCACTAGATTGCGTGGAGTTGCTGCGCGACAGGCATCCAGGCGGGGCGAAAGAGGAGAGAGATCGAGCATTTTGCGGTGCAAGCAGCCATGAGGCATATCTCGTCGGACGGCACGGTAGCACTCTGTTCCGTGGCTCGCAAGCGGTGAGGTGCTCCTGGCCAGTCGTGTTGTTATCTCGATCCAAGCAGACGGCGACTCCGCTCCAGCCGGTCTCCTCTCCTACCTCCACACACCCACGCGACAAGACGCCCCCGGCAGCGCATATAAGCACTCGCCTCCCCAATCGCCGTGGGCGTCTGACATGTCGAGTGGTGATGCTCCTCACATCACTCCAGGCAACGTAATCTATCAGTCACCACTGCCTAGCCGTTTAGGCGCTTAGAGCCGAGGCCGCCTTGGACTGAGCGTTCGCAGCGTCCCCAGCGTTCCCAGCAACCAAGGAAGCGTCTTCCGGCTAAGTAACCGCCGTTTTCCCTGGTGAATACGCCATCGGTCGTCGTCAATCTTGGAATTGCCCCGGATCATCAACAGCGGCCCGCCCTCCCAATACTTGACACGGTGGTTTCGTCACCATCGGCTGGGAACGCTTGACGCCCGCGGAACCATCGGAACATCGCGCTTGTCCTGACGTTCACGTTGGCTTGGTGATGCCACTGCGTGTAACTTGACGCTGATCCCTCCTGGCCTACTTACTCTGACATGCGCCGATAACACGCGCGAGCAACCTCCCAACATGTCGACCCGGCATGCGCGTCTCCACAAACGAGGATACTCCGCCTCAGCTGCTACGAGCCCGCGCCCTCTGAGCCCCGTTGCCGACTACGACGCCTTTACCTTTAATCGCTCGGAAACGTCCAAACTCTACGAAGAGTCTTGGATAGAGACACAACGCCCCATGCCGTCCGCAACTTCTTCTCACCAGCTCAAGATCAAGCCTTACCTGCGCAAGCTCTCATCCTCATCCAAGGAGAGCAGTGGGCTTGATCTATCACGGCCTGCAGCCGAAAACGACCTCACTGGTCTGGGCATATCAGAATATGGCGCCTACTCACGGTCCATATCTGACGTTACTTTTTCCCATGTCAACGGCCGCCACAGACACAATCGCTCAACGTCCAACACGTCGCAGTTTTCCTCTTCCTCTGGTCTGCAGCGACCGACACCCCTGCCTGCCATTCGCCAAACTCCCCAACCCTACACACCGCCAATAGCTCACTCGTCGCCGCCATCAGTCCTTGGAAGCGATCACGAAGGCGATGATATCATGTCCGACGATGAGTTCCGCCTGAGACAGAACGCGTACGAACCAGGACGCAGATCCGGTTCCATCTCCTCGGCACAGGGAACATCCCTACGCATCCACACCAACAACTCATCCACCCGCCTTGCTGGCAGCTACTCCCAGTCGTCCGTCTCGCTCACTTCCCCAGTTGGGCTCACTTCCCCAATTGGCGTACCCCGGGCGCGGGGTGACACACTCAAGTCTATTGACACGACTTCACCTAGCTCGCGCACATCCTTCGACCAGACATACCGCTTCATCCGTGGCGGCCGTGACTCCCCCGTCGACCCTGCTTCGAGAGCTGCATCCATCCGTGCTGCGCGCCAGAAGTTCGAGGAGGAACAGCGAGCCAAGGAGCGAAAGTACGAGAAGGAGGCGCACAAGCAGCAGGAGCGCGACTACAAGAAACAGCAGAAGAAGGAAGATCACCAACGTCGCAAGTCAGAGACCCTCGACCGAACCGACATAAACCGCACGCGCACTGTATCTACCGACTATGAGAAGACGCCACGACCCTCAGTGGGAGGTCGTCCTTCAGTGGGTGGACGCCAATACTCAGACCATCGCGAGGCGCACTCCAACTCGCTGCCGAAGCTTGTGACGACTGTCGACCCCGAAAAAGCAGCCGCCTTTTCCGCCACGCCCAAGGTTACAAAGAGCCGAGCCGCGAAGGGTACATGGCAGCGATTCGTCATCTGGCTCAAGACCCGACTGCTGCGCATGTCGGGAAAGTAGGTCGCGTGCACTGCCACACATGCGCAGCAGCTGTAGGTATCGTCGACGCGTAAGCAGTCGGCTAAGGTACCACTCCGCCACCCCTCTACCCTCGATGCCCTATCTTACCCCTCTCACTTGGCCCGTCACTTGAGCAGATTGGTTTCGCATCTCATCCTTATACCCGATTCATTCTTGCATATTCATTCTTGTTTTTAGCATGGCGTTCGGTCTAGGATAACGGCCTTTTTCATGACATGCTTCTCCTATGCTTATGCTGTACATTTCGCGAGCATCTCCAGGGGCATGGCATCTTACCTTTCGGCGCATCGGTAGAGAAATGCTTCGATTATTGCGTTTCCCATTTTATGCGTCTTTGTTACTCGATTCCCAGGCGTTAGATAGTTTGCTCAAGACCAGCACTGAGTGTCTGGCGGTTTGCGGGTTCCTTTGGTACAGGGACTGGGCTCGCTTTTGGTATAACGCTCTGGCTTCGGTCATTGAGCTTCGCAATTGCATTATCTTTAACGAATCATTGTCGGTCATATGTGATGCCTTCTACCGTGATCATATGCCGCATCTTGATACGCTTGCGGCTTTTAAAGTGAGAATTTTTGTCCGACTGGTGATGTCGTGATATTTGCGAGTGTCACGTATTTGTGAGTAATGGCTAATTCAGGAAAAGTAAGCAAGAACGCTTCTCCACAACCACATGGAATACCCATCACTGGTTGCGACGTGCATATAGAACTCTTGGCAGCCTCTTAAGTCCGGGATTTACCCGCACATCATCATCGTTCAGCTCACATGCAAAGCTTTCCCCGCATTTGTCGCCCCGACGACTACGACATGAATCAGCCTCAATTATAGTCGCAATGCCTCTAAGAAGCCTGCCGCGAGGCTCATTCGCCCTACGAACCGCCAGGGGAGGGGCGTTATGGCGGACATGCGGAGCTGGTGCGGGAGTGGGAAGAATAACGCAGAGACGATGGGCGAGTGAGAAGAACAAGATGGGCAAGGATGACGAGAAGCCATTTTACCTCCAACTCAATGAGAGTATCTACGAGCGTGTACAGAAAGAAAAGGCGGAGCAGATCAAGATTCAGTCATTGCAGCAAAGAACGGCAAGAGGACAATTCTTTGCAACAGTATTCGGTACTCATCCTTCATACACCTCAACGGCCGCGCATACTAACGATTGACTAGCATGTCTTCTTACTGCAAGTATAGGCTACTACTACGGCCAGATGATTCCTCCCAAGCCAGACATGAACTCGACTGCACCGCTCGATACCTTCAATCCCCCTAAGCACAATATCTCAGAAGCAAACATGGAAGCAGCCTGGACAGATCTCCGCGACATTGTCGGCAGGGAGAACATTACACTGGACAAGAACGATCTAGAGTCACACAGCGGATCTTCGTGGTCTTCGCATCCCTCACAACCAGGCGATGTGCCATTCTGCGTCGTGAAGCCGGGCAGCACACAAGAAGTCAGTGCAATCATGAAGATCTGCCACGAGCGCAAGATCCCAGTCACTCCATATAGTGGAGGCACGAGTTTGGAAGGCCACTTTGCGGCAACAAAAGGCGGCATATGCATCGACTTCAGTCGCATGGACAAGATCATAAAACTACACAAGGACGATTTGGACGTTGTAGTTCAGCCGGCAGTAGGTTGGGAACTCCTGAACGAGGAGCTTGCAAAGGAAGGCCTGTTCTTTCCTCCCGATCCAGGTCCAGGCGCAATGATCGGCGGCATGGTCGGAACAGGATGCTCTGGCACGAATGCTTATCGCTACGGCACAATGAAGGATTGGGTAATATCGTTAACCGTGGTCCTGGCTGATGGAACCGTCATCAAAACGCGACAACGACCGCGAAAGTCTTCCGCCGGATACGACCTCACGCGCATGTTCATCGGTAGCGAAGGCACTTTAGGCCTTGTCACAGAGGCTACGCTCAAGGTCACTGTAAAACCACAACACACCAGTGTAGCCGTATGCGCCTTCCCGTCTGTTCGCGCAGCAGCGGATTGCGTCTTCAAGGTGGTTGGCGCCGGTGTACCTATCGCTGCCATCGAGATCCTCGACGATGTTCAAATGCAATGCATAAATGACGCGGGGCAAACATCCAAGACATGGAAGAACGCACCGACGCTCTTCTTCAAGTTCGCCGGTACCCAAAGTTCCGTTAAGGAACAGGTCAGCCAGGTGCAAGGCATGGCTAAGAAAGCCGGCTCCGTTAGTTTTGAGTTCGCAAAGTCTGAACAAGAGAAAGAAGACCTGTGGCAAGCGCGAAAGGAGGCACTATGGAGTGTCATGGCCAAGGGCGAAGGTGATCCAGAGATGGGAGTTTGGACCACAGATGTAGCCGTGCCGATATCTAAGCTTCCTCAAATCATCGAAGAGACCAAAGAACAAATTCGACAGAGCGGTCTGCTCGCCAGTATCGTAGGACATGTTGGAGACGGAAACTTCCACTGTAAGCCCATCCTACCCCTACTCTTCCCATGCACCCCTGCTGACATGTCTTCTCAGCAATCATCCTATATAACCGCAATCGCGACCACGAAAAAGCGTCCCACCTCGTCCACGAAATGGTCAAACGCGCCATCGAACTCGAAGGTACAGCCACAGGTGAACACGGCGTTGGTCTCGTCAAGAGAGATTACCTACCACATGAAGTAGGCCAAAGTACCGTTGATGCAATGAGACAGCTCAAGAAGGCTTTCGATCCTCTTTGCTTGCTCAACTGCGATAAGGTCGTTCGTGCGACACTGCCTAAGCAAGGGGAGGTTGCTGAGTGGTAAGGTGGTTGTAGTGTATAACGAGACTTTTTCGTGAAGATGAATTGCATGAAGCTTTGCATATTCTTGCTGCCCTTTCGCCGTCATCTTCATGCCTACATATTTTCCGTCTTCTAGGACCAAGGCTTCCATACTCAAACAAACAGCCCATATACCCAATATCCAGGCCCCCTCCACGCCCCGTTGAGAAACACCTTTTCCTCCTCATGCTTCCATCCCAGTTTCTCAAACCCGAGTTTGACCAATACTTTTATGCTGCCGGGGTTGTCTTCGTCTACTGCTGCCTCGATGTAGGTCTTCCTTTTTGCCTCTCCTTCTTCTTCGCCGTGGTGTTTTTGTGGTGACGACGACGACGACGACGACGACGAAGATGGAGATGAAGACGAAGATACAAAAGCGGCATAAGCGTTCAACAGCGCATGTCCCGCTTCTGTAGCGTATCCTTTGCCCTGCGCTGAGGGGAAGAAGGCGTATCCTAATGCCCTCAAGTTTTCTGTTCTTGGAGGAGGAGTACCTGGTGGTGGAGGTGACAAGGGAATGGAGGGACCGGTAGGTTGAAGACGGAGGCTTATACTGCCTACGTGCTCTCCTAACCCGGTAATGTCTTCCTTTTCTCGCCCCCTTTCCTTCTCGTCGTCCTGCTTATCTGATTCGCACGGTCTAACAAAGACGGAATAAAACATGCTATCTATTCCAGGCGCCAACTGTTCTTTCATCCACTCGTAACTTTCATCGAGGGAATGCGTAGGGCCGTGGAGACTCCATCCTGTGACATCGGGGTTGGACCAGTTTTCGTGGAAGAGGTGAACGTGTGGGGAGGAAAGGGATGAGGTGTCTGTTAGGCGGACGAGGGTTAGGCGGGGGGTATGTAGAAGTGTGTCCATGATTGTGTTGGCAGGAGGGCAGAGGGTGTGCTGGTCGAAGATGTTATAGCCCTGGAATAAGTTCCTATAGGTATATATATATTTAAGTAAGATGGGATTTTATGGAGGAAGCGATGTTGAGCAAGGTGTGAGTCAATGATGCTTAGTGATGGAGCTTTTCGTATAGATGTGGAGATCGTATAGCATTTTGACTCATCCAGTTGAATACTTTTTAACTTTCATCTGAATGTCCAAAATCAGGTATCGTTATTATTCATCCGTGTAAGAAATATGCTGAGGTGAGATTTCGCCCAGAATGGATCCACGTGAAGACGCATGGACGTGTCAACTAGCGCGTCTTCTTCGCGTCGACATCTCAAGATTCCCTGCGCTGACCACAGTTTACCTCTTCGTTCTACGAGCAATGGCCAGATGATTCACCGAATCCATCCTACAGATTTTGCAGCTATGGTATTGATTATGCTATGCTGTCCCTATACTAAGCCTCGGAGGACGATGACTCATTATGCGACGACCTCAGTCATCAGATCCTCTGGCCACCGGGGCTGGTCTACACCGTTTCCTCGCGTCCCTACATTGTACCCTAGCTTCACATTTCCCTGTGGGTATTGAACGATAGGCTTGACTCCCTTTACGTCCTTGCCAATCGCACCTGCGTGTCGAACCTCAAAGAAGTCCGGTCTGAAGAGCACGGATCCCGAATTCTTGGCCAGCATCTTCATGTAATGCGGCAGCGTATACTGCATATTGTGGTAGTGTCGGAATACCTGACGTTCGTTGTGTGTCCAGACGTCTTCCCAGACTTCTTCAGGATAAGTACCGACGCTGTTTACGAGCCATTGGGAGTAGTAGTTCAATGCCACCTGCAAATGTTGGTATCAATAGTGTTACGCGCCTGGAGGGATGACTTACATCAACTTTGTAGGACCCACCTTCAGCGCCTCGTCGAACTAAGGCGTTCAGTACGCCGATGACACCAGAGGTACCAGTACAAAAGTCGCTGTTGGGGAACACGGGTGTAACTGGCTCATCGTTACCCATCGCTCGTCCAAACTCCATCGATACGCCACAGCACGCATCGGAGATTTGCTGCCAACCACTACGATAGGACCAAGGTCCATACCAGCCATAGCAGTTCTCCCGCACAACGATCAACCCCCGTTCCCTGTCTTTGGTCAGGTCCAGTAAGCCTTCAGGCGAGAAACCATATTTGTCTAGCACACCAGGCCGATAACCTTGCACTACAACATCAGCTTCTCGAACCAATTTGCGCAACTTTTCTCGGTCTTCTTCTTTCCGGAAATCGAGGTGCGCATTCCACTTTCCCCAGTTAAGATCGACATGTAGCATGGACATGTCAGTAATGTGCTCCGCTGTTACTCTCATCACCGAAGCGCCTAGTTCAGCTAACCCCCGGGTTAAAGCTGGTGCAGCGATGACACGAGTCAGATCGACTACTTTGAGCCCTGCGAGTGGCCTCTTCGCAGATGTCTCTGGGCTATCTGGCCACCAGCACGCCGGCTGCTTTTCGTTCTTGATGTCCTGGATTTCATACAGACCAACATGGGCATTTGCCTTACCATGCTCGCTCTTTTTGAACTCCTCAGTCGTCCAGCAGATCGTTCCAGCTTGCTTATACACATCCGACGCCAACTTCTGCATCTGCCCAGAATCTATTTGCGCCAACTTTTCTTCGTACGGTGTCCACGGATCTTTATCCTCCTCTATGTTCATGTCATGCGGCAATCCGACACTTTCCTGTGTGGGATCAGGATTCATGGAGCCGTGCAAATGGAAATACCTCCCATCCTTGCACCGATAGATATTCGTAGCCGCCACACGGTACATACTCCTGCTTCCATCATGCTTGTCGCAATCCTTAAAATACTTGCCATATGCGGTCGATCCCTTTGCGAATGGCTTGGTCAGGAACTCGATACTCTCGCCTTCCGGGTCGATGACGTTGAGCAAAATGGACATGAAGAAGAGCTGTGCATGGTCGCTTTTAAGATGATGTGCGTTAGCTACGTCAGAAGCATACTTTTGCGAAGAAAAGTTGATCCGGCAACTTACGTATCTATAACGGCCTCCTGGGGTTCCAAGCCATATTTTCTCTTTAGGAGAACATTAGTCATGGCGGCTTCCAGCCCCTTGAGTGCCGAGATGCTTTCGGCGAAGCGCCAGTTTATTGGTATACTGGGCTTATCGGTGCCTTTAAACTCAACTGTCTTTGCGCATTCTGCGATTTCTGCAGGGAGTGTGGAGGCAATCAGGGTGTTTTTCAGGATACCGTTTTCAAAGAGGTGTTGAGTTTCGCGAGGAACGGAGTAGCTCTTGGAGCTTCCGTTTGTGACATTGGCGAGGCCATTAGTATGGCCGTTCGTCCCGTTACTTGTCATGATGGTGGATAGTGTCAGGTGGTTGGATTCTTCTGGGAGCTTGAAAGCATAACTGTGGATTGTGGGTAACAAGTGCTTTATTAAACTGATCCATCCGAAACACATCTAACTCGGGCCGATCATTTACTGGGTCTCATACGAAAGCGCAAGCCACGCCAATCGGCTCATCAGCTAAATTGCCTTAGTCGCCAACGATGTTGTCCAAGCATTGCCGATCACGGTAGATGAACGGATATTGGATTTCGCTAACGTTGGGATACCCGATTCGGTCCTCGGTAGATCGAACTAGTCGAGTCGTCCAAGGTGGGGTAGCACCCCGCATCTAGGTCTATGTTACGCACGGAGAGAATGCGGTATTGTATGTAGGGTGTATGGTGGGAGGGTTTAAGTTGGAGTTGTGTTGCTATAGTGCTGGATCTACGCCATGCGCATGCTTATGCATCGTCATCGCAGTTTTGAATAGCACATGTAACCATTTCGCGAATTACTTTCTGACCAAAGAGACGAGCTGTCATGTCCTCATCTGGCTGCAGCACAAGATGGACGACGCAGCGGGGGACCCGTCCAGTACGAATAGCGAATTGCTCGGGCTATAAAGGTAACACTAACCCCATGTCTAGCCTTCATCTCAGGTTAACATGTCATAGGCGATCCAGGATATCATATGCGCTATCAAGCGGAACTAGGAGACACAGATTTTATTACTGGTGACTATCTTGCTGAAGTCAACATCGCGGAGAACGCCCAGGCACATGCAGAAGGCAAGCATCCCGGTTGGGAGAAGACAGCCTGGGATGGTATCGAACAGACAATTGATCAGTTGAATGAGAAAAGAATCAAGGTCGTTGTTAATGGGGGTGCGCATAACCCCAAGGGGCTAGCGGAGAAGGTGCAAGAACTCGTAAGTCTGGATGTCTCGACTCAGTTGCTCTGATATAAGGTTTACTCAGATTTATATAGGTTACGAGTAAAGGCTATGACTTGAAGGTAGCGTACGTGTCCGGCGATAATCTGATCGACGAGATAAAGGACATCAAAGAGAAAGGGTTACCGCCGCACCTAGATTCCGACAACAGCGAAGTGACGGTCGCGGACCATGCGCTTGATATTTTGAAGAGCGATAAGCCGATTGTCAGTGCAAACGTCTACCTTGGTGCTCGCGAAATCGTTAAAGGCCTCGAAGAAGGCGCAGACATTATCATAGCCGGTCGTGTTTCAGACGCCAGTCCTGTCATCGGTGCCGCGTGGTACTGGTACTCGTGGCATGACACTGACTTCGACGCGCTTGCCGGAGCGCTTATTGCGGGTCATCTCATTGAATGCAGTGGCTATGTGACGGGCTCAAACTTTGCGGGGTTCTACGAGTATCCTTTAGATCAACTTTACGATCTCACGTTCGGTATTGCGGAAGTTGAAAAGGATGGAACGTGCGTTATTACGAAACACGATGCAAAGAAAGGTTTTGTGACCGAAGACACTGTCAAATGTCAGTTTCTGTATGAGTTGCAAGGAAACATCTACTTGAATAGCGACGTTAAGGCCATTCTGGATCAAGTGCAGGTCAAAGCTGAGGATAGAAACAGGTATGTCCGAATATTTCTCACCTAGGTTCTTCATTATCGATAGTGATATCGCTAACGTCTGGATAGAGTCCGCGTATGGGGCGTCAAAGGTGCTCCGCCTCCACCTACTACCAAACTTGCCATCTTCTACCAAGCAGGTTACCAGTCTGAGATTGTCGTCAATGCGACCGGATACGCCACCGCCGAAAAGTTCGACCTCTGGGAGCGCATGATCAAGTTTGGCCTCAAACAGAAAGGCATACTGGAGAATTTCGATATCCTGGAATTCCAGCGCATAGGAGTGCCAGAGTCTAACCCGAAGAGTCAGCTCAGAAGTACATCGTATTGCCGTATCTTTGCAGAAACCAGCGATCCGAATGTGAACCTGGGATTAGCGAGTCTACTGGCGGACTTTGCAATGCAACACTACTCAGGGTTTCATAGTACAATGGACCATCGCACAGCAATACCGAAACCGTACTTATCCTTTTATCCGGCGATTTGGCCGCAAAACAAGCTCAAAACAGCGATCAACATGCTCGAATCTGGTGAATCGAGGACACTGACCACTACGCCGCCCCCAAAGTCTGAAGAGATTGGAAAACGACAAAGTTACGAGACTCCGAATCCGGTGGATCTTCAGGCTTTCGGTCCAACAACGCGTGCGCGGCTAGGAGACGTGGTGCTCGCCCGCTCGGGCGACAAAGGCGGCAACGCAAACATCGGCTTTTTCATACCTACCAGCCTACCGTCCTCCTACTCACACGCATCACCCCTCTATGCCGAAAGCTGGAACTGGCTCCGCAGCTTTCTTACGATGCCTAAACTCAAGGAGATGTTTGGAGAAAGTTGGAGCGACAGATTCTTCGTGGAACGAGTGGAGTTCGAGGCTATCATGGCGGTACATTTTGTGGTCTATGGTGTGTTGGGTAGGGGCGTTAGCGGGAGTAGTAGGTTGGATTCTTTCGCGAAAGGCATGGGTGATTGGTTGAGGGATGTGGAAGTCGAGGTTCCAGTGAAGTTCCTGGAAGGAAGGGTCAGGGGGAAGGCCATTGCTGGAAGGTATGCGACAGAGGCATGAACAAAGAACATGGTGCTAGCAGCTCCCTGCGATCACGCTTGGTGGATATTGAAGCGTGACACTGTGGCCGAAATTTGGGCTCAATGGTCTTCGCCAAGCCGCGATGACGTAGAAGGCTAGATGACAATCAACATGTTTGTCCACGCATGCACAGCCACAACCCAACCTCCATACATCATCATTGAACTGCGCCCATTTCCTTCATAGTGTGTCATAGCAGTCATTCCTCAACGAGGATCCTGTCAAATACCCGTCACCTTCCCAGCGGCTATAACTAGAGCCTCATGTACAAATTCTAGCCCCCAAAGCCACCATGTTCAAGAAGTGGAAGGATAAGATCAAGGGCGATGATAGCTCTTCAAGAACGTCATATGGAACAGACGACCACAACCGAAACTCGAACAACCCCTACTACAACTCACCTCAAGAACAGCAACATAACATAGCGCCAACGGAGAAGTATCAGGCCCCTCCTGGCCCGCCGCCGAACCAGGCTTCATCCTCATCGAAGTCTGAGTACTCCGCTCCTCCAGGACCCCCACCAAGCCACGGATCTTCGTCTTATACTGCTCCCTCCGGACCTCCGCCTAAACACGAGTTCTCAGGCTACGCACCTCCAGCAGGACCGCCTCCTTCATACCCGCAGCAACCGCCTCCTAGTTGGGATCCTCCGCCATACCACGACTGGACTGTCATCCCTGATACTGCACTTCTCCCTCCACCACCGTCAATGGGTTACGATAGTTCTCCCACTGCTAACGCATCTACTGCGGAAGGTGATCGTGCCTTGGCTTGGACAAACATGAATCCTCTCTGGCCACCACAAAACCTCCAGCCTAGCACTCATGCTGCGATTCAGAATGGCCAACTAGCTCTGCTGAAAGCGCCGTCGTATCTGGGTGATCTACTCCCTCAACCTCAAGCAGGTCACTGGCGGTGTCGCACCCATGCGAAGTGCAAGGATTCGAGCATCCTCACAAATCTGCCCATGTATAGCGTGTTCTGGGACTCACCGCTCAACACACAATGCTCCAAGACTATCTACTTCGAGCTAAAAGTCCTCGGCATAGGTCGCGGTGGCTTCTCATTCTCAGAAGCAGAGGCCGGCATTGCGATAGGCTTCGTCGCACCACCGTATCCTACATTCCGTCTCCCGGGTTGGGAGCGTGCCAGTCTTGGTGTACATGGCGATGACGGGAGAAAGTACGTCAACGATGCATGGGGCGGCATCGACTTCACCTCGGCCTTCAAGCCCGGCGATACTGTGGGTATCGGTGTCACCTTTTCAGTTCCCCGGAATCCGCCTTCGTATGAGCAGTCGCAGCAGGGAAGGATGCTGGATATCGATGTTTTCTTCACGCGTAACGGGGTGAAAGAAGGCGGCTGGGATGGCAACGAGGAGCTCGACATCAGGAGTGAGGGAGGTAACACTGGGCTGAGAGGAGAGTGTGATCTCTTCCCTGCGATCGGTGTGTTTGGTGGTGTGGATTTCGATGTCTTCTTCCATCCATCGCAGTGGCTCTACCGCCCATACTGAGACTGCCTGTACATTTGATCCCGGCTTCAAGTAAAGGACATACGTTGCTTGAGGTGAGGTGAGGTCTTTCGACCTTGTCTTACATGTCTTACGGCTCATTTCAGTTCCATTTACTATCTTCTAGCCTACTCATTGACTCTACTATCATCTTTGCGGTTCGCTGATTCGAGCTATCTCATACACCCCAATATCTACAATATTCACAAGTTCTGACCTCACCCTATTAACTCCAGTTTCCACAGAACAATAACATGTCTGTAAACACGTCAAACACACCCCAAGACTTCGGCTATCCTCTCATGCTAGAAGATTATATCTCAGTCTCTCCCGCACCCACCCGCATCGCAGATCTTTGCGCTACCTGTCATATACCCGGTGCGAAGAACAGATGCAGCAAGTGCAAAACATCCGCTATTGCTCGCCAACCTGTCAAAAACATGATTGGGACACCAACCACAAGCTTATTTGCAAGATGTACGCAAAAGCTATTCAGGAACCCATACGTGATCCCATGCGGCATGTCCTATACTTCCCCGAAACTTCTACTGAACCCATCTTCTCCATGCTCGCCTTCGACGAGCAAGGTACAGTAGGCGGCCTCGAACATCACTTCACAGGCGCATCAGCTCAAGAGATCAAAAGGCTCTCTTTCCACAACTGCTATTTGCCATACTTTGTCCAAATCAACTACGACACGAATTTTCGTAGAGAGCGTGCACTCGCTGAGAACAAGAGCTTTGGACTGCCGTTTCGAGGCCCAGTCGTTGTCTTGACGTATGACTTGGAGATTGCGCTGAGTGGTCCGGCCTTGAATGTCGATACTACGATCATGGGCCCATTGATGGATTATGTCAAGCTGTGTCACGAGTATGATGGGCCAAAGTTCATTGAGGTAAATTTACTGATTACGTGAGGGAGAGGAGATGTGGCTAACATTACATTGTAGCAACCACAGCAAAGGTATACCAAGTCAGAGCTGGAAGATATCATGGGTACGCCTGCTAAGTCCGGTTGAGGAATGATATGAACCGTGTGATTATCGCTGTGCAGACAGATGAACAAGTGATTTTGGCTACGAGAGACAGGATGCGTTACTCGGAATATGAGAATGCGAGCTGCTAATGTCTTTGTGGGGGTTTCCCTATTCATTGGTGCATGAAAGCTCTCATATCAATCTTGTTTGAGGAAGAAGCTTTGATGCCAAGCAGAGACATTCCATGAACTTGATGAATCTTGCCACTTGTTGCTCATAGGTGCTTCAAAATAAGCTCAACCTCTGTATCTGCCGCTTCGATGATATGCTCCGCCTTATAGTCCGGTCTCCAGCCTACATTGTAGGCCCTCTTTGTTTCAAGTGTGCATCTACGTCTTGGATCAGCATCCGAACCGTTATTCGCGATGATTCACGTAGACTTACTTTCCACCCAGCTGCACTGCCACCATTTCTTTAGGACAACCCAAGGCCTGCGACATCTTGTCTAGCGCTGTATCATCTGCCCTCTTAACATCGGCGCTGCCGATTACTCCGCGCTTAGCAAGAGCTTTCGCCATGGCGGCATAGATATCGTACCAAGCCACACTACCAGAAGAAGCAAGATAGTACCCGTTCTGCCCAGACTCTGGATTCTCGTCGCGTATAATACTTTTCAGTAGTTCCACATAGAGCTTCGTGTTGTCGTTAATGTGGCATACGGGCCAAGTCTGACTGGGCTGTTAGTATGCCGGCCTTTGTCTTGACAAATCTCTCATTGCACCCACCCAGCCTTCGGGGTTAATATCATATATGGCTCCAGTACCCCTTGCAGCTTTGACCACGGCAACGGTTTGAATCGAGGTTTTGTTACCGAAACCTTTTCCTTCGCCATACACGATACATGGAATGAAGATGTAGCTGCGGACACCATATTTCTCTGCCGTCTCAATAACGGTGTTGTTCGCGTTCGTTGCCTAGGGTTGCATGAGTAAAGATGATCAAGATTTAGACCTTGCATCCCCTCATTGTCTCGAAACTTACTTGCGTTAGGAATTGATGCGGAGCCTTGGAACTCTTCTGAAGGTTGTACAACTCTGGGTCGGTATCAAGAAGCCTTCGATCGGTAGTCATTCCTGCATGCTCACTAAAGATCTTCGCGCCGCTGGTATGCAGAAAATGCACTTCCTGTCCAGTCTGCTTTTTGACCTCGGCAAGAGCTTTGATGAGAGGTATCTGCATATCAGAATTCGCAGCATCTATGAGGAAGTAGATGACAAAGATCTGCGCATCCACCACGCTCTTCGTAACACTTTGTTCATCTTGAAAATCGAGCATAAGGGGTTTTGCTCCATATTTTCCCACCGCTTCCGCCTGTTTCTGGGATCTGACTAGAGCATATATGGTCTTGTTGCCTGGAAATACAGTGTCGTGTAGCTGTGCAAGAAGTGAACCTCCCAGGTACCTGTCATATTGATGAGTTACACATGTAGAGTTTATTAATGGAAGTGCACTCACCCAGAGGCACCGGTGATTAGGATGGACATGGTGACGAGCAAAACTCGGGTGCGAGTGGGTGACGAGTGAAGTTTTTCTTTCTGAATACAATTCTATGGTCTGTCAAGTCCGTACAAACAAACGCTGAAAATCAATGCTTTGTAACGGCCTGTTTGGTGGTCGGACGAGTGCCTAATTCCACGAATGACGTAATGCTTACTCACTACGATATGCTCTCGACTCCGCTTCCACTGTTGAAGAAAGGTCGCACTCGCTGATCATGACTCTTATGGTTTTTCTTCTGACAACCTTTCTGACTTCTTGACAGTCTTTCTGACTTCCTTCCGTTAGCGGCCTACATGATGCCAGTGCAACGGGCGAGTTGTGCGCGTGCGGTCAATTCCAGTTATGACTTGTAACCGATTGATCGAAGCACACTGTCCAGCCATGGCTATAGGGAGCCTGCAGCTAGTTCAGTTGACAGTACTGCGGAAACGTGTGGCGAAGTTGCGTTGCGCAAGCACCAGAACAAGTTGAAACTGTCACGATTCCTCAGCCACGGATCCGCGGCCGTTCGGCAAAAACAATCTTGCCTGTACGAACAGTTCCGGTAAGTGTTAGTTTTGATGAAGTTCAATGGTTCCTCCTTTGAACAGTTTGTGAGACGAGGGTATGTAGTCTATTCAGCCGTCGTTCTTGATTGGAAGATCAGAGGTGTGTTCGTTAGGCTCGCCGACAGCCAGGGAAGTGCCGTCTTGATGTGCGATGATAGCACCCTTGTCAGGAAACCGAGCTTTGCATCAGCTGCGAGAAGTCGCTTCAACGCCATCTACAGAACACTGAGCCAAGGACGATTTTGACTGCTCCGTGGTAGCACATAGCAATTTGAAGTAGTTATCTCCCAGTAGCTGCGGCTCCAACATGGCAGCGATGTCATGTTTCGAAGCTCTTCCTCTTCGTCCATACCAACGACCAAGCTCCACAAGATACTCCGTCCTCGGAATCCGGTTAAGTCTAGAGATCGACTGTAGAAGTTTGATAACAAAGTCTTCCACGTCTTCGCCGTCGTTTAGCCTCAGTACACCATCGAGCGCAGGAGTGTAGATGGCGGAGTTGGAGATAAAATATACGTCCGGATGCTCGTACATCGGAGCCTCGTGGACCATGGCTGCGGCGTAGATAAAACGATAGTAATCTGAGCGCCACATAAGGTTCGGAAATTGATATAAACCACCAGCTTCTTCGGGGAACCAGTCATATTCAGAAACTTCGGTACCGACGAGGCGTCCATGCAATGAGGTGTAAGGAAGGCTCCATCCCAATCGATGATATCAGCAACGCTGCCGGTCCCGTCAATCAACATATCCTGAAGGTTTAGATCTAGGTGCCGTATGGTAAAGTTCTCAGCTGCCTAATTGAAGGCAGGCGTGGAAAAGACCATGTCTTGAATGTTGCGCAAACCGACTGCGACAGAACTCAATGTCTCGGTGCCAACGGGCCCCACTCTGCGCAAACTCAGCCTCGGTATCACGGGAGTCTTCTAGAGGACCTTTGGTAATGTCTTGTGTAGATGACCAGGGATGTATTGAGTAGGCTTTCCGAGATCTGTACTAGAAGTCTACTTTCCACCCAGCTGCACTGCAACCATCTCTTTAGGACAACTCAAGGCCTGCGACATCTTGTCTAGCGCTGCATCATCTGCCTGGACTATGGAGTTGCATGAATGGCGTAGACTAAGAGATGCAGTAAACCTTTGCGACTATACACTGGTTCGTAAAAATGCTTGCAGTAGAGTCGCTGATAACTGACTGCGTAACAAGTTCGCGGGTGTCTACAGCTGTAGGTGTTGTGATGATGAGGGTCTCCATACACTAGTTTCGCCAAAAAGTAACAATATATGCCAAGCTGAGGGAGGAGCAGCTGGAGTAGAATGAGATGGAGGCGTTGATTTACAAGTACGGGCAGCCTCTGTTGGTTGCCGCCTACAAGCTACAAGCTCAACTCTACGAGCTGTTTCAGTATCCAATTAGCAAAGCGCCTTTAGAGTGGAAGGAAGGCCTCCAGGATCTCGAATAATACACTTGCTATAAATTCGCCCAGTATTTCGCCTGGTCGCACAGAACGAAGGCACAATTCTTCTCCTTCAGCGAAGATGAAAACCTAAAGAAGATCGGCACCCTAATTTTGTGCATCGAGGAAGAATTTGACCAAAGACGAGGTTATTATGCTTGTAACGTTGGGATGTCGCGTATCTTTGTTTCTGAGCGTATGCTCATCGACTATGATCAGTTGAAGACGGGAAAGAGAAAAAAGATACTAAAAATAAGGGCTTTGAGAAAAGAAATGGGGGTACTGCGAAACCTGGGAGAACAACGCTGCAAGAGAGGATCACAACCACAACTATTGGCAGTCTCTCGAAAGCGTAAAGGAAACACAAGAGGTGGCTCCAGAAAGGATTAGTCCGTAGTTCTCCTCGAGGCTGGGTGGAAGACTGGTTCGCGCGATACCCAAGCTTTGATCTTTGATCGGTCTACTTCGCCAATCTGGCATATATATGGGAAGGATAACACAATGATAGAGAATGAATTTGTTCAGCAATTAGCGTTTGCTTTGACGAAAGTGACTCCGTGATACGATAGCTGCAACCCAACGCAGCTACATGCGGTTTGTCTAACCATGCAAGACTAGAGGGATCATGAACACTAGCTTGTCAAACAAGTGACACGTAACTGAACTGCTGTTAGGCGTATAGTGAAAGTCCGCTGGTAAGTAACTCGGAATTAGGGTGTCGAGAAATCAGAAGAGAGAAAACACAGAAGTTTGGGGGCCATTGTGTGCCAAGATTGTTAGCCGCTTCAAACTAGCCGCTGCGGGGCTACGAGCCGCAGAGGCTGGGTGGCTGAATGGAACAGAAATAGATTGCTTCAAAACGTTCTTGATCATTGACGATTCTTGTACAGGAGGGAAGTGCGACTTTCGTGGGCTGTCAACATCGGAATTGATAAGGCCAAGAGTTTGCTTCACAACAATGTAGTAGCATAGTAATTAGATTACATGGATCTTTACACATTCGCCCTATCATACTTTCAGCTGCCAACAATACGAGTTGCAGATATCAGGCGGTGAAATATACGCGAGCGTAGGAGTCGGGCGCAGATTGATGCGTGCTTACAGCTGTGCCTCAACGGACGCCTGGTCTTGGGATGCAGGCCCTAGCAGGAGCTGAAGTGCAACGCAGCAGAACATCATATATAACGCGCAGCCCTGCTGTAGCTCTGCATCACCGAGGACGCGATAGATATCATGGCCTCAACTAACAATGTAACCGGCGCGGAGGCGAAAGCAACTGAAATACTAAAGATCATCGAAAAGTACGGCCTGAACTACGAGCGGACTGGAGTTTGGGATGGGTTCGAGACGTTCCTCCCCGTTGTTGCGAGCCAGGTAGAGCGCAAGGAACCGATTCGCATGCTACTTCCTGGGTTTCCTTTCAAGTCGCCAAATACGAAAGACAAGGTGCTGGGTGTCTTGCCGGATTTAGGCGAGGAGCTTGCGCTGAAGCATCTCGATGGGCTGTGCGAGAAGATTAAAGCGATATACGAGTATGGCGCGGAATGCCACATCACTTCGGATGGCCTCGTTTACAATGGTGGGTGGGACGGAGATAATATTGTGCCTCGATATATAGCTGACAATAGCAGATCTGCTTGGTGTGACTGATGAAACCGTGTGGAACTTCGGGCAGGGCGTGCGACAAATCGCTGTAGCCAACAACCTCCAAAATCTCAGCTTCTTGCGACTGTGGGATCTGCTCGACTATCCCGGAGACTTTCAGTCAAGAGAGTACTACTTCGAGCATGCAGCAAATATCCGAAAAGAGCTCAAGCAACGTTATGGAGATCCCAAATTCGAGGCGGATATGGCCAACACGTCCACCAGCGACATGCAGATGACGCATACCAAGTATCTCGAGTTTTTGAAGCAGGATCTGGCTTTCAATGATAAGCACAACGCACTATCGCCAGAAGATCAGGCTGCGAATATCGCCAACACGGCAAAAGAGATGATGGGTCGCTGGAAGGCGTTTTCCGCCGCGCTGGCAGCCGTACCTACACAATACGTCCGTCTGTCAATTCACGATTCGGGGGGTAAAGATAAGCTGTCCATGGCGGTCATTCCGCAGCAAGAGAAAGGTGCTTTGGGCGCGACGCCATGGCACTCGACGCTTGTGATCGAGGCAGATGGAACATTGCGTACGGTGCAACGGTGCAAGGTCGACGAAGGAAGCTATCAGCTCGTTCATCGCGATGGCCGACCGTACTGTTTCCGCGCAAAGTTGGAAGCCGAAGAAGATTCGAACAAGACTTTTGAACAGCTGTATCCTCATGGTCTCACCATCCGAGATCGCAAGGCGGTTACCCCTTGATGTGGTCGGTGAAGGAGAACAATGTAAACATATTTTCAATCAGCTGTCAAATAGAAGAGGTGTGCAATTTGCATTAAAATCCGGTAAAGGTCGCAGTGATGTGAGTCAGATGTACTCGGTTCGAACAGATATCGTACGAGTGGGTGGGTTACAAGACTAGATTAGTACTTAGCTCCAACGCGATGGGAGGATGATTAGCGACTAGGTGCGTTTGGCGAGGCTGCGAAACTCCTCGGAGCAGCTCAATTGTATGGTAGAAACATGGCGCCCCTGTTGACCCCATGGCCCAAATGTTGGTGATCGGTCGATGGATAAAAGGATCAGCCGCTTGTGGCGCCGTGATGCCCGCGGAGGAGAACGTTCGCTCCGCCAAATACCATGTGTCTTGTGTTTGTATGACCACGAGACATCGTTTCTTCAAGTGCAGGGTGCATCGGCATATGTAGACAACAGAGTTCAGACAAAACTACGGGGTGGATGCAGACCACATGTGATTTCGGCTCGAGGCGATCGGATTCCGGCAGATCTGCATTGGGAGCACTTGCATCTTCGATGGTGCCCCGTGCCCACCCTACAATCGACGCCAATACTTGCCGAGAGAAGCACCGTCGCTGTCAGAACCAAAGGGTCGCATAGTAATAAGATAACCGAGTCCCTGAGCGCGTCGTCTCGCACACGTCGGCTTCTTTAGAGGATGCTGCAGCCATCTTGTGTCTCTCTCGCGACTGTCACATCTGCGTCGGCAGCAACATGTATATGCTTACCCCTCCCCCAGACGAAGGCCTCGGAACTCCCCCCATGAGGCCCGAGTATGAATGCGCATACGACTGGACGGCCGCCCTGCCTGAGACGGACCACGTCCGCTTCTTCCGCGATACAGACTGGTCGCGTACCAGTCTGGGACCATTGAGCACGTGGAGTCCGACGCTGCGACTGTTTGCAAGTTATGTTCTTTCCGATTCACGCGGAGCCTGCCTCTGGTGGGGAGACATCTCTAATCTCACGGCTATATATAATGAGGCATATGCTCCCCTTGCCGCTGGCGTGCACCCTAAGCTTATGGGGTCCCTTTTCCAGGAGGGCTATCCGGATCTATGGCCGTCCATTAGTCAATACTTCATACAGGCCAAGCGAGCAGGTACTGGCGTAAACTACAGTTCTGCCACGCCCACCGTGGTTGAGCGCAAAGGATATACCGAGGAAACCTTTTTCTCGGGGGGATTTGTGCCAGTAGGCATGCCAGGCGCCGTCGAGGGCTTCATCAACACGACGTGAGTTACGTGCAATGGACAATCTGAAGGACATGGCCATATCAGTCACAAATAACTGTTTCCAATCCTAAACTGACACAAGACTAGCTACGAGGTCACAAGCCAGAAACTCGCCGAACGCCGCACCAACTGTCTGAATATACTTGCCTCCGTCCCCTCTCAGTGTGTCGACGACGTCTACTCCCACATTCTCACCACGCTCAAAACGAATCCCAACGATGTGCCAATGGCCATGCTCTACCGAATGGATGAAACTCCAGGCTCGAATAAATTAAGACTTCATGGTCATATTGGACTTCCAGAAGGACACAGCCTCGTCGTTGAAGAAGCCACCATTGACAGCGAGGAAGGATTGATCCCGGATTTGCGACGAGCCGGTGCAGACCAGATGATTATCGAGCATGACGACCGATTCCTGTCTATCACCTGGGGTGGTTGGGGTGCGCCGTCCAAGAAGATTGTCATATTACCTATTATGTGCGGCACACGCCTCTTTGGCTACCTTATTTTTGGTACAAATCCCTATCGCCCGCACGATGACATATGTAAACAGTTCATTCGAGATCTGAGTCGCATGGTTTCGAGCATTGTATCGTCTGTCGTCGATTACGAAGCCAATAGGAAACGTCAAGAGCAGTTGGAGGCCGATCTTGCTTTTAGCGATCTAAAGCTACGCCATCTGATTGATCATGCGTCTGTGGGCATGTGTCATGTATCCCTAGATGGTTATATGCTCTGGGCCAACGATCATTATTACGAGCTAGCCGGAAAATCTGCTTCAGATCACGCAGTTGGCCTCGCGTTTCTCGACGCCTATCATGAGGATGATCGGGCAAAGGCTGAAGACGTTTGGGAGCGTCTGATCAAGGGCGCCGACCACGTTACAGCTGACTTGCGCATGAAGCGCATGTATACGCCTCCCACGGGCGATCCTGAACCTGCCCAACTCCAAGTTCTAGCTTTCCCATACCGCGACGAGCATGGAAACGTGATCAGTGTGATGGCTTGTACGACTGACATCAGCAGACTGTGCTGGGCGCAGACCTTTCAGGCTCGATTAGCCGCTGAAGCAAGAGAAGCGAAGAGACAACAAGAGGCCTTCATCGATGTAGTCTCGCACGAGATGCGAAACCCATTGAGTGCCATCGTGCACTGCGCAGATGCGATTGCGAACGCGGTCGAAGAATGTCAATCTCAGCTCGCCAATATACCCGTACCATGTCTCGATGTCCTAAATGACAACATGCAAAGCGCAAACGTCATCATGCAATGTGCGAACCATCAGAAACGAATCATCGACGACGTACTCACTCTGAGCAAGCTCGACTCCATGCTCTTGTCTATAACACCTGTCGCAGTCAAGCCCGCGAAGCTCGTGGATTCTATCGTCAACATCTTCCAAGCTGAGCTGAAGACGAACAAGATATCTTACAACATTACACCAGACTCATCATTCTTGGCCCTAGGCATCGATCACCTTTATCTGGACCCGTCTCGAGTGACTCAGGTATTCATCAACCTATTAACAAACGCGATCAAGTTCGTCAAGCCATCGAAAGAGCCGACTATCTCCATCCGCTTCGGTGCTAGCACATCAGATCCCCGTGACCTCTTTCCAAAAAACATGTTCTGGGCTACAGAGGGCAAGCAAGACGGCGACGTTACAAGCAATCCGGATTGGGGTACCGGCGAAGAGATCTATCTCGCATTCACCGTCAAGGACTCTGGAATTGGCTTGCAAGAGAAGGAAATCCACAAGATATTTGAGCGTTTTCGACAGGCGAACGTGAAGACGCACGTGAAGTATGGAGGCAGCGGGCTGGGGCTGTTCATCTCTAAAGAGCTCACTGAGAAGCAAGGTGGTGAGATCGGTGTCTCGTCAATTCTGGGCCAGGGATCGACATTTGGATTCTACGTCAAGACGCGAAGAGTGGAATGGAAGCCCAGAACTCTCAAAGAGATGTTTCAACAAGCTGGGCAAGAGGCAGCGGCTCGACAACTCCATGTGCTGTTGGTGGAAGATAACATCATCAACCAGCAAGTTCTCGGCAAGCAGCTCAAGAAAGCAGGATGCTATGTTTCAGTTGCAAACCACGGTTTAGAGGCTCTCGAAATACTGGAAAGAGAAACGTTCGACATCGTTTTGATGGATCTGGAGATGCCGGTGCTCGATGGGCTTGGCGCGATGCGCGAGATTCGGAAAAGAGAGAAAGAACAGGCGTATTTTTCCAAACGGTTGCCCGTCATCGCCGTCACAGCGAATGTTCGAAAGGAACAAATTGATACGGCTATTGCTGCTGGAGCAGTAAGTACCCGAAGTTTGTTAGCCGTGGTTTTATACTAATGAGGGTTACAGGATCGCGTCATGCAGAAGCCGTTCAAAGCAGCCGACTTGGTCTTCATGATGAAGTCGTTAATGCCGCTTACAGCGCCCTCGTTCATCGAACCGCCGACACCAGGACTGGGCCTCAGGTCGAGTGCGCTGGTACCCTGAATAGAGCTATCTCAAGAACATTGCTGAAGTTGTTCGGTCACTAGAGTATCGGGGTCAGGAAGTCGCCATCAATTGTTTAGTGATCCATCGCGAGACGTTATGAAGATACGAGTGTTACCATTGGGTTGTGGGAAGTGCGCATGCCCACCGTCTACCCTACAGCTACGCATCAGGTTCCATACATATGTTGTGGTTGTTGGGACAGGAAGTCGCGACCTTATCGCTTCAAGCATTGCTCAAGTTCTAGTATGAACTTGGCTATAACATGGTCGAATATACAGCTGCAGTCGGTCCCAATCCGGTCCCATAGAGTACCACGAAAGGTATCTTTCAAAGCTACAGACAGCTTCCTCAGCCAACTGGGCACTACAGTACGCGAGGGTAGGCAAAGGAAGTAGTTGTTGTGGAGAACGGGGATTGGAAAACGTTGCACGGAAGTCGGCACAAGGTGCACGGAATCTTAGTGTTATGATCACGTCAGAGAGAGGCGGATATGATAGAGGTATATCAGCGAGGCCATAGGCTGTTATCGCCAATATTACCAGTACGTATTGTACGAGGTCTGTATAGTGACTCAGTTTCACGACCTGTTTGCGAATGTGCCCTCGACAATCGAGAAACATTACTAGGTAGGTCTCAGTACAATCCTATTGCAAACTCACCACTGGTACCATGGTTAAGGATGTACCCATTATCACTTTAGACGCAGCCACCGGCAAATCGGCGCCATCACGTAACTAACCCACACAAAGTCCAACTCAAAGTAACTACAATCGGATCATCATGAAACGAGCATCAACACGCGAAGGTAGACCTCCAACGAAGACTGGTAATACCATCAGGATAATTGACGACGGCATAACCTGGACATGTACGGGTATTTGGAGCGAGGACAAGCGCGCCACGTGGCAGTCAGAGAAGAAAGAGATCGACGCGCAACGGCTCCTTGATATTTTGTGCTTTGCGCTTCAAGGCGCATGATGGGTTTCTCTCGCATAGTATCGCTCGGATCGGATACACAATGATAGGCGAGATTGACCGACGGTCTGAAGTTGAGATGTGGGGAAATGAGAGAACTGGAATAAACAGCGGGAAAGTACGTCCAAGCCGGCGTTGACGCTGTGATACGCTCGTGTGGCGTCGGTCCGGCCCTTCGTTTGTGACGATGCCCGCTGCTTTAAACAATTAAATTGTAATTATGAGTCCGTTAGTCTGGGAGTGGCTGATGCTTGTCATCAACAACAACTACAACAACAACGATAGAAGTACAGGCCAGCCACAGTCAGTGATTAGTTAACAGGAGCGTTCTCCGGAAAGATCTACTGGTGCAATATTGCCCCTGCAGGGTTGACCGCTACAAGTCTCTGGAATTTTGTTCAATCTCCAAGTCCAACTCGACTAATGGTAAGTCCTCACTCGAGTAAACGAACATGGTGATGCAGACCTCGGAAGTTGAGACGAGTATTGTGGCGATAGAGACGATAGAACCGGTGGATAGCGACTTCCCGGATGGATATCGGCGGCGCTCCTATACACTGCATGGTGTTGATGTTTGAAGATGGTGTTGTGGCTGGCCTTAGTATCGAAGCCTATTGAGCCAGTGTCCCGTATGCGTCAGGCTACGGCTTCGCTCCCAGCATCAAGCCCGTAGAAACTGTCACACGTGCCGTTCAATTGAGAGAAGCACGGGGATGCATCTGAACAGCTTCACCGCTCGCGCCGCTCCGGCAACTACGTATGGGTATCGGTAGATACCGCTTGTCCGAGTGCTTCATGCGCTCGTCTGTGCGATGAGGGGGAATTGCTAGAGTCTCTTGGCGCGGGGACGCATTGGGCTCTATGCGAAGAAAAGGTCTTCCTCTTGATGCAGGAGTGCGATGCGCGAGTTAGTGGTCAAGTACTGACGAAGGTGTCTGACTCTTTCAAAAGAGAGAATGGTGTTGGCCCAAGCGCCAGCGATCGTCCGGAACGGAGTGTGGGGACTCATCCCATGTTGAAAGACTTTCTGCAACCCGCGGGCGTGCCCACACAATGCATGATAGTCAACTCGGAGGATGCCAATTGCGCGCTCGATATCCGCGCTTCAATCGGCTGGAGAAGCTTGTCGCGGTAGCTGCATTACATCTGCGGACCTGAAACACCGTCTTTTGCTGTGGTAGCCTTGGCCCCGGAGTCACTCAGTCTTCAAAACCACACTTACGCACGCCCAAGCAACAAACAAGCTCACGCTGACGTCCGTCATCTTTTTGTTATCTATCGCTCAAAGACTATGCAGTGTGCCTGTGCCGGGGCAGAAAGGTTGTTATCGACAGAAGGGTTATAAATGGCGAACAGCAAGTGAGTAATCGATAGTTTCTCGACTGGGTGGGGAAGCAGCCGCCATCGTTGAGAGCTGACCGCCTGCACGAGCTCACCGGACCTCAACTAACGGACTTCAGATACGAATATGTGCGCCAATTCGAGCAGCCGGACGCTTTACTGGCCAATACATGGATCGTAGTACGGATAGATGGACGTGGCTTTTCCAAGTACGCTCACCAATTTTCTCTCCTTCACTCAAACTTTCTCGGTCCGGGATATGCAGGTACCCGTAATCATGTTGCATGAACGGATATTGCTGCCCCAGGCCAACATCTCGGCTATTATATACCACCAAGCGGTTTTCGCTAACAATACGCGAATAGGTTTACGTCCAAGTATGAGTTCGTCAAGCCGAACGATAAGAATGGGCTCGATGTCATGAACGCTGCAGCCCAGGCTGTCATGAAAGAGTTGCCTGACCTTGTCCTTGCATTTGGCAATAGCGACGAATACAGGTATGTTGCATGTTTTTCATTCGAGCATGTTGTGTTTGAGGTAAATTGATGTTCCATCGAGGTCGCCCAAGGTTCCTGGCACGGTATATCCATGGGTGGGGTAGCATGTTTCGGGACTGCTTAGCTGACGTGAGTCGCAGTTTCGTCTTTCACAAAGACTGTGCCTTATTCGAACGACGAGCCAGGTATGGAGATACTCTCATTGGTGCAACTATTTTATGTCCGGTTGCGATTCGACCAGAACTGATCCAAGTTTAGCAAGCTGACTACGACGATTGTATCTACTTTTACCTCTTACTATGTGTGGTCCTGGTCTACATACTTTCCGGATAAGCCGCTTACACCTCCTCTACCCTCGTTTGATGGACGTGCAGTGTGCTATCCGAGCGACACCAATCTTCGGGATTACATGAGCTGGCGCCAAGTTGACTGTAAGTAGCATGATATATCGCAGTCTCCCCACCCTTTCTGGTTAGGCTTCTGGCTAAAGCCATCATACATGACCTTCTTCTTGATCTTGTTGTCGACCATGGACTGGATCTAACCATCGCGCAGGCCACATCAACAACCTTTACAACACCACTTTCTGGACTCTTGTTCAGCAAGGTGGTATGGGAGCTCGAGAAGCAGAACAAAAACTCAAGGGCACAGTGTCATCCGACAAGAACGAGATTCTATTCAAGGATTTTGGAATCAACTACAACAAGGAGCCGGAGTGCTTCAAAAAGGGCACAATACTATACCGAGACGTAAGAGATGCTTCGACCACATGCACATCCTCAATCATGTATCTAACAGTGACAGTTCTTCCCTACTCCGCCAATCGAGGAGATATCGTCACCCGTGCTGACAGACTTTCCCACGCCACCCATAGCTCAACCAACACCAAAACGAGTATCCAATCACCGGGCGTCACAGTCTATCGAGAGGGCTATCCCTTATCTGCCAGACCAAAAGGAAATGGTGGAGTCTCCAGAGCTCTGTGAACGTCCAACCTTCCTATCAACAACGTCGACTCCATCGCCGCCGCCTTCACCACCTACCATCTCGAGATCGGCATTTCCTAACCCACTAAGGTCCAACCCGATCAGATCTGAGAACAACAGCCCTATGCCAGGTTCCTCCATGCCGCTTTCGCCGCCATCGACTGCAACATGGAACAACAACTCCTCGTCGAACGGCAAGCAGCACCTACCCTCCTTGACGCCTTTGCCTCTATCTCCGCCGATATTAAAGCCAAGCAGCAAGCCTCCGCTGTCATTGAATCAGCCAAACCCGACAACACGCACCAACTTTTCCCCAGCGACACCACAGGGCGACTTCCCCGCAGATTTTCCCATAGCAGGTTACCGCCACCACACAACTGCAGTAGCTAGCCATGGATTCTCGCACTCTGCTTCTGCTTCTTTTACAACTTCATATCCACCTCAGGTAAAGCCTTCTCGACTCAAACAGCGATCGCCGAGTCAGCCTTCGCTGCCAACGTATTTTGCATCCTCTAGCGCACCCGCACCAAAACCGCCGTCTATACCGTTACGTATATCCAGCATTCCCGCCAACAGCAAGCCGCGCAAGCTATCTTTACCGGTCCATCGATCAACTACAACACTCAAAGCCACAAGGGACAGTTCCGATGAGAAGGAGAGTGTTTTCAGCCCCCGTGACACAACATCGACGCCACCCCGCAAAGTAAGCCCACCGATACAAAAGAACAAGGCTCTCCCAAGTCCTCCGATGAGTGCAGAGGAAGAGATGCGCACGCGAGAAAAGGTCAAAGGAAACAGTCCGCAGCAAGAATGGAACAAGTATGCCATTGCCTCCACCAATGGAACGGAGTCGCCCCAACGAAGAATCAGCGACACAGATAACAGAAGCGGTCACGTCTGGGGCCAAGGCAATGTCTCCCACCCTGGCATCGCAGAACTTCATGCCGTTTCTACACCAACACAGTCTACGCCTACATCAGCATCATTACAGTACCCCTATTCAAGTCCGGATATGCATACCCTACTATCCTCAACATCTACCGCAGGACCAAACTCTCAACCACACTCTAGTAGCCGACCATCCACTAGCCGCAACAAAGACGCCAACCGTCCCAAACCCTCCAAGTCGAACTCCTCCAATACTAAGCCGAATAAAGGCAAACAGCCACAATCGGAAACAGGAAGTTGGGCTGCAGCTACTACTTCTCAACAAGGCAACGAAGGCCGCCCGGTACCCATGAGTCGTACACAGAAGGACAAAGATAGGAAAAAGAGGAGTAAGGCGACTGTGCTGATGGAACATGTAGATATCATCAAGGATGAGTTTTGGGAAAAGAGACCTTGGATCTTGAGTGGGAAGACGGGGTGAGTTGGTTTGCGAGGAACGGTTTGGAGGGGTTTTGCGTTGATGATGTTTGCCTTTCTTTCTTTCTGGATTGATGATGATGATTTCGACGATGGGGATCTGCACTTATGGTGGAGATGGGGGATGTATGATAACGGACATTGAAAAGGTGATGGGGGTTGGATGTAAGATTTGGATATTGATGTGTTGTTGGTCTGAGTAATTGAATAGTACTCGTTCGTTACAACGTCGCGACATTTACGTTACACATGGGTTGTTTCGTACTTAGGATATACACCCAGAACTCTC
Organism: Alternaria atra; assembly: GCF_907166805.1. NCBI lineage: Eukaryota > Fungi > Ascomycota > Dothideomycetes > Pleosporales > Pleosporaceae > Alternaria > Alternaria atra. The sequence goes on along the minus strand of NW_025091326.1, from coordinate 1,370,879 downwards.
AACTTGATCCTGTTTCGCGCCCCAGCTCTCTTCTTCATCCTAGGACTACCGCCACGATCTTACCCACAGTCCTCACTGCCTTTCCTGAGATCGCTTATCAACGTCTTCCGCGCTCTGATATTCCCAGTATTAAGATATGGTCCATGTCGTCAAAGGGGTATCCGAGATATGTAGCTCCTCGATCCACACTCGGGTTTGTAGTAATGGTCCTCCAACACCATCTGAATACGTTTCCAATAGCCGTTCGACTTGGAAGGTATAGCATGCATTGCACGACTGCCCAGTGACTGGCTTGATCAACTACTGTTCTCTCCAGCTATGCCCTTCTATCACCATTGTTATTACGCCATTGCTGCCTTTTTAATCTTCTTCTCCTTCTTGTCTGGCTTTTGCTTCTTCTCTTTGACTACTTCAACAGGCTTGGGAGAGCGCGTCTCGATCTTCTTCTGGATGCGACGAAGGACATATTGCTCGAGTGTCTGGCCCTTTGCCTTCGCGCGTGTCTCGTAGTCGGTCTTGTCCGCAGGCTTCAGCTTCGCAAGCTTCCTTGCTACGGCCTTCTCGTCATCCTTCGTTTCGGCGGCGTCATCCTTGACCTTCTTGCTCTTCTTGGTGGACGATGCATGTGCCTCCTCTCGCTTGCGCTTGTTCTTCTTGTCCGACTTCTCCTTGGTAGGCGCAGGCGTTTCGGTGTCGGATGCGGACGTTGGAGGTGTGCTCGTGCCGGACGCTGGGTTGGAGACGTCTGTAGTAGTCGCTGAGCTATCTCCGATGGTACCCCCTATAAGTTCGCCCTTTACGAAAAATCCATATAAACCGCCGCGGTAGATGCCTTGGGTTCGGATCTGGTCGAGTGTGCTCTGTGTGGGACATTAGTCGTGTGATTGCGCGCGTGCGAGGAGACATGAGCGCATACATCCTTGCCCGTACCAATACTTTGCAAACTCTGGTCGAATGCGCGCAACCACCATTGATCATCTGTGGTATGCGCGGCCTTCTTCTTGCCGAGTCCTAGTTGATCGTTCTTGTGCGCGATAAGAAGTGGCTTTTTAATACCGCGGCCGGTTTGATCGAGAGAGTGACCTGAGCCCTGCCAGCCTTGCTTGCGCAAATATGCCTCGGCGTTCATCGCAGGTGAGGTGGAGGAGTGATACCCATCTTCGCGCGTCTGGAAATTTTGGTGGGGAAGTCTTGGCTAACGCGATTTGCGGACCCCCGAGCCGTGACCAAAGTCGAGACCGAAGTGCCGCCCTAAACTCCTTGAGCTGCTTTACCTCCTCGACACAGATAATACCAGCACAGTTGTGCCATGTGTGCTCTAAGATAGTGTTTCTAACTAGTCGTAACGGTAATTTAGAATTGGTAGGGGGGTTGTCATTCCCAGTCTCCCAATAACTATCCTCCGACTCCTCAGCAAAAGGACGCCAAACAAAATCGAACAGAATTTGGCATATTTAGACATCACCGAAGTCTTGTTAAGTGACGCTTGTATGTAGCGTTTGATAGTGAGGAGGCCGAATTTATTTGTTTCTCGAGGGAGGCTGCCTAAGTTCCGACGGGAGACATATATTAACAAGACATTGTTAGCAATGTCTTAACATCGTCTGGTTCTGTGTTTGGGGCCATCTGCATCTCCGCGTCTTTATCAAGGTGACTTCGATCCTGAGCGACAAAGAAGTTCGATAAGACTTGCAGCAAGGTACACAACCCCTGGCCGACCAACAAAAGGAGTCGCAATCCCTCAGTGATACTTGTTTCGTCTTATCATTCAGGCGATTCTGGTTATCAAGCCAATGGGACTATCGACGCAGCATCCGCCATCATACAGGGTCGAGCACGATCAAACGGTGGAATGACGAGATTCAGGTACTAACACGATACGGACCAACCTCAGTTGATCAGAAAGAATATCGTTGGGGCGGCTACGCTGGTTTCCTCTCTTGTGACCACTTTCCTGCGATGCAGCCCTGGGTCGTTCCTCACCTCCGACCCTATTAATTCGTAGACCCCCTTCCCGACTCTCACATCACACCATTTCCGAAAGCACGGTCTTCTCCCCGGGTTCACTTCCTTTTACATACCATCTACCCTCACTTCAATTGATTCTGCTCCAAGATCAACTCTTTCGCCCACTACCATCAACTACATCAGCTCCCAATAATCTGCTTAATTCACCATGCCTACCACAAGACATACACGGTTTTTTTGGCTGCTGGCTACTACAGTTAGTGCTGCCATTATCCAGAGCAGATACAACCCTCAGTATGCGGGTATCCAATTTGCCTCGGACAGGAAGCTTTCAATCACCGTCTTCAGTGATCTCCACTTCGGTGAGCGTAAGTTATCACGTCTAACGTATGTTCAATATCAGCACTCACTAACAGCTTGTAGCTGATTCTCAACGCGGTCGGCCCTATGCAGACCTCAAGACGGTTGGTGTCATGAACTCCGTCCTCGACAACGAGAAACCCGACTTTGTCGTCCTCAATGGTGACCTCCTCTCTTGCGAGTGGGTGGGACCTGGAGGCGCAAATTCATTGATCGATCAGATAATGGCTCCGCTTGTCAACCGCAACCTACCTTTCGGCGCAACGTTCGGTAACCATGATGCTTCCAAGACTTGCAGCACTAGGGACATATCCGAACATATGTGGTGGGATATCAAGGGCCAGAATGGCAAGAAACTGTCTTATACAACGCAGTTGGTATCTGGCGAGGTTGATCAAGTCGGCTGGAGTAACTACTTCGTTCCCATTTACAGCTCTCAGAATGCTGCTGAACTGAAGATGCTCTTGTGGTTCTTCGATAGCAAAGGTGGCCGCAAGTATCAACCTAACGGCAATGATATCGGAGTTACAAACTGGGTTGACGAGAAGGTACTGAACATTTCCAACAGTGTTTGGTAAGACGCTAACTGTTGTAGGTTGTCGAGTGGTTCCGCAACACCAACAACGCATTCACCCAGCAATATGGTCGCGCGATCCCCAGCATGGCTTTCGTGCACATCCCGATACATGCAACGAGGTCTTTCCAACGGAATGGGCGTAGCCGCACCATGAACCCAGGCCTTAACGAAGAGAGCATCGGACAGCAGGGCGATGTACGCGACAGCACCGGAAACAATTGCAAGTATTCCGGCGCCGACATACCGTTCATGGGGGCGCTCGTCGAGACTGAGGGACTTATGGCTGTTTTCTCAGGTCACGACCATGGTGTGGACTGGTGCATGAAATGGGCCAAAGATCTCCCCGATACATCTCCTAGTAACGGCAACGGCCTCAACATCTGCTTCAATCGCCACTCGGGCTACGGCGGCTACACAAACTGGGCACGCGGCGCGCGCCAGATCGTCGTCAAAGAGGACATGTTGGACGCGAAGGTCGTGGACACTTGGATCCGTATGGAGAATGGAAAGATTTCGGGTCGGATTTCGCTCAATGCTACCTTCGGTACAGACCAGTATCCGGTGGTGGACAAGTCCAAGACCTCATAGCCTAAGCCAACGCGGCTGAGTCCACCCCGTTCAGACGTTAGGCTGAGTATATCTTCCTTATTGAATTGTATCATATCTTACATACCGGTGAAAGTCTGAGGGCGTATGACATGTATCATCGTAGTTAGCAGCTCAATCTAACATCGCTCCCTGTTGAACATGGTCAAACTTGACGGAGTGCTATATCTGCTTACCTTGAAGCAGTTGTACATCCCTGAACACTGAACCAAAATGGTGTACTACTATGTAGGTTTCAAAGTTCCACTTTTGTGCAACAACTACCATTAAGATCTGAGCGGACATAAGAACGTGTTGAAGGGGGCTGTGCATGACTAGGCTCTAGACAAAATCCACTGGCCCACCTACGCGCTCGAAAGGGTAACCGAGCCATATGACGTCAGGTTCTTCGATTCCAAAACACCAACACTAGGTTCCCGAGCGTATCCGCACAGTCTCGCCAGCGGAGTAAGCGTCTTCATGCGGGTCTTTTAGCCGCTGCTAAGCATGGCGAAGCATTTTTGCCCGTTGTCCTTCGTGATCACTATATCGCTCGTCGCGCCCTGAGCGTGGCTCCTCGCACTGACGTGTTTGTTGTGCACGTTTCCTTTTTCTTTCTTGGATACCCTAGATGAGCATTCATACTGTCGTTCATCCTTCATTATGTCGTTTCTCGAGCGTCAAACGACGCGAATCACCGGTACCGAACATGACGCCCGCCGGCGCAGCGTCCTCAATCCCTCGTCTTCGAATAAGGTGCCCAATGCGAAGAAACCACGCACGCGACCTCCGGTGTCGATACGCGATCATCTCCCATACCCGAACTCGACCCTCTCCCCCGCTTCAGGGCCATACTCTATAGGGAGTATGGAGATAGAAGTCCCCGTCGAGGACCCCCGACCAATCTCAAACATAAAACGCAAGGGCCGGCACCTTCTGCAATTGGAGACTGTTTTATTCACACTATACTACCCTGCTTCATTTGGAAGTGGAAACGGAAACGCTCCAGGTGGGGAGAAGAAATGGAGTCGAGAGACATGGCTTCCAAGACCACGCATGGAAACGGCGAAGGGTTATGCGCGTTTTGCTGGCATACCGGGCTCCATAAGCATTGGGATCTTTGGCGCGACCACCATGCTCACGAAGTTGCGTGGTTATAGGAACGCACCTCCTGCGACTCATTGGCCTCCGGAAGACAACATGAAGAAGAACGGTTATAAAATTAAGAACCAACAGGGCAATCCGCCCGAGGGCATGAGTAGGGAACCAACCTTCCCTCTGCTGATGTTCAGTCATGGTCTTGGGGGCTCTAGAACTGCATATAGCAGCCTATGTTCTGAATTCGCGAGCTATGGCTTCGTCGTTTGCGCGGTGGAGCATAGGGATGGGAGTGGACCCCGGACCTTCATCAATCACAAGAAGCGAGGGAAGCGGAGGAAGGATCCCCAGGGAGGAGGCAAGGCGAACCATAGTGATTGCGATGGGGATGAAGAGGATGATGAAGACTTCGAGAAGTTTCGGCACTTGGACCACACTGAAGAGGAGATTGCGCAAGGCTATCACCATGTCGTACGTCTCCCTTGGGTTCTCTGTGGTATGCGGGTGTACGGGACGTAAAGGGCTGATAATCACAGGACTATATCTTTCCTAAAGACAACCCGATGGACACCGCACCGAATAACGAGCACGGCGTCGACGGTGAACTCCGAAGTGCGCAGATTGAGATGCGTCTCTGCGAGCTCGAGGAAGCCTACCGTGTGCTCAAGACCATATGTGCCGGTGACGGAGAAGAGATCGCACGGCAGAATCTACGAGGCGAAGGTTACGTTGGCGGCTCTTCTAGAGGCCTAGGTGGCATCGATTGGGCGCAATGGAAAAATCGCTTTCACATAGATAAGATGACAATGGCTGGGCACAGTTTCGGAGCAGCAACTGTAGTAGAAGTGCTCAGACATACAGAACGGTTCACTAACGTGCAAGCTGGAATCATCTACGATATCTGGGGGCGAGTACACCTCTATCTCCCTCGTTAAATCAGAACTAATACATTCGCAGTGCGCCTGTAAAGCCACCAGTGGATGACCCGAAGCACCGAATACACCTCCCACTGCTGGGAATCGCCAGCGAAGCGTTCATGTACTGGCAGAAGAACTGGGACGCATCCATGTCTCTAATGAAAGAGGCCAGCGAACATGGCGCCCCGGCGTACCTCCTGACCGTCCGGGGCTCTATACACATCAACCAAAGCGACTTTTCGATCTTGTATAAGCATGTTTCATCGTTGTTCATGAAGGCGACTGTTCATCCTCAGAGAGCTATTGACCTCAACGTCAGTACAAGTCTCGAGTTTCTTCGGTTAGTAACGCCGGATTCTGGAGGTGGAAAGTCTATCATCAGTCGATGTATGACAGATGAGAAGATATTGGAAACACCTCTCACAGAAGACATACCCAACGACCACCGACCTGACGACCAATGGATAGCCGCTCGTCTACGAGTAGACAATGAGTTCAGAAAAAGATTGGCTGCTGGCCTGCAAAGGAAGTTTAGGCGGAATTTCCAGGGCGGCATGGGCACTGGATACACTACTTCAGACGAAATGTGGTGCTTCTACAAGCCTTCTGATAAAAATCTGCAAACATGGATCAACGCAGAAGACAGGGGAGAGAAGCGCATAGACGAAGACCGCGCTACCGCATCAACTGAGGAGATTCAGAATAGTGACCATGCAGCTACCCATGCGCTTAAATCTACCTCGCCCACCCAGGGCGATGCCAAGACGAACGAAAGCACACTACCAAACAACGACGGTGAGAACGCGAAGGATGACCCCAGCCAGCAAACAGAACATGGGGTTCGGGACAGATATGATGATGCTGAGAAGGACACTCTGGGGAAGTGTGGCGAAACGGAGGCATTGACCGCTGCAGACCAGGGTGAAGATACACTGTCAAGTAATTGGTTGGGTGTGCTTCCCAAGCTTAGAAACGGACCGCGTCAGGCGTCAGCGTAGTTGCAGCGTTAGATTATGTGATCATGTTCAAGCTTTAAACGTATCTCACAAGGCGCTCGAATCGGTGGATTTAGATGCACATAAGTAGCAGCCGTGGTATAGTCATGTGAAGGCTTTTGGGTTGGGTATGCACAGTAGCACGGAATTAATGTCGCCATCTAGATCTTCTGGGGTCCGTATTGCTCGTACAGCCTGGACGGAAGGACATCAGTATCTCCAAGAATGTCGACTACAATAAGGTCAAGCTTCCACAAGACTTCTACGCATGCAATTGAAGCGTGTTGGCGTTATCTAGGTTTCGCAAAACTAGGCTCGTCATCACGAATCTGACAATGAAGCGCATGATGAACTAACCTGTGGATCGATTGCCAGATGACGGGATTGTCTTGGCAACACGTGACTAGCCTTGGTGCTCGGCAACTACCGAAGCGGAAATTTATCGTTCAGTAATCATTTTGCAAATCACCCCGACCTGCACTATAGTAACAAGACACACCGCGAAACAATTGGCCACACCCATCTACCAAGATCTGACAACCTCGGTCTCAACACATCTCGTCATTAACGATATCCAAGAACAGCTTGCAAATCGCAGATCTGTACGCAGGAATAGCAACGTAGATGGTACCACCGTCTCAGTGAAGCCACACGGCGGCCATGAACCCCCAGTGACACGGTCGTGCAATCGTCCGCATCTTTCGTCCTACAGGAACTAGCCGCAGCTTGTGCGGAGACGCGCATTAGCCTTGTGTAACAGCGGACCCTTGATCGATCTCGAACCTTATGAGTTGTAGCGGCCGTACGCTGAGTCGGGCGCCGGACAGTCTTTTGCTTTTCCATGCAGGCTGGCTTGCGTCACGTTGGATTAGTTCTGGACACCATACGGCCCAGCGACCGCTGTTTTACATATGCACAACGTCTTCCCGCTATTTTTATGCGAACCGCGATTACTTTATTGAGAGTCTGTACAAAGGATTTCTGTTATCTTACAGGTAAACGAGAGCGGTGTTTCAAGAGTCGGATCGGAGTGATAGCAACCCGCTGATTCCGACTCCACTTCGTTCTACGTTCCTTAGCAAGTTTCGCTACTGGTTCCACCGAACCCCTTCGGGAACATACCTCCGGCGTCCTTACTTTGTTCGTTCTGCAGTATCAGAAGCGAATACCAAAACTATGACGAGCTCAGAATCGGAAGAACAACCACAGACATCGCGAAAGCGCTCGCGCAGGAGTAATAGTGGCGATGATGGTGGTGCTGGTGGAAAGAAGGCTAGGGGACGGCCCCGGGTAGATACGCAGGATGCCACAGCCGCAGATGTGAGTGGAGACGTCGTGTCTTTTCTTTTCTCTTCACCCTGATTCGTGGTTGCTCAATCTTGCAGCGGGATGGAAAGTGGGAGATGTGCACCTGCTCTGATTGAAGAGGCTGTGAGGCAGGTGTCGTTCTTCAAGCTCGACCCGCATCGAAATCCATCTTCAGCGCCCCCTATGAACGATCCCATTCTGCCCACAATGCCCATCTCATCACTATCTAGCATGACCCCTCTCGCGACTCAATGTCTCATACTACGCGTCGACGGTACTGACGGATATGGCAGAGACGAAGAACTCAAATCCGTCTTGCTCAGCGAGCTTATCGCCAACGGAAAGAGACAACGATCTCATCGCTAAAGAATCAAAGCTCACAGCTTCACTCAATTATCGAGCAGATGAACAAGACTTTTCTAAAGTTGAATGAGTCAACCGTAAAGTCAGGTCTGTTGCAACTGAATCCGACTTTGGCTCAGGAGTTCAAGCTAGTGACGGAGACATTCGCGAATTTGGTCAAGACGGCCAGCGAGGGTCAATACGAGGGAGACGAAGATGTAGAACAAGGGGATCAAGGAGTTGAACGCAATGGCGCACAGAGACCAGCCGAGCCAGATACCGAAGCTCAACACGTTGGATGGGGCTATTCCACAGTCCCGAAATCGGATGTTCAGAAGCGCCCGCAACAACAATTATCAACACCGGACAGCTACCTCGCGCATATCAGTGCTGCTTATGGCAACGTAGACACTAGCCGGAACGACCTAGTGTCATGTCGTGTGTTCCCAACTGGTGCTGTTTTCGATCAATCGAGCCGGTCTTCACAACGTACAGTAGATCCACCGTCTTCGCATACTTCATCGCAACCGGCACAGCTCCCCTTTGGTCTTGTAGACCTACTCGGCCAACAGCAAACACCCTTCGCACCGTCAAATCCGCATATCTACTCCGTCCGTATACCCACGCCTGAAGCTATCCCACCAATAAATAGGCTTCCAACCCCACCTTCAACGAAAGCCCCGACGAAAACACTCCGACCGGTGACAACGTACAGTTTTGAAGAAACAACGTTTGCCAGGCGATTGTCCAGGGCAGCACTTGAGACGGGATTCCATCTACTCAGTCGCGCCAATGATCGTCCTACGGTACGTACCCAAATAGCCGATGTACGAATTGCCTTTCTGGCTTCACTATCCTATTCCCATTGATTGACGGAAGACTAACCATTGTAGTTAGGCGATACAGCGCGTCTTCAAGCTCTCTCTACCCCACCAAACTCTCGATCAAATACGGAGCCGCTTCCGGACTATTATGTCCCGTACTATTGAGGAAGATTTGGACTGGTGGGACTCGCCCTTCATCCATGTCGGCGGTGCAGGAACTCACTATCCACGACGGGATGCTGCGGGCAACTTAACATCGGTCAAAAATGGATGGCACGTGCGGCAAATTGGACCACCAGAAAAGAGAGTGCATATAATAGTGAATGCAGAAGACGGCAGGAGTGAGGAATTGGGCGACATGGATCTGAGTGAATTTGAGGGAGAGTGGTTCGATAGCCATGATGTGCAGGGGTACTTGGAGGATAAATACGCGTGCAAGCTCAACCCGAGGAGCTCGTTTGCGGAGTGTATCATCGACGAAGAGGACGAAGGGGTGTCCGAAGTCCACACCAGTGCGCTACGACCACGTGCAAGCATACCAACGGAGCTGCCTCGTCTCGACCAGAGCTCTGCCAACCCATCGACAGCCTCGTCAACCACTTCGACAAATCGACCTAGTCAGTCTTACAACATCGCAAGCGATGGAGCCTTCGGCTTAGACATGTCCTTCGGTCACGCTGGCGACTTTCCCAAGCTCGTCAATCACGATATCTCGTTCGATCAAACACTGGGATTAGATCTCGCCCCAGGATACAATTATGATTTCTCGCATTCCGATGTCTTTCATGCGGGCGACATGGATTTGAGCATGAACATTATGAACGACGTAGCGGCAGTTTTGCCAGGGATGAGGCATGGGCGGAGGAAGACTGCCTGGGTTGACGTTTCGAGACTCATCGATGGTGAGTGAAGACAATCACGAGAGACTAACGGTTGGCTAACAAATTGACAGAAATTATTGCACGTGGCGTTTGTCTTGGGCGATCGGCGGGATACAGGCGCAAAGATGTGGATTTAGCGGTGCGGAAGGCTTTGGTGCACGAGCATTGAGCTGATCGCTACAAGTACGGTGTGTGAATGTACCGAGATACCCAGGTACTTACCAGAAGAGGTAGCAGGAGTTTTGCTTTTGAATGCAATTTCTGCAGGCGACACGAGAAACTTTTGATGATTTGACGAAATTTGTTTCAATAGAATTGTCAACTTGCATGCATATTGCGCATGACCAGTTACTGTACTATGAGTATACCAGAACGTTCCATCACGTTGCTTCAAAGGCATTGTTCAGCTGGCTATGATCAGTGTCACGTGAAACGCTAGCGTAGCGTTGGGCGCTAAGGATTCGGCGCCCTCAATGATTGCCGGGACGCCGCTCACTATCACTCATACATCCACGACCACGAAAGCTGAGGGCACCCGAACACGTCGTACAAAGCCTCCCGTCTGGGCTAGCGATATCTGTAGAAGTTCTTTGACAGCGCAGAAGCTTCCTCAAGCGCGCGCACCCATTTGCAGCCTCAAGCGCTGACGTCGCCTGCCTGGCTTGCCTGCCTATTCCTCAAAGCCTCTGCACGCGAGCAACCATCGCAAGCCTTTGTGCAGCCTTCACAGAGCCCATATCGTATACTAGATAGCTGAGACCATACCAAGCAGTCGCATCATGTCGAACTCGGTCGTGGTTAGTATCCCCAGGGCGCGCATGCGAGCGGTGGAAGGGTAAAGGCAGGCTTGCTAACAGCGACAATCAGGGCGGCGTCTACCAGACGATTATCGAGAAGGTAATCCAGACGTCGCAGAATGACTTTGAGGAGTCTGGCGTCGACCACAGTACCCTCGACGAGATGAAGCAGGTATGTTGCAACCTGGCCTCTGCATCTCAGCCGTCGCGCCTTTCTTTCCTTTGTCGCAGCACCACTGCGGTCCCTTCACCACACCGCTTGTTGTATTTCTCACTTTCCTTGTCGAACATTCTCTCGCATCATTTTCGCTGGCTGCAGCGATCGCGTAATGGTCGCCTGGCCTGGGATGTTGGGCGGCTGAAGGCGGGGCGGAGTTGCCGGTCGGTCTGGCAGCTTCGGGGGCGTCTCAGTATTTGGGTCACCTTCTTATAGCCCCTGCACAGCTCCCCCACCCGCCAAGACCAACGCATCACTTCCCAACAGGGTATAGCCCGTCATGTGACGGCTGCTCTTATATCATGTTTCACTGCACAGCCATGCTGAGCATATACTGATCATTACTAGGGTTGGCAAGAGAGGCTATCTGCTCTCAAAATCGCTCACTTCCCTTGGGATCCTGCTCCTGAACCTGTTCGTCAACCGCCGACGGTGCCGTCCAACGTCAAGGTCGACAATGATATGCCTCCTGTCTCCGGACCTCAGGAAGGTCTTAACTACCCGAATGTGCCCGTGAAGGCAGAGGGAGGATACCAGCCACCAGTTGCTAACTATCCTCCAGCCCAGACTGCAAACAATGGTTACGGGGGCAGCTATGATCAGAACACACAGTTAGCGAATCAGCGCGCGGCTGCTCTAGTCCAGCAACGCATTCAGCAACAGGGCCATGTTCAGCAGCAGAACTTCCCCAACCTTGCTCAACAAGGACATCTACCCCAGATGCCAATGCAAAACCAGCAGCAGCGAATGATGGCGCCGCAGCAACAGCATCAGCGCCCACCGCAACAGCAACAACAACCGCAACAGCAACAGCAGCAAATGCCGCAACAGCGTCCCCCACCGCAAAACCATATGTACACCTCCCAGACTGACGGTTCAGGTGATGCTATGGCCGATTGGGAGGCCTTGAAGGCTGCACGCGCCGCGGATGCAGTAGAGCGCATGGCAGCGGATGACTTCATGCGTGCCCGTGTTGATGCCATGGCTATGCGCCAAGACAGTGGACTCATGGTGCCGCTCGACTCGATGCCGAAGGGCAAGAAGCGAAAGGCTGCCATGCGTGTGTTACAGACCGAAGACGCAGAAGCATCGTCGAGCGCACCGGGCCCTGCTCGCTTCGATGGCGACGATGATGTCAAGCCTGAAGAGGATCCGGATGACGCGATCAACTCTGACCTTGATGATTCCGAGGATGAGCTCGGTGATGGCGACAATAGTGATGATGAGATGGTCGACTATATGCTCTGTACCTATGATAAGGTTCAGCGCGTCAAGAACAAGTGGAAGTGCACCCTTAAGGACGGTATCCTGACCACAAACAAGAAGGAGTAAGTTTCGTGCTGAGACATCGGAAGAAAGCTTGCTAACGAAACGAAAGATACCTATTCCACAAGGCAAATGGTGAATTCGAATGGTAGAGCATTCGCAAACCATTGCTAATGCCCGTGGTAGCTGAACTCGAGTTCTAAGTCGCTCCGTGAAGCGCACGAACACCACTCGATCGAGACACGAGTCTAATACGACTGTAACATAGGATCCGCTCACCTCGTTCCCTCGTTTACGACGACCATAGCGACTCGGTACGAACATGGATAGTGGGCATCAAATTGGATACCAAAGCCTAGCACTACCTAGGGCAAACGCAAAAAGAAGAAAGAAAGTAAGATATCCCACAATGCATTACATGAAACTATGGCTTGGACGATTGGGCGTCCGTAGTATTCCGGGTTCCCGTTAGTTAAATTGAATTTTCAGTCGAGGCAAGACTGGGGGTCTGACTGGCTTCACATGACAAAGCACAGGCGTATCGGCCCCATCACGTTCCACATTTCCTTTCAAGTAGAGTTTTCCTAGTCCAGTAAGAGAAGCAAGCCTTTGAGTTTGGGGGTCATATCGATGATAATACTTTAGCACTTTCATGTCTAGGTGACTGCTCTCTGCGTCAGTCAAAAGAAGGATATCAGCAGAACTATTTACACAAGGCATTGTATGATTGTAGAATTTTTTTTTTGGCTCTGTCTCGGTCTGGAACAGAGTATCAAACCGAACGAATAAACAAAGTCGGCACATGCTGAACACAAATCCACTGTTACTGCCGTGCTGCCCCTCGTATTTGAACTGCTATAGCATGTCCTCATCTCCACGTTCCCCATCACTCCCAGTGCCGTTATGCATAATAGTCTCGTCAACATCACCACCTTCGGCCTCTTCATCGTCCTCCTCCACAAGCGGGACGAATCGAAAGTCGACGAAACTAACTTTATCACCTGCAGCCCCTCCAGTCCCAGCCTGAGAACTCGATGCGCTACCACCCTCAACCTCAATCATGAACTGCAGACTCAACACGCCTTGGGTATCTGCTCGTATACTGACTTTGGTCGCAACGTTCATGGCGCGGGCAGCTTTCTGTATCAAGCTGAACTTGTAGGATGAACGTAGTACGGCCTGGGGGTCGCTCAGCTGGAAGGTTTCGAGCAAATTGGTGGGCTGTTGGTCTGATGCCTCGCTATTCGTATTGAGATTCGTGGATGCAGGAGTGCGGTAAGCGGAGGGCTGGGGCTGGTTGTTGAACTCGACGCGCGCGGAGCCTAGAGTACCTGATGATGAGAGGGCGAAGAAGGGTTTGCCGCGTATGGTTTTGGCGTACATGGTGAGCTTTTCTGGACTTGTGGATGATAGTTCTTGTATTGCGTCGTATAACCAGCTGCCCCGCATAATGACTTTGAGTGCAAGGGCCTGGCGGTCAAAGGGTATTTCGTCCGTGTACCCAGGCTCGTACGTCGTGAGGTCGCATTGCGTGCGTATGCTTGCCTCGGTCAGTGTCACCGCTAGTGGAGCACCGGGGCCATGGTAGCTTATCCGGCAAAGATTGTTCATGCCACCCAGTATGTTGTTTCCTGTAAAGGCTGTGCTGGTCGGGTAAGGAGCGTCGCGCGCCCATGGTGGCTTGGATGTCGAGGGGTCGGTGAGGCCGAAGATCTGAAGGGTCTCGAGGAGAGCGGGAAGCGAGATCTGAAATGCTGGGGTGGTAGTAGATTGTGGATCGGAATCGTCGTCACTGTCGGAGTGTTGGGAGTTCTGTAGTGGGGCGGGCGCATTGAAGGTGTAGGTTGTGAAGAGAGACTTGTCGAGGAAGGCAGATGCTGTAGTCGCGTTAGTCTAGAGATGGGCGAGAAGACGATTGCGCATAGATGTACCTTCCATGACACTTGCCTCGTCAACAGCGAGCTTGACGCCAATGTCGCTGATCTGGACATGAGCCTTGTTGGAGAAGGCGATGCAGCGAAGGAGCAGGTAGAGCTGTCGTGCAGAGCTTGACACTGCCGTGAGGATTGGGGGCTCATCTTGGTCCATGGTGCTATGTTATGAGTGTATGGGATACGGGGTATTGCGCAGGTAGATTCGTCTTGAACTTTTTATTGGTATTCCTTAGATTGTACACACTATGCCCCTAACGCCGGACGGAGAAGTAGGAAACTAGACGTAGACGCCGACTGCGCAGATCATGTAGACAGCGCCGAAGCTGTTTTGCAGTCAGTGGTCGCGCGTCCTGTATGTTTTCGAGGCCACGTACCCAAAGGCTAATGAAGCCGGAACACCGAGAACGGGGAGGTTGACGAGGGATCGGTCTATATGCGTATGAGTACAAGTGGGCTGAAGTAAGGTGAATGTGTCGCGTACTCATGCCGAAGAAAGTGGTCAGAACGAGGGCTGCGCATCATTAGTATAGCTCCACCAAGCACCATAGCAGAGCTTCCAACATACATATGGCTAGCAGCACGAAGCCGACTGTGAATTGCGTGTTCTTTCCAATGGCAGGACTGAAGGGCGAAGACGCAGCAGTCTCCCAGACATCTAGAAGTGGGCTTGACATGTTTATGAGCGTGCAATTGGAGTGGATCTTGTGTCTCTCTCGTGAAGCTGCTTTGGTGGCCTTTCGTGTTCACTGAACGGTGATCGGCCATGATTGGTGTGGGGCCGTTAGCGCGGGAGGCGCACCTTCCCCGACATTCAGTCAACACCACGCGCAAGGCCGAGAGAAGGCGCGACTGCACACCAGAAGGCGCCCTACACCGCAACATGGCGGGCGCAACCGATGAAAGTAAGTGCGCGCATCTTCTTCAGCTTCATGTTTGCCCACGGCCCTGCGTCGTCGTCGCCACAAACCTCACATGTCTCCCCGCAACAACATCCCGCAGTTGCGCGACGTGTTGGGCTATCCCACCTCTCCCCCAACTTCACCGCTCCTCAAACCTCCCCCCGTACCTCCTCTGCACCCACGTGAATCTTCCCCAGACATACCCCTCGGCGAACTGCAAGCTAACCGGTATCCGCCTGAAGCCAAGCGCAAAGCGACGACCGACCCTCCCAACGGCTCTCCGAAGCGCATAAAGCAGGACCCCTCGACACCCTCTGCTGCCGACGATGCCCCCGCGCCCCCCGCGAAACGCATAGTACCATTCCCGGAGAAACCTGCTGTCATAGAAGAGCGCAATGGGGAGATTGAATTCAGAGTGGTCAACAACGATGGGGAGAGGGAGAGCACCATCATCTTGACGGGCTTGAAGTGCATTTTCCAGAAACAGTTGCCTAAAATGCCAAAGGACTATATTGCGCGCCTCGTCTACGATAGAACACATTTGAGCATAGCAATTGTGAAGCATCCTCTAGAGGTTGTAGGGTATGCAGGGCCATTCGTCCCATTTACCGTCAGACACTGACAGTATCATTGTATAGTGGCATTACATACCGCCCCTTCGACAAAGGCCAATTCGCCGAAATCGTCTTCTGCGCCATCTCGTCGGACCAACAGGTCAAGGGCTATGGTGCCCATCTCATGTCGCATCTCAAAGACTACGTCAAAGCCACCTCGCAGGTCATGCACTTCTTAACCTACGCCGATAACTATGCTATTGGCTATTTTAAGAAGCAAGGATTTACCAAGGAGATCACTTTGGAGAAGTCAAGATGGATGGGTTACATTAAAGATTACGAGGGCGGCACTATCATGCAGTGTAGCATGGTTCCCAAGATACGGTACTTGGAAAGCGGTAGGATGCTTTTGAAGCAGAAGGAGTGCGCCAACGCGAAGATCAGGGCTGTGAGCAAGAGCTACGAAGTCCATGCGCCGCCAGCACAATGGGCAAAGGGGGAGCTCAAAGCCATCGACCCTCTGACCATACCTGCAATCAAGAACTCAGGTTGGTCACCTGTCATGGACGAACTCGCTCGTGCACCCCGCCACGGACCAAACTACAACGCTCTCCTCCATCTCCTCAACGACATGCAGAACAACAGCAACGCCTGGCCTTTTCAACAGCCTGTCAACAAGGACGAGGTGCTCGACTACTACGATGTCATCAAAGAACCCATGGACCTCGCCACCATGGAAGAGAAACATGAGAAGGATCTTTATCCTACTCCCGAGGACTTCATCAGAGATGCTAAGCTCATCTTTGATAACTGCCGAAAATACAACAACGAAAGCACGCCATATGCCAAAGCCGCAAATAGGTTGGAGCGATATATGTGGCAGCGGATACGTGATATTCCAGAGTGGTCGGTAAGTAATCAACACGCATGCTCAGTCTAGCAACGAACCATAGCTAACAAATCATCAGCATCTAGAAGGCGAGTTAACAGGAAAGTAGTAGGTTCGGTTGTCCGACTACTCTGGTTTTTCGCTGTGAGATGGGCATTGTGATAGCTTGAATCCTTCCATCAATAGTCTTGTTGTCTTTAGCGGCATTGGGAACGGTGTATGGTGTATGGTATGTCGTACTGATGAACGGGAGGTTCGGTGGGCTCGTTATACCCTTTTTCGTAAATCTTTGAATCAAACGTTCATATCAATTTTACCAACACACACGTTGAGACGGACCATCGTAGCATGTGTCAAGAGCATCTAGTTCAATGGTCACAAATAGTGGAAGAGTGACATTCTTAAAACGCAAAGGCAGGCAAACGAATGTTGCCTCTCCTACCACTAATCAAATAAAGGACAACTATGTCTCTACCACGTTGTCATACCTGTTTTATCAATGATCATGCTCTGTCACAGAGAATAGTAGTGCTATGCAAGGACTTTGAGACGAGGTGCAACACCACACAACAATCACAAAACGTGTGCTTGCATCTTTGCCTTTGTGTATTGTTTCCATATCACGAGATGACATGGTGTTGCACAAAGTACGCATCCATGAAGTCAAGTACGCAAGGCCAGGCACATTGGACTAGGAATGTAGGACCAGATTCTGTGCGCAACCAAGACGAAGCGGTAGGTAGCCTAGGGCTAGGCTTGTGCGTTACAGTGCCACGATGCCAAAATGTCGTATCCCGCAACCTTATTGTGGCATGTGTAGTGTACTTGGTGTGTTCTCTTGACGAGTTCTAAACGAGACTTTGTGGTTTGGCGATGTGGTATAGTGACGGCTACGACAGAGAAGCGAGCGACAAGCTTTGTTGACAGCGGACGAGGCAGTGCAGTGCGCAGATACTAGTTCCATAAGATGTTTGAGACGATGTGCAGTGTACACAGAGGATACGGGTGCTGTGCTCGTTGGAACCGATGGCGCGGGAGGAGGTTTTCTGGAAAGATGCCCTGATCACGGCTAGGGAGAAGCGTAATCTGACAGGCTGATAGTTTTATAACTCTAGAGCACAGATTAGTTACTTAGGCAAAAAGCAGGGAGTTTTGCCGCTCGGTTAGCAAGATAATTATAGTGTTGTGCACCGGATTTAGTGATACACCTTCCTGCCATTTCGAGGGGAATGCCTTAGACCTGGATGATGTGAACTTGGGCATCGTTACAACCTGTCCTTCGCAAACACCGCCGATCATCGGATCGTAATCTCGTTGTGACCTGCCAACACTGCTCGATAAGTCCTTCAGAATAGCGTGTTTGAATAGGCTCGTATATGCTTGATGTGGTTTACGTGCGAACACGTCCCTGACCCTTGCCGCACCTTCAAGAAGTGGGGACCATGTCCCGGACACTGATAGGAGCTGTCCGAGATGACGGACAGTCCGAATGCCAAAAAGTAAGTTGATCCGGTTTGCGAAAACAAATCGCATCGATTATGATCCTACGAGTCTGAAGTTGACCGACGGTAGGATTGAGGCTCCGCGGCTGGGTGTGCCGCTTAGTTGTTTGTATTCCGCGATTGTGATTGTAGCGGACGCCACGTGAGGTATGATTATGTACTGTAAATTGTAACCGGTCGCTTCGCGTCGGGTGAGATGGTAAGCCTGACAGCAAGTTGTGCCGAGGACACGCCCTAGTATTTTCCCTGACACATCAAGTTGAAGCTATGAGAAGTAACATTTCTCCGTCCCTGAGCATCTGTTGGGTGGAAGTTATGGAGAGTTGGTTTTGCAGCTCAGTTGGAGGTGATGCCAGCCCACACAATGGGCTACCGCATGGGGTTGGGCCCGCTGCGGGGGAGGGTCGAGGCTAAGAGGGCAAGGCCACTTACGCATCTTGGATGTCATTCATTACAGTACAGTGCGTCTGAAACCATGTCAAGATCGCTCCGTCAGCCAAGAGAGCGGCTATCCAAAGTGTATACACAGGCGAAGTCCGCAACATGATCCGGCGCAAACATCTCGATGCGTGTCCTCGTGATAAGAACCCCAGCTCTCATCACCTGCAGGATACCTCACAAGCGCGCTCGATGGTCGAGCGTGTCTAGCGCGGACCTGGTTATCGGAATGATGATGATAGCGCTGGCCGAGACCCGTTGGAAAGATAAACTTGAGCAACACCAGTCCAACACGCGCTGATTGAGGCGCACCGCCGTGTCTTACCACGGCGTTCGCGCGTGCTCCAGTGATAGGGGTGGGTCTGAGGGTCTCGTTGCGTCAGACGCTGTCCTTTGGTCTGATCTGCATTCTGGGGGGTCCACAGCACACCCACAAGACAGTACAGGAGGAAATTGACCATGGTTCGCAGATGGACTCAAGTGTGTTTCGGCCCCTGTTGTGATTGCTGCTAGATCCCGGTAATTGCTTCTGCACATGTCCCAAGACGGCGGAAACGTAGACCTCGGGGAAGACGATGGAGGTCGGGTTGTGAGGACAGAGGTGCTGCTTCGAGAACGCCACGCGAAGCCAAAAAGAGAGCCTCAACCGAGGAGGGGCGCATATTCGCCGCCGCTTATCACAGACTAGGTGGGTAGTCCAGCACGTTCATCTCCGTGATTGGCCCCAGCGCAGACTATCAATGCTGGGGAAAGATAAGAACCTGGTCGGGGTTGCAGCAGCGCGGCAGGCCGGCCGGTACTGGGAGAGGTTGACACGAGAGACAGGACCACGGGCAGCGAGTAAGCGAGCACCAACATGGGACGGTAGATATTCCAGAAAGCGGAGACGACCGGGAGCCAATGGAGCCCTGTACTACTGTGCTCTGGCCAGCGCAAAAGAGGAAGTTGCCAAGTGACCGTCTGGAGCCCGTTCAACTGTTTGTCTGGGCCAGCGACGGTGCGATCCCTCCACTTTGGTGGTAGCGCGAGCCACGGTGCGAAAATATAATTCCCGTGAGGGCCGACTCCAAGGTGAGAGCCAACAGTTCCTCATCGTTCAACCTCCATCCAGGAATTGCCCTCGTGCCTTTTAGTCGCCATGGCCGATATTCGCGACCAACACAACGGCTCCCCAATGCCTGGTGTCGCCCGCAACGACGACCCGGCACTAGACATTGCTCGCGAGCACGACCACCCACACGTGCACCACAGCGCGCGTGCGGCCCATCCTGACAACATTGTCTACACCACGGGAACCACGGACGAGAAGACCAGCAAGTTGTTCCAGCCCAGCGCTCTTGACAGCCATCTCCACCAGCGCCATTCTGCAGGTGACATTGAGAAGGCGGGTGGTTATGACTATGAAGTCGAGAAAGCTACCCGCAGCTCGTCTGATCCCGAGATGGAGGCAGAGAAGAAGCTGTGGTACACTTCCTTCTCTGCTTTCTACAGGGCCTTCAGATTGCCTATCCACGTTTTTATTGGAGCGCTCTTCACCGGGTAAGGCGCATCTTCATGTCCATTGTCTCGAGTGTTCCGGGCTGACAGTATCAGATGGTGGATTGCCAGTGTAGTCGTGCACCGCCATGACAAGAATTGGATCATTCCGTTCCTGTTCTGGTTGGCCATTATGATCCGCCTCATTACTCTGCACATTCCCATCACCATTGTCACCAAGCCTATGCACTGGGTCTGGGCCAACACTGGAACGAGATTTGCAAACCTCATCCCGGAGAAGATGCGGATTCCTTCCGCTGCTGCCCTCACTATCGCTGTCATCATTGTCGGATCCTTCGCCAGTAAGGAGAGCGAGGACAACACACGCGCCAACCGTGCCGTCTCGCTCTTCGGTCTCTTAGTCTTCATCTTCGGCTTCTGGGCCACTTCTCGCAACCGCAGCAAGATTGTATGGCATACCGTTATTGTTGGTATGCTGATGCAGTTCGTCATCGCACTGTTTGTCCTCCGTACCAAGGCCGGATACGACATCTTCAACTTCATCTCCGAGCTCGCCCGTCTGCTCTTGGGATTCGCCAGGGATGGTGTCGCCTTCTTAACAACCCCAGAGATCTCTCAGAACACATACTTCATGTTCAGTGTTATCCCTGCCATCATCTTCTTCGTCTCCTTCGTCCAGCTCTTGTACTACTGGGGCATCCTCCAGTGGTTCATTGGCAAATTCGCCGTCTTCTTCTTCTGGGCCATGCGAGTATCTGGTGCCGAGGCTGTCGTCGCTTCTGCGTCTCCTTTCATCGGTCAGGGTGAATCCGCCATGTTGATCAAGCCTTTCGTCCCCCACCTTACCATGGCGGAGATGCATCAAGTCATGTGCTCTGGATTCGCTACCATCGCCGGTAGTGTTTTGGTCGCCTACATTGGTATGGGTCTTAATCCGCAAGCCTTGATCTCATCTTGCGTCATGAGCATTCCCGCGTCGCTCGCCTTCAGTAAGCTGCGATACCCGGAGACCGAGGAGACTCTTACCGCCGGTCGTGTTGTTGTACCCGACGACGATGAGCACAAGGCCGCTAACGCCCTCCATGCATTCGCCAACGGTGCCTGGCTCGGTCTGAAGATCGCCGGTATGATCGTCTCTACCCTTTTGTGTATTATTGCCCTTCTCAACTTGGTGGATGGTCTCCTCACCTGGTGGGGGCGCTACATCAACCTCGACGGCGACTACGACTTGACGCTCGAGTTGATCCTTGGTTACCTTTTGTACCCAGTCGCCTTCCTTCTCGGTGTATCGCGCCAAGGCAACGATCTGCTCCTTGTGGCTCGTCTCATTGGTATCAAGGTCATTACCAACGAGTTTGTTGCATTCCAATCGCTCGTCGACCCAGACCCCAAGTCTCCTTACCACGACCTTAGCCCACGTTCTCGCCTCATTGCTACCTACGCCCTCTGCGGTTTCGGTAACATCGGTTCTCTGGGTACCCAAATCGGTGTGCTCAGTCAAATCAGTCCTGGTCGCAGTGGTGATGTCTCGCGCCTCGCTCTGTCGGCTCTCATTACAGGTGTCTTCTCCACCTTGTCGAGTGCTACAGTCGCAGGTCTCGTTGTCCTCGACGGGTCCAATTTCAGCTCAGGCTCGTAGGTTTCGAGTTGGAACTGTATGAATTGTTGCAATGTTGAGGAGTCGCTGTTTGGTGGTCCTAAAATGTTATGTTAGTTAGTTGTTCGGTGTACAAGATACCCACCTAGTAGTACATGGATCCTGTTGAGGAATGAATACTCTCACTTCAAACATCATCTCCCAAAGTATTCGAGTGCTATGTGTTTGTAACCAGGGGATGTGGACACAATATGGCTTGCATTCTCCGCCCTTTGGCAAAATCCTCCCTTGGCATCGCCCTTTTACACACGACATGTTGCCTCGATTCGGTTAGCGTCGTCTCCAAAAGTAGTAATCCCCCCAACGCGGACAACATTGCAATCTCGCTTGCAAATCATGCCAGCCTGTACGAATTGGTGAAAATGGCTTGTCGGTGACCTTGAAGAAAAAAGCATACATTCTCCATCTCGTATGTATAAGTGTTGCTGGTGCGACATGGCACCCATTCATGTTGACGAGTGCATGCTAACGAGCGCGACTGCCATTACCAGGTTGATGGTTTTAGTGCCTTGCTTGCTCTCTCTCTATGAGCCTGCATGACAGACATTGGATTTATTCGAAAGCATAATTGGGCGATGAAGTAAAGTGCGGTCAACGGTGCTAGTGTTTGCGCTGCTTTGCCAAACTTGAGCTAGCTTTGGCGATGGAGAGGCCCTGCCACTGCCCTCAATCGACGTGCTTGTAGTCCTCTCAACGTTCAAACTCAGTATTCCGTGCGTTTTTTTTCTCCACCTAGCACACGATACATACGCAAGGTCGATGAAAAGTATACTGAATAGTAGATCTCGATACACGATGCAGCAGCGACCTGCCAACGGTGGCGTTGCTTTGCGTGTCCCCGGCCAAATTTAAAACGCTATCAGATACGATACCAACGCGATCTGGCATCTGGGGATGCCAATCCCACCAAAAAGATAAGAACTGGTTGACATCCAATAACCGGTCACAAATGGCAGTTAAGCGAAACCGCTAAGATAGCCGTTGGAAGCTTGACAGACAGTAACAACTGCTTTCTCCGCCCTCCAACATCTCCTGCATCTTGTCATCGAGATTCTAGGGCTTGGCCTCTGGCTTGTCGTAGGTCATGGCTGCGATACTGCGAGTAAGTCCAGATTTGCTTCCCTTGATGGCATGCCTCTCTTGACGTCCGCGCTCTGGCTATCGTGAGCAGGTGCCCAACCCGAAGAACTGCGAAATTGTACGACCTTGCGATTGGCCCCAGCTCGTGCTGAGTAAAAAGTGTCACACAAGAAATTGCATCTTATCTTTATCGTTCCGCCGCGTTATCGGGCCATACCGGGGTCTGAAGATCGTTTCCACTCAAGACATGCGCCCTGCTATTGCTCAACCCCACGAAAGCCACACGAACCATGCACAACGTTGAATTTGACGGCCGTGATCGCTGTCACCATTAGTTGTTATCCGCCAATATGCATGCTAGCCCTATGCCTGACTATGCTTACCTTATGTGGCCGGCAGATGAACGGTAATGTTCTAACTTTATCTTGGTTGAAGCCCTCATCTAGACGTGTGGTGCCGTCGGCTTCTGATTGAAGCTTTCTGCATTGACTTCCAAGCGGAGCTAGGCAGTGAGCTTAAATACATCTAAGCTTCTCGTACTTCTTGTAGTGTAGCACTTTCTACTTGCTAACTGTTGTTCCCACCACCTTGGGCATCTTGTGAGCTCGCCCAGTATGAGTACATCTCCGCCGCTGAGCCAGGGCTTTGGCTATGGTATTGTCATCGGTTTAGGTTTTGCCTTCTCGTAGGTCTTACCTCTCATCGCAAAAGACCTCTTCTAACCATCATAGCTTTGGTATGATCTTGACGACCTTCGTCTTGAAGAGATACAATTATGAGCTCCAGACTTCGGAAATGTTCTCAACCGCTGGCCGTACAGTCAAATCAGGACTCGTAGCCTCAGCTGTAGTATCATCTTGGACCTGGGCGGCCACACTTCTCCAATCCAGCGCTGTCGCCTATCGATATGGTGTATCTGGACCTTTCTGGTACGCCTCCGGAGCGACTGTCCAGATCATTCTGTTCGCTACCATTGCTATTGAGCTGAAGCGAAGAGCCCCCAACGCACATACGTTTCTTGAGGTTATCAGGGCTCGCTATGGCGCCGTAACCCATATCGTTTTTATGGTCTTCGGCCTCTTTACCAACATCCTTGTTACTTCCATGTTGTTGACGGGAGGCTCTGCTGTGGTAACATCGGTACGTGGATCTACGATTGTGATACCATATCATACTAACATGCGAAGCTCACTGGCATGCACACTGCTGCTGCATGTTTCCTATTACCTGTTGGTGTGGTGCTCTACACCATGTTTGGAGGTATCAAGGCCACCTTCTTGACTGACTATGGTACGTCGTCCTTACCTCTACTTCTAGGAGAGAGCCGCTGATTTCAATCACAGCACACACTGTAGTCATTCTGATCATCCTCCTAATGTTCGCTTTCACCGCATATGCGACCAACGAGAATCTGGGAAGCCCTGGCAAAGTATTCGACCTATTGGTACAAGCTGCATCAGATCACCCAGTTGAAGGAAATGCCGGTGGTTCTTACCTGACCATGCGCTCGAAAGAAGGTGCAATCTTCTTTGTGATCAATATCGTTGGTAACTTCGGTACCGTGTTCTGCGACAACGGTTACTACAACAAAGCCATTGCTGCCAGCCCTGTTGATGCGCTTCCCGGATACATCATGGGTGGTCTGTCATGGTTCGCAATTCCTTGGCTAGCTGCCACCACAATGGGTCTCAGTGCCATCGCCCTGGAGAACAACCCTGTTTTTCCAGGCTATCCCAATCGCATGGCTGATGCTGATGTGACAGCCGGACTTGTATTGCCCACCGCCGCTGTTGCATTGATGGGATCAGGAGGAGCGGCAGCAGTGTTACTTCTCGTCTTTATGGCAGTCACCTCGGCAATGTCCGCAGAACTAATTGCTGTGTCCTCTATCTTTACATATGATTTCTACCAGGTAAGCATATATTCCTTTTTACAATGGAGAGAAATACAAGACTAACACTCCCTAGACTTACATGAATCCCAAAGCTACTGGAAAGCAACTCATCTACATGTCACACACCATGGTCGTAGGCTTCGCCGTCGCAATGGCAGCCTGGAGCACCGGACTCTACTACATTGGCATCAGCATGGGCTACCTATATCTTCTCATGGGCGTGATAATCTCGTCCGCTGTCCTCCCCGCCACCCTCACACTAATGTGGTCAAAGATGAACTGGGTAGCAGCAACCTTTACTCCACCCCTCGGTTTCGCGTGCTCCCTAATCGCCTGGCTCGTCACCGCCCAAAAGGAAAGCGGCGAACTAACGGTTCTCACAACCGGCGCCAATAACCCCATGTTAGCAGGCAACGTCGTCGCTCTCCTATCGCCCATCATCTTCATACCCGTGTTCACGTACGGGTTTGGCCCCCAGAACTACGACTGGCAAAGCATGAAGGCCATCCGCCGAGGCGACGACCACGATCTCGCTCTCGCTGCCAACGTCGATATAGAATGCATACCCGGCGAACAACGGCGCGCCATCGAGGCCGACGAGGAGGAACAGGCCAAACTACTCAAAGCATCGCGCATCGCGCGCTGGCTAACGCTCTTCATGGCAATCTCTTTCCTCATACTCTGGCCTATGCCCATGTACGGATCTTCGTACATCTTCAGCAAGAAGTTCTTCACAGGCTGGGTTGTAGTGGGGATTCTGTGGATGTTTTGTTCGTGTTTTGCGGTGGGGTTGTATCCGCTTTGGGAGGGGAGGAAGACTAGTGTTAGGACTTTCAAGTCCATGTGGGCGGACGTTACTGGTAGGAAGAAGCCAGGGAAGGGGCCGCAGATTGTGGAAGGTCAAGGGTCAGATACACCACCTGAGACGATGGAGGAGAAGATGGTGAAGGAGTAAGAACTGGTTGGAAGACATGAATGCAGCATTGCCGCTCTCAGAGTTTTGATATGTATCGTAAGACATTTTTCGTACACTGTAAGTTATGATACGATTATGTTACAATGAGCGTGGTGCGGCTTCAAGTGTCTGTTTCAGCAACGTCACCATATGCAAAAGTCTTCAAGCTCTTCAAATGTGGTAATGTTTTCATTTTATCCAAGATCAAACGCCTGCCCATATTCCCAGATGTAACACCTCCCAAGCGCAACGAAGCGCGGCGATTAAGCCATGACAAAAAACTCCCTCGAAGGACAATACACCGAGTCCGTCTTTTCCCAATGTTCGTAAATATCATGAAACTTCGTGTCCATAGGACGCTCGAAAGCCAGTTTATATGATTCAACGCCTTGCAATGCTTCCGAGACGCCTCGCTTGCTGAATGTGGACAAGAAAGCCATGATGAGACCCAGTTGTACGCTTGACAGATAGTATGAGGGTAGATGTGGAGAAGCCTTTCCGTAGAAAGGATCGCGTCACACACCCAAACGAGATATGATACTTACCAACTTACCGTTGCGCGTAGAGTCGGATAAATGATACCAGCTCCATTGCGCAAGTCGGTAGTTGTGATGGCCGTTCTAGACACTTGTCATCTGAGCCCACTGCTCCTCCTAGATTCACACCCGTTCTGTGTGAGCTCCTCCGCCGTCGGATGAAGTAACTTAGCGGATGGTCATCTGCTTGGTGGCGCTGGGCTTCATCGAAGCAGAGCCAGCGGCGGCAACGGAAGGCTGGCCGGGCTTCTTCTCAAAGATCTTCCAGAACTTGAGGGACTCGTCGGCAGCGGCAGTGGCGAGCATCTGGCCATCAGGGCTGAGGCAGCTGTGAAGGACACGAGACTCATGGGCAGGGATCTCCGTGTTCTTGACACCGGAGGGGTAGCTCCAGACGCTCAAGCTGTTGTCAGGGAAGCCACCAGTGCTGACGATCTCCTTGTAATGGGTGCTCCAGCGTAGGCTGGTGACCTGGGAGTCGGTGGGAATGTGGTTGATGCGAGCGCCGGTCGTGGTGTTCCAGAAGTAAATCTGACGGTCGTTGGAACCACCGCCGGTGGCAAGCAGGTTGGATTGCCATGGGCACCATGAGACAGCCTTGACAGCAGCACGGTGGTTGGTCTTGGTGAACTTGGGAGCGGCAAGCGCACGAGCATCCCAGATGTTAACCATGTTGTCGTTGGCGCCAGTAGCGAGCTGGGCACCGTCGGCGCGCCACTCAAGACCGCAGACCTCTCCGGTGTGGGAGACGAGCTCAGCAATCTTGTGTTGGGCGATGCGAACGTCGTGGTTGTAAACGAGGCCAGAGCGGGCACCGGTGGAAAGGATGTGCTTGTTCCATCCCATAACACCAACACGAGTCTCGTGGCCAAACATGCTGCGAAGCTTGGTTTGCTCCTCAACATCCCAAATCTGGACCTCACCTGTGCCGAGACCGACACCAACGTAGGCACCGTCGCCGGACCACTTGACGGAAGAGATGTAGGTGTCGGCAGGGCACTCAAGGAGAGAGGCTACTGTGCCGGAGTCGGCAGACCAAACGTAGACTGAGCGCTCAAGACCAATGGCGACCTGGTTGCCAGATGACCAGTCCAGAAGGTTGAGATAGTAGTCATCAACAAGACCAGGAGCATCGAGGACGCGCTCAGGTGCTGACGGAATGCGACGACGGCTCTGTGCGTTGACACCGCTGGTAGGCTTAAGAGGACGGTTGTATTGCGAGCGAAGGTCAATGGGCTTAGACGACTCAGGCGGCGCAGGCTTGAAAGCCAGAATGCGAGTGTTTGTGTTGATACCACATGCGGAGGCAAGAGTAGACTGGTATGCGGCCTGGCCAGGAGCAGGCTTTGAGCGTGATCGGGTCTCCTCTTCATCGTCCTCAAGACTCAGGCCCTCCAAGGAAAGTGTGACATCCTCCTCTGAACCACGACCGCCAAGATCGAAAGCACTGGCGGCATTGGCAAGGACGGTTGAGCCCTCCTGCTTGGAGCTAGACTTGGGGCGCTGTTCGACATCAAGCTTGGTGGCACCGACGCTGCGGATACCCTCGCTTGCCGTCCGGTTGGGAATGAAACGGTCGGCAGAGTTGTATGCAATGCGGGTCTTGGTAGGGCGAGCGCGAATAGCAGCAGCCGCCTCCTTCTTCTCCTTCTTTGCCTTGGCTGCGGCAACAGTACCTGATCCAGTGAGGGCCCATTCGGATACACCGAGTTCTAACCGACGGGGGGTGTGGGTGTGGGAGCGAGCAATGTTGGATTTGGGTGAGTCGCGGGTGGTCTTGGTGACGGAGCGCTGGATGCGGGACTTGAAGTCGTTGCCATGGATCGACTCGTGTGCCTGCACATCGGGAGTCTGAGTTCGCGGGGTGCGGGGAGAGGGTGTCAATGGCATCCGACCGCCGGCGGTACGGGTGTTGAAGACTGCAGAGCGCTTCTTGACCGGAGTCACGCAAACTGCTGTGCTTGCCATGGCTGCTAGGCTCTTACTGGACTAGGTTAGTTGGTTGCTTAGTACATATACGTGGATTGATGGCATACAGTATGGGGTTTGGTTTCTGCTATATGTTGTAAGGATTAGTATTAGACGATGCTGTAATCAATGCTTTGAAGTATTGATTCGAAAGTAATTGATTGGTTTGCGATCTGGAGAGGGAGATGCAGGGTAGTGCGGATGTAGAGTGTGTGGTAGTGGATATGTACGAGGGCAGGTATGGGGGCGTTTAAGTATCCTTTGTTTACGCTTGCGTTGACCAGGTAACCAACGTCAGGACCCTGCGCGAGGCTGGCTGGACGACGAAACCTTAGACGCATGACATCACATGATGGTGCTCGACCCTCGCCGATATCAGAGTGCGCCCGCTTTCTGAAGCAGCCTGCATACTCGCCGTGCATCTCCATGGCCTTGCTTTTGCGTGCAGCATCAATGATGGCTTCATAGGGTCTCGTCGTGCCAGACTGCGACGCATCAGCATTCACGTTGCCAATCACATACTCACTGCCACTAATCTCGGAGCCAAACCAAGGAATCTCCACAATCGTGCATTAATCTGTTCAGCTCCTCAGTGGCCAACTCGTGGGTGGCTCGCTATTCCCGTGTCTGTCGCAGGGCTGAGTCGTCGTGGGTCGGCGTTTCCGCTTGCAGCTAAAGCGGTGACGAGCGGCAATATGCACGGCCAGCCAACTCAACTTCCTCCCGTCAAACATTCTCCCAGCCTAGACAAAGGTCACCCCTGCCCACTGGGGCTCTACCACGAAACTAACCTCACGCTGTTCACCGCCCACTATCCATGGCACAACCCTCCGCTCGATCCGCTTTCCCGTCCAACATCCTCAGCCCCACCGTCACCTCTACACCCTCGCCCAGCCTCTCACACGCGAACACACCAGGATCCGCCAGCTCTACCAACAACACATTCCTCATGTCTGCGAGCCCCGTCCGAAGCCGCAGATCAGCCGTAGAAGGCTACAAACCGAAAATGATTTCGACAATTGGCGCCAAGCCCGCTTGCCTCGTCAATGCGTCGGTGACATATGTTGGCGATGATCAGATATACGCCTTTGGAGGCTTCGACCAGTACACTGACGAAGTATACAACCACGTGCTTCGTCTGAACCTCGTCACACGACAATGGAATCTGGTCGACAACTACGGGGATATTCCGGGCGTACGAATGGGTATGTGCTCACCGCTCTGTTTCCACATAGTACCTGCATCTCGACTGACACACTATTCCAGGGCACACTGCATGCCTCTGGCAAGGCAGCAAACTTCTCGTCTTCGGAGGGGAGAACGAGCATCGCCAACATCTCGCCGATGTTATTGTGTTCGACCTCAAGACCGCCCATTGGACGCAGCCCGAACTCCACGGGCCCATACCTCGCGGTCGCGCCCGCCACTCGGCCGTAATCTACGATGACAAACTATATATCAGCGGTGGTCAGACTGGGCATGACAGTGTACTTGACGACATCTGCTATCTTGACCTGAAGACGTGGACCTGGTCACGAACATGGAAATTCGTCCCTCGTTACGATCACGCCAGCTGGATCTGGAACGGTCGCATCTGGATCTTCGGTGGCATCAACGACGACATGGAAAAGAACAACGAGATCTGGTGGCTCGATCTCCGCGGCAGCCCAGAGTTTGATCACGCAATGAAATATGGAACAGGCGACCGGCAACTCACCTCATCCCGACATCGCTACCCAGTGCCGGCGTCTGGTCAGCTCGCGACCGGCAGTACGGGTTATACTGCCAACTCAAGCGTCCAATCGTACCATGGCATGGGTTCAAGTCGCTCACCCTACGTTGCGCCCGGGTCCATCTCGTCTCTCAGATTCCACTCCAGTCCAAACTTACCATCACAGGCGGCGGGCACACACTTTCACATCTTTTCATCTGGTTGCATGCTAGACTTCGTCACCCCAGCAGAGCTGAGTTGCGAGACCAGCTTGTCTAGTCTGGAGCTAGACACTCTGCGATGGCAGAAGCTCGCCGACGGAAAGGATCTTTACAGCCCAAACTACCGCTGGCACTATTGCACAACTAACCCGGAAGGGACACATGCCTGGCTTCTAGGCAGCCCGATCGAGTCGGCAAATGATGGGAACCACAATGGCGAGTATCTCAGCGATGTTCTCGCTATCGACCTTCGCAAGTACGGCATCCTGGGTAACGAGCTGGCCTCAGACACACGCTCCAAGATGATGCCCTCCTCTGACGCTAATGTCTCTTCGCATCTCACCGGTATCGGTGCGGATCTTTCCCTGACTTTCGATCAACCACCGGAGAGTGGCAGCGGCGCAGATTTCATCATAACGGCCGATCCTGACGATGATGACTACGTGGATGTTGCAGCACCAGATCCTAATGGCTCGTCAACTGCTGTGGGTCCAGTCTCGCGGCCGATACACGTCCATAAGCTCATTCTACATGCTCGTTGGCCTCATTTTGCCCGTCTGTGGAGCGCCCAGATGGCTGAATTTCATTCGAAGAAGATGCATATTCCTGAGCCATACTCGGCGGTTCGGGCCTTCCTGTTCTATCTGTACACCGACAGCATTGCGCCGAATCCGCAGAATGGACCCAGCCTAAACGATGTGGCAGGCATGCTTGTTATGTCAAATATCTATGACATGCCTCGTCTTCGCCTACTCTGCGTGAACCGTCTAGGTCGGGAGCTTGATATTGAGCATGCTGCCATAATTTGGGAGCGTGCTGCTACTGCTGGAGAGGACTGGCTCAAGCAGCGAGCAGCAACATTTTGCATGCAAAACTTCGGTAGAGTTGTCCGCACAGCGGGCTACCGTAGCCTCAGCCCCGCAAGCTTGATCGAACTTAGCTGTGAGGCCACTCCAGAAGCGCGCGTCGTCGGTGGAGAAGACCTGGATTTACTCAGCCAGCTCACCGGCCGCTCCTTTGGTGGTAGCAACCGCAAGCGGAGCTTGGGTAGCGCAGGTGTTCTTACTGCCGGTGAAGATGATGGAGAAGACGAGGTGGAGGATGATGGCATGGATGTGAATTAATTCACAAATGTGCGCGGAGGCTGACAGTCACATTATGGGTTTGATTCTTTTAGCAACTTGGTTTTCTGCTTTGTATCGTACGTCACAAGCATATTGGCGCGGCGTTGGTCATTTGAAGGGTAATTGGGAGGCGTCTACTGGCTAGATTTGATATATGCATTGCGTGGGCGCGCAGAAACTCTGGGGACGGTGTTTGAGCTCATGGTTCCTTTTTCTTGTTGATGGCACTCACGATAACATGATTGCACAAGTATTATACCGCTACATAGATATACCGAGTTTCCTTTTCGCTGCCTTGATTCGGTTTACTAGCCATATCGAATTCTTCGTCCACCTTTCTGCTCTAGCATTAGGCAACTTACTGATATCCCCTTTCGTTCTGCATAATGAATCGCATCTCGCCCACTGATCTTAGTACAGTTGTTCGCTTTGATGCTCTTTAGCGTCGGAAGCTTGTCCGCCAGCATCTTGATGGACGCTCCCGTGATATTAGTATGAGAGAGATCGATTGTCGTGAGTCCCGTTTTGTGGGTAAGGAGTTCCTCAATTGCGTCGTCGTTGCAGGGCATGGTGGCAATGTCCAAGGATTCTAACGCTGGTGTGAGAACCCGCGGTGATGCACCTAATATCGAATCATGTCCCATTGGAGTAAGCAATTGGCTGGAGTGTTCATGTAGAAGACCGTGTAGTGATAATGACTCGAGGGGTTTCCCGGGCAAGCATGTCTGCGTTTCGCTGTTGTGCATGCATACGTCTAGTAGCCTTCCCAATGCGTTTGTAGCTAGGCCTTCGAAGCCGAATATGGTTAGGTGTGTAAGTTCTGGGATGCAGCACCGCTCCAGGGCTCCAAAGTCGGTCAGGTTCAATCTACCGCCGTCGTTCTCTAGGACAAGCCGCTGTAGTGTTTGCGGCAGTAATGGGAAGGTCTGGAGGTTCACCTGTTTCAACACCAGACTTTTGAGCGGCGGCAACTGAGTGACCTCTGTGGGCCATCCGCGCTGGAATTGAAGGCCACCTATATTGGAGAGTGATAGAGATTCCAGGAATGGTGTACGGCTCAGTAGCTCGGTTAGCCCGAAATTAGCCGCTATGATGGAGGAAGACCAGTGTATGTTGAGTGTGCGGAGGTTCCCAAATGGAGCTGCCCAAGTAGTAGCGGTCGTCTTGCCCCTTAGCGCGCCGAAGGACACATGCTCCAGCGTAGGTCGCGCATGCAGTATCTCCTCCGCAGTGTCTTGCCGAATCTCCGGATGTATGGTGAACTTCTTCAGCTTCGGAGCACTCTTGACAATGTCAATCAGCATAGCTGGTAGGGCGTGGGGTAAGGAGATAAGTTCCAGTTCAGAAAGGTCTTTGGCAGATTTCGCAAGGTTCTTCATTACGTCCATGTGTTCGAAGCGATGGACAGTGACGCGTGTCATACGAAATTCTGAGCGCTTGAAAGCCGTATTGACAAAGGAGCGAGGGACAAGCCTACGGGCACCGGAGAGATCGAGATGCATCCAAAGCTTGGGTAGCTTGGAGAGATAGTCTCGCCATCCCTTGTTGACGCGCATGCAGTTGACCATGTGGCGGAAGGAGCAATACTCTAGTACCATCTCCGCTAACTCAGCAGGCAGAACTGTGAATGGATCGATGGCTGATGCAGGTGATAGTTTGCGTGTGAGCTTGTCGTGGAGTTGTTGCAAGAGCTGGTCATAGTCAGCCATCCGGTCGAGATGGTAAGCGGAGAACAGAAATTCGTTCATGAGGGAGTAGCAAACCAGTCGAGTCTTTCTTTCTTCTAAAGGAAGTCGAGTAGTTGGTCGTGAAAGAGACTAGGAGACGAGACGACAAATACATTACGTACCTTGAAGTTCTTGTCGCTGACTGGGACATTCTTCATACCATACTTGTAGATCCCAAGGGCTGTCTCAGGCTTCTCCATCTTCTCCAGCACATTCGCTGTACGTAGATATCCCTTCACATCCTTCTTGTTCAATCTGATCATCTCTCGGCCATCCTTGACAGCAGCGTTGAGATTGCCCAGTTTATCATGTGTCGCAGACCGATGATCGTATAAATCTGCGGTTGGACAAGCCTCAATGCCTTTTGAGAATGTTTCCAATGCTTTCTCGTATTGTTTTAGCTTGTAGTAGCTGCGACCGATTTCCCGGTACTCTTCGGGTAACATTGTGCGAGCCATAGTGATGCGAGTAATGCACGTCAAATTGACCGATGTTTGATCGTGGATGAATACACTTCAGTGCAAACAGCCAGGTAAGCCTATAGCGCGGCAATGATCAAAATCAGGGTAAATTGTCCAGTCGCGCAGTTACGAACTGAACAGTTCCGGGAAAGGAAACTGATGTGCTTCGGAGATTTGCAGGTTGCTTCCTGCCGTAGATCTTTCGTGTAAGAGACGTGGTCCACGAATTGCAGTGTTGAAACGCGTAAATAACGTGCTACCTGGGTAAAGTGCGGGCGACGCGACGCGTTCCGTCACCAAGGCCCAACACTAGTATGTGCGCACGGCCCTCATATTTCGTTGAGCTTGTCAACCCAAACAACGGACTTGTTCTCGTTAACAAAACTTCTTGTAAACAATGTGCATAACACACACACGGTTGTACGGGTTTTGGGTTCATTTTCTCGGACGATGCGTCGGCGATTCTTGTCGCTCGCTACCTGATTTTCACTCTTGCCCAGGTACTGGTAACGACTGACTCTGATTAAACGCCATGCGCAGTTGTCGCAGCGTACGAATAAACTCGTTTTTACTTCCGAACTTACTAGCACTGTACTGATCCTCGTCGTCGCGAGGCTGGTAGTTTCATTGTTCAAAGTGGTAGTACTCACAATCTCGCATAGCAGAACAAAAGTCATTAGTATGAGCGTACCAACTACGAAATGAAAACACAAAGAGTCTAGCCGTGCTTTTCCCCCGAGTTTGCATAGGCAAACCAAGCGGGTCGAGGTTAAGGAGAAGAACCAGGAAGGTTGTTGTTGTTGTTGTTGCTGACATGTGGAAGGACACATGAAAGGACACATGAAAGGACACGTGAAAGGACACGTGAAAAGACATGTGAAAGCCAGCTATCACGAAGAGGAAAAGAGCAGTTCCGCGGATGGGAGATGGGCGCGCCAGATACACCGAGATGCTGCCTCGGTTCATCACCGGGGCAGACATGGGACTGACCAACGTAGAAATGAGGGAGTTCAAGGCGTCCAAGCCCGAACTCTCGTCCGCCCCTGGGTCCGCTGTTCTGCGACTAGCATTGGCGACCACTGGGCGATGCACGACGAACCTTGTGATTTTAGCGATGGTGGGACACATGACGGTTGAGGAGGAGTAAATCCTGGAGATGGTTGGATGTCCACACTGCCTTTGGACATCGGATGGAATTATCGGACATTGGCAGCATCCTTAGCATATAAACTTGGTCTTGGGATCGGGTTGAATAAGTCGCTCCGATGTGAAGTCGGAGGTCGAATCAGTCGGGGCAGTAGTACGCCTTTATGCGGCACAGTGCACCACCATCACAATACAGTGGATCTGTCATCTCCAGCCCTCGCATTGAGCGGAGACCCCAGAGCTAGGACATCGCAGCAAACCATCCTTCAGTTTGATCTTCGCCGTTCTCCCCAGTCCCAGAGTCCTGGCAATGGGGTTGACGATGGTAACCAAGTGGGATTAAAGCAAGCGATTCTGTGGAGGCCAGTCACAACCATCATGCATAATCAAAAGCTATTGGCGGGTTTTGGAACGACCCTGCGTTCCAGGAAGTGTTAGAAAAGTGGAGTGTGATTATCAGTATGATTATCAATACGGTATTTGAATAAAGCGGAGACCCCGACATTGGACGGCATTTCCGGTGACAAACTGGAGTCTATGACACTTGGCAGGGACATGTGCGAGAGTGCGGTGTAGTGTACGCCGAAACGGATATAAAGAGGGTATTTAGGCAGTTATATGTGGAGTTACCATGTCGTTGGTGTATTTGGTGTGTTTTAGCACACAATGTTGGAGCCGTCTTTTCCGTGAATGTGGTATGCTTGCGGGAGCATAGTTTCGCGTATGGAATGATGGGGTACTGGAGAGATCGGCACATTTTAGCTGGGCCGCGGGGTAAATGGGTCATTATGGAGAGTTGTCGCAGTTCTCCATATTGCTTCCTTTGCATTGACTGGTGTTGCTTCCTCATGCCTGTGTGAGGAAAAAGGAGGATGTTGCGACAAAGCTGTCAGCGCGGATGGCCCGAAACAGGAAGGCCCGAGATCTGCACAATGAGAGCCTCATCCCCGCGCTAGACTTGGGAACTCCACACGAGCCCTTCCCGACTGCTAAGCATATGCATTGGCAACTTATCCCGCCATGGCAGAAAGCGCGATTATCGCATGCTACTCGCAACGTCGGCCAAGGCGATCAGCCGCACGGCGAAGTTTTCTAGGAACGATGCAAGCAAATGAGACTGCTGACACGAAGCAATCTATCTGGGTACCAAAGCATACCTATCTCCAGCCTCGGGAACCTCGAGGGCTCACATGGAGCACATCGCTATCACGTGCAAGGGAATGTCTCCTCCCGGCCGGCAGTCGTCTCCGAGCCCTGGAGCAATTCCGCCCGATGTTCGTTCTGCACTCCATGTCACACGAGTAGCGCGTCCGACCATCACAGCACGCATCGTCACCGTTGCAGAACATGGCGTGTTTAAGCTCCACCACACACGGTCCTTATTAGTTAAGATCATCGGCCAAGTAGCAGAGGCTGCAGAGCCGCATGCGCACGGTTGGTCAGACCCTGCATGGGGACGGACGCGAGTCGCCGGTGGATGACGTCAAGCGCCCTCTTGTTGAGATTGAAACCGTGCCGTATAGGAAAGCTGAGGACGCTATCCGTACACGGCGGCATGTAGCCCGAGACGGCGCCCTCTATGACTGGCGGTATGCTAACGAACGCTGAGTTGTTGCATCATTCTAACATGCGTGTCGTAGACTCTACGGGCGATTCGCGGTGGCGTAGTGCGCGAAGAAACTTCTTTTAGAATTCTCGAATCTCAGGCGAACCAGTCGTTCACCACTCGTTCGACCTTCATGTTTCCGCTAGGGCTCCCCAACATCACCCCAAGCCTTGCAAACATGACGTAATGTGGAGGTAACCTCGGGCTAAGAGAAGAGGCATTGTGTGCCGAGCGCGCTTGTGAGACCGCAAGCGTCCTCCGCTCTTCTCCAAGATTGGCCCAAGATGTTGCGCTCCACCAACGGACCCTGTTAGGTTCGCCTTGTCTCCACAGTTTATTTGCGCCTCTACCGCCAGCAACAAGGCTCGCAGTATTGCTACACCAGCCAAGGCCAAGATGTTGGAAAAAAATCCGTTATCTAGTTTTCTCCACGCGTCAGTCGTAACCTTGGTAGTGTATCTTTTAGTGGGCCGAGGATAGACGACCATTGACCACGTTTTTGCCGAAGACCCTTGTGCTGGTACTGCGATGATCATTTAAAGGTGTACTCCCTCCCCACGGATCTTTCCTCCCCAGCATCTCCTCACTTCTCTCCAGCTTTGACCGATACACCGCAACCATGCCGCCACGTATCAAGGAGTCTGAAAATGGTGTTCCCACCTACTGGGGTCAATCCGGTAGGATGCTACAGGTCCTCGTCACCATCGTTGCTGTTACCGATTTCCTCCTCTTCGGTTATGATCAGGGTGTCATGAGTGGAATCATCTCTGCCCCTGCCTTCGTCTCTGCCTTCCCTGAAGTCGACGGCGACTCTACCTACGAAGGTTTTGTCGTCTCTATCTACGCCGTCGGTTGCTTGCTTGGTGCCATCTTCGTCTTCATCTTCGGTGACAAGCTCGGACGTCGCAAAAGTATCTTCCTGGGTGCCGGGGTTATGATCGTCGGTGTCATTATCCAAATCGCCTGTGTTCCCCCATCCAGTGGTGCTACCGCCCAGTTCATTGTCGGACGATGCATTACTGGTGTTGGCAACGGTATCAACACTTCTACCATTCCCACCTACCAGGCTGAGTATGTTCCATTCAACTCCATCTCTCAAGATCTTTTGCTAACGACTTTTCAGGTGCTGCAAGGCTAAGAACCGCGGTAAAGTCATCTGTATTGAAGGCTCCATGGTTGCTATTGGCACGCTTATCGCCTATTGGATTGATTACGGCTGCCTTTACGGTCCTGATGACTTCACGTGGAGATTCCCCATCGCTTTCCAGTGTGTCTTTGCCATTATCGTCATCATCATGATGACTTCACTACCTGAGTCTCCCCGATGGCTCCTCAATCACCACCGCGAAGACGAAGCCGCTACTGTGCTTGCCGGTTTAAACGGAGTCTCCCGCGACGACCAAGAGGTTATTATCCAGATGCAAGTCATCCGCGACGCTGTCAACGCCTCCGGCGGTGGCGGCAAGGTCCCAACCAAGGCTCTCCTGACAGGTGGAAAGTCTCAGCATTTCCGCCGTGCTATCCTCGGTGCCTCCTCGCAATTCATGCAACAATTGTCCGGATGCAACGCTGTCATCTACTATTTCCCTATTCTCTGCCAGAGTGCTTTGAACACTACCCACAACCTCGCCCTTCTTCTCGGAGGAGTCAACATGGTTGTTTACGCCCTCTTCGCCGCTACCTCATTCTACTTCGTTGAGCGTGTTGGCCGCAGAAAGTTGTACCTCATCGGTACCGTTGGCCAGATGACTGCTATGATCATCACCTTCGCCTGCCTACTTCCCGGAGGCGTCAACAACGAGAACAACGAGGGACCTGCTAAGGGTGCCGCCGTCGGTCTCTTCTTGTACATTGCCTTCTTCGGTGTTACCTGGCTTCCTCTTCCCTGGCTGTACCCTGCCGAGATCAACCCTCTCAGGACCCGCCAGAAGGCCAACGCTTTCTCTACCATCAACAACTGGCTGTGGAACTTCTTCATCGTCATGATCACGCCCGTATTGATCACCAACATCGGCTGGGGTACTTACCTCCTCTTCGCTGCTCTGAACGCTTCCTTCATCCCCGTCATCTACTTCTTCTACCCCGAGACGGCTGGTCGATCCCTTGAGGAGATTGATCTCATCTTCGCCAAGGGTTACACTGAGAAGATGAGCTATGTGCATGCCGCTAAGCAGCTCCCCAAGATGGACGAGGCTCAGATTGCCGAAGCCGTTCGCCAGTACGACCTCTCTGACAGCGATGTTGAGAACCGCTCTGCGGCTGGATCACTCAAGGAAAAGCGTCAGCAAGATGAGGAGCTTATGCCTCAGGCAGGCGGACAGATGTAAGGTCTCGAAATTTGCAGGAGCAAAGATATGAGCGCTGGTCGTATACGATTGCGAAAGGGCGCGCTGTGTGCGCTTTAGTATGGGCGAGCTGATGTTTGTTATGCATAATGTCTGGAGGAATTATACCCGACGCGCAGACGTCAATCCATCTAGGCTCGAGAAGCATGTAGTAGTTTGCTAGGTCGCATACTTGGATGTATGCGGGAGTTTCTTTTTGTTTCTTGCTGTGTTTGCATAGTATCGCATTATACCATAGAACGACAAACGTCGTCAAGCCATAGATATCTATGATTATCTCTTACCACATTTTATCTTCTCTCATATGGGTGCGGATGTGTTTGCGAAATGAATGCGTTAATACTGACATATCCCAACATGGTGATATAGACGATTCGTTGACAGCGAACTGGCAATAGGCCAAGTCATAGGACTTGAATGTTATGGCAACTTCGTAGTGAGTGGCGAACACAGTTGCGGGGTCTATCGATGAACCGCCACATGATTGAATGCGATTTACAACTGTTGCTGCATACTTCTTACAACACTTCCGAGGGGGAGTGAAGAAGGGTGTAGTGGTCGGCACCGTCTTGAGATCCGTTCGCAGTGTGCACGTGCCTCTCGGAAGCGTTCCGATATTCCTTCGATGACACTTGTCTTTGAATCTTTGATGTAGCGATCTCACACCTCCTACCTGCAACCGAGCAACATGGCGAAGGCGAGCGTGTCGTTCGACACACTAGGCCCCTTTCTAGTGTGGCAGTTTCTCATACCTGTCGTAAGCATACCCCCAATACTTCTGCTGTAGCAACATCTAACGCGACACAGGCAGCAGGATGGGCTCAGTCAGTCCTCTACAGCATCTTCATTCGCGCCGGTGACTCCAAACCGCAACCTGGCTCCCCACGCTATATCAAGCATCGTCGCAACATTCTAATCGCCATCTATGCGGCCTACTTCGCCTTCACCATCTACGAAGTCGATTTCAACCTTCAGCGCTCCAGCAACGCATACAACGACCTCGGCGTCCCGATAGATGTCGACGAGAGCGGGCTGAATTCGCGTTTCAGGAGATTAACGATTCGGTATCATCCAGACAAGATTGGGCCGAACGTGAATAGAGACAGGGCGAATGACTTCTATGTTCATTTGAAGCATGCTAGAGACATCATACTCGATCCTGCGAAGCGCTTCGCATATGACCGCTTCGGACCAAGCATCTTTGCGCAATGCCAGAGCTGTTTGACCATCAAAGACTACACTGACAGTGCGCTGCTCA
This sequence comes from Alternaria atra, assembly GCF_907166805.1. Taxonomy (NCBI): domain Eukaryota; kingdom Fungi; phylum Ascomycota; class Dothideomycetes; order Pleosporales; family Pleosporaceae; genus Alternaria; species Alternaria atra. Next base: position 1,331,342 of record NW_025091326.1, on the reverse strand, counting down.
CTGCAGTTACAACCTACGGCGCACTCCTCATTGTTCTAATCGGTGCAAACGCCCTTGGTTTCCTAACTGATGGCTCATACTGGCGATATCTTGGCCTTCTCGCCGTCGCGACTTTTGAAGTCCACACCGCTCTTCGCCCCGACCATCCTACCATCCTCTCAAAATACCTGAACCCACTCGTCGCGTCAACTCAATTACGTCCCGCATACCTACCTTTCCAAATCGTCACCATAATAAAGAAAGCTGCGATCTCCCTAACGCAATTCCTCGCTCTGCTTATGCCACTTTACCGTTCCGACCCTCAACACCCTACCAAACCTACCGACGATGCCGAAGACGCCCGCCACAAGCAACTCGACCGCCTTAATGGACTTGTTGCAGAGAGCAACAAGGATGCGAACAGATTACTAGAGTTGGAGAGTGTACCGTATAGGGATAACGAGAGGGCGAAGAGTGAGCTGAGGGAAGCACTTAAGAAATACATGGTGCAGAACGTGGTACATCAGGAGAAGGAGGTGAGAAACGCAATGGGCGAAGTCATGATGAGGAGAAGGACTGGTGTACCACACGGTGCGGTAGGCACAAGATAGGATCGGTCCAAACCAACCGACGCGTCGTAGCAATCCATGACTCTTCTACTCAGTCCCAAGGATACGGCACAATCCATAATTGACGACTTTGTATACCACCACTCGCTGTTAGGGATTCTGCCTCTGAATGTCCGGCCCATACTTCGTTATCTTAGTAGAGGAATGGTAGGTCAATCTGGTAGGACAGAAGGCGACCATGAGCAAGAGGAAACTTTATCTCGGTTGGGATCAATGACGGAAGCGATTTTCATGATTTGTTGTATTCAATGTCCAAATTTGGATCGGATCAGTCTTCTCTCAATTTGGTACAGTATCCGCCGTCCGTGAGATGATTAGTGTCCCGCTTTGTTGCCGTTTGTTGCTAAATCCGACTTTTGCCCCCGGTATGGAGCAAATTCCGATGATCCGCCAACTCCCCGCAACTCACCCCACACCTTCTAGGACGCTTCCAGCAACGTTGACAGCAGCTCCGTGGAACATCTCGCGGCCGTCGGAATAATGTTGTCCGCGTTAGCTTGTGAAAACGGCACGATGATGTCGATATAGACTCGGTCAAGTTGTCTGATGGCATATGAAGCTCAGATATTCATCAATTCTACTGCCTCAACTTCCATAACGCAGTAAAGACATCGGTACGTTCACAATGGCCTCACTTAGAACTGCCGCAATCTCACTTGCAGCCACTGCTGTATACGCCTACCCAACAACGGAACACTCTGGAGCATCGACGATAAGCATACCAAAGACTGCAGAAGGTGCCTCGATCCCACATAGCAACTCCTTCGCGTCATTCTCATTCGAACCCGCCTTCTGGGTTGACTTCTTCGGAAATGCTAGCAATCCGAACAACCTCACGTTCAGCGTTCTGGAAAGGATCCATGAGCATGGCGGAAGCCCCGTCATACGGCCTGGGGGTATCACCATGGACAGTATGGTCTTCGACAAAGAAGGCGGCGATGTAGTGCGTACCACCAGTCCAGAAGGCGGCGTATGGCGGACTACTGTCGGACCAGATTACTACAAGAGTTGGAGCAACTTTCCCAATGGCACCAGGTTCATATCAACTCTCAATTTCGGCAACGAGAGCTTGGAGATTTCTACGGGCCTTGCAGTCGCGTCGCTCACATACCAGCCTGACAAGGTCGCGTATTTGGAGCTGGGAAACGAACCAACCAACTACGAAGAAAGCAGGTGGAACGATTCGACAGCGGCCTATGTGCAGGAATGGAAACAGTACACAGCTAGTATTGATGCCGCGTTGGATGCGTTGAACAATTCGGATCTACCCCAAGAGCGCTGGTGGGCGTCTTCCGCAACAACGGATGACTCAGGCCTGGAGGTTCGACCTGCTGCGCTGATCCCAGCAGGCATCGACTCAGAGGACCAGGTCGGCGTCTATTCAATACATTCATATGCCTTCTCGACCTGCGATCCCGAACGCGCGGCCTTGGCTACCATCGAAAACATTCTCAATCACACTGAGCTCACACGCTACTGCGATGAAGAAATCTACCCATCTGCCCGCGCTGCTCTAGATGCAGGAAAAAGCTGGAACATTGGTGAATTCAACTCCGTTTCTTGTTCCGGCGCACCGAATGTTACCGATACATTTGCACAAGCACTCTGGGTCGTAGATAGTGAACTCATCTACGCGACACGAAATGCCAGCTCCACGCATCTACACCAGGGGGCTACACTTGCCCTCCAATCGAACCAACAGCTCAACAAGCCTGGTGCAAATGGCAGTCCCGGCTTTAGCACTTATTCGATGTTGTACCCCCGCGATAGCGACTTGAGAGGTCCATCACGTACTTTGCCTTCTTTTATTGCGCAACTTTTCATGGCTGAGGCTTTTGCTGTGCCTGAGACTCGGGTACGCGCTCTCGACCCACCCGCTGGCGTCGATTCGGAGTCCTTCTCTGCGTATGGCTTTTACGTAGAAGACCGCCTGTCCAAGCTTGCTCTTGTCAATATGAAGCCCTTTTATGCCAACTCAACTGAGGACTTTTCGGTACATGTCGATCTATCGGAAGCCGTAAGCCCCAACAGCGGATGTCTAGGTCTGAAGAGGTTGACGGCGCCTTTTGTAAACACTGGTAACAGTTCGTTGGTATCGTGGGCTGGACAGTCTTTCCCTCAGGGTGAGGCGATAGGCAATGTGGTAGTTGAAATGGTCGGGGAAGACAACGCGGTCGACGTGAGAGGTAGCGAGGCAGTGCTCGTGTTTTTCGACAAAGGCGACATATATGGCCTATAGATCTTGCCGTCTACGCGATATTTCCAGCATTGATGCCACAATGCAATAAACGCGATAGCAATAGACGGCAAGCCTACACCGAGAGCAATCTTAGCCTCGTCAGTGAGTCCTTCTTTTGACTTTTCTTTTGACGGAAGCTCGGTGTTCGTTGCTGTGGGATCCTCTGGTGATGATACTTTTGTTGTTGGACTAGGTACCACAAAGTGTGTTTGTAGTGATGTTGGAACCAATGTGCTAGATGAATAGATAGATGGTTCTTGACCTGATGGGCCCTGGACGATTTCGGTGCCATTTTCGTTCAGATAGAACCCGGACTGATCCGCACAGCATGCAGTATTCTTTTTACCGCAACAGAAACTACCGTCGTCACACATGGAGACATGTGTATAGTCCTTTTGTTGGCCTGCGCAGTCAGTCTCACCATTTCAGTGCAATGGCAGATAAACGTACCACATGCTTGCCATAAAGGACTGCAGCCACTTCCTTCCGCAGTCCAATTGCGATTGGTACATCCGACAAGAAAGTATTCTCCAGGATGAGCATAGCTCCTGCACGTGCCTCTAACACAGTCGTCGTCTCTGATGTTGTCTGTTCTTCCTATGTAACAGCACATGTTGTTCGATTCGCCACAACGGTTTGGAAAGGAGTCGAATGCGCCATCCCCTTTGTAGCAGCCCTGAGCGTTAGAAATACGTGTGAACGTGAGAATGAGCAAAACGACAAGGCTGACCGACAGGTAATGTAGTCTGAAGCGCGGCTTGATCTTGGTAAGGGTATCCATGTTGATAGAAATAAAGAAGCGGACGAGGCTATGGACATGAGATAGCGACTGCGTACTCACTGGGTGGACGAGTAAAGTATGTGAATATGTAGCAATGATATACCTACACTTGCGAATCTTATATGTACATTGCATGAACTGGTGCGTTTACTGCACTGCGCCTTGTCGCCTGCTGCAAAGGTTGCTGAATCCTCCATTTACTTCTATTTTCAATATTATCAAAGATGAAGAGGCTGAGGCTGAGTTGTAGAGTTGAGATGCTGGCATTGGCCGGTCGGCGTGGAGTTGCATCGTGGCTTAAGCCGTGTTACGCTGGGGGAGGGCAATCGCGATCCTTCAGCCCACCAAAATGGCTAGCGCATCATTTCTTCGGCACACGTCGCAGTTTCTCCTTTAACCAACGCAGTCTTTACATCACGTTTCATCAATCCTTTGAAGCTTCCAACGACGTACGATAAGAGATGGTCTGTTTCAAGGTCTCAGTCGGCGGTAGGCTGCGCAAGTTTAGTGCGGGCCGATAAAAGCAAGTGCCTAGCCACTAAATCTGCATCGCATGAAGGACGATACACAGCCGCAAGCCTCATCTCGTCTGGCGGCGCCACAAGACTCCTTTCACAAAGATTGAGATTATGCGTGATGTACCTAAAGAAGGTTCTAGAAGACAGCTCTACTACCCGCAAGCAAAACCGTTTTGATCCGTTAGACTAACTCCCACGCTAATGCAAAGCTTCTGCTCTCTAAAATCAAGAAACACGACCGTCTTCTCTTAGCTCTTTCGATTATATCGTCCCTAGATTTATGCGCAGTCCTCTCTCTTTCAAAGTTTCTACCACGCTTTTGAGTTTGAGCATGAACTGCGCAGCTTCATTCGAGAAGTGCTCATAGTCCCCATCACTCAAGGATCCTTGGGCTAGATCAATCTCGACCATGACCTCGGTCCGAGCTGTCTTCATGATAGAGAGAGCCTCGATGGTTTTGCAACACCGCTGCTCTTCAAAGAGCCGTTTTTCGGTTAACAGAAACGCAAAGTCAAGAGGCTGGATCTGTATGTGCAAACGTCTTGCATAATGCGCCGGTATCATTCCAAGCCCAAATCCATCTGTTTCAAGGAACGGTTTGAGCAGGCACAGCTCGTGGTGTGCAAACTTAAATGTACGGGTCCAATAGTAGCATTCGAGCAACTCTCTAGCAACATCACCACCCAGACCATCTGCGCTCAAGTATATTGCTGTGGGGTCTTCGATCCATTGGTAGGAGTGTTGGCCGCAAGGTTGTCGGATGAGGTGCGCGAAGCGTCGGGTGTTTCCAATTGCTGTGCGTCGAACAATGACTTCGTTGTCATAGGATCCCTGGACGCAGTATGTATACACGCGGTTACGGATTTCGCGTGGTAGACGTGTGTAGATATCTGAAGCGATGTCTTCGACACGAGGTGTACGAGGGTTTTGTCTATTGTTCCTGGCATGTCAGTCATGTTTAGCTCCTCTTGTGTTTGCCACTCACTGCTTCTTATACCGCTCAACGAGAAGCTCCATATTCCATACAACATTCTGTTGTCGCATCATCTCAAATCCGAACGATATATCGTCATATTTGCACAAATCGATCATATCTTCCTGAAGTCGACTGTGCTATCGCAATGAATGTTAGGGTAACATTAGACGTTGCGGTCCTTACCATATATACACCATCATCAAACAGCGGTGTCTTGTTCAGAAGTCAGACTCACCGCGCAAATGCACACAGATAACCACGTGAGAGCTAACCTGCAAGGATGCTTTTCGCGAATGGTTTCGCGGTAGATTCTCCACTAGTCTCGCCGCCACACGAAGTAATCCGAATTAGGAAAGCATTGCGCATGGCACGGATCCTGTAGGAAGCGGATAACAACAACAAATGCTCCAAAGTGTGACGTCTGACAGCATAAGCCCGAAAGCAACGCCGCAGTCGCCGATATGAGATGGCCCCAATTGAGGCCTAATTGATGGCCTTGAATACCGACTTCGCCGACCGCATCTGCGGCAGCCTGGGAAGGACTTCTGCTGGGTAAGACCTCTCAACTCTAGTTGGACATGGTAAGCGTCTGAACTACGTCGAAGACCCATATATCTATATATGCGCATACTTTAATGGTTCATTTTTACCTATTCCGTCGAATTGGTCGTAGGGAGGTAAGTGGGGTCACGTGCTGTACCCCACTACCTAGGTATACAGGGAAGTACAGAAAGCATCATGTATCCCACCCTTCAATGGTTGGAGACCGAAAACATTCACGGGGCCGAGCCCAGTCTAATAGGAGCAAATCATCCTTCCAATGAGCTCAGTTTGCCTACCTATTACGGTTCGGACCGTGGGTTGACAGGACCCCGCATGCGGCACAGCACGCTCAACGATAACGGCGAAGCATAATGACAGCACGCAGGTGTGCTCGACGAAACGCTCAATTCCCGCGGAGAGTCCACATCGGCGAAGTTCGATATTGTCTGACATACGTCGACTGTGCCACAGCCAGGTAAGACAGCGCTTACATACGCTCCGTATCGCAAATCGCTCACACCGTAAGCAGTACCCGGGCTATCATCGATCGACCGCAAAGATGAACATGAGTTCTCCGGATCTGTGTTCTAGGATCATGGCTCAAGATTAGCCAAAATCGGGTCCCATCCTCCCGCACGGCACGTCGCGATCTTCATTCACCAACATCTATCACAACAGCTGGGGTTAACGCAATGAAGATCTCCTAATACTCGCCGGGGCCGTACTACGATAGTACCGGGATTCCTTCACACCATTATCAGGACCGAACCGGGCGTCTTACCCACTACATCCATTACACCCACACTTGCTCGGGAACATCCTCTTCGCTTAGAGTGGAATCCTTCTGCCACTTGAGTTTTCCCACACCTCCACAGCCCCGTCTTACTATTTATCATCCACTACTCATCTTTGTGAGTCTAGGCTAGCCTTTTCCGTGCCAAAGAAGTACTAGACAACGTCCGGAACCGCGGACTCCACACCAAAGGATGATGGGGCTTCGTGGAGATCTTACAGTCAAGACGGCGAACTCGGCGCGCCCTGGTTGAATGCCTAACCAGACATCCAAGTCTTTGGTTTCTTTTCTCGAAATCTGGTCCAAAAAACTCGAGCGTAGCATATCGTTATCCTCCCTACGTCGTTCACGTACCTATCTCATTCGGCGATAGGGGATTCAGTAGCCCCCAAGGCGTAAGATATCTTGGTGTGTATTTGCTTGCCATCGCCAATGGACTGATCTTGTGGCGTTCATTTGAGCTCGAAGGATCCAAGCTAGTAAATGCGGACTTCACTGGTAGTCCACAGTCATCGGGGTTTGTTATCTCAGTGATCTATTGACAGATGATCAATACGGGTGCCAATACAGCCGGATACGCTACCTAGGGGCGATAAAGTGAGTGGGCTGTGAAAGCAGTTGATTTAACGATTCGCTAGCGATTACGGGAAACGCCAGTGTATTGTGCATTGTTATCCACATTGTAAACACAAGTGGAGTTTGGATGATACACTAGGGTATCCTCCAGGACTTCCTAACTCCTCAGGTCAGTGGCGCGCTATCGACAGCTGAAGAACAGGTATTCACTCTTCGCAAGAACGGAAGCCTTTTGAACCGGACGTAAGTTGGTGACTAGTCGGTTATTAGGGTGGCACATGAAGTATTCGACCGTCTTCCAGAGTTCATGTACATCCGTTTAGCGAAAGCACGTAGACCTCGTCTCTCAGCTGTCAGCAGCATCCTTTGAAAACCTCACTAAGGGCAACAAGACCCCTCACTGGACGGACATGGCGCATTCGGGGTGTGGGTTACGAGCTGTACAAGCAAGGCCGCGGTATACCAAGTCTTCGGCTGAAATTGTTGAGGACGGAACTACGTGTGGTGGAAGAGGGGGCTGGTTCTGGACGGCCTGATTGGGGCGGAGAACCGCAAGGTTTTGTTTGCTATGAAGCACTGGGGCGAATGTAGGGAAGACAAGAGTAAATGAACCAAAAAGAATAGCACAGTCTGCGTAAACGCTAGCTACAAAGAGATGACCTCTTGCTCTCATCGTCTGGGCATGTATGTAACGCTAACGGCATTGTGTGGAAAGACCGGATATCATAAGCTTACCCCCTCCGCACTGCGCTATCTCAACTATTGACAACCAAGAGAAAATATGTCTCTCAAGAACGGTATGACATGCAGCGGCAAGACGAATGCTGTGTACATCACTGGCCTGGGTCATGAGTACCCATCCCATTCAATCAAGCAGGAGCACTTCATGGACTTGATAGAGAGATTGCACCCGGACGAAATAGTATCACCAACGTTAGTAGTTCTTGCCCTTCCCTACGACCCAAGTCTCTCCACTTCTGACACGACAGAAGTTTCCAAAAACTCAGGCGATTCAATAGTAGAACCAAGATTCTCTCTCGCCCAATTACCCTCGACTTCACGAAATGGACAAAAGAAGATGCTATGCCACCAGGAATCGATTCTATCTCCCGCGTCTTTCGCACTGCCGGGGTACAGCTTGCTACCTCTGCGTGCAAAGAGGCTATGCGAGAAGCCCGGCTCGGACCCAGCGATATAACGCACACTGTAGCAGTGACTTGCACTGATCAGGGCAATCCAGGCTACGACCACTTTGTGTGCCAAGAGCTTGGGCTTCGGCCAAGTGTACAAAGATCGCTACTTCATGGTGTGGGTTGTGCGGGTGGTTTATCGGCGCTTCGTGCAGCTGCTGACATTGCAACTGCAGCATCACAAAGAGGTCGTCCAGCACGCATCTTGGTGATGGCATGTGAATTGTGCAGTCTCTTTCTTCGAGCAGAGTTGCAAGCAGCTCTTCAAGACGGGGAGCTACATGTAGGCCCAGCGCTATTCTCAGATGGCGCAGCGGCGCTAGTGGTGTGCAACGTTCTTGCATTAGAGGAGGGACAAAGGCCAGTGTTCGAGTTGATAGAGTGGGGCAGCATGGTGGTGCCCGACACTTCGGGATACATGTCTTACGATATAGAGAAGAATGGTATGTATCCTCTACGTTCGATGTCGCATACCTGTCGCTGTGAATGTTGCTAATACTGTAGCAGGCATGATAGCAACCATTAGCAAATTCGTTCCAGAGGTAGCTGTCAAGGCCATCACACCCATATTCAGGCAACTCCGCGGCACCCTCAATAAGACCCACAAGGTCGCATCGTTGATTAGCAGTCAGGCTTCGAGCTTCGATTGGGCGATCCATCCAGGCGGTGCATCCATCCTGCAAGGGGCCAAAGAAGCCCTGCATCTCACTGACGACCACATTCGAGCCTCGCTCGATGTCTACCAACATTGTGGCAACTCCTCAAGTCCGACAGTCCTCATCGTACTAGACAAACTCCGCAGGATGGGAGAGGGCAGAGAGAATGTGGTCGCGACTAGCTTCGGACCCGGGCTCACAATCGAGATGTGCATGATGAGGCGTTGTCGTCATATTGCTGCATCACCTCGATCGAAGTTCGGAAAACATATCAAGATGTATGCTTTCTGGCTTTCTTTACGCTCGTGTCTGCAAAAAGGAGGGCCACGAAGACAGCCAAGGGTAATGCAATGTGCCGAGGAAAAGACTAGTGGGTATATTCCGATTGTATGATAGAAAGTAGTGACATGGCTTAAGTTTCGGATTTTGGATACACACAAGATATATTGGGAGGACGCGAATACATCGATGCTTCGCTGTCTTAAGACAACGTCTAGCCGTCGCTTAGGATACACCAAAGAGAACCTTCGTGACTGCTTCTTCGCACATACATAGATCGAAGCTCTATACTCAGCTTGCCAGTTGAAGGATGTGGTCGCTCTCGAGAAAAGTTCGTGATTAGCAAAAAGGCTGCGTTGCGGTGGATGCTGTTCGAATGCACAGGTAACGAGATGTCCGCGGACTCCAAGCGAAAGTGGGTCCGACGATGACGTCAACGCGTCTCGAGCTCGACACAACGCGACTTGACATGTCACGCATCCTTCCTCAGCTTTGAGATACAGCCTGCAATACGAATATGGCACGAACACGCTCAAGCAAACATCAGATCGAGCAGAAAAAAGCACTGCCGGCCGTTTTGAGCGACGACGATGTCTCCGAACACGATGAGAGGCTGGCAACACCACCATCCGCGTCCTTCCAGGGCAAACTGAAGAAATACCAATACGCAGAGACAGGGGCAGTGCAAGATAACACGCCGTTATCTGCATCGCCAATAGGATCTAGAAAGCGCACTAGAACGACCGCGACGACAGCTGTTAAAAGTGTCCCCGAACTATCAGCAAGACCGAAGAAGAAGCGGAAGCCTAGCAAATATGCCGACCCATCCAAATATGCACATCTATCGCCATTGGTCGACATACTTGAGCCCAACCTAATATGTGTATTCGTTGGCACGAATCCAGGTGTTCAGACTGCTGCCGCCGGGCACGCATATGCGCATCCCTCCAATCTATTTTGGAAATTACTCCATTCCTCAGGGCTTACCGACCGTCGACTGAAACCTGAAGAAGACCGGAGTCTCCCTGACCTGTATTGCATGGGCAATACCAATATTGTCGAGAGACCCTCCAAAGACGCTGCCGAGCTCTCGAAAGAGGAAATTGCGGCAGGCACCGCGAAACTCGATGCCAAGTTCCTCAAATACAAGCCAGAGGCTGTGTGCATAGTAGGCAAGGGTATTTGGGAGGCTATATGGCGGTATCGTTATGGCAAGAACCTTGGCAAGAAAGATTTCAAGTATGGATGGCAAGATGAAGAGCACAACATGGGCAAAACCAAGGATGGCGAAGAAGAGAAAGATACTGACTGCAATGTATGGAAGGGGTCCAGGGTATTTGTTACTACGAGTACGAGTGGATTAGCGGCAAGTCTGAAGCCGGCCGAGAAAGAAGCCATCTGGAAACCTTTTGGGGAGTGGGTGCAGAAGCGAAGGGCTGAACGAGGCTTCGTGCCTCGGTCTTTGGAAGCTCAGGGAGCTAGTGACGAGACACTAGAACCTTGAGCGCCGTGAGTTACGGAAACTGCCGCTACATGTAGCTGAAGGCATCAACAGCTGGACATCTCTACAATTTGAACGAACCAAAGATCATGGATGAACTCTCTAGTCTTCACTTCCGTATCAGGGGGATGAGTAAGAAAGGCTTGTCCACCATTTCGGTTACCAACCTTGGGAGTCGCGAGTTGTTTCACTGTACAGAGTCACGGTCTGCCATATGGATCGACCCATGATTTTGGTACTGACAACCCTGGGGCCCCATTGCTTGTGTGGAAACTGCGCCTCAACCGCGCCACACAAAGACGGCATATTGGTTCGCTGGCTGTTTTCAAGGTCATTTTTTCTGCCAAGCCGGCTCTCTTCCAGAGTCACAAACTTCGGTTTTCGGACCGTAGATTCTCCACTTAATAATTGACGGCGTATCGACTTGGCGCCGGACGCATCCGCGCCATTCAAGGTCCGTCGCATTCACACCGCCGCGGATTTCGGGTCTCTTGGCAATGCTCTCTTCGCATATCAAACTCCAACAGTAGCACTCTGACAGCAGCTGCTTGGGCGGCATGGCCTTCTCAGAACATCATCCTCATCGTCGTTATTCGAATGCCAAGTCGACCGCATCCCCATGTTTGACTGAGCCACGATGACTGGGCCGTCTAATATTGCCTGCTGGAAAAAGTGGCGCCACAACTAAACTACGTTGGGATCTAGCGTGCGGAAAACACGGCAAGTTTGCATATGCAACAGCACTTCACATCACAGTGTACGTTTCCTAAAAGGGATTTTACAGCCCGCTCTCTTTCAGGAGTAATAGTAGGAGAGGGTCTTCAGAGAGGCCATGTAAAAAAACGTCTACTCAATGTCTATCGCGTTTGTGAGCAGACTTGTCAGCGTCACCCGACGACATATCAACACATTGCAAATCGTACCACTCACTCTCCTGCACGCGCACAATGATATGCAACCAAGTCATGCGCCTCAGATACCAAGACTTTGCATACGCGTATGACAAGGGTCCTGCGTCTACTGTTACAGCAGTGGCTTGCTCGACCCCACCCGTGCCATAGGAAACCCGAGCAAATGCCACACTTGTGGCGCCGAGCAAAGCTCATCCGCAGTATCTAGGTGTATGTACTCTATTCCGGCATCGACGCGGTCAATTGAGATGAGCACGTTGGTTCGTGCATAGCCTTTCCGCCCTTCACCTCGCAGATCCGCTGTTGCCGTTTGCCGAAAGCAATAGCCAGCGCGTCGAGGCCTGTAATCTTAAAAACACGGGTTTGTCCCCCCTAGATTATAACATTACTGTGCCACATTTCCCTGCCACACTTCCTCTGCCACAAAACACTCATCAGTTTCTGCCACACCACAAGCCTCACCAAGACCCGCGATACGCTTAGACGCTTCACCAGCCACGAATCCGCATCTCTATTCTAACGTCAAGTCTACAACGCCAAAGTAGCAGATATGAGCTACCCGCCGCAGCAACAACCTGGCTACTATGGCCCACCGCCGCAGCAGGGCTACGGACAGTACCCTCCGCCCCAGCAACAGGTAAGTCCCAAATATTTACGGTTTGCGCGAACCTGAGTTGCGCAAGTCAAGTCAGGGTGTGGCTGACACTTTTTTGATCCAGATGTACTACCAACAAGGACCACCACCGCCACAGGAGGAACCAAAGAAGGACAGGGGCTGCTTGACTGCTTGGTGAGTTTCTTCCTTCTCTTTGGCACAACCATGGTGACGAAATGATTCGGGAAGGCGGAATTAGCTAACACGATAATAGTCTTGCGACTTTGTGCTGCTGCTGGCTCTGTGGTGAGACATGCGAATGCTGCCTCGATTGTCTAGACTGTTGCGACTGCTGCTAGTCCACTTCCTCGAGCATGCGACAACGGTAACGACGGTTCGTTGATGGGAAGGAAACGGGGACAAAGGGGATGACCACACGCTCACTACATTTCCTTGATGTAAGGGCGCGAATATCCATGGGAGTTCGATGATGGGCCCACCGGGGGAGATTTTGGTTTACTGGCCTTGGTTCGTCACCGCAGTGACAATGGAGTTAAGTGGTATTGCCCTTGGTGTTTATAATTTTGGAAATTTACTTCCATTTCATCACGCTCCTTCTTCCGTCTTCGAGTGAGAGAATCACAAGTTGGCTGAAGTTTGTTATATCGTTCATTCCTTCCTCCGCTACGCTATGCTAACAATGACCCATATTTCATGACCAGTTTTAGGAAATACCTACCGTCACGCTCGTGAATACATACTTTGACGCCGACCGACCGATCGATCGAAACGAAGCAATCAGCGGACGAAAATCGTCGTGGTTAGTCCTCGTAGTTCTCCTCGAGCTCCTCTTGATACGCCTCTTGCGCCTCAATCAGCTCCTGGCGCTTCTCCTCCATAGACTCACGGTCGCTACTTGAGATGGAGCTACCGTCCTCGTCATGAGTTGGAACTGGAGGAGGCTCCTCAAAGGCTGGGTGGTTTGCATAAGGATCTGATGGGGGAGGTGCGCCATAAGCGGGATCAGCCCCGTAACCTGGGTCAGCACCATAGCCACCTGCAGCAGCAGCGGGAGCCGCAGGTGGAGGAGCGTATGACTGCTGCTTGCTCTCGTCGTCACTGTCATCGGCTGGAAAGTGTTAGGGTGATACTGTTATGACGTCTGGAGAGGGCACATACCGAGTTGATGGCCAATGAAGGCACCGGCTGCGATACCACCAACACCAGCGGCAGCGAGCATGGCAGTAGAGTGGCCGCTCTTCTTCTTCTCGGCCTCGTTTGTGGCAGCTCCTGATGGCGTGTAGTCGTGTCCCTGGTGACCGTGGGTGTTTCCGAAGAGGCCGCGCTCATCGTGACCGCCAGGCGGCATGTAAGGTGCGCCTGCAGGGGGAGGAGCATACGGGCCAGGCGGCAGATGCGCAGGAGGATCCCACTGTGTGCGGCCAGTGGCTTGTTCGATGTAAAACCAGCGCTGGCTGTTCTGGTCCCATTGCTGTGTCCAGCCTGGCGGCATTGGTGGAGGAGCTCCATAAGGCGCAGGTGGACCTACAGGTGTGGGAGTGCCACCGTATGGTTGTTGTTGCGGGTAACCTTGACCTTGAGGAGGACCTTGGGGTGGATATCCCTGGGGTGGGTATCCTTGACCCTGAGGAGGACCCTGAGGCGGGTAACCATGGCCCTGGGGCGGGTAGCCTTGATCTTGGGGCGGGCCGCCTTGTCCACTTTGTCCGTAGTAGCCATCAGAGAGTGCGCGATCACCGGGACCAGCACCACCTGGGGCACCATGAGAATCTATTGAAGTTAGTATTGTGCTTAGTTCTGGCAGTATAGATCCGCATACCGGCTGGCTTCTTATCGTCATCATCCATCAACTCCTTCATCTTCTTCCTGAGGAAATCCATGATTCTGATTTGTTACTTGACAAACGTGAAGCTAATCTGTAGCAATGTAGGGCTATAGCGTGCGGGGTAATAGGAAGTTCGGAGAGAAGAGAAACTTTGAAGCTTTTGTTGTGCGCGGGGTCCAAGAGGGCTTTAAAGCAAACGGAATCCGTGCACAGTCCGTTGTCAGCGGGGCATCTCAGGGCGCCCCCGGAGCGCACTGCCCCAGTTGTCTTTGAGCAAATGGCTCACGCTGTACACGCTTGGCGAGATGCAGAGGGGAAAGAGCATGGCTTTGAGTGGAGGGGCATATCAAAGCTGACCACTCCACTGGCAGGCGGGTTGTAAAAGTGGGGTTGATAAAACGGCCTGATACGTCTGGCGGCTCGCCGGAGCTCCATCGTTCGTAAGTGCTCCATTAGTGAAGCTTGGCATGGGCATATGAAGGTTTCTTCGCTGCGCGTTCAGTGTTGGGTCATGGGTGTATGCTGTCAACCTTTCGCGACGGCAAGTTATGCAAAACTTGTAATCGATTTTAAAATCCTCATCTTTAGTAGGTTGAATCGTTCTACTCTGCTTCGGCGGAGTATAAGGTGTCTGCTCCGTTTCGGAATCCCTCTACCATGATCGATGGGTTGGTGAATGGTAACGTGTGGTTGGTGACTGAGGCTTAGCGGTCGCATGCGCCATTTATTGTCAAGCCACGTCTGCCACCGTGGCTAAATTATGAGGCGCACCACGATAGCCGCGAACATCAAATCTCGCATGCCGCGTGATGTCAGTAGGGAACACGGGGGGTTACACATGTTGCACCACTGCGCACGCACGTAAAGGTATCGTTGCAGGCGCGGTCGGCCATGAAGCTGAAGGCTTTCCTTCTCCAATGGTATACCTCATACGTGGACGAGTCCGGCGACCGGGAGAGGTACTACATGGATACTTCTATAGTAACCTCGTGATCTTCGCGCAATTAGCATATGGACACAGATCTGATTCCTGACGTCCGGGTTTTCGTTCAATCAGTCTTCTCTCAACTCGGTACAATATGCGTGCATGCCCGGGTACCAAGGTGGATTGACAGGCTGTCACGTGGTCGTGACTCGCGATCTCGAACATCTCATCGGCCCGGGCACGGAGGCGGAACGGTACGCGCACGTGGGTATTACGCAACTCTTCAAGTAGCAAGCTGGCCCTGGGTCAAAAGACGCCGAGGATTAGCCATGTACTGTACTTGCGTGATTGTTTGGTCTTTCGCGTTTTGCACTCAGATGAGTGGATGGTAATGGAGGGTACGATACGCTTGGCGTTGTTTTTGTGTATTATGGATAGGAAGCAGGACCCAGCTCGGGGAAGGAGCCACCGATCTAGGGTTGAGCCGGACGAGAAGGCGGAATCGGAGCATCTATGGAATGTTTGCCTAAGCGTGAATAGTAAACGAAAGGACGCACGATATCTGGAAAGTCCGAAAGTGACTGACAGTTAGGTTAATTCAGGACGAATAGGGGTACTGATCAATTGATGCACGGGTATTGCATGCTTGTAGTTGGTCTGAGCCTCGCGGTCTAGACCATGACGTCGGCTCCATTAGAGGTCGACTCGAGGACCAGCAGCGCACCAACAGTACACAGCGCAAATTATGCCAGTCGTGAAATGCATGGAATGGGCATTTGAAGAATGCCATGTACGGCGTCATGGCCGTGTTTCGAATGCGATGCAGCCCCAAAATAGCCTGGAAAGCATCGCGAGTTGTTCCAGCTCCAGCCCACCCGATCGTGACCGCGATCGACTTGTTGCAGGGGAGGCCAAGCACGAACACAAGCGAGATCTGCATCCTCTTGACCCTACCGTACGCTCCACCAAATGCGAGAGCGAGCTGAAAACAAACGTGCAGAGCGTCTTCATGATGCCCTAAGGACACGACGCTCATCGAACTTACATTGCCATCGTCATCGTCACCTCATTACATCACCACCGCCTTGATCAGAGCCGAGCCCGCGAAATCCCTCGAATTCTGCCGCGGTGTCAAGATACTTAGCGCGCAACGCTGGCCATTCGACTGGTGTCATCTACTCGGCCCATGCGCGGTGCGACTGCATGCTAGATCTAGAGACCACGCTCCACCACACCGACCTTTGTTCATAGCGTGACGTTCGTGGGCGCGATCAACGGCTTTCGCCCTATCTGTTGACTCGCATCCTGGCCTTCCTATGTGGGAGCCGCGTTCAATCTTCACAGGTACTGACACGACATCGACGCCCCACGACACCACGCCCGAACAGCGGAGACTGAACATCGCCCTGCACCACGACTCTCTCGTTACGACACCCGGCGCCCTAGACCGGCCCATCGTCCTCGACACATCATCCAACTTCCCCATCCTACAGCCCCCATGGACGCCCAAGTCGCCACTTGACCATCGCGACTGGAATCAACCGCCGGGCTCGGCGCCGCTGCACAGCAGTCGAAAACACAGTGGGAAGCAGCCTGTGCGAACACCACCTACTGTGATTGGGATCAAGCGCCCTCCTCTTTTCAGCGACTCCACGCCCGCATCCGCATCTCTGCGCTCAACAGAGCCCGCCAGCGAGCCCTTGCACAAGCGCCGAAAAGCGCACGCGCGTTCGCGATATTCCCTCGACCGTTTTAGTTTCTCCAGGAGTGCGCAATTTCGCCTCGACGGCCAACCGACCTCTCCTCTCTTCTTCTCCTCGCGAAACACCCGACCGCAATTGCCCGCACGCTTCTCGAGTAGCGAGGCAGCAGCAAGGATGCTCAGTAAGACACGCGAGGACAGTGGCATCAAGACCGTCACACTGGCAAGGGGGACATTTAGCGGTCTCAGCCCCCCAGGACCACCAGGCGGTGCCAGTGGGCGCACTTCAGAGCGTTCAAGCGTGGCGCCTACAGCATCACCTGATTCGCGAGAGAAGAGTGATCCGTTGCGCATACTGGGGTCTATCGGCATAGTCGAACTGCTCGAGCAGGATGAGCGACCAACTTTCATCGTTGATACGGGCGATTTCGCAAACTACATGCCCGAATCTTCCCGGTTGCAGATACTCTTCTCCAACAACGCCCTTCGATCCAACTCATCCACTTGGGAGCTGGTAGCAGGGAAGCCGGCTGGCTCTCCGTCTGATCATGATATGGTGCATGCGACACAACAATTCCGAGGGTGGCTGCTGAGCACTGGGGTCCAGGGCGATTCCTCCGAAGCGAATCCTTCTCCGGTAGAACATGGTGGCATTGTATGGACATGTTACACTCTCCGGAAACGACTGCGCGTCGTCTCTGGTACCGTCTCCGCCCCTGCGATAGTTTTGCCTGCTACAGATGGTCCCAACGACTTCGCTATACCTTCGACTTCGTCTGCGGGTCTTGATTCTGGGATCAATGGCGATACCGCTTCATCTTCGGCAGATCAGGGTGAAGCACAAGATTACTTCGGCAGCACTATTCCTAGTAATCCTCTGGGCGAACCAACACCCCCAATCTCCGCGCCCCAACCTGAACCAGTTCGGAAAAGATTTGTCAATCAGGGCAATGGCATGATCCCAAGGCCATCTCAGATAGATATGTCGTCATTGGAAGAATCCTCTTCCTTTGCGAACGAGTGCGTATTGCGAGCTCACACTACAGGCGATGTTGACCCGTTCCATAGGGAAACCAACGCTCACCGGGATGAAAACCACGACATGGGCTTCTTCGACTGGACCAGACTAGCAATATCACCCTCTCTCCCCAGGCACATCCAGTTTGCGCGCTCAATCGATTGGGCAAGCACACCTCTAGGTCCGATCGAATACTGGTCCAATGACCTTCGCGCTATGTGTAATCTTATAATGTGGGTTGATCAGTCATATGCGCACTTCCTGGTAGGTCAATGCTAATGATAATCAGGGCAAGTCCTCACCCGGCCGCTATGTACTGGGGCGAAGAACTTGTGGCAATTTACAATGAAGCCTATATTGGTACGTTCGCCTTCGCCAGTATATTGACATGCATTAACACCTGGACTAGGACTCGCAGGGCAAAAACACCCCGCGCTAATGGGCCAGAGTTACAAAGTAGCTTGGGCGGAGATATGGAATGAAGTCAAGGGAGTATTTGCAAACGCACGTCTCACTGGGCAAGCGACCATGAAGGACGACGATTGCTTGTTTATGAAACGCAGCGGCTTTCTGGAAGAAACGTACTTCTCGTGGTCCATCATCCCCATGGTTGGCGAAGACGGTACGGTAATGGGTCTATACAACCCGGCTTTCGAAAAGACACGACGAAAGATCGCAGAAAGACGCATGCTTACGCTCCGCGAAGTCGGTGAACGGACTGCTACCGCTCGGGAAGTGAAGGGCTTCTGGGACCAGGTGTTAATAGCACTGACGGAAAACGAGTTCGATACCCCGGTAGTAATGCTCTACAGCGTAAACGATGAGAATGATAGTGACTCGTCTTCTTTACAATCTAGCAGCTTGCTTGGCTCGAAACAGTGTTTTCTTGAAGGCTCGCTCGGTGTCCCAGCTGGTCATCAAGCTGCCCCTGAGCACATCGACTTGAAAGAAGGACAGGAAGGGTTTGGTCCAGTTTTCCGGGAAGTAATGAAGACCGACAAGCCCGTGGTTGTTAGTATCGGCTCAGGCGACCTACCGCACGCCATGATGGAGGGACTGGACTGGCGAGGCTTTGGGGATCCCTGCAGAGACGTGGTAATCTGCCCGATACATCCCACGACAGGTGAAAACATACTTGGCTTCTTAGTCATGGGCATCAACCCGCGAAGACCTTACGACGACGACTACAACCTCTTTGTTCAGCTATTGAGTCGTCAACTAGCCACATCCCTGGCCTCGGTCGTCCTTTTCGAAGAAGAGATTCGAAGGGGACAGAGAGCAGCACGACTCGCAGCAGAGGATCGTTATAACCTTTCGACACAACTTGCCGCACGTACGCAAGAAGCCAGGGAAAGCGAGACGAGATTTACGCGAATGGCGGAGCTATCTCCGGCAGGTCTATTCATCGCTGATCACGTTGGAAAGATAACCTACTGCAACGACACGTGGTACGAGATCGCGCGAGTACCAAGAGAACCAGAGATGACGGATAGGTGGATTGACTATGTCAAGGACGAGGATCAAGGTCTCATCCTCGCACATTGGAAGGAACTAGTAAATGAGACGACGCCTATCAACATCGAATTCCGCTTCAAAGCGCCCTGGGAAGACCGCAATCACAACAAGAGTGAAACTTGGGTACTGTTCCAGGCGTATCCTGAGAAGGATGAAGATGGGCAACTCAAGAGTGTTTTCGGAAGCATCACCAACATCTCGCCTCAAAAATGGGCTGAAGGTTTCCAAAAACGGAAGATGGAGGAAGCTGTAGAGCTCAAGCGACAACAGGAGAACTTTATCGACATAACATCGCACGAGATGAGAAGTAGGGCTTTCCTGTACAAATCACTTATGCACACATACTAACGTCACACAAAGATCCTCTGTCTGCTATTCTGCAGTGCGCCGACGAGATTAGCACCATTCTAGGTGACTTCAGAGCTTCAGGCTCCAACGTCATCGAAGAGGGTGTTGTGGCTGATTCGATCGATGCGGCGCAAACAATTGCTTTATGCGCACAGCATCAAAAGCGTATCGTCGACGATGTTTTGACGTTGTCAAAGCTCGACAGCGCAATGCTCATGGTAACACCAGTGGACGCTCAACCCTTACAAGTGGTACAACGCGCATTGAAAATGTTCGAAGGAGAGGTGCAAACAGCTGGCATTCAGATGGAGTTTGTCCTAACCGACTCGTTCACAAAGCTCGGCGTTGATTGGGTGAAGATTGATCCCTCACGAGTGCTTCAGGTACTCATCAACCTCACCACCAACGCAATCAAGTTCACTACCACCGAGGAGACCAGGACCATCAAAGTCGTTTTATCAGCATCGCGAGTGCGTCCGTCGGCGAGCGAACATCCCACCGTTAGTTACTTTCCCATGCGAGCCAAAAGAATTGACCAAACCTGTGGACCCGACTGGGGCGATGGTGAAGAGATCTTCTTGGAGTTTGCAGTCCGGGATACGGGCCGAGGCCTTACGCCAGAAGAGAAGAAGCTTCTTTTCCAACGCTTTTCTCAGGCAAGTCCGCGGACACACGTTCAGTACGGTGGATCCGGCCTCGGTCTGTTCATATCTCGCGAGCTCACGGAGCTCCAGGGTGGAGAGATTGGTGTCTCCTCTGAAGCAGGCAAAGGCAGTACGTTCGCCTTTTATGTCAAGTGTCGGAGGAGCAGCGAGCCACAAGAAGCCTTGGAAGTACTTCCAACGCCATCAATGTCAAGGGAAGTATCGAATGCCAAAGACAAGGGCAGAAAGGAACTGCCTTTGCCATCCAAGATCGCGACTAAGATCAAAGACTTTGCCACCGTGCCTGGCAAAGACAGCGTTGTCTCAAAGGCCAAGCCAAAGAAGAGGGAACTCAAAGTGTTGATTGTGGAGGACAACCTTGGTATGTCCTGAGGTCTCCCCCATCAGTGTACTCTTACTGACATGCTGCAGTGAACCAAAAAGTCCTTCAGCGCCAGCTCCAAAACCACGGCATTCAAACGACTGTTGCAAATCACGGCGGTGAAGCGCTTGAAGCGCTCAAATCGTCTACTTATTGGGCCTCGCCCCATCAATCTCCCCTGGAGGATATATCGGTCGTACTTATGGACAAAGAGATGCCAGTCATGGATGGTTTACAATGCACCTCGCAGATCCGCTCCCTTGAACAGCAGGGCAAGTTCAAGAGACATGTTCCTATTATCGCAGTCACGGCGAATGCGCGGAGTGAACAGATCGCAACATTGCTTGCTGCAGGCATGGATGATGTTGTTAGCAAGCCGTTCAGGATCGGCGAGCTAATACCTAAGATCGAAGAGCTGGCAAGCAAGTTCGGAAATAAAGAACTACCAGACGAGGCTTCGCTCGACGTGCCCATTGGGCCGAGGGAACAGCCATACGGCGTATGAAAGACTTGCGTTGCGATTTAGGAGATTTGGATGACAAGAACAATTTTGGGCATACGTCTACGACGACGGTTATCGTGACGGTTACGCATACAAGAGTTGGGCTCGATGGTGTTACTGGGTCTCCGCATGGTGCATTGTTACTAGTATGCATGTCGGCATTTAATGTGTGTTGTTGCTTTATTACGGGTTTTGGGTCTATTGGTACAATTACGCATACGGAATATACCCCCAGGGAGGTTCAGGCGTTGGTTGCGAAACGGCATATGCATACATGCACTAGGTACTGGGCGCAATCAAGAGTGAAGACTAGAATGATTCTATACATCTCACGAGCCACCAATGAATGGAAGTTGATGTATGAGATAGTATGATGCATTGAAACGACGTGAGACCTCTAGCATGTAGGAGAAATATCGATATTTGCTCATACTCATACTCCACTTCTGCATGTCATGAGGAATGTGATTGCTTTCTGATTTTGGCAGTGAACATGCGCGCTTCTTTTTACGTCTTCATCTTCTCATTCATAAGACCCATAGCGTTCTATACGATACTTCGGTCTGTATTACCTTCCGCTTGACATGTGGCCATCCTCACACGCACCCCGTATATCATTTATCGCTCACTCTCTGCATCCCTCCATTCCTTCACCCCCTCCGCTTGCGCCAACGCCCTATTACATTCTTTGAGATCCCATGTCAATTCTTCCTGGTGCGAACGGCTCAGCGGTGGCGTATTGCCATCCCTAGTAAGTACCTTCGTGAACCAGTCTCTCATGTAAAAAAGACGAGGATCCCGCCAACTATCGCGAAATTGGCTCTGGCCTTCTCCCCCCTTCTCAGTTTCCTTCCCTTGATCAACAGCGGCTTTCTCGGCATTTCCTGTGAGCACCTCATCTTTCTCTTCCGAGTCTTCTCTCGATGCCGCAAACTTTTTTTTGGAGCTGATCAACAGTCGCCCAAGCGTCTCTAAAATGGCTAGTATTATCTTTCTCGAATCCTTCCGGACTCGCCCAACATGACGGCGTGTAAGAACGTGAGTTGCGATTGAAAGAGAGCCGACTACGGCTCTTCTCTGCCATCGTATGCTCATGGTGCGGCGTTGTGGTAGTTGGGGTGGTATTCAGTGGAAAGATTGCGGCTTGTGCGTCGATGCTGACCGATTTGGGGAAGTGAGGCGAGGACAGCGAGTTCCACTTCAGTGCTGAACGAGGTTTTCCAGTCGCGGTTTCTGGGAGAGAATCAGACTCTACCGGTGTTCCCTCGCCTCTGGGGATGCGTCTCGGGTTTTCCGTCGGTTCGATGAGAACTGCTGAAGTATATTTGTTGTCCTTAGCGTGCGCCTCGAAACGGTTCCCCAAAGCGAATTCCAGATCTTTCAGCCTGTTGGTGACTCCTTTCATCTCTTTTAGGGTTACCTTGCCGGTATCTTCTTGTTTGAAATCGTCTTGGTGCGAACTTTTGAGTGGTTGAGACCTTTTCTTCCATCTACGTTTGACGGTTTCCCAATCACCTTTAGATGGATTTTCTTCAGTCTGTGCTGGCTCTGAGACAGCCTGCGTATTATGCGACTTTGGCATCTCTTCTTCCGCGGTCGAAGCGGAATCCTCCACATGCTGGAAACCAGGAACTTGGCTGCACTCCTCTTTTGCCCGTTCCCAAAGATCCAACGCCTCGTCTACTCCCCACTCTTCTACCAAGTCAGATTTTTCATCCTGCAACTTCTCCAACTTCGCCACAAGTCTCCAACAATCGAGCCTTGTCCTCCTCCACTGTCGGGTCCAATCCCTATGGTTCATCCACTTCTTGACGTCGCCATCAGTCGAACACCAATCCGGTCCCGCGTTGGAGGAACCGAAGATGCCACCGCGGCGAGTCAATGCAGCTTGCACGGCTTTCACTTCAGCAATGCGAGCTTCTGTGAAGCAGACAGCACATACAGATTGTGATAAGCTGGGTGAAAGATTGGGTGCCTGAGTGTAGCTGTGATGGCACGGCCGCTCCATGGAAGCTCGTGTCGAGAATCGCGGGTTGTAAGTTTTCCTGCGGTTGGGATCTATCTGTAGAGATAGCGGCCGCGGGCTCGGCCGACCAGGAGAAGTGTTTGTTTCTCCTTGAAGTTACAAATTGAGCAGCGGTCTACGAGCAGGAGGTAAGTATTTTGCGTAAATTACTTCAAAGATCCGATGGTATGCGAAGGACCAGTCGTTTACCAAGCACTAGATGTGTCTGAGACCCACCTCTATCAAGAAAAGTTGAGTGACGGTATTAGATGAGATTAGAAAATAGAAAGGAGGAAGAATTGTTCCGTGAAATCTAAGCCAGTCAGAAAAGTGAGTGTGACAGTCAATGCGACATGGCTGGGCCGAGCTTTTCACCATTCACTTAGGTCTCCGACCCTACCCGTGTCAATGAGCACCTATCGCCTTTGCTATCACGTATCAATATATACACTTTCTCCCAGTCCCCATAGTCTCAGGAAGAGCGTTGTCCAGAACAGTCAGCGGCAGACGGTGTAAGCTCAGGTAGACTACGTAAGCAGCTAGCTCATGGTCAGCAACCTTAGTGGACACTAAGGAAATAGAGATTTCGTTGACTTCGACGTCCTGGGTAGGCGATACATGCTGATCCAAGATGAACGCGACAACACCCTACTTCCCCATACCATAGGATTTGCCCAACCAGACACAGGCCCTTCTGGCACGATCCTCACGCACGTTAGGTCGCTCAGTCTAAACGTGCATCGTGTTGAACGCGATGTTGATATAAGTATCAGTGAATATGACTTGACCATATCATATGTATACGTGTTGCGCGTCTTCTATTTCATATCGTTTCGTGGGTGGCGGCGGGCAGCGTCGTCGTTAAGCATGTTACGAGAATAGTTGGTGTACACGGCACCTATACGGATATATAGGCAAAGCTTAGTACTGTACATTGGGTCCAGTTGTTATGGTGCTAGAGTGACGAAATCCTCATGTTGCTGGTTAATCTTGGTACGGGCCGTCTCGGTTCGGAACTCCGCGGTGGCTGTTCGAGTACTCAGGGCATCATTTGTGCGTATCCGCTAAAGGCCCAGCGAGGCTAATGTAAATATGACCAGTATAACATATAGTATCCCAATGCCGTTGAGCATGCGCTAGAAGCCGATGTGATGAAACGGAGATGCCGGCGATGGTGTTAAGTTCGGACTGGTCGGCAAAAGAGCGATGACGTTTACTGCTTGGCGCTAGCTTACAATGAGCTCCCGCCTTAGCACCTGGATAACGTTTATTCTTCTCTAAACACCTCAATTCTTCTTCCGTCCCCTCTTCATCCCATCAATTCGTCTCGCCATGTTTGCAAGACAGATATTCCGCCCGGCCAGGACGCTGCACCAGGTATGCGCCCACATTCCCATCGAATGCGACATGACAAATCTTCCCAGTCTCTGTGTAGAGTACTGACAAGAGATAGCAAGTCCGCCGTTACGCATCTGAGGCGCCCAAGAGCGGTGGCAATAATGGCATTCTCTACACGGGTATCGGTGCTGCTGGTCTCGCTGGTGCCTACCTTTACATGAGGGGCGGCGATGCGCCGTCAGGGCAGCTAGGCAATGCGCCGCCTTCAGAAGAAGCCAAGAAGATTCCCGCTTCCACCGGTGGCTCAGGCAAGAAGGCTTTCACTGGCGGCGACCAGGGCTTCGTATCGCTTGTGCTGGAGAACACCGAGATTGTCAACCACAACACCAAGAAGCTCCGGTTCAAGCTGCCTGAGGAGGACATGGAGAGCGGCTTGCCCGTCGCCTGTATGTTAAGCAACAGTAAATGCCAAGGAGAGCACGTACTGACTTTGCACAGCCGCTGTAATTACCAAATACAAGGGCCCCGAGATGCAGAAGCCAGTTATCCGACCATATACACCGATCAGCGACGTAGACCAGAAGGGTTCCGTCGACTTCATCATCAAGGCCTATCCCAACGGCCCTATGTCTGAGCACATGCACAACATGGAGCCAGGTCAACGGCTAGATATCAAGGGTCCCATCCCCAAGTTCCAATGGAAGGTATGAGTCCCCCAGGCGCCCCAGTTGTGAGACAAACACTAATGTCGAATTTCCCTTCTGCAGCCTAACATGCACGAACACATTGCCCTGATCGCTGGTGGCACCGGTATCACACCCATGTGGCAAACGGCGCGACACATCTTCCGCAATCCCGAGGACAAGACCAAGGTTACGCTCGTCTACGGTAACGTCTCAGAAGAGGACATTCTATTGAAGCGGGAGTGGGAAGAGTTGGAGAACACATACCCCCAGCGCTTCCGCGCTTTCTACGTTTTGGACAACCCACCTGAGTCATGGCAAGGCGGCAAGGGATATGTCACCAAGGAGCTCCTGAAGACTGTTCTACCTGAGCCCAAGGAGGGTGATAAGATCAAGCTGTTTGTCTGTGGACCACCAGGCATGTACAAGGCTATCAGCGGAGGCAAGAAGAGCCCAAGCGACCAGGGCGAGCTTGAGGGATACTTGAAGGAGCTTGGTTACAGCAAGGACCAGGTCTACAAGTTCTAAGCATCTGTAAACATAGATATGTATGATACCTCATCGCGTCTACTCTCAAGAGTAGTCTCGCAAAAGCGAAAATAGACACTCCGAAACGCAACTCTCAACAGGGCCTTCGCTAATCGCTACGGGCCAACACTTGTTTTCGTATGAAATATGGCGAGGACAATAGAAGCCATTATGATCGAGTCTGTCAACCATGAGAAGAAGTTCTGCATCACTTGTCATATGAGCTATATGTGACTATGAGGCTAACAGAACAGGAGACTGCGAAAGCCCTTACGACACGGTTTAGCATTTAGTACAGCAAGAAAAAAAAGCGAATTTCTTCGTATCTAGATAGGTAGGCTGACCAACTTGCCGGCAGATCAACGCGCTCGCTTACGAATGATCGAGTCGGCGCTAGCAACCGTTGGCAAGGGACATGATCAAGTCATGACGTTTGGAAATGACTCCGTGCAAGAGCTATGTCCTGGAGACGTAAACAACACATGCTGCCGACATTTCCGTAAACTCGGGACGCGACAAACATTAGTTTGTTGGTGTTCGTGAGCGCCCATTGGCCCGGTTTGTCGAATGCTTGCAGAGACACCACAACATCGATTCGTACAGGACTAGACTGGTCGAACACTAGCACCTGGGCACATTCAATCGCCTCGCATCGCTCAAGTGACACAGACTACGAGATGGGTATCACAGTATCCCACACAGCATTCTCACCATTGTCCATGGTATCGACGATTATCGGCTTTGTCTCGTTTACCTTCACGCTTGCTACGTTACTAAAAGTCTCCTGGTCAAATCTCATGACCTTTCATGCTGCACCAGAGGAGCTCAAAGACACTCTGTCGAGTCTGAAACAGGGTCTGTTGGAAGAAAGAAGGCATTTGAGAAGAGTGAAAAAAAGACTGAGGGATGTAAGGAGAGATCGCAGCCACGGTCCTGGTGCTCCAAGTGACTCTGAAGAGTACAACGGCGGTTATGGCGGTGGGAGGCATGGTAATGGAGGTCGAAAGAGAAGCAGACGAGGAAGAGGAGGTAGCAAGAGAGGAACAATGCATTTCGACCGCGACATGCAGAGTATGAGATCAAGCAGCGAAGAAGAAGCGTTGAGTGTGATGCGTGTTACCGTCCGCGATCTCATCCAAAAGTTCCGAGATCTCGAGCATCCTTTTCTCAAGCCTGAATATCAATCTCAAGACCCGGCGCAATGGTCTACTCAATCATCACCTTACCCATCCGAGAAATCGCCCTACTCGGCCCAGTATCAACCGCACTCCGACGACGATTCACCCTCAGCTAGCCATCTACACAACAGCAATCGTTTGGGCTTCGAATACGCCAACTGCGATCTTCAACGTCGCTGGCTATGGGTACGACGCAAAGCCGACGTGATCGACCTGAGTACAGTGTTGAGCAGAGTGGAAGGTAGACGGACGGCGCATGAGGTGGGCGAGATATTGAGTATGGTGTCGAATATTGGGAGGGATGTTGAGGATTTAAGAGGAGTACTTGAAGGGGTAGAGGGTAGGTTAAATAGGGTTGTGGGGGTTAGACGCGTAGATTGAGAGAAGAGCTGGATGCTGGTAAGAGTAGGGTATTGGACCAAAGTGTGTTCGGCTGAAAGAGTATGTAGGTCTAACGTACCATGGTAGACATCTTCGCTTTATGCAGATTATTCCATACAGGTTTCACACACATTACATCACCTCCCCCACCATCGAACGACTCGTGTCATCTTGCGGATGAACGCCATCCTCGGGGCCTCTCATCGCCAACCCCTCACAATTGTACTACATAAATCGAGAAGACATCTCCAAGTCGTCACCATGGACGGCGTTCAGAGCCTCTCTACCGCCCTACTCATGGAACCTTGATCAGGTATGAAGTCAGGAATACTCTTGATACCCTCTATTGCCACGTGTACATATTTGTGAAGATAGCGGGGCTGGAATTGCGAATTGAGAGCAAAGGCCTTCCTGAAGAAGGAAACAAACTATGGGAAGGCGAGCGTTCGGTCGGCGACATACAACTCTCAGACGCATATATCGAGAACAACGAAGACGCACGATGTGTCGAATTCGAATGATGACACGGACTCGGAGCGCGTATGTCTCCTTCATAAAACAATCGAGCTTAACAACAGGATTTCCCTCGAGGCCCTTTGCCCGGTATTCAATCACAGTTATCGGGCCCATGGCCGGAGAGAGGACCTCAAGGGCCGTCATCGTATGGTCTGAGTGGTTGCGGCTGACGGGATTATGGGTGGGCTTCAACGGGGATGATCCTGAAGTTCTGACCATCGCCGAAGTAGAAAGTAGTTTGGGGGAAGGAAAGGTTCGTAGTACTTTAAATGATGGATAGGTTCTAGTGGTGGCAGAGCTGATTCAAACAGCGGAAGCAAGTGAAGCTACTATGATACGAATGATATAGAATTAAATCGACTTCATGCCTTGATGCTCTTCTTGTCTTCGTGTAACCGCTGTGAAAATGGAGTTAGTTTGACGTGATCTTTGTATTCTCTTCGACTCCCCTTAGTTATCTCTTCAAGTACCCAATATCTCGAGGTCGTGTTCTTATATTCATCGCTCAACCCCAGAGCTTTGATGCTAACCCTTTGGAAATCAAGTGATTAATGGAAATATTTAAGTAGAATGCGCATGATTTTTACGAAATAGTACACGTGGCTTTTAAAGCTATGCCTCGTGTGTAGCTATTGACGATAATACGACGTGGCTGTACAGACGAAGAACCCAGTGTCATTTATGTAAGTCTTCGTCGAAAGCACAACTTGTATTCATTCTGTGAAATATTGCATATTGCACGTTCAGTCATCGATATAGACCACCCACCCCTTCACTACTACATCGAATTATGCAGAGGCGTATAAAGCCTCGCCATGACGCTCCATTCACTCGTACCACAATCCACGATACATACCATATCACACGAGCAGAGCAGAGCAAATCAAGCCAGCAACCGACCTACAAGACACTTGTACTCTATACCCAAAAGGCTAACATACACACCCAACAGCTCAACGCAAAATGCCCATAGGTGTTTTTCATAACCCTTACTATCACTGGCCCTCGATACCAACGCGATTCAGTGGATTCCTTACCAGAACTTGGCTTCACGCTTCCTTCCATTATGCCAGGCCGACACGGTGATAGCATAGAGTGTGTGCGATATTTTCTGATGCTGGATATCTACTTTGTAGTCGCTATATGAGAGTATCTTTTTGTCTTGTCCTCGCCTTGCAAAAGAGAGGTGCAATGAGCAGAACAAGATTGTCCGCGATATGAGTTTGCCTCGCGAAGACGTGAGTACGTGTTCGCTCGACTTCACTGTTCATTCAGACCGTACATGTCAGAGCTGCCTGAGCAGCTGGTACCAAGCTGAAGATCACTCGTCAAGTACTCGAAATTCGTGCTCGTCGCAACGACGCGTAACAAGAAACGACAAGTGTTGGAGAATTCAAGACCTAGTCGTCAACGTCTCGGTACAGTCTGACTGAGGCTGAAAGAGGCAGAAAAGAGGCATTTCTGGTGTTGGGCGGAAGCGGAGTCCGCAATGACGTCTCCACACGAAAAAACCGTCGACTTCACCGGTCGGTAGAAGACCCATCCCATGGCCTTGTCCGTCCAGACCCCAGCCCCCATCAATCCGTGCTCTTCCTGCCCCCACACCTTCCAAATCGCAGCGGACAACAAAGAACACTTGCGCCACGAACGTTTCCCTTTCTCCCTATACACACACACACACATATCGCCGGCACACTGCCACCCCATGTAACCTACATCCACACTTGCATCCGCTGGGCGTACCATACCACACCAGCCACCACAGCCAACGGGGATAACAGCACGGTTCAACGACGCCAAGAGATTCTCGGGGCTAAAGTCTTTTAAGCGGCAGTTAGCTGCGAGCTTGGCAATAAGCTTAAGAAGTTGTTGCATGTGGCTCGTGATGCCTTCTGGATTTCTTGGTCGACTAGGGTGGGCTGGATGCTTGTAGGAATGGGGTCTGTTGCAGGAAGTACGTCATTGCAGGATGCGCACCGGGAATCGTCATGAAGGAAGTGGGAAGGAGGAGGTAGATTGGGAATGGCGGTGTTCCTAAAGGAGCGATATCTAACGGATGGGGGAGATGGACGATGGGCGATGGCGCAATTTCTCGGTCTTTTCTAGTTTTGGGGGTGTCGCATGATTGGTATTCGCGATGATACTTCCCATAATGAGGCGGCCAAGATTTGAGCGTCGAAGATCCCTAGACACTTATTTCTCACCGCAAAGTCATGAGGACCGAATCGGAGACAGCATGGAGTACACATGACAAAACACGAGGCATTTGAGACTAAGTTGATGATTTGTTGAATTAGATAATCTGCTGAGCTTTTGACTCGCTTCGCTATACAGTGCCGTCCATATCTTGTCATTGCGACACGAGAACATTTCCCTCATCTAAGAAAGCTCTGTGCTTTATGCTGGTTGCTGCCCATACCGAAAACTCCATGAAATGCGACGAATGTTGGTATCCGCAGATGTAAATAAGCCTAAACAAAGGAAATCGTGAACTCAAAAATGAAACCCAACAACAAGGGAAACCGAACAGGAGGTTCTCATCTGTAACTCCTATTGATGATGCTAGTAATTTTGCGCGTTATGTCGATTTAAGCCATGCTTGCGACACCATGCTTCTCGTCCTCGTTCTTCTCGAACATTTTGTCCTCGAGCCACTTGGTCGCTTTCGCACATTGTGCGTCGACGTATGTGGTCCAGAGGTGGGCGATGGTGTATTCGACGACGAAGAAGATAGGGATAGCAAGGGCCCAGACCAACCAGTTGGTGGACCTGGGGATGTAGTGCTGGATAGCTTCGCCCTGACCGTCCTTTGGTTGCTCGACGTGGTACGGTGCAGTACTGAATCCGTAGATCAGGCGTGCTAGGCCAACCTTCATGACCGTTCCGTGGGTAAGGTATACGGCGAAACTGTTGCGGCCAACCCACATGAAGAGCTTGTTCGAGAACATGCTCTGCAGAGAAGGCGATAGCCAGATTCCGGTGACCATTAGATCCCATCCGATAGCAGTCCAGCGCTTAGGATAGCTTGCTGCACCCTGAGGAATAATCCAGTCCCCAATATTCTTGAGCTGAACAGACCAAGCCGACCACTCCCAGTGCTCTCCGGGGTAGCACGCCACGTACCAGCCGAGGATAATGAGGAATGCGGTCGCGATGCGGCGGGCCTTGACGCGGCTGTTGACGAATTCGCGGAAGCTCTTCTCGGAGCCGAGGTCGCAGAGGATGACACCGTAGAGGAATTGGCACTCGAAAGTTTCTAGCGATGTTAGCGATGAAGTACAAAAGCTGAACTATCAAGACATACCCTTCTCAGGACTGGTGCGCATCCAGTACCACAGGAACAGGACCATGCAGGTAAAGAGGCGCATGCGGAACTTCATGAAGACAGTGGCGAAGAGCAAAACGTAGATAAGGAAGGCACCCTGCAGTAGAGGCAAGAGAGCCCACTGGTGATCATCGTATTCGTTATTGGCACCGGACCAAGACGTCTGGAAGTTCTTGATCAACCGTGGGATTTCCGTGTCAAGACCACCGATGTTGGTAGGGACAGAGCGGCGGAACCAGTGGGAGTCGCTAAGGTGTGCAACTTCAAAAGCACCCAACTGTGCAAAGAACCACGCAATGACCAAAGCAATGGTCGCAGGCATAATCAGTCGCGGTGGGCGACGGAAAGCAGATTTGCCCAGTGTCTCCAGCGCAGCTGGAACATTTCCAGATTTGGCCTGTCGAAGTGGTTTGATGGCGCATACGTAACCGGTGAGAAAAGCAAACATGGTAACACCGATACGGCCTTGGAATGGTAATCGGAGGAAAGGTAGTTGCAGTAGTTGCGGTGCTGCGTTCTCGT
The DNA here is from genome assembly GCF_907166805.1 of Alternaria atra. Taxonomy (NCBI): domain Eukaryota; kingdom Fungi; phylum Ascomycota; class Dothideomycetes; order Pleosporales; family Pleosporaceae; genus Alternaria; species Alternaria atra. The sequence continues at coordinate 1,299,818 of NW_025091326.1, read as the reverse complement.
TGTCACGCGGTGACCAGAGGCTGTAGTCCCAAGCCCGACATAAATGTGTTACGACAACCCAGAATGAAGCGACTCCGCGAACACCCTTTGACAGTTAGTAGACGCCCATGCCCAGCCAGAGTATAGGTACATACCTCAACCCAGGTAACATTCTGGCGATTGTTGGAAGCCATCTTTCCGGGACCAGTGGCGGGTTCCAGAGGAGTAGCAAGGCTCGAGATGGTGGCGCGCGCGAGCGATAACGGGGCCTTTGCTAGGAAAGACATACGCATGCAGACGACTTAACGACTGATGATGGGATATACAGGCCCCAAGTGATGATGTATAAGAACGCTCAGCGAATGCAGGAAAGCAAGAGAGGGAAGAAAAATGAGCGACAGTGACAGCTATAGAGACTGTATTGGTGTGGGTAGGATCGAACCAAGAAGGAGGTTAAGTGCATTGCAAGGGTGCAAGCAAGTTCCCCCATGCGAAGACGGCATCTCGGATAGGCTCTCTTGGCATGATAGAGATGCGTCGAGAAGGAATAGGGATTTGTGGCTGTCTAATTGGTTTCGGGGCTGAAAGGGGGAACAAGCGCCGAGCCAGCATGGGTGGCCGCGTAATATTCGTCGATGGATGGGAATGTTCCCCACCGGTTTCAGGCCTTCTGTTTCTTGGCAACAAGCCGCTGCATGGACAATTCGCTGTGGCGGTGGTAGTGGCTGCGCCAACCGGGAGGTCGGCACTGCACTCAAGAAAACAAATATATAGATTGTGTTGGCACCGCTGTGGCGAAGGGGGCGGATGCTTGCCTGAGGTTGCGCAGATGATGCATTCTACCCATGGCAACAAAAAAACAACCTTGGACGGGTGGCGCAACATTAGAAGCTAAAGCAGCGCGTCCTCGGATCTCATTACCCACCCTCCACGTTTGGCTGGTGGTTGACAGTGGGTGGGATCGTCGGCGTAGATTAGATGACAGCCGCTGTTTTGTGTGTTTCAACTTTGGAGGCCGCGCAATGTGTGTAGCGCGTATCACCGCAACGTCCTAGCGCGCTTCGACGACAGAGAAGTGCGTATGGGACGACGCGTTGTATCATGCGTAGATTAGGAGCCGAAATGAGGCTCTTCGTGGATAATCATTCTAGCGCCGGCATCGTTACGAAGCCACAGCTGGCTGTCCTAACATGGAGTTGTAGCGACCCCAGAATGCCATCTGTCAGCATGTATGCGCCATTGGATTTTCTCCGTCGACTCAGGTCCCGGGTACCTTGGGCAGGAACACTCGGGAGCTTGGCGGCGTGTAAAATTGTTGGGTGAGATGCGTGATGTCATTATACATGTCGTCTATTTACTGACTGGGAGTGTATTCGCTACACCATGACTGCTTCAGCCCTAGTGGTTCTTCTCAACAATCTCCTTGGCGAAAGCAGCAAAGTCCCTCTTCTCGTCAACCTTCTCCCACAAATTCGGCTGCGTAAACACTGCCAATGTATTCCTCGCTACTTTTCCTCCAGCTGCAGCGCCTCTCACAAAATGGGGCACGGCTTTGAATTTGCCCTTTGTGATAATTTCCAGTGCTTCGCCAGTCTGGAAAGCGAGGCAGTCGCGAGGTATGCTGACCTTGGTGACAGTACCGGTACGGGAGTGAATGTAGAGACCCGCCTTGGGATCCGGTGAGCGGTCGAGTTCTTGAAGAGGCGTAAATGATGCACCAGTTTTTGGTGGACTGGCCGCTTCGTCGACAAACATGGCCGAAGTGAGACCAGTCAGACAACCATGATCGAGATGGGTGGCACACCAGTCGTCCTCGTCACCGCTGGATGTGCCGGGGGCAGATGAGGGACTGGGGAAGTAATGCAGTAGTCTGGCTTTAGTCGAGACACTTGTCTTGACAACGTGCTCAAGATAACCTTTCTGGTAGCCATCAATATTGGCTTCGGCGTACTTGTCGCAGGCACGGGCAACCAATGCGGCTATGTCGATGATGAGAGTACATAGCTCGCGGAAAGTTTCTTCGAAGCCTGGGAGAAGCTCTTGGGACGGCCAGACGTTGGGCGCAGTGTATTCTGGGAAAGACGGGTACTTTTCAGCGAATGTCTTCTGCTGCTTTTCGAATCCAGTGGCACAGTTGACGTAGTATGAGCCCTTGAGGGTATCATATCTGCCGTCTTTGAGAGTCTCTTTCCCACAGCTCCAGCCAACAAGCCACTTGGATGCTGGCGATTCGAGTTTGGCTAGTGGGCTATTAGTGTCATTATGGCCGTGGTATTTGAGAATGTCACTTGCCTAACTCGTCTTCTGGTAGGTTTCCCAGAGCAGAAGCATATGACAATAATTTATGCCGCAGCTCATGGAACTTGGAAGGCAGATCTTTTACAACAATGATACCCAAGCTAGACGACCCAAACGCATCTTCAAGTAGCGAAAAATCTACATCATCTACAGAGCCATCAGCCAGTATCGGGTACGGTCATGCTAATGGCACTCACTATTCTTCAGAGCCTCGAGACCCACGGCCACAGCACTCTGGTTCACTGCAGCGTTAGCGTTGGCCATTTTAGTCGTCGAGCAGAATACAGGTATTGATGATCTTATTCCCTACGTAGTCTGCACTGCTACTTTTATCGTGATCTCGTAGTGTGGGTTTGGTCTCGTCTGATCCGAATCTCGACTGCACCTGCCTGATTCGCTTCAGCCTCGGCCAACTCCGATCTCTCAACTCCGACGCCTAACCACCACCACCGCAGCGCCATCACCATGCCCAAGGCACTCCACTTCAAAGGCGACAAGAAAGTCAAGAAGCGCAGAAAAGCTGCCGACCCGTACGATGTCGATGAGAAGCCCTCGAAGCAGCTCACCACGAGCGCGCCTGCCGAAGCTGAGAGTGACGACTCTTGGGTGAGCGCGGATGCGCCCAGCGACATCTCAGGGCCAATCGTCATTGTGCTGCCTACCGATACACCGACTACCTGTCTCGCATGCGACGCGAATGGAAAAGTCTTTGCAAGCGAACTCGAGAACATAGTCGAGGGCGACGTCGCGACGGCTGAACCGCATGATGTGCGCCAGGTCTTCGTTGCGAATCGCGTCGCTGGCACCGAACAGCTCAGTCTGAAGGGCCATCACGGAAGGTAAGAAAGCTTGGAGTATACTGAAGCAACGCGACTCATTTGTCGTAGATATCTGAGCTGTGACAAGTTCGGCGTCCTAAGCGCAACAGCAACTGCCATCTCCCCCGAAGAAACCTTTGTCGTCATTCCTGTACCCGACAACCCCTCTGCATTCTCGCTACAGACTGCGCGCGACAACTTCCTGACCATTGACGAATCAACCGGAAAAGCCCCAGAGCCACGAGGCGACGCAGAACACATAAGCTTCAACACCACTTTCCGCATACGCATGCAAGCCCGCTTCAAGCCGCGACTCAAGGCGAGCAAGGAAGAGAAGGCAAACGTCAAGATTAGTCGCAAGGAGCTGGAGGACCAAATTGGCCGACGTCTGAACGATGCTGAGGTCAAGAAACTAAGGAAGTCGAGGGTGGAAGGGAACTTCCATGAGACAGCCTTGGACATGAAAGTCAAATCTAGCCACGACAAGTATGCCAGCATGTGAAGGCCTTGAGGTATCAGCCATGGTACCTCAGTAGCAACAAGGCATTGCGTTGCTGCATGGTGCTGCAATGACACCCCAAGCCAACCTTGGCGTCCACAAGCAACGGCAGCACCCGCGTCACACCATGCTGTGCATATAGCCGATCCTATGGATGCGACACTGCACGGCCACGTAGCCTTTATGCGCCACAACTTGGAACTGGTTTCGAAACGTCACGCGCCACAACTTCGTGGCTGGGCATAGCCTAGTACTCGACCACCTAAGCCCGTCGGTACGGTTGAACGGCAACTTGTCTTATCTCAACAATACACCACGGACTTTCAGAGAGCCGCACGGGATCATTTTGCTTGTTTCTTTTTCGGCAGATCCCGTATCAGTAGCCAAAATAATTGAACACGTCTTGTGTGAAACCTTGTATGCAGTCTTTCTTTTCTATCGCTTTCTTTTAGTCTGGCCGCTTTTTGCCAAGACATCCGACTGTGACAAGCCAAGAAGCATGATCTGCGTTCAGCTTCGAATGAGTGGTGCTTGAGTAACAGGCTGAATAAAGCATGTCATGTCACATTACCGACTCGATGAAATCTTCACAAAAGACGCATACGGTAAGGAACAAGTCTGTATTCTAGCAACTCGGTCCATGGTCTATTTTCTGTTGATGCAGAACATAGGCGGAACTCTTGTGCACTTATCATGTGACCGACTGACTGAAAAACCCTGACACCCAAAGCATAATGAATGAATCCCATATTACTGTCTCATAGCAAGTATATTCCTCCATCTCCCGATCCCTTCCGGCCTATCAGTAGTTTAGACAAAATAACCGCTGAATCATTACACCGACATCTTAGTTCTTCTCAATCTCTTCGACTACAGCTTCAACTCTATTTTAGCTAAACAGGCAAATTCCTCAGTACGATGTCGTCTAAACATATTCACTGTGCCTCTCGGAGGAATACCTACATGCTCGTCGCCAGCCTGATAGCAATATCCACGAAGCGCTTCGGCTTTTTGGGCTTTGAGATGTTGACTTAACAGAAAATGAAAACGGGGTCCTTACTAGAGGCTCACTTCGGTTTGATGATCTACCAGTCCTCCCATACATACGAACTACCACGATTTGAATTGGAAGACCTGTCTCGTCGCGAGCCGCGCAAGCATGACAACGAAAGGTGGTCTCCATAATCATCTGGGCTGCACGTAAAGATGACACAGTTGGGTTTGTCACCTGGCTCGCAGAACGGCTGTACAGTGTGAATATCACAATAGTGCCAAAAAAAGTTGCGATTCAGGATAGTAAGTCTGTAAATGCTGGAAGTCGGTGAACTGCCGCGTTATGAAATGGAATCATCTTGTTTCACTCACTTGAATCTAGATTCGAGCTCCAAGGTCATGCGCTCCGCATTCGGGGTCAGTGAACATACGCAATAGCCCTGGTACACAAGATCTAGCGGACAAATCAGCGAGAGCGTTCACGTGGAAAGCACATTGGACAAACATGCCTCATTACCGCAACTAAACATCCCCACCATATCAACCGTGGTTGAACATCTCGCGCCCAAATCTCCCTGTAATCTAATCCACATTGCAGACGCATTTAAATATGTCCACTTGCAATGCCCAAACCTCAATCTTCTCACCTGAGCATCCCGCCACTACAGACGCCCTGGAAAGCTTCACGGCTGCACAACAGATCGTAGATATTCGCACCATGACCGGCCAGTATGTCGAAGAAGACTGGCACCTCACCAACAGTATCACACCCGTGCTATGCTTCACCACTGCCGTATTATACGCCCTCTATATCCTCTCTTTCCCGCCACCTACGCGCCTCTACCGCAGACTCTCCATCCTCATCCTCGCAATACCAACATGGTACGCATTCCGGTACTCGGACCAACTCTGCCCGAACTACAACTTAGTCGACACTTTTGCGCGGACATGTCTGATATGGTTCGCGCACATGAGCTACGAGATCTGTGTCGTGGAATTTGCGCCAGTTCTATCAGAAGAGAAACATGATATGGGAGAGTGGGAACAAACGAAAGAGAAAGTCAGACAGGGATACAAGGTACTTTTTGATCGGAATCATACACAGGTTCTCCAACAGCAACAAAGACACCACATACCGAGAAACCCCGATGAGATTTCAGCAACAATGGAAAAGGCAGGGGAAGAGCAGTACACGGAGACTGACAAGAAGACCGACGAACCTGTCATGTCAAGCACTCGTGTTCAGCAGGGTGTTGCGCTGCCGATGGGACACCGCCACGGCTACTCGCGCTGGGGATTCGTCAGCTACCATATCCTCAAGGGACTCTTTTACTATGGCCTTGGATACGTATATAATCTCTACGAAACATCATACTCTCCCCTCGTTGAACCCCCCACCGTATACATGACACCGGAGCTTGCATCTTATTTCCAGTGCTTCGCACTGTCTGTGAATTACCAAGAGCTATTCTGGCGCTTAGAGTTCACATTTGACTGGTGCGTAGTATCCTTGTGGCAGTACGAAGGCTATCACAGTATGTTCGCCATCTTCTACGTCGGTTCGGGGCTCGACGGACCGGAGGAGTGGTCTACAGCTCTCTTTGGTCCGTTTAGTAACGCGTGGTCGGTGAGACAGTACTGGGGTAAGCATTGGCACAACTATGTCTATCACTCCTTCTCAGGCCATGTCAAATGTATGACGCGGGGCTGGCTGGGTATGAAGCTTGCGGACTCAACCCGATTGATCGAAAACACGCTCGTCTTCCTTGGTTCCGGGCTCATGCATTCGCTCGTGCGGTGGCAGCAGGCTCCCTGGGGCGATTGTTGGGGTATTGCCTGTTGGTACGTTGCGCAGATGCTACCTATGATCTTCGAGTGGGGTGTGGCGACTCACTGGAGCAAGGTGCGGAGGTGGTTAGGGTTCAGGGCGGATACGAGATGGTTGAATCGCGCGGAGTATGCGATTGGGTACTTGTGGGTCGCCTTCTGGTTCTTGTACAGTGTGCCCAAGTATTACGAAACGAGGATTGCATGGACGGATGCAAAAACGGTTAAGAAGTTCACGGCAGAGTTGGAGGCTGCTCAGGCTCTCAACGAGACAGACGCAGATTGATAGAGAATAGACAGGGGTCGAAGCTTCAGCATGCGAAAGGGAACGACCAAGTTTCATGTTATAGGGTAGATTGGCAAGCGATAGATAGAAAATGGTCGAATCTGAGCTGTCGTACAACATTCAGTTCTTCATCATACGTATCGATTGCATGCATGCATTGATAACTCTGTAATCGAGTGTTGGATTTTGAAAAGCTAGTCGGAAACCAGAGGTATAGATCTATTTGGGTAATACAATTATTCAAGTCAATCGGCATCTACAACGAGACTTCGACGTGCTGGCTGCCGGCTGGATCGGTATAATGGCGTACGGCGTACGCCACTTATCGCGCAGTCCAATAGAAAATTCACACCATTGTCAAGATATGTTATCGAAGGCTGCATGATGATGTAAAAGTATCTTACTTCATTCTTACTGGTATCATTAAACTATCGCTAAATATTTCATTACGACGCCGGCACGTCTAGTACCTGGTCAACTTAGGGCTATCCTTCGACGCTGGGAAACTCCACTTGGTCTCAACAAAGACCTTCTGCATGCCATCCTCCTTCTTCTCGAACTTGTAGTAGACCTTGTCCAAGTCCTCAAGGCGGACGCGGTGGGTAACCATCTTCATCGGGTCGATGCGCTTCTCCTGGATCATCTGGAGGAGAGACTCCCAGTACATGTGAACGGGTGCCTGGCCGTTACCGATGAGACGGATACCGCGCTCCATAAGAGAGCCAATGTTGAAGTGGTTAGTGAAACCGACGTATACACCAGTAATACCACAGCGACCCATGTTGCGTGTGCTGGTAATCATCTCGTTGATGATCTCGCTGGTGTCGGTCTCGAGACCGAGCATCATCTCGAAGTAGTGTGCCCAACCCTTGGCGTACTCACCGGCAGCACACTCAATGCTGACGTCTGGGCCGCGGTTGTTGCACATCTCCTTGAGCTTGCTTGTGACTGACTCGCCCTTGGCCAGTGTGGAGAAGTCGAGAGTGTCGACGTTGGGGTATCTGGCCTTGATGAAGTCGAGACGCCAGTTGGAGTCGATCATGATGACCCTGGATGCGCCTTGCATCAAAGAGAAGTCTGCAGCCATTTGTCCAATCGGGCCGGCTCCCCAGATGGCGACTACATCTCCCTTGTTGACACCAGTGTCAACAACCGCGTGCCATGACGTGCACAAAACGTCAGAAAGGAAGAGACCCTGCTCATCCGGGACGTCATCGGGAAGCGGGAGTAGGTTGACATCGCCGTATGCTACACGAGTGTACTCTGCTTGACCTCCAGCGTATCCACCAGTGAAGTGAGAGTAACCGAACATGCCTGCTGTCCGACCGCCGTACATTGCGTTCTCAATCGTGTTCGAGTTGGTCTTCTCGCACTGGGAAGACAGCTTCTGTTTGCAGTAATAGCAGTCACCGCAGGCGATCTGGAAGGAGGCAACGACTCGTTGACTACAGTCTGTTAGCGATGCGCTTGTTCAAAAACATAGAGACATACGTACCCCTTCTTGAATTTGGTAACCTCGGAGCCGCACTCATCTACAACACCACAGAACTCGTGTCCGAGAATGTCACCCTTCTGCATCTCTACGACGCTGCCGTGAAGCAAATGCAGGTCAGAACCGCAAACTGTGGAGCCAGTGACCTTGACGATAACATCGCGAGGCTCTAGAATCTTTGGCTTGGGTGTGTCGATCATTCGAACCTCGTTCTTGCCATACCACGCCAAAGCCTTCATTGTCTCAGAGTAGTCGGCTGTGCTCTCATCGTTACCGGGGTTGGAAACATTTTGCGCAGTAGTGGCGTTGTCGCCATGGCCAATAACCTTCTCGGCCTGGCGGGCTGCTTGGGACATCATCTTGGGTGGATGTTTGATGTGTGACTGTATATGTGGAGGGTATAAAAGTGTTCCGAGCTGGGAGAGTATCCAATGGAGAGAGGAATGGAGATGGAGAAGCTACGAGATGCGCAGAGTGTCTACCTTTTCAATGCTAACAGAGACAAACCCGATGACATATTACCAACATGTGACGTTGAATTTGCAGCGCTCTTACAACTACCGCGAACCAGAAGATTATCCGCCCCCTTGTACATGCGCTTGGAGGGGCTAGTCCAACGTCATGACACGCTGTGGAGGGGTACAAGTCCGCTCTACGCGAGCTGAACAGGCGTGAATTTGGAAATGCCATGTGCTGGCGCAGATCGACGTTGACGACGGGAATCTTGATGAGCGTCATGGCGATGTCATGGCGGGGCAACACGCGTTTCGCGTTTGGCCGTTAAAGCTAGACAAGGAGCTATGGCCAGAACATCGAGTATGCTCGGAACGGCATTCGTTCTGCATACAGAGCTGTTGTCGTATTAAGGTCGGGGTGTTGATATGACGGGCAAACGGGATTAGACGTGGCGTGCGCGAGCGAGAGGCATGTGGAGTCGACCCTTCCGAGCTTGCATGGAGGCATACAGGTTATACGAGCGATGAACTTCAAGCCAGCGGCAATGCGGGGACTTATATTTTTACGACTGAGGACCATGATGGCGGTTCGAACATTCAGATGATTGCTATACGCTGAGACTTTGGAGAGTCAATGCCTATTAGACGGGTGGGTGGACGGACTGGGTAGTTGCCGACGCAGGTACAGAGGCTTCTTTTGTTGCCCATGTACGCCAGCATGAAGAGCGTTAGTAGTGGGACGAGTAGGTGCAATTCGGCCCTGATTGACTTCATCCTTCTGCATTATAGCCTAGTCAGCTACGCAGCTTCACATATCCATGGGGCGTCCTCTGCTTGATAGTAGCAAACGACCCAAGTCTAACCAGCCGTTTAACGCCAAAGCGAAGCAAAGCATCATGTCTCAAAGTCGCTCGCAAAAGACATCACCCAAGCCGAACGACTAGGCTGTCTCGCGACAGACAGCTCGTTGATTGAAGTGTAAATGGCAACCTTAATAAATACCGATGCCAGGCTCGGGCTCAAAAGGAATTGTTCAAGTTGTTCAATCGTACTTCTTCCTCAATCCAATGCACAAGGCACTAGAATCAATGAAAAAGCCGCAGTGGCAGACCAGCAAAAATTGCCCCGCTGAAGCCCCCGAAGGAGATTCATGACAACACCACACCCCGCTGTGCAATGGAGGCGACGTTGTCAGACCATCAAAAACTTGAGCTTGATGAGTCGCAAGAAGGTAAGTATGCAGAACAAGACTTCAAGGCGAGCTGCAATAAGTAGACAGGTAGGCTTGGCACGCTATTGAGTCATGTGACTATGCACAGATGCTCTGCGCTCGCTTGACGGGTATACTGCGGGCGCCGGCAGAGCTTGGACAGTCCGAGCTGTGAAAGTTCTCTCACCTCAATATTTCATCCATTGCTTGTCCTCGGCGTGCCGTGACAGGCATGTTTCAGAGAAAGGTAAGTTCACAACATTCCATTTCACATGCAGCTGCCTACGCTGCTTTTCAGCGCTCAACGGGCGGATTGATATCCGATATTATTCCTGTCTCGAGCTCTGTTAAGCTTCGCATGCCAGCCCATACCCTTTCCTATGATGATCCAAAACAACCTTAGAACCGTTGCGAATGACGCCTTCGGGCGGTTGACTTCACCATACCCTTTACTGAACCTCTCTTCATTAAAACCTTGTTACAAGACAATCTCTGTGACTGGAAGCTAACGAAGCAAAGGAACCATGAGTCGACCAGCCTTGAACTTTCTCCGCCCATACCTTCACCAGGCTAGTCGTTCCATCAGACCGGAACATGCGCGAGCATACCTCTCTGTTCAGCGGCGGTTTGCTCAGAGCCTAGCCGTCGATGCATACACTGGCCCACATGATGTAGAGAAGCAGAAGCGTTTGGAGCACTTGGGCAAGGTGAAGCCCTTAGGCGATTACCATCCCAGGTTGGTTTACTCCACGGATGCTCAGAATTTATCGATACGTGATTTCAATGCCAAGTACGATGGCATCCAAGAAACAACCCCTGATCGTGTGTCTGTGTTTGGTATGACAAACCACCCGTGAGCACCAGTCCGGTTCTGACAGTGTCAGGAAGGGTGCGCTCAGTGCGGCTACTTGGCTCCAAGTTGATGTTCCTCGATATCGAACGCGACACACAGCGATTGCAGGTCATGGTGGAGTTGAAGAAGCTCACAACCCGAGATGACCTTGATGAGAACTTTAAGAGCTTCAAGAAAGTCGCTAGAATTGGTGACTGGGTGTGTAAGTGATAGAATTGTCAAGCTTGACAACAGACTCTAATGACATGAAGCCATCAACGGTAATCCTACGAAGACATCGAGTGGACAGCTCTCAATCCTCGCCCTCGACGTACCTCAGATCCTCGCGCCATGCCTTCACCACCTACCAGAAAGGATTGATGATGCCGAGACACTTGCGCGACGACCACACATTCACGCGCTTACGAGCGACGAGCCTGGCGATGTTCTTCGACTCCGGGCGCTGACATATGACTATGTGCGCACGTACTTTATACAGAGCGGGTTTTTGGAAGTGGAAACACCCATGTTCGACGTCAACGCCGGAGGTGCTATTGCGCGACCCTTTGAGACTGTCGCAAACGAACTGTCAAACACTCCTATAAGGCTCAGGATAGCACCTGAGCTCAACTTGAAGCGGTTAATCGTTGGAGGACAAGACAAGATCTTCGAGATTGGACGTGCCTTCAGAAATGAAGGTGTGGATAACACGCACAACCCAGAGTTTTCAACTTGCGAGTTCTACGAAGTTGGCGCGAACCTACCCACAGTCATCGCCAGGACAGAGCAGTTGGTACACGGTCTCCACACTGCGATTGAGTCATTGAGGTCGACGTACTTCCCTACCCTACCGGCGCCGGAAGAAATCGACTTCGCACAGCCTTTCGCTCAGCTGCCCTTCATACCTACCATCGAGCAAGCCTGCGGTCGCAGGCTGCCTGATTTATTGTCACCGAATGCTTCCAAGGAGCTGCTACAGTTGTTCGATGAGCTGGACCTCGCCATTCCGCCCAACCCCACTCTCCCACGTCTACTTGACTCTCTTGCCGAGATATACATCGAGCCTCTCTGCAAGAACCCAACCTTCATCACCCAACACCCGGAAGCACTCTCTCCACTCTCAAAGTCATACGTGGACGAGGTCACTGGGCAACGTGTCGCATCTCGTGTGGAGCTCTTCATCCATGGCCGCGAATACGTTAACGCATATGAAGAGGAAAACTCGCCGTTTGAACAGCGTCGCAAGTTCATTCAACAGCGTGACTTTCATCCAGAGGGTGAGGGCGCCATCGACGAGAGTTATCTCGAAGCATTGGAATGGGGTATGCCGCCGACTGGTGGTTGGGGGTGTGGGTTGGATAGACTGGTCATGCTGTTCGCCAGCAAAAAGAGGATTGCCGACGTGTTGCCTTTTGGCACATTGCGAAATGTTGTTAGTATTGCCAAGACAAAGTGAGTGGCATCCATTCGCAGTGAAGATAGATTGTTTTAGAGGAAATGTACCCTGTTGAGTATGTAGTGATCTGGTTACTGTAGCACACTTTTGCGCCACATTATGTGCAACTTTTGGACCAATACAGCTCTACTTCCAGTGATCAGCCCACTCCCTTTCCATCGCTGTCATGTTATCCTTAATAATAGCCGCTTGCATAGCCTTCTCGCTAGCCTTGGCCATTTGGGCATTTGTCATAGTCCAATCGATCTATGTTATCGTTAGTCTTGTTTTACTATGTCACAACCATATGCCGATCCGCTTAGTACTTACTGGTGGCCCGATCCATCCACTAACATTCCACTGTATACTGGCCGTCGTAGCCTGCGACTGAGCAATCCTCATCTGACTCATATGCATATTCTCCTGCATTTTCAGCTGTTGATACTCTTGTTTCATACGTCCGAGCTGAATGTTTAACTCTTGCATCTTGTTGTTCCGTGCCTGTAGCTTCTGCCGGAAGGTCGATAAGTCGTTGGTGCGGCAGACATCTGTAAAGTAGGACTGAAGACGGGGAGAGAAGAGATCACACATGAAGCCATTAGGGTGTGGTCCTTCAGCTTTGAGCTGCGAGAGGATCGCTGGTTGCGGTGAACTGGAGTAGAGAGGTTCCATGTATTTGAGGTAGCAATCCTCGCAGGCGGTGAATTCGGATCCCAGAGATTGGAAGCTGTATTGCTTCTCTCCTGTGACCAACTTTCCTTTCTGGCAAGCGGGGACTGGCCCCCATTTCTTGACGAAATCAATCAGTGGTGTAACATCCCGCGTCTTGGTTTCTAGGGTGCTTTCTGCAACGCTAGCGATCTTGTCAACGTACTCTAGACACCGTTGTTGACCATCTCCTTGAGTCATAAGGTCGCAAGTCGCGAGTAACGCTTGCCCGTCCGCAACGGGCGCAAACAAGGGCTTTAGGCAAGGGAAAATGATGTTGATATGCGCGACGCAGTCTGAACAGGCAGTCATTTCTTCGACCAGCGATCCGTTCTTCGGATCCCGGAGACAGTACCATGTCCTCGTTACAGCTGGTTTCCCGCCTTTCTTGACTTCTGGATCCTCCATATTGAAGTTCGGACAGATACCATCCTTGTCCCTTTGGATGCTCGCAATCTCGCCCAGCAAGCTAAGATCAGGCTGTCCCTGTTGAAACAGCCACATATAGGCTAGTCTCACCCATAGTAACGAGAAATCACACATATGGTGGAGTTGGTAGTTCGCCGGTTTGGTGGGTTGTGCAGAAATAAGGGAGGCATAGCGGGTACCGCGGAAAGACGTGTTAAAACAATCGGGACAAATGTCTATCAACCTGTTAGCGCAAACGTCAATCTAGAGTAAGACGTTGAACGCGTTGCCGCCTACATAGGTAGGAGAATGTTAAACAATGTCTTACACCTGCCTATGTAGGCCGCAGGGTGTTGCACGCTATTACTATGCTCCTCTACCTAAGCTAATGTATACGACAGAGACAGAACGTACTATTGAAAGTTAGTAAATTGTCTTAAATACCATCTGTAACGTGAGTTTTACCCAAAATTTGGGATTGGTCTTGGTGAACTAACTTGCAGCCAGTCATTATGTCCTTGTGTGAAGCTCGACCGTCCGCACAATCCAAATTTTGGGTGCTGTTTAGTCTGTGGGGTCGCTGATTGTGAAGACGAGGAATCTCGAGGTGGAAGAGGTGGGGGCCGAACTAGAGGCATGTTCGGTACAGGAATATGTCTAACTGAATAGAGCCGAGTGAAAACCGCCAGTAAGAAATTTGACAGTGAAAACGATGCTTCGGTACAGTGGAAGAGACCATCTATCCATCTGGCGTGTTTTTGAATACCTCTAGGCTACATAATGAGTAGCTTGCCGAGGCCCTCAGCTGAAGAGGCTGAAAAGTCGTCCGAATACGATACCGGTCAAGGACAACCCCACAATGAGCGCCCAAATCAAGGCCATCAAAATGCCACGCATTTCGGACCTTCTACATGCGGTGCGTATCGAAGTGCTTAGTGCATGGGAAGCGAAAGGATTGACGGGTTGCGGCCCACTGGGTCATGGACGGAGTAAGGTCAACAACAGCGGCTGATGAACCCATACAATTAGCAATAGTGATAGCAGTGTATGCCGATGATGGTGAGAATCAGTCGTAATGGTAACTTTTGTGGCATAGCGGTAGACGCACGATCTGTTCGGCAAGAGTTGTCTGAGCTGACCTCGGTAACACCACGCCATTGGTTACAGATCTCGCCTGCCCTTCTCCAGAATCAAGAGTACAAGCAGCCACGCTACTTTAGCTCAACAAGGCTTGTATCATTTTGTATAAGTTAAACGAACGTGAAGTGCCGAAGAGACATTCGGTCGACCACCACCCGAGTTAATGCAGTTGGGCACCTGAGGTTCATACTAGTTCCGAGGCTTACTTCACGGCGAATTACAATCGTATCATACCAAGAAAATGATTTCTTCCGAGCTGTAGATGACACTAAATTGTATCTTGAAGGTAACAACAGTCTCCCACGTGTAACTTTGGTAATGTAAAAGATAATGTATACCCCTAGAGTATGCTTTACTACAAAGATAATACGATCTACTTCGTACATAGGTGCTAGTACGGTAAACTCACACCAAAGGTGGATTATTGCAACAAACAGTGCCACCAAGCGACACGTGACATCTGTCGTCGTTCACCTGCTGGTGACCGTCCACGTGGAGGGGTACAGCAGCATGAAGGTTCGATGTTCCACCACCTTTAGAACGACAAGAGCGTACAGCGTCAGTCGCGCGAGGCTGTACACACATTTGTATTTGCCCAAGGCAGACTGTGACAAACAGAATGTTCGACTTCTAAACGTTGGTGTGTTCTTTAGGGCTGACGGGCGTCACAAAGCACCTTCCATGGGTTGCAGAAGCGCCCGGCACGGGAGGGAGTGTTCCTAAAAGCGGAGCCCCTCGGAGATTTCATGCTATGGATAGCGTTTTGAAAAGAGCGGTGGCTTCAGATCTCATTATCGTGATTCGCATAGCCTCCTGAACGGTGAGAGTCCGCAAAGTCGGTCTGGCCTGACATAAGAAAAAAAGAACCACAAGGCATCGTAGCAGTTGGTGGAGTGAACCCCGCTTGTTGGAGGTCACTGCAGCATTCAGTGACAAAGCAATTGTAGATCGAGATGCCTCTGTATATGCCATTGTTGGTGGACCTCGCTTGTGTGCTCTTCCTGTTTAGGGTATTGACAATCATGAGGAACAAAAAACGCCAGCTTTTCGGGTAGCCATCGTACCGGCACATTGGGATGTCGCGTGGCAGTTGCTAGTCGGGGTTGCTTTCAGGCCGCCCTTTGTCATGACTTTGAATGCTTGAATTTATCTGTATGCCAGTACCCGATCGAGTATAGGTGCCGTTGGTGGTGGAGATGTTTGCCAAAGAGACGATGGGAGTAAGCGCCGATAAGGTGAGAGCGGGGTTGCTTCGGTTGGATATCTGCGCAAAGCTATCAACGCAGGGTGGGGCACCAAGTATGTTTGACACCTTCTTCGAAGCAAGACCATTACTAGTAGACCAACGTAGCGTGCCTTATGGTGTTGGTTTCGATATCGCTCACATATTCAAAATTGGGGGTAGTTGGTCTCGAGAGCATAGTCTGATCGGCCACCAACGTATGTGCAGGAAATTATGCAAGCCGAAGCTGCAGCCTCCTGTCAGTCATCTGGGAGATTATTTTGTACCTGTCGGTCATACAAAGGCCGAAAGAAAGACCTGTGCTTCACGGCGCTTATTGGCAAGCCGCCTTGGGCGCGGCTAATGTCAAACGCGGGAGCGGCACAGGTCGCACGAAGAAGGGCAGCTGGTGCCTTTGTGAAGATGGACAAGGTGGCTGCCTGTAGGCGAGTAGGTTAGACTAATAGAAAATATTGGAGATACACGCGGCGGTGGACTGTGGTAGGTTGGGGGAAGGGAAAATTCTGTGCTTTCGTGCCCAAGTCGAAAAGTTGGGGGTGCAATTGGCCAATCTGAGCTTCCGAGCAGATGGTAGCCGGAGACGCTGGCACGCTTGTAGAGTATGGAGATGAGCTAGCGGATATGTGATACCGATGACGATCCTACAGATATAGCAAGAAGAGGCTCTTGTAATGCCATGTGTCTACGGACCGTTGCGCGGAGGAAGTCATCACACTATACCGATATTCATTTGATGCAAGTCGGCCACGTCGACGTCTATGGGGCCGGAACTGGAGACAGAGCAAACGGTACAACGGGCATGTTGACTGTGCCGCACACACTGCTGCTGTCTCAGCGCACCTGATAGAGCATTTTGGAGAAGGATGCATTAGCGTCCCATGGAGGCCTGGCCCTAGTCGTCTGCAGCAACGTTCGCCATCCATCTGAGGAACTAACGCTGGGTGAATAGACGATGCCAAGGGGCTGCTTACCCACGCTTTGGGGGGAACCGCAGCCGTTTGTTCTCTCTGGGACGGCGTCGGAGTAGTACAACAAATCGAAGGTGTTCGCACCAGTAGACGGCATATGGGCCCAGGTTCCCAGCGATGGCTGTTCTAGAGGATCCAGTGTCATGTCTCTGGCACGCACGGCGCGGGATCGCTCAGCATGCCCGCAATCTAGCGTGGCCCTGGGCGCTTAATCTGCAGTTCATCCCTGAAGCTTAGTAGCTCCCAGGGCGGCGATTCGTCTGATGCGCCAAGTGGTGGTGGTGAACGGACAGGTGTTGTAAGCGGGCCATGGTGCACGGTCGGGCGAGCATGTTCGCTGCTAGGTACACCAGCTTGATGCCGCCTGCGCTGAGAGTCTCCACCGAGGCAGAGTCGCTGTGTTGAAACAACGACACCACTTTACACGCCGTACCTTGAGCCTCTTCCTGGCAGCTGGCCTGCTCTGATAAGCCTCGTCCCGTCCTTCTTTACCGTAGACGCAAGCGCTCTCGTCGCCCACCCCTTCGCGCCGCGCATTCCCTTCTGATTCGTGACTCGCCGCTCAGCCTCGCCAACATCGTCGTTTGAATTGATAGGCAGCCGATTTGGAGACCGAAATCTTTTTCGATTGTGTTTTCCGACCGCAGCGCAGATCCGGCACAGCTCTGGCGCAGCATCTGTTGTGCCCTCCTAAAGAGCAGCGTGAGGCATGGCAACCGCGACGCAGCTTATGCCGTCACCGAGTGGCCTAAAGTCCATGTCGGCATTCAGCCCCTACACGGACTCGCCCAGCTCGCCGGGCACTTTTGCCCAAGTCTTTTCAAATAGGTGCGACACCCTCGCCTGGAGAGCATTGGGGACTGCGGGCTAACATGGACTCTCCAAGATCCTCAGGACACACGTCTGATCACCTCCAACCACCACCTAGCCCGTACCCGGCTTCCGTGGACCCATCGCCCGTCGACAGCAATGGCACGAGTCATACAGACCACACTGAGGTAAATCATGCCGTGGGTGGATACGGGAACACGCGGGGCTGACCCCACTACAGATTGAAGAGGATGCCCAGGTGAACCACCCGAGCGAAGATGGCATGAGCGAGATTAGATCGCCGGGCACTGACGACATTGTGAGCCCGGCGAGCCAGGACGGTCAGACAAAGGTATGATATCATGTCAACATCTCCATGGCGCCCGCACGCAGTCATCTAACACGCGACAGCCCCATACCCATAAGCTCAACACCGCCGTGCGCAGGGCAGACTCGGACGAGGCTCCTCCGTCTGTCATCCATGCACCAGATAGCTTCAAACAATTTGTGAGTGTCATTCCTGTTATGGCCGCACTACATGGCTGACGTGGGAGCCAGAGCCGGATGAGCACGTCCGGCGCGTCGTCGAGCGCAAATACGTCGGATCATACCGCCGTGGAATCGCCATCAACACCAGAAGCCAACATGCTTCCCGATGTCGAAGACAAGCAAACCTCTTCTGCTTACACAACCCCAATCGATACCGCTGTATCGAACTCGGTTGCAGACCGCAGCACGCCGCGTGCACAGACACGACAAGATTTCGAGGAAGACCTCAGGCGGCGCAGCGTTCGCAAAAGCGTCAATCTCGCTGGTATGTCTCCTTGAATCTTGTAATGATCACATGTTAATGTGCGCAGATATCGCCGAGTACGAAGACCATGCTACCACTGACTCTTCTGCGAGCTCTGTCATCGAACAGGATGACAGCCAGTCATCACAATCGCAGGACGGCGAATCAATGTCGATAGGCACCCAAACGATGGGCCAGGCGATCCACGGTATCCACGAATCAGAGAAGGAGGTGGCTGCCTTGCGAAGTGCACTGGACGAATGCTGGACACTCTGCAACTCGCTGGCCAAATTGAGTCAACATCACAGAACACGCATGTTCCATTACTCCGGTGGAAGCCCTGATATGCAAGAGCATGCTTGGAGAACATGTTGGCGACTTTGCCAGAAACTCTACGAGAGTAGAGAGGAGAACCCTTCCACGCAGATCCGACCGACACTGGAGCTTTGCCGAGATTTTTGTCAAGCACTGTTCGATGTGCGTCAGCGCGGTGATGAGGCTTCAGACTCGGTGCTTAGAGTCAGCTTTGAGCTGAACAATCATCTCTACAACGCCCATGATCGCACACTCCCTGAAACATTTCGTGAACGCACACTGGATTTCTATCTGACGTTATGCCATCGCCTGATGAAGCAGCGGACTTCTCTTCCAGAAGAGACGGACTCATTGCTGCACGCATGCTGGTCGTTGGCAGAGATGCTATTTAGTCTTCGCCAAAATAGCCGAGATGGCAAGCCCGCCGATGAGGAATTGCTAGGTTCGGCCATACAGGCGTGTTGGGAGTTGTGTGACTTGTTCCGTGAAGGCTGGACACAGGTACGACCTGACCGCGGCACCCCACGACCGACTCAATATGCCTTTTCGGTTGGCCGGAGTTCTGTGACGCATCGCTCTCAAGCTGCGTATTCGGACCGGTCTGGACGATCATCCAGTGTAAACCAGTCGTATCATTCTGCCATTTCCTCAAGACGAGCGACACCAATCCAGCCAGAGACACCGACTACAATTTTCGATGACCGCGAGGAGTTCTCGCCAGCGGACGAGCCAAACGTTCCAAACATACTCGTTCTTGGTCCAGAAGCTGGTATGACACGAACCCATGACCGTTGGTCTTCCGCTTCTTCCAACCTCTCCACATATTCGGACGCTTCGCATCACACTTCTTCCACCGCTACCGCAGGTCGAGAAGATGCCAACTTAGTTCGCTTGAAAGGGTTGATCATCAAGGCCGCTATCAATACGGGCTACAACCGCCAAATACCCCTCCCAGACTTCATTCGCGCCTTACCGTCCAACAGCTTCGGCGCCGAGACATGGCAAAGCCAATTGTTCGACAGCTATCGAAAACTTGTTCTTGCAGACCCAACATTACGAAACGTTCACACTCAGCCACTCCGCAGGCTGACGGCGCTTGAAATTGGACGATCTGTGCAATGGCTGGGTCGCAGCGAGTCGTTCAAGTGGCTCCGTGAGCTCTATCGCTTCGTCTTTGGGGCTTATCCTGAAGATACAAGTCAGCGCAACCTAATAATCAACGCCTAACGCACGTTCCTTTCACTTCATACATGGGTCTTTTTATTTCGGATCTTTGGAACATTCTCAGATTACGGGTGTTATTTGGATGGGCTATTTATTCTATTTCCGCCTTATACCCCCAACGCTCTCTTCAGTGCGCGTATCATTCAGTCCCAGCATAGTTTCATCGCATGTTGTAGATTACGGATCCTGCATATTCGCTTCTGTGTATACCTTCTCACTATCCTTATCACCTTTGTGAGGCTTATCGGCAAGTTCATGATTTCTACATTACATATGAATAATAACCCATTCTTACTTGATTGCAACCCTTTCGTGGTGACCACGATATCAGATGTTTGAGTCTTAGTGACAGATATTATCTGAATAAATATGCTAGCTAGAAGTCTACATTAATATTAAAAATTCAGTGTTCTTCTATTATACACTGTTGTAAGCTGCATATTAAGAGAATAATACCAAGGTACACCTGTTCAGGTTTTTCCTTGCATGAGGCGTAAGGGTCATTATCATACGACCCCAATGTCCACAATGATGAAGGTGCCATGTGGAGCCTGGTTCGTGGTCCGCGCACAGACCACCCGACACTCGGAAGCTCCCTCAAGCTCCCCACATCGCGACTCTCTGACCCTACGCTCACCATGTAGTTGCCGGCAAACTTGGGTGGTACAGCCTACAGTCTTCAATGCCTACGCGCGCGATTAAAGCCATCTTTTATACACGCTTTCACCATGAAAAAGGTACCCCAACAATATCGCCCTGTCCACAGAAACCTGACTAACATCTTCTTCCCAAGGAAATCGCGTCCTCCACCAGGTGCCCGCAGGCGCCATAATACCATCCAACCTCCCGTCGGCACTCACCACGCCGCTCTTCACCTTTTCCTCAGTCACGCAGTTTCTTATACCCACGCAACAGTTCTGTGACCGTCTTATCACTTTCTGCATCAACCATCACCGCGTCATCGGATACCCTGTTTGCATAAGAGAGGGGAAATATAGCAGGAATGAGTTCATATTCAACTTCGCAATTGTAATAGGCGAAAATGAGCGCGATTGGGCGTGCTACGGTGAGGTAGTGAGGAAGTTGGGACGCTTGTTGAGAGGACTGGAAGAGCAGGGCGGTTTCTTGTCAAGGGAAGAGGAGGGCATTTGGGAAGACGAAGGAGGGAATATTGGGTGGGGAACGGATGACGGCGTTGGTGGTTTTGGAATAGGCGGCGGAAGCAAAGTGTATGCGCTGTGCGAGATGGTACTTGAGGACCTGAATAACTACGCCGAGTGCATGATACCAATTGGTATGCGCCGTCCCGTACTGGGTTGCATTATTTGGCATGCTAATCAACTCCCAGATGACTCGAATACGATCAATTTGAAACTGTTTCCTACGCGGCCGCCTCCTCCACCTATCCTCGCGCATCAAGTGCCTTTGCTCACCATTTCTCTCTCAAGTCTTCAGCAGCCCGTATCTTCGGACCTTACTCTCAACCGAATCCTTCCATATATCAACGGTGTCAACTCGATAGCCCACATTGCGCAACTCGCCGACACCGATCTTTCCTTGACTAGGCGAGCTATTCAACATCTAGTATACTACGGATGCTTAATACTCTTGGATATCTTCAGCTTCAGCGCCATCTATGCGCCAACAGCGGAGATTGGCGGTTTCATTGTGGACGCAGAGGTCAAGGAAGAATGCATGCGCTACGTCAGCGTGCCGAAAACGAGGCTGGGTTCCAATGCGAAGACGTCCCGGATGGACAGTGAGGTTTCTGAGACGAGCAGAGACGAGCGTAGCTCGACATCGTCTTTGTCATCGCAACAAAGCGGGACTGTGGGGTCTACCCTTAAGATCTCAGAGTTCGATGCTCACGTCGCGGCGCAAAAGAAGGAAGAGGAAGAAGAAAATGTATGGCAGACAAACCATGAGACGTTGATAACGCTATACACATCGCTGCGCCAAGGTCTGACTCTGAAAAACTGGGTGCTGGAGAATCTGGACTTGCTCCACGGCATTGACGTACGCCGCTTCATTACCTTCGGCATCATCAAAGGTTTCCTCTACCGTGTACACAAGTACGCGATAGCAACCTCAACAACCTTACCTCCTGCGCCACCAACAAGCCTGCAGACAAGCGCCGCGACATCCCTCGCAAACCCTCGAGACTCAGACACCACGACGATCCGTGGCCATGAACGCATGCATCACTCCTCTCAACCAAGCCTCCTGACCCATGGTCACCACACTTCCCAACCCAACATTCACACGCATCACCCATCTTTCTCCATCCACAGACCGAGCGTTGCCTCTATGTCATTGAACCCTCACCAGCAACAGAACTCCCAACATCTCAGTGTCCACAAGGAAGAACACCCGGTTATTGAGGGCTTGGTGAGCGATAGGGACAAGAGCGGTTTGCCTTTGCTGAGGTTTCTGGATGGTATGCATTGTTTCGATGAAATATGTACCGATTTGGGGTTGCCTGAACGTGTTGTCGAGGGGAAGGTAAGGAGTATGGGTGAGGGCGCTGGAGTAGTCGTCCACCGATGAGTAGAAAGGGTATGATGTCACCTTTGAACTGGAATAAGTCGACGAGAAACAGCGTATCAAATCTGTATACTATGCTATAAAACCCAATGCTTGTATCATGATGGCGCCAAACTATGCATCCCCCAAACAAAATCGCGGAAAACATGTTCCCGGGTCGCTTATCAAAAGTCTCCTATGCAGTTTGTTTACCCCGTACCTCAAGTTTCCTCGGTTTCTTCTTCTCCTTTTTTTCCGCATCCCCACCACCACTCTCTTCTTGTTTCGCTTTCCGCTGTTGCGCAAACTCATCTGCCGCGCGTCTCAGCGCCTCAGGATCCGGTATACCGTCTTCTTCCCCACCCATCTGATCTTGCATCTGTCCATCGACATCCTTTTCATCCGCGTTGCCACTCTCCTCGCCTTCTGCTTGCTCATCCTCCTTGTTCTTATCTTCATCGTCCTTGTTCCCTCCACCAAGCTTCACCCATGGCCCATGTATACCGCCCACCCCGGCACCAACCAACGTGCCCACAGCCGTCGTAGGTATCGTAGCCACAGTCCCGACCAGCGTACCCACCACAGTACCCAGTCCAGCACCCACAGCCATACCGATACCACCACCCCCTACACTGCCTTGGAATGCGCCCGAGCTCAGTACGCGTGCCTTTTTAGACTGTCCGTGCGCTTCAATCTCCTTGTTGTATGCATCTTGCAGGTATTTCTCCCGTTTCTTCGGGTCCTTGATCGTTTCGGCTGCGGAGCGTAGCGACGAGGCTGTTTTGGCCGAGGCGAGTGCGGATTCGGCACTCGCGGCGGCTGCTTTGAGTTTGTCTTCGGGGGAATCTGATTTCGCGGCTATGCTTTTGAGTTCGTCGACTTCGGGGACGGAGGAGGGTGCTTGTTGGTTCAGCTTCTTAGGCGGCATGACGTAGTTGCTTTTTTTCAGTCGTTCGGATATGCGAGATTGATCAGGGAGTTCCAAGTGAACTTTCTTCGTGTGTGAGAGAACCCCATGGTAACAGGTGGTACGCAAGGTTTCCTTTGGGGGCTTTCGTCGTATCCTTGGAGGTGCAAGTTCCCGTTATGACGTCATTCGTGAACCACTCCGCTTGTCTTAAAACCTGGAACGCTGGGAGGACAGCGCGCTCCGAGGAAGCATTAATTTGTCAAACATGAAGGTCAGGATTTAGGTTTGAAACGTAGTATATTTATGACTGGGGTTAGCTCGCTAATCGAGCCCAACGGTCATGTCACTATTTACCGTTGAAAGGTTTATCCCTTACTCCCAGCTTAGGGTCCAGCTTCCCTGCCAAGCTCCTCCACTAGTCAAGTCGTTCAAGCCTGATAGCTTCAGGACGCTGCTAGTCGAGTTGTAGTTCACCTTGCTTGCATCGATGGTCTCGCCGTTCAACTTGACCTGACCAACAGACGGAGCACCTAGAATGGTCACATTGGCAAGCGCGTTCGTGTCTTTGAACTCGCCCTCAACATTGACCTTCAGTTGTCCAGTCATAGCAGCGAAAGTAACATCCAGGCACGATTCTGGCTCGAGAGACTCGCCATCATCGACGTAGAGGTTGCCAGAGGCAGTACCATCTGTGGAAAGCGCAACGATGAGACCCCATGGGTTCTTCCGGGACTCGGTCGTGGTGTAACCGGGCTCTTGGATGGGTAGTACTGAGCCGCCGCGGACGTATACAGGGATGTGACCAAGAGGGGCAGAGATGGTAGTGTTGACGCCAGCTTCAGCCTCAACGCGCTCGCCGGAGTACCAGTCGAACCAGCTCTCACCGTCAACAATACCAGGGAATACTCCATTGACGGTGTCGACTTGAGGCTCAAGAACAGGAGTGATCAGGATGTTAGGACCCAGCATGAACTGTGTGTCAACACCTGCGAGCTGAGGCTCATTGGGGAACTCCCATGCTAGCGCACGCATGACAGTGGAGCCAGTGGTGTGGGCATCATTGAAGAGGGTGTACATATAGGGTAGGAGAGAGTATCGGATGTGCATCGCGGTCCTGGATGCAGAAGCTACGGCGTCCCAGCGGTAGGGCTCCTGTGGGATGGCGGAGAGCACGTTGTGGTTGCGGTAGAAGGGGAAGAAAGCAGAGAGTTGCATCCAGCGGGCGCAAAGCTCCATGTCAGTATTTCCGTTGAATCCACAGGTGTCGACACCGAACATGGGAATACCGAACAGCGAGAATGATAGAGCCTGAGGAATTGAGAAGAACATGTAAGCCCACTTAGAAGCGTTGTCACCACCCCAGTGACCAGCCCACTTGCCGCTACCAGCAAAGGTGGAACGTCCAATAATGAAAGGTCGTTTGCCAGGGAAGACTTGAAGAAGACCCTGGTAGGTGGCATTGATGATCTGGTGACCGAAAAGGTTGTGGACATCGTACTCTTCAACGCCATTCTGATGCGTTGCGTTGGGACTGACTGCGTGGACAGCAAGATCAGCTCCGGATTGGACATGGTTGATGACGTATGGAGGGTAGTTGACGTTGCGCACACCAGGTGTAGGCGTTGATCGGAAGTAGCTGGTAGTCGTAGCAGCCTCCTCCGTAGGCGCTGTCGGTGCGGCCTGGCTTGAAGCGCCGGCTGAAGCCGAAGCGGCCTCAGTTGCGTTGGTGATGTTGAAGCCTTCTGGATAGTCGAAAACGACGTTGCCCACCTCGCCAGGGAGAGAGAAGGGCGGGTGAACAGGGTTCATGGTAACGTTACCGGTACCGCATGAACCGACGCAGAATGAGGAAACTTCAGTCATATCGACCCAGAAGCCGCTGTATGGCACTTCCTTGTACCACTCAACCATCTCCTTGACCCACCATGCTACACCGTTGGAAGACAGCCAGTCTGGGAAGACGGTGTATCCAGGCCACACAGCACCGATGTATTGACTACCATCAGGGTTCTTCAGGAATACACCAGACTCGTTCCCACGAGCGTAAGTATCATAAGCATCACTAGCATTCTGTGGGTTCGGAATGTAGATAGCGGCATCCACGATAGGTACGAAGTGCTGGTTGTTTCCATGAAGCCAGTCAAAGAAGTCCTTGACACCCGAGGGAGGGAACGACACTGGATCAAGCGTGAAGTCTCGGTATTGGTCCATGTAGTCAATGTCGAGCCAAATTGTTTCTGCTCATAGTTAGTAAAGGTACTTGAATTATATCAGGTTAGGAGAAGCTTACCCATAGGGATGTTAAAGGCCCTCATAGTCTCAACAATCTCTCTCGTCTCCGTCCAGTTGCGGTATCCCCATCGGCATTGATGGAAACCGAATGTCCAGTACTGTTGCATAGCAGGCAGTCCAATCGCTGACTTCTGGTACTCCTTGGTCACCTCCGGTTGAGAAGGACCATCGTAGAAGAACAGATCGATTGCACCTCCCAATGTTCTCCACGTAAGGTGATCAGGCTTCATAACAACATCCATGCCGTGCGTGTTGCGGTAGTAAACACCATGAGAGCGCGACTCGTACGGCGAGCCGGCGGGTTTGTTTTCGTAGCCGATGCTGGGCTGTTGGAGCTCGGACTGCTTCAGAGGCGTCTTGCTACCATTGCCACCCTTTTCGAAGTAGCGAGTTTCTAGGTAGAATGGATGGCTACCGTACAGATTACGGTCGATTGGGTCACCAACATCGGCAGCATAGATGGTTGCGGTGAAGTTGTTGTTCAGGCGGAGGCCATGGATACGTTCTCCTAGACCGTAGAGGTTGTAGTCCTCAGGCAGGCTGTTGACGAACTCGACAAACTGGTTCTCATAAATGAGCTTCGTGCCTTGAGTGGTGAAGATGACATCTCCTGTAGAGCGACGGCCAACATTGAACCAGAACGATGGTTCGTTACCCCCTTACAAATGTGTTAGCTAAGTTCTCTCGTTCTCCAAGAATCAATTTACTGGGAAAATCCAGGTCCTCCAAAGGAATCACTTACAGTCAAACTTCAGGTCTGTACCTTCAGACGAGGCTTCTGCTTGCGGCCGTGGGATGAGACTCTCGGGCACAATCCATTGGGACTGGTTGCTGGCATCAAGATGCTTGGGTACGATGCTAACAGCCAACCTTCCCTTCGCTTGGTATTCAACCTTGAGGTCTAGCTCTTCAATATCGGTGCCATAAGCATTGCAAGCTGCTCCAGCCAATGTCAAGGTTGCACTCAGTCCACGGTCACCTTGTTCGAGACCGGACGCCTTGTAGCCTGGGCAGACATCTTGCGCGTTGACAGCTTGCGGATCGTAAACGTTAGGGATCTGCTCAACGCCTTCATCCGCCGAGGGAGGGATGGTAAAGACAGGACGAAACGCAGTGGGCGTGCCAGCTAGCGTCGTGCTCCAACCGCCGTCGGACGAACTGATAGGTGTCTGGCCGGATGTCAACGCCAGGAATGAGGAGAGTAGCGTTGAAGCTTGAAGAAAGCTTGAGCGCGACATGATAGCTGTGCTGAACCAGTCGAGTGCTGCCTGGACATCCTCGGACATCCATGGTGACTTGGTCCTTTTATAGCTTTTTGCAGTGCTGTCAAGGGCATTTGGCGCCATTTTCGTTGTAGTAACCCTCAATGACGCTGAGCAGCAAAAACGGAAGCTCTGGAGCATGAAAGCTGGGCACACGCATGTAGCATGCATAAGCGAGAGCCGTGTGGGGGATGATCATGGGGAATCGTGCCGACATTGCGCGAATAGGAACATACAGGCTCATGCAGTTCGCACCGACATGTGGGGATCGTGCAGTCGAAAGCGCACTCCCAGCTTCTAAGCTTCGGGGCTTGATGCTTGTGGTAGCATGTTAGGCCTGACTGAGGCGACTTACTTGGTTCCTTAGGTCTTCTATGCGCCATGCAATAAGTAACCACACGAAAATCGGGATCGAGAACCATGGAGACATCCTCGAGGTTGGAGATTAGGACGGTGATGTAGGCAACATCGAATATGTCTTGTCTTCAAGTAATATTGTCTAGGAAGTCATCGTCGCTGCTTCCATAAGTAGACAGACCTACATAGTAGGTGCGATAGAACAGAGCTGCTCTGCTTACAATCCACCACCAAATGGCCCAAAACTTAGACGCCTTCACTGCGCGTCCACATCTTATTCCCGACCGCATGTCACTTGGGCCGTACTTTGCAGACTAGAAGGATTAGACGACTCACAAGACGCATCGCGGAATGTCTTTCGGACTAGCTACGTCTCTGCACGGCAGAGCACCATAACAGGCTCAACGTTTTGTAGCCGCATCTCAAGGCAGTGGGGTAGGCGCGCAGATCTCCCCACATGCACGGGACAGTTACCAAGGAAGAAAGCTTGTACCGCATAGCTATAAGCAGATGATTTCGAGTACTTTTATTGTATTTATTTGTGTTTGGTTATTTTACATTACGTTAGGGTATTAAAGTACAAGAACGTTCAATGTCTTCTGTGACATTACATCTGTTCGGCAGTTGTAGTCGGTATGGTATATCCACCTCGCTCGTAATTGCATCATGAACTGCTGCATGCGCGAATTCACGGCCTCGCGCGTAGTCCTAGCGCGCTCCCGCGTCCTTCCCGCGCGTCCCACTATGTTCTTGGTCGCGCACGCCCTCGTTGGTCCAAAGTCGGGACCAGAAGCGGAAGCGTCGGCGTGGTATAACATCGCGCGCATTGCGATCTTTCCTTACGGGTCTCGACCCCTTGGAGAATTAATGAAAGTAGTGCCTGCAGTACACGGCCTGCATGGATAAAAGTACAAAAGCTGAGCAACTGCCCCCCTAGCTTTGTATTTGAAATGATCGTCGGCTTTTCGTCTTCCAAAATTAAGTGGTTTGTGTAGCTCAGGTCAAAGGCGAATAGCTTGTTGGTCTGCTGTCTTCGCTGGGTCGACGGAACGTCTTGTATTCGGCAAACTCGTCGCCCTCTTCAGCGAGATACAGTCCATCATCCGGTAACCAGCTTCGGGAATCGTGCGTAGCACGCGTCATGGTACTCTGTGTAGAGGCCCGTGCCAAGCTTCGAAGCGGTGCTGTCGGTGGTATAGGTGGTGATTGTTGCGACGGCGGTGTATAAACAGTTGGTGATAAACGAAAATTGGAGCTCGTGGGGCTTGGTACTGCCGCTGAGCGTGGGTGCAAAAGCAAACCTGAAGCAGCAGGAGGTGCAGCAGGTGAAAGTGGCGCTGGAATAAGACTCGAGTCCAGGCCGGCCAGGTCGGCGGGCTTGGTCTTCTTTGGAGAAAGAGATAGTGGTTGAGGGAATGTGGCTTGCGTTGGTGTCCGTGCAGGATGGCGCGAAGGGAGCGTTGGCGTGGTCGGCTCACCGTTTGGCTGATCGCCTATGATGTCTTGGTACCAGTCGTAGGAACGGAAGCTGAAGCTTGGGCTGGGAGGTGGAAGATCCGGCAATGGGAGTTGCGGAGCCTTGCTCTCCAACTTTGAAAGCGTCTCGACGATAGGAGAGGGTGGTTCTGAATCACCTCTCTTTGAACTATCGTCAGCTATCGAGACAGTATCTACAGAGTTCCTTCTGTTCGGGAACTGGCTCAGTTCGTATTCCGAGTTCCGCTTCTCTGTGGTCGGCGTTGGCTGCGAGATGATAACTGGGGGAGGTTTTGCGGCGGGCGGAATATATTCCTCGAACTTATATTGCGGCTTACGGTCACGAGGTGTACCACTACTGCGGGGAGTATCGTTACCCCGAAGCGAACTGACAGCGTTGATCATTTCATCGTCAAAAATCATGCTCTTGTTGATGTTAACGTTCACAGCATATCTCTTCGGTTCAGTGGGCGGTGGTGGAAGAGGATTTGACATGAGAGGATGAGGTGTTGGACGAGGTGGTAATGCTTTCTCTGTTGAGCTTCGCGACTTCTTGTCCATCGAGTCTGATCTCTTACTGCCCGCTTTCTCCTTTGTATCGTTGAACGCAAGAGCTCTGGCGAAGACCTCAGGAGCCATGGTTTGTTGTTGACTGAAGGCTGCGTTGTGGGGGCTGTTTGGTAACGAGGCTACCAGTGTTCTTTGATCCGTTGCATTCGTCGCACATCTTCGGAGATCGTTTGAAGGCTCTTCTATAGTTTGGGGGCGTGGCCGTCTTGCTCGGATTCTCCAGAACCAGTAACCAAGTGCTACCATCAGTACGACCAATCCAACAACCCCTACGCCAACACCAATAGCTGAGCCCGGGGTTAGTCGCGAAGTTGGCTCTGGACCCGATCCTCCAAGCGGTGCGGCGCCGTTCAGAGCAACACATTTTGCGCTCGAACACGTCTTGTCCTTTGCGCAGTCGCTATCCGTAGAGCATGTCTCGCTGGCCCCAACACTGGTATCGACGAGAGTTGGCTGGTTGGCTGAGTTGGTTGCGCTGGGGACAGGAGCATTGGTTTCAAGTTGAACGAAAGAGAAATCCGAGGCCAAGTTGGTAGGTAGTGCGGTTGGTGATGAGGAAGCTACACCTAAGGAGGTGGAAGTTGCGGATGGTCTCCGCTGCGTGGTAGAAGTTGTGAACGCTCGTTGCGACGAAGCGAGTGTAGTAGGTGTTCTTCGCGATGAAGTGGAAGTAGTGGTTTCTTGTCGTCGACGGCTGGTAATGAGTGTGGTAGACATTATTATTAAAGATAGTCTCGGAGCAGGATATACTGATAAGGAAGGAATGGACGACGCCGCGCCGATGTCTCAGCCACTTCGTCAAGATGCGCAAAGCTTCTTTAAGTGGTACTCGAGGATATCCGAAAAGAAAGCATATAGAACGAATGTAGTGTGCGTGAAGGATAGTAGTAGGTGTTCACGAAGTCACGAAGATCCACGATCGACAGAGTCCTTGCGACACAACATCGCCATGCAGGGCGGCGCGGGTTAGACCATATCTTGTAGGGTCCGGTAGAAGAGCTAAAGTTTATTGACCATGCGCGCACGGCGCGGTCGATCCACGTTCGGTTGGAGGTTTGACGATCCTTAGTGTGCAACCCAACGTCGCACCCGTCAAACCTTGTCCCCAAAACATTGCTTTTGCCGAGACAGATGACAGTAAACAGCGAGACAATAAAGATATTTCATGATGACGGACTACACTGCCGCGCGAATTGAGGAATGTCGAGCATTCAGTCCTCATTACAGCACGATAGCGATAGCTATTTCCCCTGTCTACCAACATTGCCGAATGCGGCAGCCGTAAAAGCACCGTAGGTCCCGAGTCATGAAGTTCGCGGGTGCGCCGCCAAATGTGGTACCAACTTGTTTCAGGGGCACCAAAATGGTACCTGCATATACTATTTTCTGCCTGCGAGCCACTCCACTACGTCTTTTGCGTTACTATCGGGAGGGAATACAGGGTACCACACTTTGATGATGCTTCCATCCTTGATAGCCAGCGCACATCTCTTGATCAGTGTCTTGTTCTCCCAGGTAAAGGTGGGTAACTTTAGGGCATTAGCAAATTGTAGATTCTCGTCCGAAAGCAGTTCATAGGGTAGATGCAGCCGGTCTTTGGCCTCTTTTTGGTATGCAGTGTCCTGAGTCGACAATCCAAATACATGCTTTACGCCGAGGTTGCGCAGTTCGGTCATCTCATCGCGAAAGCTGCACGCCTGAGGTGTGCAGCCTCGTGCTCCGGGTATGGAATTCCAATCTTCTGTGATTGTTTCACCAGGTGCACCAGTGCGCGGATAGCAGAAGACGATGCTCAGGCCCGGATAGATCGAGACATCTAGCCAGTCGCCTGACGTTGCCGCCAAGGATACGGAAGGTACCTTGGTTCCGTTCAAGTGCGAGCACGCTCCGTCATCCTGGGGGATGGGTAGGGTCGAAGGGAAAGTTGTGTCTGTGCTGGTGAGCGCTCAGTCTTGTGAGTACATGTGCCACTAACGAGCCATGATAACAGCCGTCGGTACCGAAGTATTGTCGAGTTGCTCTCGCCTGGCTCTTGCGCTACTTGCAACGTGCGCTTCGGTCGCCGTCAAGTTGGTGCTTAGGGGATTGTCTACAAGTTGGTAGAGGGCTGACCCTGATGCCCTGTTTTCGACTTTCCACCAGCGGGGTCCGCAATGACTTTTCAACACAATCGACGATCCGGTGCATGGAAACAGATCAAGGACAGAAATAGTGGTGCAGTCTTGATTCAGATTTAGGTGTTTGCTTTGCTGTCTGATGTGGCCATGTGGTGGTGTTCTCGGCAATGGCAGATGCTGACTGGTGGTGAGAAGTGTCGGGTGGCGGGGTGAGGCTTGAAAAGCATGAAGATGGGTTCAGGTCTAATGCAAGATATTACTTTGCTGTCAGAACTACTGTTTGGTACGGCACTAGAAAGTCGCGGGGTAAGAAGCTAGCACGCAAACGTCGCCGAATTGCACTGTCCTGCGTATGTTTGCTTTGTGATCTGCCAAACTAGCATGTGCTTAGGTGATGTTTGGTAGGTGGCGGGCACGCGCGGAAGAGTGGGTACCGTCCGCGCGACCCTACTTTCCCTTCTTTCCACGTCATGGGCTTCTACAGCACAGTGAAGTAGTTGCTCCTGCCAAGTTGGAAGGCAAAGTTTTGACATTGCAAAAGCAGTGTTCGATCCTTGGGTTGAGTCATCAGCAGTACTGCCGCGGTGAATTCCGCAGCCTTGCCTCCTGGGCTCAATTGCTTCTTGTATTTCATCTCGCTTATTTGATGCAAGACTTTTCCATTTCTCGGCTCTTGCCTTGGAAGTGTTCTTATCGATGTATGTTTTCACAAGAGAATACAGCAATGAGCTTAAGTTTCCCATCTCTACGATTGTCTCCATGCCAGCTGCTCGGAGGGCCAAGCACTTGAGCTCATTGCTAATTGCAAGCCGGGGTTGACGAGCTCAAGTGCACGGCTATCAACACTACCGCTCGCCTTGCTGCGCGTGAAGAATCCACCAGGACAATCAGCTCGCTCAGATGTTTCTTCATACTCCACAACCTATGCTCCTTGGCTGCCAGACTAACAGCAAGAAAGGTTCATGCTGGCTTCATAAATAATTACGAGTACCCTGAGGGTGAAGCAACGTAGTAGATGTGTCGAATTGATTACCTGGATGTTCATGCATGCAGGATGCCAGCGAAATATCGCATGTTCTTACGGCCGACAACGTGGTGATGCCGAATGAAGTGGGGTGGAGATCGGCCCTACAACGGCTCTGGAGCTGCACGCCCAATGGTGACATCATCAAATGTCAGTAATGCGCTGTCCATCATTGGCCCACTGGTAGCTGTCGCGCTCATGTACCGCTCCTCACCTGTTACTTGTACCTACAAACATTAATGCAGTCACTACGAATCTTACGACCCTTACGAACCTCACTTAAGCTTCAATTCAGCCCCACCAGCCGTCTCCAAAGAGCTCCGTTCACATCAACGACCGCAGTCATGGCCCAAGAGTTCAAGCTCAAGGATGTCACTTCCTTACAAATGAAGAATGGAGAGAAGAAAGAGGTTGAGGTTGAGGGTGTTGAGGGAGGAAAGGTCCTTCTTTTGAAGGTGCAGGATCAAGTCCATGCCACAAGTTCCAACTGTACACATTACGGAGCTCCATTAGTGAAGGGTGTATTGACACCGGAGGGTCGGTTGACATGCCCCTGGCATGGAGGTAAATTCCACTTTCCACGTATGCTGTCCCATTGCGACTAACACCTGCAGCCTGCTTTAAAGTCTCCACCGGAGATGTTGAAGATGCACCCGCGCTCGACCCCATTGCCAAGTACGAAGTAGTTGAAAAGGACGGCGCCGTATACGTCAAGACGACCGAAGAGGCATTGAAGAACAACAGGAAATTTCTCAACATCAAGTGCTCATCAGTGAGCGAAGACAAAGTGCTGGTCATCGGAGGTGGTTCGGGTACTCTTGGTGCCATTGAAGGTCTCCGAGGCGGCGGCTACAATGGCAAGATTACCGTAATCTCCAAGGAAGGCTACCAGCCCATTGATCGAACCAAGCTGTCGAAGGCACTACTGGCTGATATCTCAAAGGCGGCATGGAGATCGAAGGAGTTCTACAAGGATGCATCCATAGACATCATTGAAGACGAAGCGAAGAGCGTAGACTTCTCGAACAAGAAGGTCTCAACAAAGTCTGGAAAGGACTACGAATACTCGAAGCTGGTATTGGCGACTGGCGGTACACCAAGGTGGCTGCCACTCGATGGTTTGAAGGGTGACCTGGGCAATGTCTTCCTTCTCCGCACTTTGCCTGACGCACAGAACATCCTCAAGGCTGTTGGAGACAACGGAAAGAAGGTAGTTGTTATTGGCAGCTCGTTCATCGGCATGGAGGTCGGCAACTGCCTCGCTGGCATGAAGAACGATGTTACCATTATTGGCATGGAGGAGGGTAAGTAACATTATTCATTTTGTGGATTCAGACTAACGTCCCTGTAGAGCCAATGGAGCGAGTAATGGGCAAGAAGGTTGGTGCTATCTTCCGCGGTCTGCTCGAGAAGAACGGAGTCAAGTTCAAGATGGGTGCCAGCGTTGAGAAGGCCACCCCGTCCAAGAGCGACTCATCCAAGGTTGGGGCCGTACATCTTAAGGATGGAACCACACTTGAGGCCGATCTCGTCATTGAGGGTGTCGGTGTTGCGCCTGCGACTGAGTACCTCAAGGACAACTCAAGTGTTACGCTCGAGAAGGACGGATCATTGAAGACGAACGAGTCTTTTGAAGTTAACGGTTTGAAGGATGTCTACGCCATTGGTGACATCGCAACATACCCTTACCACGGCCCAGGAGGCGATGGAACTCCAGTCCGGATAGAACACTGGAACGTTGCACAAAACGCTGGTCGCTCAGTGGCCAACACCATCAACACTCCAGGATCCAAAGCAAAACCCTTTATCCCCGTCTTCTGGTCCGCATTGGGTTCGCAGCTGCGATACTGTGGTAACACAGTCAATGGCTACGACGACGTGATTCTGCAAGGCGAGCCGGAGAAGCCATCGTTCGTCGCGTACTACACCAAGGGCGAGACGGTCATTGCTGTCGCGAGTATGATGAAGGATCCATACATGACTCAGGCAGCAGAGCTCATGCGTCGCAACAAGATGCCTAGTAAGAGTGAGCTACAGAAGGGTGTCGACATCCTGGAGGTTAGTCTCCCGAACGAGATCAAGATTTGAGGGGAGATGACTGTATATGGATAGTCCCGGCGGACTGCTAGGTTAATAGAAACCAATGAAGAAATGTCAACGAGAATTGCAAGGCTTTGGTGCCTGCGATCTGAAAGTATCCCTCTCATCAGTCGCCGTTCCACCCACGTGACAATAATGACATTTACGATGTCGCTTTCAATCCACACCATTTTCTGTCACTTCCGCCACATCCGCATCCACATGCCAACTTATCCTTACGATGACTGCGCGAACAAGTACTTCAGCGCCACGACGAGGCAATCCTGTTTGACTACCGCTGTCATAATTTCCTCCCTTTAACAATTTTAGAAGCAAGTCACAATCTAGAGCCGACAATGAAGTGTGATCAAACTCAAAACACGGTAAGAAGATCTGGATCTGCCCAACACGAACAGCGGATCCATGCTACTGGGACCCGGCCGTTGCAATCTGGAGATATGCTCCGCAAGATGTGCCATTAGGGCGGTTGAAAGGAAATGAAGCTTCGAGCGAGCATTTCCACAATGTGACGTCAAGATGGCAAGGTGGAGACTCGTATTGCACAGAGCGAGGGCCAGCAAGAGCGTCTGGAGATGGCGCAAGAGTCGAGTAACGGTGCTAGCGGGAAGGTGGGTCCGCTGGTTGCACGGCAAGGGCGATCGAGGCACCAACGTGTAATTTCCGAAGACTGGCCTAACGCTGGCTCAAAGGGGAAAATTGTACAGAACGGACGGCGCGACTTGGGGTTTTGGAACAGCTTATCTAGCCTCACGCTGAGAGGAACAGTAGGTTATGTATTGTTGGACTGGAAACGGGAAAGGTGCAGTTGTGACAATCACGTTTGATTGGACATGTTGCCGAGGAATGCAAAAGACATGCAGGGCACGCCTTCCTTATAGCGTGGGCGGCTGAGACATGGTGACAGCGGATTCTTCGTACCGTCTTGTCGCGAACTTGTGTCTTTGTTGCTACATGCGTGCATGTCCTTGCCGTGCATGTCAGATGAAGTCAGGGGCAGCACTTGGGCTGGTGGATCCCAGCATGGCGCGCCATAACCGTCCGCGCCAAAGGTGTTTGAGTTTGCATGATTGTTGTTGATGTTTACCATGTTGCTTTTGCTGTTGGACGCGTCGCTACGGCCACGCGTGAGACAGAGTGATGCAACTGATCACACTGATGATACGGATGAATGGGTGAGCGGAAGTGGATGGTGAGAATGGATCATGCATGTCTCGCGTCTATTGTGAGGTCAAGCGACATTCAAGGAGCCCGACAGATCTATATCGAGGACCTGGCCAAGTTGAAGCACTTGAGCACATGGCGGGCGAGCGCATAACAGGCAATTTGTGCGTGCCG
Source organism: Alternaria atra (assembly GCF_907166805.1). Lineage (NCBI taxonomy): Eukaryota > Fungi > Ascomycota > Dothideomycetes > Pleosporales > Pleosporaceae > Alternaria > Alternaria atra. The sequence goes on along the minus strand of NW_025091326.1, from coordinate 1,264,119 downwards.
GGTCGGTGCTGTATGAAACAACGACCCATGCCTGCTACTCCTATTTGAGAAGTGGCATCCAAGATAGGCGCGTTGCGAAAGCGAGGAAAGCGCCTGCTGGAGGGCGTCGTTCGGGCGGTCATGTTAGAGCTGGCGCTGGGAGAGCCTGGCTCGCAGTAGTTGGGTGCAATTTGACCACCATGTGGATATCAGATACCTAGCATCGCATCTAGCAGACCAGAGTCATTGCTTTGGCGGGCTGGTTTATGCCGAGCCCATGTCGATGATGTGCATCTGCCTCCTTTCCCAAGCCACAGCCTTTACCGAAATTGCCGTCAAGACCAACCTCAGCCGCGCCTTCTCTTCTCTCCACTCACGTCAATCAACACGTCCAAGTCGAGCTGCACATCGCCGCGACCGTTAGATAGCCGAACGCGCTGTCACCGGTAGGTAGCAGAGTTGAGTTGACGACGGCCGACTTTCGTGCACACCACGACTGCACGTTCGCTGCCCACGCGCATGTGAAGGGACTTGCTGCCATCGCGCCAGGAATCCCTCGTGTTCTCCCTCACCGCGCCCAAGACGCCAGCGTAATCGAGTCTTGTCGCGCTCCGCCCACGCCAGCGCCGGTCCCAATTGCTCGACGTTCAAACACACCGCACCGCGAAAAGTTCCGATTAGCCCAGTTGCGCTCAGTTGCAGCTGTCTGCACATTCGGCGGGAACTAGGAGCATCTCACCTCCCCGCCATCGCCCATTCGACAGCTCAACACCGCCAGTTGAGCTTCCGCCCACAAATATTGCCAGCGCAGCTTAGGACCGATAACATAGCCTACCAGCCTGCTTGCCGTGCTATTGCAAATACTCCTGCACGCTGCACCAACAGATAATTATGGCCGCAGTGGCATCGCAGCCGCCGCATGGTCAGCAACAGTACTATCAACAACAACAATCATCGCCCGCAGCAGCCTCGCCCGGCAATTCACGTCGACCGACTTCGCGACGACCCAGTAATGGCGCGTCCCCGAACACGCCTAGCACGCCCCAGACTCACAACTCGTCTGCCGTGAACACCCCCCGCGTGCAACCACTGCCCCCATCGACACAGAATTCTCCCCAGATGAATAACACGGCCACCACCAACGGCACTGGGCCCATGCCGCCACCCAGGTCATCGTCGCACCGCACCCCCAACACTGCATCAACTTCATCACAGCCTAGTCGGACATGCGACGAGTCACGCCGGCGAGAAAAGGACAGCCCCAGCTCACGACAGCCAGGTAGCTCCAGCAGAGCACAGCCCGGCCACAGTCGCTCGGCCACCGCCATTGGCCAGCCCCCCGTAGGAACCAGCTTGCCCCGCGAGGAGAGCGCCGTCATAAATCGCATCGTTGTCTCAGATACCCAGGAAGACATCGCCCGCGCACAAGCACGCCAACGGGACGGCCCTCCCGTGACTTCTGGCGCAGATCTCACTCCCATTACAGGACTCAGTCTGGTCGGCAGCGAAGGTGTCGACGATGGCGGCCGCGGTGGAGGCGCCGTCGGAGCAAAGAGCAGACAGGACCACTCCAAATCCGAAAACGCGAAGCGATCCAAGTTTGGCAACTACATCCTCGGCCAGACGCTTGGCGAGGGTGAGTTCGGAAAGGTCAAGATGGGCTGGAAACGAGACAGTTCGGTCGAAGTTGCCATCAAACTCATACGGCGAGAGACACTGGGAAGCAACTCGAACCGTTTGCAGAAAATCTACCGTGAAATCCACATCCTACGCGGCTTGGACCACCCCAACATCGTGCGCCTGCACGAGATGGTTGAGACCGAGCGCCATATCGGCATCATTCTAGAATATGCTTCAGGAGGCGAACTATTTGACTACATCCTGAACCATCGTTACTTGAAGGACGGCCCTGCACGTAAGCTGTTCTCCCAACTCATATCCGGTGTTGGATACCTCCACCGCAAGGGTATCGTACATCGAGATTTGAAGCTCGAAAACCTGCTGCTCGACCGCAACAAGAACATCATCATCACTGATTTCGGTTTCGCAAACACCTTTGATCCCAACGACGAGCTCAGCGAGGAGATTGAGTATAGACTTGGAGACAAAGACTACATAAGATCTTTGGGACTGGAAGGGACCGACGCAGCTCGACGCGGTGATCTCATGCAGACTAGCTGCGGAAGTCCCTGCTACGCTGCGCCTGAATTGGTCGTCAGCGATTCGCTTTACACGGGACGCAAAGTCGATGTCTGGAGTTGTGGTGTTATTTTGGTGAGTCTCTTCAAACATGCGTCTACACGCACACACACACACACACACACACACACACACACACACACACACATGCTAACTCTACACAGTATGCCATGTTAGCCGGTTACCTACCTTTTGATGACGATCCAGCGAACCCCGAGGGCGACAATATCAACTTACTCTACAAGTACATTGTATCCACGCCATTGACTTTCCCCGAATACGTCACACCACATGCGAGGGACTTGCTGAAACGCATCCTTGTACCGGACCCACGCAAACGAGCGGACTTGTTCGAGGTTGCACGCCACAGCTGGTTGGCTGACTACGCGCATGTTGTTGGCTTCATCACCTCAAGCAATACCAACGCGGCCGAGGCCCAACAGGCATCTGTCTACTCGAGTAAGCCTCTACATTCACATGTAAGCAAGCATACATGTACTGACATAGTAACAGAAGACACATTTGAGCCGCAGCCCACACTCGCTAGAAGCGCCTCTGTTCGCGAACCCTCGAAGCCACACACAGCACCCACTGCACCCGGCGGCCTCCAGACGAAGCGTGAAGCGATTAACCAGGCACCCTCCGAGAAGCCAAAGACCACCCGCGACACCAAGCGACGGACCGTACAGGTCGAGTATGTCGCACCGTCGTCGCAAACCGCTCGCGGCGAGGCATCCCCTCCAGTCGAAATAATTCCGAAGGCACGCGGCAAAGAGGCTGAAGTACCACCTACGGACGGATACCAGTCGGCTACGAGCGCCAAACCTCCTCGTTCTTCTGGTGCAGTCTACAACTCGACCAGCAGAAGGCAGGAACCCCAACGATCTGTCTCCGATTACACGGCATTCGGCAATGCACCTCCATCGGCTACGCGCCCATCTACTAGTGGCGCTCTAGGCAACACGAGATTACCATCGCGAGGAAACTCCTATGGACAGCCATCTGTAGCGACAGTGGCCCAGACAAACGCAGAGGGACGCTTCTCGCAGCCCAAGGGTAAACAATACTCGATCTCGGCACCTTATGCACAGCAGGAGCCGTCTGATGCTGCGGAACCTCCCAACATCGGTCAGCCGAGCTCTCAGCGAGTGCAGTCTATACAGGTTGGGCCGCATGGCGGAGCTGGTGGTCACAGAAGGTCGAACACGGTTTCCTCCACTCTCGGACGCATGACGTCTATGTTTTCCGGTCGTCAGCCTTCTTACACTCAGGATCCCAAGGAGTCTTTCACATCCACAGGATCCTACGGCGGTTATCCTGAGGAGAAGAAGCAGAAGAGCTACCCTCCCACATCCATGGCCGGACCCATGTCTAACGAGGCGGTTTCCGCGTCAGCTGGCCCAAGAGCGAGCATGGAATCCAGCCGACGGACTTCCTTTGGCTTCTCCAGGAAGAACACAGGCAGCTCCGGCGAGAACCCGAAAGGCAGTCGTCGCTTCTCACTCATTCCGTCTTCGCTCTCCAAGACCTTCTCTTCTGGACGAGAAAGTCTACCAGCCCAAGGCTCCCACGAGCGACGCGGCTCCAGTGCTCGTCCTCGCGCTAGCTCACGCCCTGGCGGGATGGCTTTTGGTCGGGGTTCGGAATCCAGATCTCCTAGTCAGAGCACCCAAGGAAGCAAGCTGCCCGGTTTCTACGATGGCCAGCATGACAGTAACTCTAGGGTAAGGCAGCCTAACACGAGCGCCGCTGGACCATCTTCGGCGCCACCAAACCAAACTCAGTTCGCTGGCTACAATCACTCAGCACCCGAATTCGACGAGAAGTTCCCCAACCCACAAGGAGCTCATCCATCTGCGCAAGGAAACCGTCCCTATCGCCATCCTACGGACGGCTCAGAGGCCGATATGTCACAGTCACAGCAGTTCAGCCAAAGGACACCTTCCAACCCCTACCCTGCAGGCATGGGCGGTGATGACTTGAACCAGCAGCAGCAGAGGAAAGGCGTGCTGCAGAAGAGCAGGCGCTTCGCTGATGCGTACGATGAGCAAGGCACGGGCAACAAAGGAAGCTCGGGTAGCTCCAAGAAGGTTATGGACTTCTTCCGGCGCATGGGCAAGCAGAGAACCAGCAGCCGATAACGCGCCAGATGTGAAGAACAATCCAGACATTATCTTCAAAAGGGGAAGCCACAGCAGGACGGGTGGCCAGGCAAGATGGGTGTTTGGAACGATTTGGTTGTCTGACCTTGGTGGTGGCGTTTGGGAGCATACCGGCGCATTGTTTTCTCTCCTTTTCCTGTCTCTTTTTTTTCCCACCATCACAACTTGTTCTCTGTTCATTCTTGATTGTGCTTGCTGGATACCACATATTCACGCACATGTCGGCTGTCTTTGTTTTCGCCATCATCAGCGTGCGGCATGCTGAGGTAATTATTGCATTAGCAGGCGTTTTATATTTCCTTTTTTTTCCTCCTCCACTGGATTGGCAACGAAGATTGTTGGCCTTGACGTTGCCAGGTTAATCTTTACTCTCTCAGCTCTCCTTGTCTCTTTCAGGAGAGAGATGAGGCTGGTTGTTCAAGTGTAGTCGTAGTTGTAGTGTAGTATACAAGGGCTCTGGGCGATGGCGGTGGAAAGTGGAATTGATATGTTGGAATGTTCGATACTCTTTGACTATTCATGTGTGAGAGGCTACTGTGCTTGATGTCTTGATATGCCATACTTGGTAAATATGTATGGTGCGATTTGCACTGGTGTCACGAAACGCGAAACATGTATGCAATAACATAAAAGACACTTTTGCGTTCCTCTCAATACTACAGACACGAATCAAACTACATCACGAGACATGGTCGCACAAGTCAATTGAGAATGATACCACGACAATGCCGCTAGAACGATGGATTTCTATTGAATTAAAACAGATTCGACACGCTCCATATAACTAACCTGACTGAATAGCCCATGGTATCATTCGTCCCGTTCTATAGCTTCCTTGAACAAGAAAAGATGCCAATAAATGTCGCGGTTCCACAATATGCCAAGCCCCCTCCCCACCATATATAACCCAATTCAAACACAAAAAGCGCGTCTATGAAGGAGGAAGTTGACCGCCCTCCTTGGTCTGACCCACGGGCGGGTTCGGCTTGGTGCCACCTGCCGAGTTCAATGAACTCAAATAACAATTCCAGCCCAGAGAAATGACGTTGACAACCAAGACCCTCATCTCCGCGGGTACATATTTAAAGTTGGTAAACTGGACCCATGGCCACACCATCAAGTTCTTCTGGTAACCGGGCAGGTAGGCGTCCTTGAGGCGCTGCACGGGCGAGTTTCCTTCCATGTAGGCCATGGTGGAGAGGAAGAGGGCCATGTTGCAGGGTGCGAAGATGAATTGATCGCAGGCCACGCGGGCGAGAATTGTGCCGTTTTTGGATTGCAGGTTTACGCGCTTGACGAGGAAGTCGAACCATTTTGTTGCTGCAGGGCCGAAGATGCCTGGGGGAATGGGGCGTTAGTTTAAGGCATTATTTCGGAGGAGAGTGGGGATATGGATAGGGGTATGGTAGGAGAAAAGGGAGGGATTGGAATGGGAGAGAAATGAAGACGTACATCCTCCATAGGCGGCCATACGACCTGTACGCGCGAGATCGTGCTTATCGAGTCCTCGGCGTTCTACACCTTGCTGTGCCATTGTGTCACCGGTTGCGAAGAGTACCTGTCGCAGGCCATGTCAGTTGCCTGTCATTTTGCATTGTAATCTCTCAATCCCTCTCCTGTTATTGTGTCGACTCGTGGATTATGCTTATTGGCAAACTTGCTCGTTGGTGTTCCAGTCGCATTGCGTCGCGCAAGGAGAAGATCGGGAATCGCAATTCGAAGCAAAAGGCTTGCATACCGCGGTAGTAATACTCTGCGTCAAGTAGGGCGAAGTCCTGAGCTTCGATTGGTACCTATCATTCGTATCAGCATCATCTTCTTCGGGACCACCGTGGCCGTCCACCGCTCTCTCACTTACCAACGAAACGCCATTTTGTCGGTAATTAAGGTTCTATCGCCTCAGCAATTAAAGATAGACAACCAGTGTATATACGACTGAGAGCGAGCGACACACCGCAAAAAAAAGGGCGCGGAAGAGTGGAGAAGTGGGTGTGAGAGAAAAAGAAAGTCGAGTAAGTCGAGCGAGGTAGTTTGGTGAGCTTGCGGGACCTATGATGTCGTTAGTGCAGCAGGGTCCCCGTCGCACATGGCGGTCGGAGAGCTTAGCTTTATACCCCTTGATCCCCACTCACGTCTCGACCGTGAACACAAGTCTTTATGCAGGCAATTTACACAACTTTATATAGACGTGTCAAGACAAGGTTTATTGGCAAGGTAGAGCAAAGTTCATAACGCAGTTGAATTCCGACCTCGTCTGTTCATGGTGGGGTATAGTATGATCAGACACGTAGTTACAAAAAGGACCGACAATTGTTGTACAAAGGGTCGTTAGATGGGAAAGAAAGAAAAAGGAAAACAAATGCGGGTTGGTATAACTCCTCGTACGTGATGCGACATTGCAATCCGTCCCGTCTTCAACCTGATATCTCCGCATACAGCCCAAAAGAATCCCTAGATGAAAGAACGCCAGTCCCGCTGATCTCATCCGGGTATGATCAAGCTATGCTCGCAGAAAGCAGGTATCCAAGAAGTCATGTCGTAAATTTTGTGTAATTGGGTATGTAAAAGGTCAACTAGTCGATTTCCATCCGTTGTGATGGCGCAGGTCCGCTCAATGATGGCATCTCTGTGTTGTATGTCTTGTCGCTCTGCACAATCTTGTCGTTGACATGGGGCTTCAGGCCCTTGTTGAAGTTGTGCGTGCACAAGCATGCTGTAACGATGGTGATGATGAGTAGGAGGATTGTGAGGATGGCGAAGGCGGTCAGCGACTTGCGGGCTGGCTTGTAGTCCTCCTGGCGGTTGGCATCGGCAACCCACATTCGAATCAGCTTGAACAAGAAGTAGCCTAGGGCGATGAAGTAGACGACGATGATGCCGATCATACCGGCAACGGACTCGCGACGGACCCACCATGCGGCAAGGAACAAAAGGAAAAAGGTGATGACGAGGGCGGCAGCGGTGAGGATAAGTTCGACCGTCTTTGTGTTTTTGACGACGACCAAAAACTGCACGGTGAAGGCCAGGAAGAAGAAGAAGTCAAACTTCAAGAGGGCGATGTAAATCTAAGCCATGGTCAGTAGGGCGCATTTGGATGGGGATTTGGTAGGCAGTACCTGGTAGGTTAGATAGCGCCTCTTCAGTCTAGTGTCGGCACTGATGCGCTTGTAGATAGTCCAAGCAAACTCATCGTACAACTTCCAAGCCTCAAAAGCAAAAATGATGGTAGCGACAGCCATCAGAACGGGTAGTGCGATGAGCATAGGCTTGACGTCTTCCCAGAAATCCTTGGGAATGAAGCGGCGTGTGTTGAGGTCGTCGGCAGCGTCTTTGATCTGGTCGAATTGGATAGCGGCATATACGAGAATGCCGATATTGTACAGAACGAGACCGATAACCTGAATGGTGTTCTTCATACGCAGGGCATCCCATGTGAGGAACAATTGATAGATGTAGCCGAACATGAAGACGGCGAGGAAAGTGGGAATGGTGCGGGCTTCGTTGGCGCCAGCACCCTCGGCAGCGAAATGGATCTCATTCTGGAATTTGCTGAAGACGTACGACTCTAGGGCGAGGGCGATGCCGACCTGGCAAATGGCCGTGAGCATGAAAGCCCAGGTCCAGCGTGTGTTGGGAATGTACATCCTCGGTGGGCGTCGTACAACTGGTGGGAGTGTGGTGGGGAAGCCTTCGCGATGGTGATACCCCCCGGGTTGGGTATCGAAGCCGGGCTGCGGTGGATACTGTGATTGATACGTCGCGTTGGGATAGGGCGCGTAGCTGCGGTCGAGGGGTTGGCCTCCTAGGAGGGATGTGCGAGCCTCGTGGTGAGTAATTTTGGCTATGGTAGCAGCCGCGATGGGCGGCTGGAGCGTGGGGATATAGAGACGGTTGGCGGTGCGGGTTTGCTTTTGCGGCGCAGACAAACTGCGACCTGAGTCTCAGCGGGCAGTTTGTAGGGCTGCCGGGGTAGGTGAGACAATGGATGGGCGGTGGGAGGAATGCTGAAACCAGAAGAGTCGCTGTGTTCGGGGGACTGAGACTACTGAGTGAGCGCGCGTCTCTGAAACTAGTATCTTGGCTATGCGGAGAGGCCGAAGAAGCAACAGAGAATGACGAGCGACGGAGTCGGAGTGTGGGGATGTCGTGGACTAGGCGCGGTAGTGATGGTCGACAGCAACAATGAGCGAGCGGCGGGCGAAGAAGAAAGCGTCGTTGGGAGTAAGCGGAGATGGGTGCGGTCGGTGGATGCTGAGGTGCCTGGTGCGCAAAGTAGCGCTGGGAGAGCCCCGGCCGGTGTGGAGAAAGGCTGAAGGGGGTCTCGCCGTAAGACCCGCTCGCTGCTCCGTGTTTACCTCTGCAAAGATGGTAGGACCTAGTCGGAGCGTCTTCGCAGGCCACTTTTCTGTGGGTAGTAGAATACGAGCAAGAGAGAATGCGCACGTCGGCCAGGTTGGAGGCTACAAGTACACAAAGGGATGCATGGCACCAGCCGGCCTTGTCCAGCTGCCTTTCGAATGCGGCATCCTCTCACACGGGCACAGGGCTTGGCTGCACCACCTGTCGAACCACAAACCACATGCACCGCCCCCAGCACTGCTTGAACAGCCCTCCCTCATCTGTGCTCATTGGTCAGCCACCTCTAATTATAGTCTGGGTAGTTGTGGCGCAGGCCCTGGATTACCACGCTGCGGTGGAGCTTCAATCTACCGTCATTCTGCGCGCCGCAGACAGCTTTTCCAGTCAATTGTTTCGACCAATCACACCGCCATACCTGACATCATTAAGGACGCGTAGTGCACAGGGTCGCCGTTTCGACTGCCCCATTATCGGCCCGCGAAAAGCAGCGGTATCGCGAGTCGCGCCTCTAATCGCATCACGAACACCACGCGCGCTGCAGCCATGGCGTCTGGTAAGTTTCCGGGCTTCGGGCAACGCGGCAAGTACTGATGCTCCTGTAGCAGAGTCAATCCTCCAGCGAGCTGCCGACGACGGCTCCCTCGACTCGTAGGTACCCCACTAAACAGCATACGCCCGTCGTACATCGAGTCTAACGCGCCCATCTGTAGAGCAGAATGGCCAAAGACACTTCAGTACATCTTGCATCGCCTTGATGAGGTAATACCACACTACAAACCTCACAACGCGCACTGCTGACCCGACCTGCCCAGATAGTCAGCGACTTCCCTAAACCGCCTGCAGATTCCACTCTGAGACCAACCACATCAGCAACCACCGACCTCCCCTCACGGCCCAACACCTCGAATGCCATATCGAGCCAGGACTCGCATGCTACCGACAAGGAGAATGCACCGCCTGCCACGCCTCCGCGACCGCCCGTGCCCACCTTCTCTGCCTCTACCGAGTCGCAAAGTGTTCCACCAGAGATCACCACCTTCTACTCGTCAATACGCTCTGCCCTCTCTAACAACTTCGCAAAACATCCCCCACATACCGTTCAGCGCCTAGCTGAACTTGTCCTCGAGCCCAAGAGACGCTACCGGTACCTCCCACCCTACCTTCGCGCCCTCGACCGAGTCGTCTCCGTCTCATCGCCTCTCACCATCTTCCCACTTCCACAAGCCGTGTTGCCTACCTCAAGTGGACCGCTCAATGGCGCAACACCCACCACTACCCAGGCTGCACCATTGGGCTCAGATGAAGCACTAGGCGGCGCCCTACTCACACCCATTCCCTGGCTACAGAACCGCGGCCAAAATGAGCTGATTTCTGAAAGCACAGAGATGGTAGACGGCCCAAATGGTGCTGGTCGCATAGAGACAGTGACTGTTGGAATGCTCAGCGGTGGCCAACGGGCCGAATCTCCCAACTCCAATGTAACCCAGATTGCTTCGTCACATCCCGATGGTGAGACGCTGCCGTCTACAGGGCCCGTCACCCAAGGCGAACTTCTGCGCCAAGAGCAAGAGGCTGGAATCGTCCTCAACAACCCTCATAGTATGACTACCAGCCCCACAAAAACTACCTTTGGTGAGATAGAAGGCGGGGGTACCATCATCGACACTGTCGAGGGCGAGGAAGAAGCCCCGCATGCGAGAGGTCCAGAGGTCATTGGCATGGAAGACACGGGTCCGCAAAAGCAGGGAAAGCTCAACATTGAAGGAGCTATTGGCAGACCGAGCCTTGATCACAAGAGCCCAGAGCCCCAAGTACCCGCTGGCACAGACGCCAAGGATCAAGAGATGAAAGATGGAGGTTCAGAAAAACCAAAAGACGCAAAGGCCGTTGATGAAGAGTCCAAGGGAGATGCAACAGCCAAGGAGGGAACGAAAGATGCAAAAGACGTGGAAATGAAGTCGGATGATTAGGCGTCTCTAAGCACTTCCCATGCAAAGGGAGAGACCGTTCCAGACACAACCGTAGCCGAGATTCTGGCTCTGCTAGAGACCTATATGCCTCTTTGACGGGTTTGTCTGCATGAACATGTCGACCGGATGGTTTAAACAACACCATGCAACGAAGAAGATGGCATCTGTGATTGTCTTTAGACATGAGCAGCATGTACAGTGGATAAGTACGTCCTGTTATGGGTAGTATCAGTTGGTACTGAACAATGCCTACTCATGAAATGATTACAACTTGGTGCTGTAACAATTACCAAACATGATCACAAACACATCTCATCCACATGGTGACGGGATACAGCACTCTTCGACGAACGCTTTACATGGCGGCCGTATGTATTGTCTACGCCGGTCATTTTCCACTACCCAAACATCCCCTCACTTAAGCAAGCCTCTTCCACCAAAGCACACCCCTATACCCTCCCCCACGTTCACTTCCAATCCTCAAATACTTGACCATCTCCCCTTCTTCCTCCACCTCGACTACTGTGTAATTCCTCCTATGATTCTGTCCGACCCACGTTGGCACATTAGCCACCGTCAACGGACCATGGAAAATCTGGCCCTCAGTCTCGGTAGCAGGAAGCTCGTCGTTGACACGGAAAGGTCCAGCATACCCGATACTGTGCTTGCCGACTTGCGCCCAGTCGGCGTCTGTGTCATTGGCTTGGTAAGGAAAAGTGAGGTTAGGGCGAAACTCTGGCTCTGTGGCGGTGATGGTTGCGCTCATGAAACCTGTGGCTGTGTAGATGAGGAGGCCGACTGGGGCTTCGCCGTAGGGGAGATCCGGGATGGAGACTCCATTGAGGGTGCTGGAAGTGTTTACGAGGGAGTAGGTGCCGGCCAGTGCGTTGAGAATGGCTGTGTCGTCGTTGGCTTGGCGTGGTGGTTCGGGATCGGGTGTGGGTGTGGGTGTAGGTGTAGGAGGAGCGATCTCGCGTTTAGCTGCAGTCCATACAGAAGTACATGATGCAACACTACACAGGTTCTGCTGCTGCTGCTGCTGGGGGAGAGCAGACGCCAGAGAAACGAGGAGAATGACGGGGGCAATAGAAGCGCGCATGATGCAGTGCGATTCACAATGGTGAATGTAAACAACTCAGAGGTTTAGAAAGGCGGTCTGAACTGAAAGACCGCGCTTGCGTAAGACGATAGGGCCCTTTATACACAGCATGATGCTGCACCCTTCTCCAATCAAGTCCTTACAACCGATCTATAAGACATGATTGTCCTGGAGGCGTCGCAATTACGCCGAATAGGCATCTCTTGTCCGTGCTGGGCACGAGCGTTGTGAGCAGATACCTAAGCATCATTTCCGGGAAGGCGCCGTCGGCGGTTTGCGGGGTAATCCTTGGTAAAGCCCTTTAATCCGACCCCGGTTCTTGGAACGTGAGGTTGAGTAGCCGTTTGTGTGTGTTACTGGAGCTCTTGAGACGAATGTTTGAATTCGCCATGTATGCATGACGACGGCGAAGTAGAGTTGATCATTGCGAAAACGTCGCTTTGACGACGCTTTGCCAAGTACCCCCGATTACACATCAGTGCTGAGCAGCGTGTCTAAACAATTGTTAGCGCGAAACGTCTTTACCCATCTAAACGGAACTACTTGCTTCTTGCTAGCTCAGTCTCAGCATTAGCAATTAGTGTACTGCTATACCTGGGCAACGCCGAAGATGCACCCGTGCCATGTTCACCGAGTGACAAAACCAGGAAAGAACCAATGGCTGGTGAAGCGGTCCAGAAGGCGGCCACCAAAACTCCATGAGGCAAGTGTAAGAAACGACGGCTCTAGCGTCGCTTCCGGTTCTGCGACGGGAGCATCCTTCATCTCCGTGTCTCCGCTAGAGTCCTCATCCAAATTCTTGTTATCCATGGTTGCAGCTTCTTTCTGGAGCTTTTCGACAATCGCCTCATGGAAACTGAACTTTCGGTGCGCTCCACTGGTATCGATGAGCACGCTCCCTTTGGGAACTGCCCATTGCCCATGGCGATAGTTTGGTTTGTTTCGGCACATCCCACCCTTGGTAATATCCCTTGGAGGTCCATCTTTGCGGCTAAGTGGAATGACATGATGAGGGCAAGTAGGTTTTGGGTCGACCTTGAGGGGAGTGGGCTCTGTATCAACGTTGAGAGGGGCAGTGCGAAGGATGCTCATTCTAGGCTTCTTTGCAGCAGGCTCCTCGAGAAACTCTTCCGAGAGTCCGGATGATGCTTTACGGAGGACGTTCACATCAGCATCAGTGCGAACATAGACGTCCTCGTTGAAAGAAATACTGGCGCCTTCACGTCGGCGCTTACGTGTTGGCTGCAGATCTGCGGTATCGGACTTTCTAGGTAAGGGAACCCGGGATCTCTTGAAGTATTTCTTCTGTGCTTTCGTGGGCTTTTTCCACTTAAGCTGCCCTTCATGGCCATCTCTGTTGGGATATCCAGAATCATTTGCGACCGTCCAGCGCCAACCGCGTCCTCGGCTGAAGAACTCACAGTCGTCCTCTATACGACCGATGAATCCATTGTTCATGGTATCCTCGTACCAATAGAGCGCCGCCATAGCACCATACTGCTTCCTCAGCCGCACGTGCTCAATGTGAACATTGCTGTTCTCTGGAAGCTGCTTCTCTTCCCAGCTCACCTCCATACCGGAAAGAGTTTCTAGCTCAGTGACCAGGTTGAGCAGATTCCTCTTTTTGTATCTGTAGCTGATGTCCGTTCCATTTGCATCTGTATAGGCGGGTCGCCCTTTCCTCTCCTTACCTCCTGTCGTCGTGACCATATAGAGTCTGCAATCGTCCTTGCCCATCCGATTCTCATGCCATTCAGACATGCCACCGCGGTCATTGATCTGGTTCTGTGTGCTTTGAAGGCCGTTCATCGAAGCTTCCACAAGACACATTGGACACATAGCTTTGGAGTAGGTGTCCTTGTACACGGGATGAATCGAATGTCCACACGCGGTAGGAGGTGGACTTGTGGACGCGGGGTTCGATTTGGAGACAGTTTTGGGGATGATGGTGACTTTCGTTTGAGGGGTTGGCGTGGCAGTGAACTCATACCGTGGTGGAGGGGTATCCGGTGGCGCTTCTGTTCGACGACTGTTGTACCGCTTTGATGATGTTGAGGGAGGTGCGAGGTCAGTCTCCGCATCCTGCGAAAGACTACCATCGTACAGTGTTCGCTTCTTCTTCCTCACCGGCGACTGTTGGATCGAGCTCTTGAATGCGTCCTCATCGATCGTAGGATGTTCCTTGCGCTTGGTAGAAGAAGTTGTGCTTGCACGTATACTGGAAGAAGGCAAAAACTCTGGGCTTTGCGATCTGCGGGCGGACTTGTTAGGAGCGACAGCTTTGCGGGTCATAAGTGTTTCGTAACGATCCGGCTCAGACGGCTGCAAGGCTTGCGCCAGACCTCGAGGAGGGGAAGTGATGAACGAAACCATTCTACTGATTTGTTTGTTGAGAAATTTGGTATGCGAAGAGCTTGAGGTCATTGGTAGAAACTTGCGATATCACTCAAGTTGCGCAGAAGAGAAGAGTTGTCTGGAACGAGAGGCGCGTTGAAAAACATTTGAGCAAAGTTTAAGGCTAGCAAAGAGAAAGGGCACTCAGGCTGAAGTTATAAGTGACGTCAAATGTTTTCCAATTTACGCTACTGTACTGGTCAGCTGTTGTTGTTGGGGGAGTGAAACTTGTTGTACTTGCACTTTCACTTTTCAAGATCTACATCGATAGTACTGTGTGAAACAAAGTGGAACTACAAGATAACCTCAAATGAAGCCGTGATGGTTTACCAATAACAACTGATGTTGATCTATACCGATTCTAGTTGTTAGCAGTCGTATAGACTACCAGCAGCCACAACGTAATGTTAAAGCCTGAGTGGAGTAGTAGATAGTGACATGCGCCTCTTCGCTACCATGCTCTCAACACCACCTCAACCACTCTCTAACCACATCTAATAAGATTTCACTATATATGTGATGTCTTTGGTATGGAAGTCTGGAGTGTGAACGTTATGAGTGACTTGTCGTATGGCCAATGAGGTCGGATTGCAATCATCATATCTGCTGCACTTGCTCAAGACTCCACTTCAGCAGATGGAGATCTCTGCCGGCGCACAGCAACAGCAACATCTCATCTTGGGAGTCGCCAACTGTAAATCTGCCACTTGGATGACATCTAGTTAGTTCTGACATACATATCGTAATAGTGGATGGCTGTTGAACGTGGTACATTGGAATAAAGTAAATAGTGATGCGATCTACTGCCAGATAACGAATAATAGTCTCGATTAACTTTCACTATATCTGCTCCCGTAACCACTCAACTAGCCCTATGGGTCAACACACTCCCAGCTCTCAACAACGTCTGGGTTGCCGCCCTTGTACTGGTTGACCTTTGGGAACTTGCAATGCGCACGCTGAAACTCGACGCCAAGGGCCTCAGTATCGTTCACAAACTTCGTGCCGATCAGTGTCTCAGGTGCATTGCCATTCTCTACCCAGTCAACCAGAGCCATGAGGACGTTGTGACTAGGCTCATAACCGTTGATCTCGCCAAGACCTTGACCGATGGCATGCGCACCGTCTCCTCCACTGCAGTGACCGGTGCCGCTGACAAGGAAGTACCGGTAGAATTCGTCGAGCTCGTCAGAAGAAAGACCCATGGTAGAGGCAACATTTTCGTAGTAGCGGGGTGAGTTGTCGGACGAGATGATGAAGTCAGCGCCACCGTGCCAATGGATCACTTTAGTGCCACGGTTCTTTACTCCGCTCAGGTCACCCTTGAAGGTTTCAATTCCAAAAAGGTTCAAACGTGCAGCATTGTCATAGTCCTTAGCGCTCAGAGTCGTTGGGTCCCAGGAAGGGTCGTTGTAAACAGCGTAGCGGAACCAATCCGTAGTGTAAGGGAAGGGCTGTCCGTTCATGAGAACGGCGGCTGCGCCGAGTTCAGCACCGGGCTGCAGACGAGGATACACTAGGTCTCCGTTGTCGTTTAAGAGTGGTGAGTAAACAGCCTTGACAGTCTCGACCTGCTCTGGTGTTAGGCAGCTTGTGGTGTTGCTGCCTTCAGTGCAGGCCAAGCCCGAAGGATCGTACTTGCAATGTAAGGGAGCCTCGATGATGCCGTCTTCGTAGTTATCAAGTTTGTCGCATTGCTTCAAGACGTCGGCATGGACTACCGCCCACTTTGACATCGGAACAAAAGTCGAAGCGTTTGCTGGGCCCGTAAGGGTGTAGAAATGTCCACTCCACGAAGTGAGATTGTTGAATGAGAAGGCTGGTGCTCCCGCGATGATGCCGTCGAAATCATCTGGGAAATCTTGGGCAGACTTGAAACCCTGTCTTCCTCCGGTCGAGCATCCAAGATAGAAGGACTTGTTGTGCGGCTTACCATAGAAGTCCTTGGTGATTTGCTTTCCGACCACAACACCAGTGTGTAGGCTAGAGTTGTTTAGTCAAACTCCAATAATGCGGGGGAAGGCTACTTACGCTCGGTATGCGAAGTCTTCCACGACGTCTGAGTTGTTGTAAAAAGGTTTACCGCTCGTCCCGTTGTGACCATTGTTGGTTCCAACAGCTGCGAAGCCCAGGCCAGACGCGTAGGCCAAATCTTCGTATTTGATGCAACCGTTTAGACCGCCGTTACCACCAGAAAGGAATCGTCCTGTCCAGTTCGCCGGAAGCCATGCCTCCATATTGAGGCCAGAACGTTCAGATGTCGAAACCCAAAGTGCGACGCGGCAAATGTCTGCTGTTATGGGCGGCGATGCTTCAGCGCATGTCTGGTCATATACAGGTAGAGTCAAGTTTGTGCCGGCGGCGACGAACTCGGCTTTGGATACAAAGGCGCCATCGATAGCGAGTTGAGAAGCAACGTCCGCACACTTTGAGCTGAATTCGGCTGGTGTCGTGTCATTCGTGGGGTAAGCAGCGGACTGAGGAGCGGCGAAGACGGAGGAAGCACTAAGCAGCGCACACTGTAGTGGTTGTTCGAGCTTCATCTTGACGGTAGAGTGATGAAGAAGCTTGGTTCTCGACCTCAACCCAAGGCTTTGGGCATGCGTCTTCTCTTTAATCTACCGAAAACTGGGTCTTTATCAAGGTACATCACTAGTATTTACTCCCCTACCTAGGGCAGACTAAACGAATAAGATAAGCTGGGGCAAACTTGGGGTGCTTCGTTATGCGGCTGCAGGGACGTGCCGCCTGCGGATGTCGTAACCATCTTTGGCGACACAAAAACATACTGGAAGCACGTCAAAAGCTGGGGTAATGTGACGGATTACCGAGGCAACGACGCCAAGTTCACGTGATCATATGTTTAGTGAGAGCGTTGTGTTGTTTGTCGCTCAATTGCCGTCGGTTAATCGTACCTTGTGTATGCGTACGTAGAATTGGGGCTGCCGAACATGTTGCCGACGATTGTACTGAAGCGGGGCTAACAGGGTCGCGACTGCAGAACATCTTAGCACTATCGAGGACCCGGCCCGATTTGGTGTCTTTTCCTGGCAGCGCGGTCGTGACACCTGCATCTTTGAGGGTTGAGGCAGGCAAAATACACCGTTGCGGAGCATTAACGCCGACATGCGGAGTTTTGCCGCTAGATCAGTAACGATCTCCGCGCGAAGGGTGGGCCCAAACAGCCTCTTGTTAACAAGTCGGTGTTCCAGCTAAATTACGATGGACGCAAGAGATCCTGCACGCGCGGACATCGAGCGAAATGTGGTCGACGAAACAGGAATAATGTTTATTCGCAAGGAGTATATCTCCTAAGCGTTAACAGGAAAAATGCAACCTGATCCTAGAGCAATAGCATCATCGGGAAGATTCTTGCCTACAGTATCTCCTTTGGTGTAGCTCATTACTGACAGACATTGCTTTTCTATAATCTCGAGGATGTATTGGAGTCCTTCATCACGTCAGCCACCCACGCACTGACAGCTCGAATAACACCAAGATCACTTTCATACCTTCCATGCCTTGCTAACAAACTCCTCGACATCCTCCAAAAGTTCTTTGGGTTTCTCCAAAGCAGCAAAATGCCCACCACGCTCGTGCTGCCTGTAGAAAACTAGGTTTGTTTCCTTTTCCATGATACTCTTGATACCCGGAGCCAGCTCATAGGGGAAGAATGAGAAACCGACAGGCTTCTTGTTTTGCTTGATGTCCTTTGCCCCTGCACCGAAGAGCTCGCGGTAAGGGTAAATGGAACGAGCAAAGCTTTCCGTAAACCAGTAGAGAGAGATATCGGTGAGAATCGTATCAAGAGAAGGGTCCTCGTCCGTCCATTGCAGGAACTTCTCGCCAATCCTGATTGGTCTTAGTCAGTGCATCGCTGTATGGAGAGAATGTATCCTACCATGCAAGGAGTGCGAGCGGGTTTGACGCCAGCACATTGCCAATCGTACTGGGTCTGGTTCCGTGCTCCTGTGCGTAGGCCGTTCCGGTTGTGCGCCACTTCATTGCACGATCGAGCGCCTCCTTCTCCAGCGCATTCATGGAAGTATTTTCATTTGGTTGTGAGAGACTTGTCAACATGTTCACTGATGCACGTTAGAACTGCGGGACCTGGTGGTATGCCGTTGACTTACGGTGCATTCCAACACACGAGTCGTACGAAATGTTCATGATCTGCGATGTGAAACTGCCCACATCTCCTCCTTGTGCAAGATACCTGTCGAAGCCAAGGTTCAGCATCAGCTGATTAAGGACGCGACTGCTGTCTTCCAGCTTCCACTCTTTCTCGGTCGACTGCACGGTACTGAGAGTGTAACCAGGCAGCGAAGGTACTATGAGGTGGTATGGTAGATCCTTGGCGGAGTACTTCTCCTTAACCAGTGTCAACATCGGTAGAAACTCGATGAAACTTCCAGGCCATCCATGCATGAATATGATGGGAATTGCGTCCTTCTTCTCAGAGAAGAGAGCGACAAAGTGTAAATCGACATCCTCGATTTGCATCTTGTAGTTTGAGAACGAGTTGATATGCTTCTCTTGCGCGCGCCAATCGTACTTGTTCAGCCAGTAGTCCTTTGCATCAGAAAGCCACTTGCGGGACACACCGAAGCGGCGGTCTTCCTGTCGTCCTTCCCAAGTCTCGGGGGCGAGCTTCGAGAGCTGAAGAAGCTGGCGCCATTCTGAGATGGCTTGGTCAGAAATGTCGAGGGTGAAGGGCTTTGCGGAGTCTGGTGGTGAATAGGACATGTTGGTGATGCGAGAACGGCTTCAGATTGGTGTTTTGGTAGCATAAACAGACAAGTCAGAGCGGAGAGTAGTTGACCCTTTTATGTTTGTACGGACACACATGCATACAAGCTAAACACGTTGGGCACATGTCAGCAGTCAGGCGAGGTGGGGTATATACATGCACTACCATAGTAACCAGGGCTACACAATCCGGATCTGCGGATTGGAATCTTTCCGGTCGAACGTGATTCGATAAGTTCCAGTAGTTTGATATTCGTTGATAGCTCAAGGCTTCTTTGATATAGAACCGTACCTTGTAATTCTAACTTGGATGTTGGCTCCCTCGAGCTAGCAATGTTTGGATCAGGACCTCGGCATGTATGATCAGCTAGCAAAGGACTAGTTTTGGGTGTTCATTTCTCGGAATTGCCCTTGATATGAGTACCGCCCCATACGGTATCTAACAGTATCGTAATCAAAGCAGCGACGCGGAAGTTATGAACAAATTCGACGCTTTTGGACAGTGCGACGCGAGTGAAGCGCGTCGGTGCTGAAGTCGTCATCATCATGGTGGGGCGGATCGCCCCGCGATTTGGCATCTGCTAGTTCTGGAACTTTTTACTCACGACTCACACATGTACTGTGATTCAAACTTCTCACCGAAGTTACAATCGCGCAAAACAATACAACATGGCGCCAAATCTGGTTGCTGCAATCGATCTGGCCACTTACACAGAATCAACCCAAGGCCTTGATGTTCAGGCATTGTCCTTTATCGGCAATGTATTCGTACGAGTCACCGATGAGACCATCGACCAGGCTCTCTCCCACCTGAAGCAATCTGTAGGTCGGTTCGCCAACTACATGGGCGTTGCCTCTATTACTTCAATCGACGACATCCTTTCCCTCCTCGATGCCGGCGCCGCCAAGGTCTTCGTTACTCGCCAACAATTGGATGAGCTCAAGAAATTGAAGATAGACCAGGACAGGATAGTGTTGTGCTTGCCGGGAAACACAAAGGAAGAGATCATTGAAGCCATCTCAGGTACACAGGTGGACATTTACTCCCACCAAGTCGAGGACGTTGGCCTTGTGGAAGCATGGTTGAAAGACTACGGAACAGACAGACCAGGTGTCTTCGTCTCGTTCGCGAACCCGGACATCGAGAACGTCCTACGCCTTGCAAAACTTGACGCGATACCCATCATCTCCTCAGAAAACCTTACCGTCGATCCCTCGAAGCAGACTGGTGCGTTGAGCGTCGCGAAGCTCTTCATGGCCAATGCAACTAGCGACCGATCCGACGGCCTTTTCACAACTCTCGTGACCGATGAGCGGGGCATCGCTCTCGGACTTGTGTACAGCAGCGAAGAGAGTGTCGCAGAAAGCCTGAGGACTGGACGAGGTGTATACCAGAGCCGAAAGCGAGGATTATGGTACAAGGGCGAAAGCAGTGGAGATATCCAAGAGTTGGTCTCGTTAGCGCTGGACTGCGATAGCGACTGCTTACAGTTTGTGGTGCGACAGAAAGGCAGAGGGTTCTGCCATCTCGCAACTCCCACCTGTTTTGGCGAATACACCGGCTTGTCAAAACTCCAGAAGACACTCCAAAGCCGAAAAGCCTCAGCACCTGAAGGCTCATATACCGCACGGCTCTTCAACGACTCACAACTATTGAGGGCGAAGATACTAGAGGAAGCTACAGAGCTTTGCGATGCGAACACCAAAGACGAAGTTGCGTTCGAAGCTGCCGACCTTTTCTACTTTGCTCTCACTAAGTGCATAGCATCTGGTGTGACATTGGAGGATGTCGAGCGCAATCTCGATGCTAAGAGTATCAAGGTTAAGAGGCGACAGGGTGATGCTAAGCCGGCCTTTGCCGCACAAGCAGCAGCAGCGACGAAGAGTACAACGAACGGTGCAACGAACGGACCTACAAAAGAAGAGGTAAAGGAAGCTGCTTCAGTACCTAAGAGTAAGGATGATCCTGCCGGTACAAAGGACGGTCGCATTGCCATGAAGCGATACGTGACCGCAAACGAGACATCTGAGACCGTCAACGCCGCGTTACAACGACCATCTCAACGCTCCACCCAAAAGATTCTAGACATATGTCTACCAATCATCGAGGCAGTCAGGACCCGCGGAGATGCTGCATTGCTAGAGTACACGCACAAGTTCGAAAAGGCTACATCACTAACATCGCCTGTACTGAGAGCACCATTCCCTCCAGAGCTTATGCAACTGGCGCCCGAGACTGCCAAAGCCATCGACATATCTTTTGAGAACATTAGGAAATTCCATGCTGCGCAGAAAGAGGACAAGCCGCTAAGAGTAGAGACTATGCCGGGCATTGTATGTTCACGATTCGCTCGACCAATCGAGAGGGTCGGCCTATATGTACCGGGCGGAACAGCAGTGCTTCCCTCCACCGCGCTCATGCTTGGTGTGCCTGCCATGGTCGCTGGCTGCAAGAAGATTGTCCTCGCAACCCCACCACGATCCAATGGTCAAGTAACACCGGAGGTTGTCTACTGCGCCCACAAGGTCGGCGCAGAGTCCATTGTCCTCGCTGGTGGCGCACAAGCTGTCGCAGCCATGGCCTACGGTACTGAAAGCGTTACCAAGGTCGACAAGATCCTTGGTCCAGGAAACCAGTTCGTCACGGCAGCGAAGATGCATGTTTCCAACGACACAAACGCTGGTGTAAGCATCGACATGCCTGCAGGACCGAGTGAGGTACTCGTCATTGCGGACGCGAATGCCAACCCTGCTTTTGTGGCATCCGACCTTCTCAGTCAGGCTGAGCACGGTGTCGATTCCCAAGTCATCTTGATTGCAGTCGGAATGAACGAGTCGCAGCTTGGTGCAGTCGAAGACGAGCTTCACAAGCAGGCGATTGCTCTTCCACGAGTAGATATTGTCCGTGGGGCAATCGAACACTCTTTCACTCTTGCAGTGGATACCATGGAGGAAGCTATGCAGCTAAGCAACCAGTACGCGCCTGAGCACCTTATCCTGCAAGTCGATGAGGCAGAGAAGGTAGCGGAAATGGTGGAGAATGCTGGAAGTGTCTTCATCGGTCAATGGACTCCGGAAAGTGTTGGTGACTACTCTGCTGGTGTTAACCACTCTCTACGTAAGTTTTATTGTACCCGTTCTTAAAGGAAACTCTGCTAACATTGATCAGCAACATATGGCTACGCTAAGCAGTACTCGGGCGTCAACTTGGCGTCGTATGTCAAGCACATTACTAGCTCTCACCTTACTAGGCAAGGACTTGAGAACGTTGGACCTGCTGTCATGGAACTTGCGCGCGTGGAAGAGCTGGAGGCTCATCGAAGGGCTGTCAGTCTACGATTGGGCGTGGCGTAAATGCTATTGAAACTCAACCCGCCATGACCTGATACCCTTTCGTCATCACATAGTTTCCTAGCGTAGAGATGTCATGCAGTTGGATATGATTCAATAAAATGATCAATTGGAAGATGAATTTTACCATCTTGAAGAAGTAGATATATATACGATAGAATCTGATCTCATCTCCTGCAAAAACAGACACACTTCAAGCCCCGAATCCTCCACTAAAGGTGGGTAGATGTGATCGGGTGCTTTCTTGCCCTCACCCTATGCATCTAAGCAAGAGCGGAGCAGAGGCCGTTGTACGCATCCTTGGCCTTGAAGCTACCGTCGAACAGCAGAGGGGTAGCAGCAGCACCGATCCAAGAGTCAGTGTCGCTAACACCCCAGACGGTGACACCAACACAGTTCTCAACGTCCAAGCAAGCGGTAACAGCAGTCTTGTAGTCAGCGGCAGCACCACCCTTGATGTCAAGCTCAGTCATGGCGCACTCGGGAGCAGACTCGCAGAGAAGCTTGAGGGCAGCGGGGTAGTCGGAAATGGGCCAGCTGCCAGACAAGTGGGACTGGGAGCCGATACCGTCAATGGGGACACCGGCAGCAACCCACTTCTTGACGTTGCTGGCCATGGCCTTTGTCTTGGCGTAGCTGGGGCTGTCGAGGTTGTAGTCGTTGATGTAGAGCTTGGCCTCTGGGTCGGCAGCCTTGGCAGTAGCAAAGGCAGTAGCAACAAAGTTCTCGCCGAGAACGTTGTAGAAGACGGAAGAGCGGAAAGAACCGTCCTCGTTGAAGATCTCATTGACTACGTCCCAAGCGTAGACCTTGCCGGCGTAGGTGGACATGAGCTTCTTGATGTGGGCAACCATGACTTCCTCGAGCTTGGTCTTGTCGGTAATGGAAGAAACCCAGGTAGGAAGCTGAGAGTGCCAAACAGTAGTGTGGCCGCGGACGAGCTTGTTGTTCTCGGTGGCGAAGCTGACGAGCGCGTTGGCACCGTCAAGAGTGAACTTGCCCTGGGTGCCCTCGGTGGCATCCCACTTCATGCTGTTCTCGGGAGTGACCTGGCCGAAGTTTGCGACGATGATCTCCTTGTTCTTTCCCTTGCTGAGCGCGCCCTGGTCGGTAGCGACACCAAGGTACTTCTTGCCATGTGACTTGAAAGCAGCGTCGAGCGAGCACTTGGCACCGTTGGCGCCGCTTCCAGCGACATCAGGGATGGAACCGTTGGCACCGCCCGGGGCAGCAGCAGCAGCGCTGGTGGCTGCAGGTTGAGCAACCTGAACTGGGGAGGCGACGGGCTCGGTAGCGTTCACCGACGGAACAGGTGCGGCAGAAGGAACGACAACGACGCTGGAAGGTGCAGGCGCAGCGCCAGTACCAGCAGGAGGAGCCGGGGCGTTTCCACCGCCGCTAACACACTGGCTGTACCAGTCGTTGGACTTGACGCAAGACCAGCCTTGAGCGCACTCGGTCTCGCCCTGGAAGCCGTTGCCGCCGCATTGTCCGTAGGGAGCAACAGCGCCAAGGACAGCCGAAGTCGAGGACAGAGCAACGACGCCAAAGTAGATGGAGGATCCGCGGAAATGCATGGTGGGCTGCTTTTTCGATCGGTACGATTCGGTTCGAGTTCAAAAGTGTTCGGTTGATGTAGGATTGGAAAAGAAGCAAGCTTCTGTATGGGAGTTCAAGAAAGAATGTCAGGAAGCACGCTTCCAGTAAAGTCTGAAGAAAAAGGTTTGAAAAAAAAAGGTAGAGAGAGTGTGATGATGACCGAGTGAGTAAAGAAACATTATGGCGGCGGATACGAATTCATCTTATACCAGAATAGCCACTGCTGCGATGCGCCTGGATCGGTTCTGCATAGGTGGGTCAAATTATGGGCGGGTAGCCTCCCTGAGAGAGCATTGTTTCATGAAACCATGAAACGCCATCCTGGAGATCATTACAAGGGCAAAGGTGCCTCGGGAACAGAACGACTTTAACCGTTCCGTTGTTCTGACGAACGACAAGTCGATGAACAGTGGGCTGATGCGGCGCAGAGCAAAGCAATGATGTTACTTGTGGGCAAGGTGCCACAATGCGATGTGAAAGTAGGTCCGACATCCAGGTTCGAAGCTTCATGCGAGATCCGTGCGACCGGGGTGCCAAGCGCTAAGCCTGTCAGAGGTAGATGTCAACTAACCTTTTGGGGAACAAACACCAGGCGAACAGACGATTGTATGAAAGCCACCGGTTATCAAATGCTTCATGTTCCTTCTTTCAATGGGTCGCGCCACATCATCGATAGGTTAAAGTACTCAAGCTTTTCAAGCATTTCAAAACATTCTTGTATTGACTAGGTCACGATCGTCCATTTCTTTCATCTATCTGATCATGCCATTTGAGACCTTCATCCACATAGTCATATTATGACTTGTAGACGTGCATTACGTGTGGGTTGCAGTAAGCAAGAAGGCCGGTCTTGCCCCATTCGCCGCCAATTCCAGATTCCTTGTGTCCTCCGAATATCGCCTGTGGTGTTGGCTTCTCCCATGAGTTTACAAAGACTGAGCCGGCTTCGAGGCGCTTCGCAACCTTGGTTGCCTTCTCGACGTCCTTACCCCATACACAGGCACCGAGACCAGTGTTTGTGTCGTTGGCACGTGCGATGACCTCCTCGAGATCGGACCATGGCTGTGTGGGCACGATAGGACCGAACGGCTCTTCTTGGATGATGCGGGAGTCGTTGGGTGGGTTGTCGATGATGGTTGGCTTGATGAAGTAGCCCTTTCCACTGCTGACGTCAGGCTCACCAGCGGCGAACTTGTAGCCCTTGGACTTGCTGTCCTCGAAGAATGTCTTTACACGTTCGTACTGCATCTCGTTTTGAACAGGTCCGAGCAGGTTGTCACCGTCATCTGGGTTTCCGATCTTGATGGACTTGGTGAAGTTGACCATCTCCTCGAGGAACTCCTTGTAAATGGATTCGTGAATGTAGATACGCTTGGTAGCGACACATACTTGGCCGCTGTTCTGGAAGGCGCCCATGACGATCTCGGGCGCTGTCTTCTTGATGTCGACATCGGGAAGAATGATGGAGGCATCGTTACCACCTAGCTCGAGTGTGACACGCTTGAGGGTCTTTGCAGATGTCTCCATGACCTTCTTTCCGGTAGCGATGGAGCCGGTGAAGCTGATCTTGGCAATGTCTGGGTGCTGGCACATCTGAACACCGAGCTCGTTGTTGCCACCAACTACTTGAAGAACGCCTGGTGGCAGAATCTCCTGAGCCAGCTCGACAAACTTCAACGCTGTGTAAGGTGTGAAGGGTGAGGGCTTGACAATCATGCAGTTTCCGGTCATGAGAGCTGGCGCAACCTTTCCAGTGCTCAGGACGAGAGGGAAGTTCCACGGGCAGATGGCACCGCAAACACCGAGAGGTGTGTACTCTGTGTAGATTGTCTTCTCGTCATCCTCGAACTTCTCAGATGGTACGTCAAGTGTCAGGTGGTGACCGATGAATCCAGCAGCGCCACCAACTTCCATAGCAGCGAATTTCCTCTGTTCACATGTTAGTATAAAGCTTTCAATACTCTCTAGCGTTGATTACGACGTACGGGCTTGCCAGACTCTTTGCACAGCAGGTTGACGAAATCATCGTTGTGTTGCTGGTACAACTCGGCAACCTTGTTGAGTAGCTCCTTCCTCTTCTCAATGGGAGTATCCCTCCATGCGGGAAACGCCTTCTTTGCAGCGGCAACAGCGTCGTTCAGGTCTTTTTCACTCGCGATTGGTACATCCCAGAGCTCCTGACCAGTTGCGGGGTTGATGCCATGATGGATCTTGTCTGACCCGCGCTGCTTGCCATCGATGATGTTATAGAAAGTCTCGAAATCGAGGGTTGAGACTTTTCCCGGAGACATATTTGCGGTTGATGTAGTAGGTTATGGGATATGATGATGTAGGTATTGGTTTGCGAGCACAGGTATGACGGGTGAAGGTGCCTCTTTAAACAAGTCGAGTCGCCACATTCCTGTGATTACCTGTCTGCTTGCTTTATCCTCGGTAGTAGGTACGCTTGCCGCATGGTGCACCTCTCATGGTGGGTTTGTAGCACCTGGCTCCCCTTGGCTGCGACCCTGACCCCACTTGGAGCAGCAGAGTCGCGGGGCTCGAGTAGCAGCTGAGCTTAGGCTTGCATCGTCCATTCCCCAGTAAAACCCACTGGCCGGGCTTTCGCGGATTCTAGGGTCGGGGCTTAGCCTTCGCGGAGGTGCCGCCAAGATGAGCCGGCTATTAGTTTATCATCGTCATCATCCCGTGGTAGGTAGTTTACCAGATACGGAGCTTATACTGAACAACTGCCGCCTGCCCAGCATCGTACGCGCCATCCGCAAGCACCCCGCCGGGACCATCTCGGTGTCTCCCGTTTAAAAAAAAAAGTGGATTACTCTCCCTGACAGCGGGACCACCAATTCACATGGCTGGAGCCTTTCTCCAACAGCGCGACTGTAAAAGTCTTGACTAGCGTTTAACGTGTCGACATTCAGACTAGTATGCCCAGTTTACGTCTTTCGCAACGGACGAACTTCTGTCCGAGTACCCTTTGGAATTCCCTTGTGGATCATTACAGGGTTTCAGCATTATCGTCGAAGCCGCGGCTCTTCGTATCCCCCTACCTAGGTACGATGATCACGTTGGTGAGGCGGGTCACATAGCCTAGACTCTACCGCCAACTTTTGCATGTGTCTTACTGAGACAACAAGAGATCAGAACAGTGGGTAGATAATGAACAGGGCGATTAGAATGTTGCAAAAAGAGTTTCGGCGACGAGCTGACGTTGAAGGTTTACAAAAAAAGATGCTCTTGTGTCAGCACACGCGCCACATTTCATGCATACCTAGGTATGCTGTGGAACGCCTTATTGGTCACAGCGTCATGCGCTGATGCTAGCATACAGGATACACAAATCCATGCAGAAATTACTGATGAGATGCATCAAGATGAGAAAATTTGATATCTCGGCTTGGCACCAAGAACGATCTACAACTACAGTTTCCACCAAGATGCTTTCCTACACGTGTCCTACTAGCACTTTTTCCACTGTACATAGAGATTTGATGTGAAGCGACCAGCCTCGCGCGTCGCAGCAAGCACACCATTGGCTGGCGTAGCAAATGGCGTCAGCGCTACCTCGCTGTTGATGTTGAACAGGGCATCGCTACCACACGGTGACCAGACTGCAGCTGGAACGTTGTCTTGCTTGTAGTATTTGCCATGGAAGGGACCATCGATGCTAAGTGCTGACGATGACTGGCTTTGCTGACCAGAGAAATAGTACGTCGACTTGATCACGCCAGTCACACCACCGTCAAGGTCGCCCCAGCCAGTGTAGTCTGCGCTGAAGATGGCGAAAGAGAAACCGGGGGAGAACTCCAGACCGAGGTTGATTTGGCAGTTCTTTCGTGAGTCTTCTGCGACTTTTCCCGTACCGACGCGAGCGGTGAATTGCTTGTTGAAGTCTGGATGTGGTGATTAGTATGGAGTTGAGTAAACAGGCGCAATGGAAGCTTACAAATGGGCAGAATGCCGTTATCAGTCCAGTTAATATCAATACTGCCTTGGGGGCAACCTGAGCCACCGGAGACGACTTTAGTGATCTTGAACGAGTCGGGTGCTTGGTTTGTCGGGGCAGCAACCGTTACAGCGGCAAGGGCAAGAGCGGTAAGTGTGTACTTCATTGTAGTAAAGTCTCAGCTTTGGTTTTGGTAAGTCGAGAAAAGATTAGGCAATCTGGTAAGCGGTTGCTAGATGATGAAGTCTTGTTCAAAGTGTAGTACTGCTATTAGACCAGAGCAACTGTGGGCCACGACCATCTTATATGTCATTGTATTATCCGGGTACGAGACCTAGAGCGTAAGTAGTACATTCTTCACCACACCTACTCTGGAGAGCCCGTTATGAAAAGCACACAGTCTTGTGGCCCGCAGAGGAAGTTTTCTTATTGGTCACATGCTGTCAAAGGACGGCGAAAGATAGTCACTCGCTACCTGTTAAGAACCTTGCATATCCATCTCCTGTATCGCTAGTTCGGAGATGGCAACAAAGCTGGTAAGTCTGCCATGTTCCTGATATGGGATCTGCCCGTCGATATTGCTCGTAGACTTCTGTACGAGACAGCCGAGAAGCAAGCGAAGGGGATAGCCGTGGAATGCAGGGCAATAGCGCTCTAGAACATGTAGATTCTGGGGTATAGTGCGCACGTCTGAAGCAACCCAAATCCAAAAATAGTTGTTGTGGAAATTATTCTAGCGTGACAAGTACAGGACGGGTTTGGAAGAGGCGAATGTTGTATATATTAGATTGATAGACCCGGTCGAGGTCACGAACCGGACGTTTGACGGCTGATTGTGGGCTGGGCTTTCTGGGGAAGCTTGACAGTCTTAGCGAACGAGTAGGATCACTAGACTTTTTCCAATCAACGACGGTCGTGGGGATGTCGGCAGGAGCTCTCCTTCTAGCGTTCGTATTCATCAATGACAATATCGGTGTTGCTCGTTGTTCGCCGGGTGGTATGTTTTGCGCGATAGTCTTGGGCTGGAAGGTGCGAAATGCTAATACCGGCGCGCTGTGGTCGAGGATACATGTCGGGCAGGAGGCGTTGAGATAACGGGTCGAATGGTTATTGTAGGTGCATGATCTGGGTAAATAGATTGGGAAGCCGCAACGAAGCATAAGCGTACAAGTTCAGTACAGCCGAGGACCGATAAGGCTATAAGCATCAAATAGCAGGTTCAAGTATAATACAATATAATAATCGTATGCAGCAGTAATGCCGCTATGTAGTCCTGGTATCTCCCTGCCCAAGTAATTCCAAAGCCGCGTCCATAATCTCCTAACGCCGTTGAAGTACATTACGTTAATGAAAGTGTTGCGCCAAAACTATGCTGAGGTATCATAATAAAATAAATCGCTTATTGATCAAATGGGAAAGACCTTGCGGAACATCCGCCTCCACTTTGGGACGTTTTCTTCTTCTTCCACATCACTAGCAGGTGCATGACGCGGACCAAGCATAGCCAATGCTCTTTGCCGTGCCCATTCTCGTCTATTATGGGTAGGACCACAATCTTGCGCATTTTGTGGAGCTGGTGCGTTGGGAGGCTGAGGCTGTGATGAGGCATCCGATGGTTGTGTAGTTCCCATCTCAATATCAGGCGGTCGTGATTGCGTTCGCTCGGGTGCACTGAAGATACGTCGGCCGGAAATGGCTCCACCTATCCTACTACCAAGCGACCCAAGAGCAATCGGCGGGCGAGTGAGTGGTGTTGGTACTGTTGCGGAAGACGGCGCAGATGCGGAACCTGGTTGGGTGCTTGCTGTATGTGCACTGCGTGCTCGCATGCGATTGATATGCCGTTCTCGTCGTACCATGACGTTGGTGATCTGGACTGGACAAACTCCAGCAGGCAACACAGTTTGCTTGCACATGGGGCATAGCGAGGAATGATTGAGGAGGAAAGTATCGATGCATTCGGGGTGGAAGATGTGACGACACGGGAGCTCTCGCACTTGTGTTTCGTTGACTTCGAAGTCGTCCATGCAGATTGGACATGTGGGCTGGGACCACGAGGCAGAAACGCTAGACGTGGGCACCGTAGGCATCGTGGGTGCAGACGAGTGGCGGGTCAACTGAGGTCCTTTGTAGCCAGTTTCAGCGTCTACAGCGGCATGCGGAGTATCGAGTGCTGGGTTCAGCGCTTGTGGGGCGGTGGCTTTTTCAGGTTCGTTCGAAGTTGTAGCAGGAGCAGTGTATGTGTGTATGGGAAGTTTGTCAAGGACTTGTTGCGAGACTGTCAGGCGCTTGACGCCCAATGCTTCGAGATCGACCTGACCGTTAAGTACGCGCTCGCGCAGATCGTTGCGTCGCCTTCGTTGGATGATGTGCATGACGAGGGAAGTAATGCTAACGGCGACGAGGAGGATGGCTAGCACGATGACGAGGAAAACCCATAGGCTTGGGAGTTGGCCACCGGAGTCAGTACTGACGGTTGCCCATAGCCGCACGTAGTCGGTAGGCTCGTATATCTGCGAAAGTGTATCGCCATGCGGTACCTGGCTCAAGTTTCCAGAGTACTGGTTCAACTGATCCATGATGTTCCTCCCGGTTATTGACGACAGCGCGTAGGTCGGAAAGTCGTTAGCCGTCTGCCAACTACCACCATCTTGAAGGTTCCACGACGCATCATTGAGCACTGGTGGCTTGGCATTGCTGTCTCCTGGCTGGTATGTGAGGAAGGCTTTGGTGGGATGGTTGCGCGCTGCTGTGAAGTACTCGATGGTACATTGCGCCGAGTACCAGGGCGCAACGGCGATGAGGGCGTAATCCTTGTCAGTCGGGAGGTTGGCTACCCGTGTCGCATTCTCGGGAACATAGTTTCCCTCCTGCTCCCTGCATCCGGATGTGTAGACATCGGGTACGTAGAGTATGCCATATGGGTCCTGGTTGCCGTCGACGCCTTTGGTAGACAAGGTCTGGATGTTGTTGAGGATGCGATACTGGAACGAGACGGATTCGTTGAGGGTATTGAACTGGTTGTTGTCGTAGTCGATGCGAAGAGGATCCGGGAAGTCGATGGTAAAGATACCAATCCTCTGGGCAGCTGTGTGACGGTCAGCGTGTGGTCAGCGTGCTGGTGCCAATGGGCGGCAAAAGTCGTGTGACGTACACATGTTGGGCGCACACTGGACGATTACACAGAGGCGGCTAATATGAGCCAACTACCACTCATTGCCGATAGTCTATGTGTGTAGTGTGGGCGCAGGCAGAGTGGTATTCAGAAGAAAGAAGAAGACGGCGTGGCTGTGGATTGCAGCGTCGGGTGGTTGTAGAGCGGGTGGCTAGGAATGAAGGCTGGTCGGGTACAACAGCGCTGCCGCCCCTCCCGGATGAGATGCAAAAGCGCCGAGCTTAGCAAAAGCTTGTTTCCCTGGCGCGAACAGGAGATTGCGTTAAGAAGGGCAGCATAGGATGCATGCAGGCCCCACTGGACAATTCGAAGAGGAGGCCGTTGTGCATGAATAGTGCCTTACTCGCCGGTGATGACGTTGACATGGTCTTATCGCAGACAGGACGCCTTTTGCGACCTTGGCGTGTCTTCAGGGCTAGCACGAGCCGATTCCCCAGACCGCGAACAACATCGATACATGCGCCAGCAATGCGACAACCGAAGACGCCTACCACGAGCCTCTTTGATACCCGTCCTTGATTAAAATAGAGCCCATGATACCACGCCGGTAGCACTCAGACTTCGGCCGCCATCTCGCGTCTGTCTGCCGTGGGTGGACGCGACTTCCTTCCCCGCATACCCCAACATTCCACAGCGACAAAGCCCAACATGGCTCCTCCAGGCGTGAGTAGCAAGGGCAAGGCGACAAAGCCCGGCAAGCCCTCGCAAGCACCGCGCAGCCGGAATACAACGCCGCTGCCCAATGTACGCACCTCGGTCGAGCCTGCTTCCTCTTCCTCGTACTTTGGAAACCGCCTGAGCTCCTACCTCAAAAAGAGCCCCAAGACGGTCGAGGACATACTAGATGGTGGCGCCAACGGCTCTTCCATTCCAACCGGCAAGCAGCTGCTGTCTATGCGCGACGAAATCGAGAAGACTGTGCTGAAGAACGTCGAGTCACGCTGCGTGCAGTCGGAAGGTGCGCTGCGGGAGCTAATGAACAACAAGAAGAACAGGGCGCCGCGTGAAAGGGAGAAGGACAAGGACGGCGAGGAGCGCGAGCGCAAACACAAGCTCAAGAAGGTGAGCAAGAAACACGACGAGGACGGGAAACACCCGCCTGCAATCGGTGCCCATGGTGTAGCCAGGCAGGACGGCGGTGACGCCAAAGGTGAGTTTGATAGCAGGCAATCACTCGTCCCTTGGGCCTTTACTTTTACCATCACTCTTCGTATGCACTACACTGTATACTTTTCAACATGGCTCCTCTCCGACAACAGTTGATTGTCAAGCTCAAGATTGGGGGCCTCAACAGACATCTGACCTTGCGTACAGACAACTCCTCGGCCATCTCGTCACCAATATCGCAAGCTGCGCCCTCCGCTGCCGGCAACGGGCCAGCAGACGCTCCCTCGCCCAGCGGCTCAGATGTCTCTCACCAACCCGCCCCCGCCCCCGCTGTACCGCAGTTCCAGACTTTCGGCCCTGATCCCGCCAAATTCGATGACCCCACAGTATACCATATACGCGAGGTTACGCCCGGTATGTCCATTGAGGAGAGGAAAGAGATATACTGTGTCGCAGAGTTTCCCAAGCACGATCTCCGCGACAGGATAGCCGGATCACCACCAGCAAAGGACTTCTCCAACGCCAAGCCGCCTTCACAGGTCAATGCCACTGTCTTCGCCAACTACGTTGAACCCTACATAAGGCCCCTCACTGAGGAAGATGTGGCCTTTTTGAGGGAGCGCGGAGACCGCATAGCGCCTTTCGTACTACCCAGACGCGGCCAACGGCACTACAAGGAGATATGGGCAGAGGAAGACGGGTCTATGCACATAGACTCGAACGACCAGCGACCACCACCCAACGTCCCCCGTGGGGCTGCAGAGGACATATCAGACGACGTGCTCGAGACAGATCAAGTGTCTACTGGCCCTCTCCTGTCGCGCCTATTAGCTACATTAAGACCCGAGGGGCGTGGTAATCAGGGTGGTCAACACGAGACGAACGGAACGAATGGAGACGCCATGGACATCGACGAAGGCGCGGGGGCTCAAGCGGACACGACCAACACCAACTCAATACCTGCTGCCGCCCAGCTTCCCGACCTTGTTCAGCCGGGCTGGAAACCTCCGCCACAAACTGGTCGCACCGACTATGTTGGCATGGAAGATCGTGTACTAATGGAGCTGAAGCACTTTGGCCTGATTTCTGAAGTAGACGCGGAATCGCAATCGTACGATTCCCATTTCGATGACGAAGTAGCCCAACGGCTTCGCTTCCTGCAAGAAGAACTTCGCAAACAATCCATCATTAACGGCGCACGAAAACAACGCCTTCTCGAACTCACCGAAGAGCGCATAGCCCAGCAGGAGTACAACACCATAGCCGACGATCTCGATAATCAACTCAACGCCGCATACCTCAAGCGGAACCGCAATATCGGCAAAGGCAAGAAACAAAACAAGCGGCCGGGCGGTGCGGGAGGTGGCAGTCATCCTGTAGCTAACGCTGGAATTTCGAGACCGGGCGTAGGCGAGCCGATTCGGACTCTTATGGAGAGAAGACAACAATGGATCAACACGATAGGACCTGTTGTCAACTACGGAAAGACCGGGTTGCCGACCGAGACCATCTTCGGAGAGGAGAAGATGAAGGAGCTGGAGAACAGAGAGGTGGAGATATGGAATACAGAGGCTGATGAGTAGAAATCCTGGCATCGGTGAATTCAATTGGAGCGGACGGGTGTTAGGGGGTTAGGGCAGGAGAGTTGGCATTTTTGAATGCGCATCCGACTGTTGAAAATGACGACCATTTTTAATGGCGCAAAATAGGCATTCCTAGGTGGAATCACCTGTAGTCAGTCTTTCGGCATATCATAGCGTTAAGGGTGTCAGTACCACACGGGTGGTCTGGAGTTATTGATTGAACTTGCATAAGACCGCGTTCAAGAGTCAGGCGTTAACAGATCGGCTGGCCTCTAGACACCATAAAGCCGCAATCCTAGTTTGGTTTCGAATGAACACCCCATCTTCTTCATTACCCACCTATTGTGGTTAGTCCAGGTCCGCAGCTCTTACACACAGCTTTTCCACGTGTATGCATGCCTGCATGCACGCGCTCATGAGATTAGCGAATATCGAATTTCCCTTGTCAGCCATTAAGATAGCAACCTTGCTGACCATGTGTTTAACCGGTGTCGAGCGACGGTTGCGGCGTGCATATTGGGGCTGTGTCTTCATCCTCGAGCGACCGAGCGAATGACGATACGGTGTTCGCTTACACGTTCGGAAACTGCATACTGCACTGAACAAATAGCCTTGAGCTGCTTGAAAACTTGCCGCAAAGGGGCGTATTTGGTAGACTTGCAAGGTATGGGAACTGGATCTGATAGTTTTGGTACTGTTTCTAGTTGTTGGTTGGGAAGGAGCCGCGGTATCAAGTGCAGTAATACGTAGATACCGAGCTTGGTTTGCTACTTCTAGTACCCTGTTGCTTTACCAAACTACCTTGTAATGTTGTATAGAAGGTGGAACCCTTATCGCGCGACAAGTGGCCCGGTAGCCTGCCTCTAGGACTAGGTATGACAAGTTCAAGGATCGTCTCCACTATCTCAATACTGGTCCGCAGAGCCGCATCTGATCTCTGTCAAGGTTCCTGAATGGGGAGTAAGATCATCTTCTTCAGGTTATCTGATCCATGGACCAGTACCGAGACCTGCATATAGCATCGAATTGCTTCGCCCAACGCACAGACTGAACACGAACCTCTTTGAGTGGATGGAAAGCACACGTGGACTCAGCACCTTGACGACGGGACGCCAATGCTTTCGAAGAATATGCGGGAGTATGTTCACAGAAGCACGACGGAAACACGCATGTGGTAGGATGGTGTGCTGGCCAGTGACGCGGGAAGCTATTTTAAGCTGCAGGTGGTGCTTACCCAACTCGGCTGGCAGAACACTAACCGTAGGGAACTCTGGGAGGGCAGCTCTGGAGGGGTTTGGAGGCACTATCACTCGATCCAAGAACTACACAGGCAGCTGAACATGTTCGATTCCTTTCTCTTGTTTCAAAGCGTATCGTGTTCTTGCTCCACAGCTTTTCAACCACTGTAATCACTACCTGGAGAGCGGATACGGTAGCTCGTCGCAATACTGAGCACACTCAAGATGCTCACAAACGACGCGGAACCACCGTAACTGCTTTAGGCTCAGTTACCGCCCACTGTGGACCTCTCACCTTGGTAGTGGATGCTTTAGAGAACGCTACAAAGTGGATTGTGCAGGTCTGTCAGCACAGTGAGGCTGACACTTCGTCTGTTCATTGGCCGCTGCATCTGCACGAATACCAAGACATATTTTCTTTCGCACAGCCGCCTTACACCTGCATGAGGCACCAACTTCTCTGCGCAATATTCCCAGTTCACCATTAAACCTCAAGAGGGTGGAATCAAGGATCAAGATAGCTGCAGCCGTTGGCGCAGCCAACCGGCATGCGTCATGCAGTGAACAGGCCTTATGAAGGCATGTATAGGTGGCTTGACGGGTAGCAAAGTATCCGGGCTGAGACGTGCGGGTGCGCTAATCATGGCAGATGGTAATACTGCAATGCACGTCTATGCAGTAGATCTAAAATCTAAAATCTACCTACACCACAATGATGCATCCGGGCAAGGCGAGTATCTCAGGACACTTGTTAATATATAAAGGACGGTAGGATGGTCAAGAGCTTAACTTGGCCACAAATGGTTGGTAGTATAACATTCAACTTATATCTCACCCGACACGGACTCTCCGAAAGAGGCTGCATCGTCGACTATAATGTCTCTTCCATCACGGCCGTTTCTCTGGCGCGCACCGATCATGATCGACAGAAAAAAGACAACACTCAAGATGTCTTCGCCTACTTCAGCACCCAAACCATCTATACCCAGGAAGCACAACAACCCGAAGCTCCGAGCTTCTTGCGATTCTTGCGCTGCATCGAAAGTTAAGTGCAGCAAAGAGCATCCGACCTGTGCACGTTGCTCCATCATCAACTCGCCATGTATATATGGTGTCTCGAGGAAGCACGGAAAGCCAGGCCGAACGAGGAAAAGAAACCCAGATGGAACTCCGTTTGTCAAAGCCGCGAAGCAACTCTTATCCCCAGGGATTAGCGAGTTCAGCATATTTAGCCTTCAGTCAGAACCTACTCTTCAGCAGACAGATATAGAAATCACATCGAATTGGGCTTCCGACTGGTCGCCTACACCAAGTTTATCGGTCACTCCAGGCTTCGACTTTGAAACTGCACCAGAATCGTCATTCGCAAGCGACGTTCATTCAGATACCGCCTATATGGATAATGCTGTCCTACCGACACAATCAGCTCAACCAGAACCAAGGTCAACCATCGAGTCGAACCACCTCTTCCGAAACCCTTTCGTAGAAGGACAGATAGTGCAATCTGAGTCTCCCAACTGGCAAGCTCTCGAAGAGTACGTAGGTGGTAATGACGTAAATCCTGTGGACTATTACCCTACCGGTCCAGAGACCACGGAGCACCTACGTTCTGTCTCCTCTATCTCCGTACCGTACGGCCCTATGAGTCAGGCCACTAGAATGCATGACGCTATGCCACCGCATCTCAACTCCTCGATGTACAACTCACACTGCTGTTACACGTCGGCCTGTTCAATACTCGATAGCCTGAGGCACGTGAGGCATATTCATCCAGCTTCTATAAAGGGGTCGTACCATGCCGTTCTTCCGACTGCTCAGTCAGCGATAAGGGACGTCTCGCAGCTCCTCAAGTGCCCTTGCTCTTCAGACCCTCACCTCGCTATGCTATACTCAAGCATAACATCCAAGATTTTGACCTGGTACCAAACTGCCGCTGGTGTAAATCCTGCGAGCCAATCCGGTACCTCAGTATCGGCATCATTGCCTTGGAGCGGCTGCCAGTCCTTGTGCTCTGCTCGGCCTGTTTTTCCACCCCCATCCGTACCGCGCACTAGCGAGGGTGAGAACTTCAATCTGTACATGCAGCCATCTCAGCATCAACACTTTGACTTTGAAGATCTTGAGCAGCAGAGATACAAGAGACGGGCGATACTGCATGAGCTAAGAGGTTTGGGACAGCTCGTCCAGGCACTAGCTAACTGGAGAGGGAAAAGCCCAGCTTGCGGGCAGGCAGAGTACCTGTATGATATACTAGGCGGGTGGCTGAAGAGCGAAATATACAAGACAGTAAAAAGTATTGAGAGCAGGGATTCTCAGATGATCTGAATAACTAGAAAGCGGTAAATATTGTAATATAAGCCTGGGGGATTATATCGAAGGCTTTTGTTCGCGGTATAGTAATCATGGTGTCCCATGTGCGGTAGTTGCCGGACTTGTTACGTAGTAATCTTAATCATGAAGCTCTGATCTTGTAATATTTGAGCATTAGCACGACTCTTACCAAATTGATCACGGCGTAGAAGTTGAGACGGAAACAAAAACATGGTTTTGAGGCGGCGTTCGTGGAGCTAGTGTGGAGCCATATCCCCGGATTTCCCCAGTGCACGTGGCACATTCACATGCCTCGGCTCAAACGGTAGCGAGCATCATAGCACTTACTCACATGCCAGGTACACCATCTCTAAACCTCCACCACCGCTTTGACGGCCGAGAAATGACAGCCTTCCCAGAGAGGATGTACACGGTCAACAATGGCCGCTCAGTCTACCTTACGACAGCCTCATGACCCTCTCTTAGCACTCTACGACCACTATGCTACGCTCCTCAAGTCGCGGGTCCGCGGCGCGTCTAAGCTCACGAAGCTGCTATCCACCATCACTCTTCTGTTCACCATCATAGGTGCAGGCTATGGGGGGACAAGATGGTACAAGAGCCGGCGCGCAGAGAAAGAGACGGGTCGACGATTACTGAGGAGGAACTCCGGCCTCAAGAACAAAGACGGCTCCAGGACAATCTACGTCCCCTACCGCGACTCGACGTCTAAGGTGGTCATCCATCCCACCAAGCAAACCACCTTCGATGCGCATCGTAGACTCTTCCTCCAGCCTCCACGCGCAGCCCGCATGGCTGATACCACGTCGAGCGACCCGCAAGCGCCGCCGCCGCAAACTAAGCCGGGCCTCAACTTGGCTTTCCTACACCAGTTCCTCAGCCTGCTGAACATCATGATACCGCGTTGGAACAGCAAGGAGACTGGTCTGCTGGTCAGCCATAGCGTCTTTCTCATGCTACGCACATACCTCTCCCTAGTGGTGGCGCGTCTCGACGGAGAGATCGTGCGCGATCTCGTCGCAGGCAACGGCAAAGCATTCTTATGGGGAATAGTCAAGTGGCTGGGTGTGGGCACATTCTCCTCGTACACGAATGCTATGATCAAGTTCCTGCAGAGCAAAGTTTCCATCGCCTTTCGGACACGGCTCACAAGGTACATTCACGACTTGTACCTGAACGACCATTTGAACTACTACAAGCTACAAAACCTAGATGGAGGCGTAGGCGTCGGAGCAGACCAGTATATCACGCAAGATTTGACGCTATTTTGTGCAAGTGCAGCATCGCTGTATTCGAGCTTGGGAAAACCGTTTGTGGATCTTTGTGTGTTCAACTACCAGCTCTACCGTTCTCTGGGACCACTAGCGTTGACGGGGTTGCTGAGCAATTACTTCCTCACAGCGACGGTGCTACGGAAACTCTCCCCGCCCTTTGGCAAACTGAAAGCCGTCGAAGGACGAAGAGAAGGCGAGTTCCGCGCCCTGCACTCTCGACTCATCGCAAACGCCGAGGAAGTAGCTTTCTACGGTGGTGACGAGATGGAAAAGCACTTTCTTGAACGTGGCTTCAAGGACCTCAAACACTGGATGGAGGGCATCTACAGCCTCAAAATCCGGTACAACATGCTTGAAGACTTTGTGCTCAAGTACTCATGGTCGGCTTTCGGATACCTTGTTACGTCGCTCCCCGTCTTCTTGCCTGCATGGGGTGGTGTAGGGGGAACACCGGAGCTACCTGGAGGTGAGAAGTCACACCGCGAGCGAAGTCGCATGAAGGACTTTATTACAAACAAGCGACTTATGTTGTCTCTGGCGGATGCTGGTGGCCGTATGATGTACAGTATCAAGGACCTCTCTGAACTCGCTGGCTACACTTCACGCGTCTACACCTTGATCAGCACACTCCACCGTGTTCACGCAGACGCATATTACCCCCCACCTGGCACGCGACCTGAATTATATTCCGTTTCCGATATCCAAGGCACTGTTCACAAGGGTTTCGACGGTATCCGTCTCGAACATGTTCCAATAGTCGCCCCAGCCCTACACCCCATGGGCGGCGAAGAACTCTTGGAATCTCTATCTTTTATCGTTCATTCCGGCGAACATCTTCTCATCACCGGCCCCAATGGCTGTGGCAAAAGCGCCGTCGCGCGCATCGTCGCCGGTCTCTGGCCAGCATATCGTGGACTTGTTAGCCGTCCTCGCAGCATCGGCGTAGATGGCATCATGTTCCTTCCCCAACGACCTTACCTCTCCACCGGCACTCTCCGCGATCAAGTCATCTACCCCCATACCGATGCCGACATGAAAGACGCGGGCCGCCGCGACTTTGAACTTTCCCAGGTCCTCGAAGAAGCGAAACTAGGCTACCTGCCCGACAGAGAAGGCGGCTGGGACACGAAGAAAGTATGGAAAGACGTGTTTAGCGGCGGTGAGAAGCAGAGAATGGGTATTGCGAGGTTGCTTTATCATGAGCCGCGATATGCGTTTGTGGACGAGGGGACAAGTGCAGTTAGTAGCGATGTCGAAGGCCTGCTCTATGAACGCGCAAAGGCGAAAGGGATAAGTATGTTTATTCCACCAATCTCTCTCTCTCCAACATGACATGGACTGACTCGGCTACTCTAGCATTAATCACAATCTCCACCCGCGCCTCCTTGAAACGCTATCACGACTACACATTAACCCTCGGCATGGGCGACCATGGTGACGAGTGGGACTTTCAACGCATAGGCACGCAGTCTGAGAAGTCGAGTGTAGATAAGGAGCTAGTAGAGTTGAGGGAGAGGTTAGCCAAGGTAGAGGAGTGGAAGAAGAGGAGAGAGGAGATTGAGGCAGAGTTGAATAGGGTGTGGGTAGAAGGGAAGGATGGAGAGGGTGAGAGCGAGAGCGAGGAATTGGCACCGCCGCCGTACCTCGAAAGAGACGAGGAAGATGATACAATGAATGCAGACGATGGTGGTCAGGAGGAGGCGGTCGAGAGTGGTAGTGAAGAGACATCTACGTCTAGTTAACCTTGTTGTCCAAATATAGACAGATTCCAATACTATAAAGAGAAATGAGTAGACCCTGGGGCTAGTCTAATTGTGCGATGTCTTCTCAAACGCATGTTTGCAGGGTTCGAAAAAAAAAGAGGTAGGCAAAAACATACAACAGCGGGGATTCGCCAGTGGTCACCCACCTGACTACTAATCCGCCGGTATCTTGCTTAACTAGGGCTGAGCGAACGGGAAGCCGTGATCTCAAGATCCTATGGTCGTATGTGACAGTTTTGATCATCCAACGAGTTGATATTCCTCTGGTGTAGGTTTTGATAGCGTATCCCTAAAGCTTTCACAGGGCCCACTCAGCTAACAACACCCCCCACTTTTTCAGCGCGATTGTACAATTGTCTTATTGCTCTTTCTCTCGTGGAGAAACGGCAGACTATGCAAATGTTATTCGCTCTTTATATGATTGTACAACTATTAATACATTTTTCTTTTGCTTGGACTCGCTCGCTAAAATCTAAAAGCCGTCTACTAATACTTCTTCTTTCGGTGCCGCACATGAGGATCTTGACCCTTCCGATTCCTCTTTTGCCGGTCCGTTGGCGGCCGATACGGTTCTTTACCGTATTCTTCCCGGTACAAGCTAAGCATGTATTCATCGACA
Organism: Alternaria atra; assembly: GCF_907166805.1. Taxonomy (NCBI): domain Eukaryota; kingdom Fungi; phylum Ascomycota; class Dothideomycetes; order Pleosporales; family Pleosporaceae; genus Alternaria; species Alternaria atra. The sequence continues at coordinate 1,223,225 of NW_025091326.1, read as the reverse complement.
TGTCTGCGTTCTTTTTCATTACCGTCAACATCGAGGTCTTCGTCCGCTTTGGCGGCAGCGGCGGCTTCAGATGCAGCCCTCGTGGCGTTGAGACTCTCGTTGAAGTCGACTTGGTCCTCCTGGATCTCGTCCACAATCTCCTTTTGTGCAATGGAAGCTGCAGTACGATCCTCCGTGTCTTCCACAGTGCCCATGACACGTGCATCGCCTAAGAGTCCAATCTTCTCGCCGAGCACACGTTCCATAGCCGCGCCTGCTTCGTCGGTAGTGTCAATGCCCATGTTCTCGTCAAGTGCGTCACGCCAGGTGACTTTGTTGAAAGTGTCAGTGGTGAAATCACCCTTTTGGATGATGACATCGTCGAGAAGACGTTTTTGGTTCGACTTGCGGAGGATGTTGGCTTCGATGGTGTATTCACTGACGAACTTGTAGATGTGCACGTCGCGCGTTTGACCGATGCGATGAGCTCGATCTTGACATTGCTTGTCCATTGCGGGATTCCAATCAAGATCATAGAAGATGACGCTGTCAGCACCTGTAAGATTGATACCGAGACCACCAGATCGAGATGACAGGATGAAGCATAAGATGCGAGGGTCAGTGTTGAAACGATCGGTAAGAATCTGGCGCTGTTCGATCTTGGTAGATCCGTCAAGACGCAGGTAGCGGTACCCATGGATGTTGAGGAATTGCTCAAGGATGTCGAGAACCTTTGTCATCTGAGTGAAGATGAGCGCACGGTGACCACCAGCTTGTAGATCTCGTAGGAGCGTTGCAAGACGCTGAAGCTTGCCACAATCGTATTGAAGAAGACGCTTGTCTGGGAAGGCGATGGATTGTCTGATGCGTGAAGCATGGAAGGGGTCTTTCTGGTGTGCTGCTTCCGACGATTGGATCAGCTGAACACCGCGCCTGGACAAGGTCAGAGGAGCGAGCTCCTCCGCTGCAACAGCAGGTGTGACACATGTGAAGCGGGTGATGAGAGGCTCCATGGCCTCAGCGCGCTGTTCCAGTGTCGGAATCATATCGTGGAAGTGTGTAATCTGTTGATCGTGCCAGTGTGATAAGACACGATGAGAACGTGGTGATCTGAACCCGAGAACACCATGATGTTGGCGAACGATGTCGTAATGAATTGCTTCCTCTTGTTTCGGTTGCATTTGCGCCTGACCGAAGCCGTGATAGGTGGGATGCGGAGTGTGGTGCGTTCGGTACAAGAGAGGCTTAGCTATCTTCTTCCCTTCTGTGATAGCCCCAAACGTGAAGTCGTGCCAATCAACCGTAACTGCGTCAACAATGTCCTTTCCGTATATCGGCATGAACTGGGTACGAGCACGAGTGAGATTGAGACACGTTTGCAAATGATCTCGAACGGCCACTTGTTCTCGCCTGGCCATGGCTGCTATGGTCGATTGTAATGAGGATGCACCCTTGTCGATCGGTTTGTTGATGCGTCGTGTTTGGCGCTCGATCAAGTCTTCTAGAGGTCGTGTGGCACGGATAGGGTAGGTACGTCGAGCATGACCCAATTGAGTCTGTTCCCGTCGCGCAAATACTAGATTTAGAGCGTCTAGATTCACTTGCTTGTCTTCCATGCCTTCTTGCAAGCGCTTCCTGATGAGGAGGTCTTTGATTTCGTACTGAGCAGCAACTGACTTGGGCATGGCCATGGACGTTACAATAGCTCGTGTTTCGAACAGGTCGGGGTGATTGCAGACTTTTCGTAATGACATTAAGCAATTGATAATCGACATGTAGTTTCCGGAGGACAAGATCTCCTTGGTCGAAGCGCGGCCCATGAATCCGTCATAAAGCTGTCGTTGACGCTTGGAAAGCTTGCAGTATACAACATGCTCATATTTTCCTGGCATTTGCTTTTCAACCTCTGACTTCAGTCGTCGAAGTAGATATGGGCGAAGAACTTCATGAAGCCGCTTGACTACCTTCTGCGCTTCTGCGTCGAGTTGTTGCCGACCCTGATCGAGAATCTGCGACGTGGGATTCTTCAATGCCAAGGTAAACTCTTCTAGCCCCGCAATGCGACCCTCTCCAGCGAAACCTGCTGGCATCAAGAAATAGAGCAACGACCAAAGCTCGTCGATATTGTTTTGCAGAGGCGTACCGGTCAACAACAGACGCCGCTCGGTCCGAAGGTTAAGCATAGTTTGCCATCGTTGGGATTTGAAGTTCTTGATGTTGTGGGCTTCATCGAGCACCAGGTAACGCCAGGGCCGCATCTTGAATGCTGCTGCATCCTGGAGGATGAGCTGGTAGGAGGTAATGACAACATTGTACATGTCCTTTCCAGTGTTGCGCCAGCCTAAGCGCTTTCGCTTTCGCTCGTTGATGTCGCCATAGTAAGTCAGAATCTTGAAGCCTGGCAGGAACTTCTTGAACTCCATTTCCCAGTTGAGCATGACACTGGTGGGTACTACGACTAAATGCGGCCCCCATATCTCGCGACGAACAGCAAGATATGCGAGGAGCGAAATGGTCTGTATAGTTTTACCCAGTCCCATTTCATCGGCTAGGATTCCGTTGGTCTCAGACTCGTAAAGGTTCGCCAGCCAGTCCAGCCCGTCGTGCTGGTATTCTCGAAGAGTGCCGCGCAGCAGCGATGGGACTTCAGTCCTTGGTGGGGAAGACGTATGCTGAGATCGGGAAACACTCTTGGACTGCACTGTGTCTTCCATTGGAGTTGATTCAGCCACCTCGACAGAAGGAGCAGGCTCTGTTACAGTGTTCCCGTTGACGTTTGGTTCATCTACCTCGGCGACGGAATCATGACCATTCAGATGAGGCTTCTCCTCGGTGACTTCCATGGGCGACAAAGCATGTCCGTTCGGCTGCCCTGGTTGAGGGGTGGGATCTTCCGTTTTGACCTCGTCGATTGCAGTATTGGCGGCTTCTTTTAGTTTCTTGATATCTTTAGGTGCCAAAAAGCCCATCATGCCCAAATCTTCTCCCTCGCTCTCGTCATCGTCATCTTCTACTTCCGATTCGCCTGCTTCCTCGCCATCGCCATCACTTTCCGAACCTTCGTTGCTCGACCAGGCTTCGCTACCGGATTCTGAGCCTTTGTCATCGTCGTCGGAATCCAGCAAAGCATCGTCAACTTGATCAAGCTCAATAGTAGCAGGGTCAATGTAACCTGGCTTCTTCTTGTCGGCATCTTCGTCGTGGTCGTGGAAGCCGTTGGTATGTGAAAATGGGGTTTCCGGAAGTTCGCTCTTATCTTCAACTTCGAGATCAGGATCAGGCGTCGGCGCAGGAGTACCTTCTTCAATATCGGCCTCTTCCACCATCGCCTCCTCATCGTCCTCTGAGTTCGCCTCGGCCTCGGAGCTACTTTCTGGAAGATCAGGAAGTTGCCCGTATTTCTCGCGTAGTTGTTCGGCCGTTAGGTTCGCATCTTCGTCCTGCTCGTTTTCTTGTTCGCTGTCGGAGCTGGAAGACATTATATCGTCGTCGTGCTGCTGTTCCAAGGCGTTCGACACCCCACTTTCAGATTCCATTTCATCGAAGTCACGGTCCTCGCTGATCAGGGAAGATGCGCCGTCGCCAGCGTTACGACCCCCCAGAATCTCTTGCGCCTGATTGAACATGTCATCCATAGCCTTGTGCCCGAGCTGCAACTGCTCCTCTTCATATTTGGCGACACGCTCCTTGTCGATCTCAACCTTGACCAAGCCCCACGCGTCCTTGACATCTTTCACAAGTTGCTTGTATCTCGTCACCTGTCGCTCAGTTTCTTCCTGTTCAATTTCATCTTGACTCTTGCGCTTGAACTTGTTCTTCCAGAAGTCATATGCCTCTCTAGCCAGGATCTTAGCCGTCCGCCGATGCGCCACCTTTTCTTCCTTCAGTAGCTTGCCAAAGTGCAGAGCATGCGCAACCACATGGTCCCAATGACCGTACTGTGGCGGTGGTTCTGGGGCTGCTTCGGGTGCATACACACTGCATCGTGCTTGGCTCAAAACTCCATGCTCAGCAGCTTCGACGATCTGTAACCGGCGCTCGGCTTCCTCCTCAGCCTTCTCTTGTGTTATTCGAAGCGCCTCCTCGCCGTCCAGCGGATCGTCCTGCCCTAGCCACTCTTCGAGCGATGCATACTGGGACTTGGGTGGGGCATGGGCGGGATGGCGGTTCGGAGGATCGGGCTTTCGTAGTCGCAGGCGAAGACGAGGGGCAGGCATTGATGGGTTTGAGTCGTCGGGCGATCCATATAGGCCGGCATAGGGGTCGTGTCCGTTCGTTTTGGCGTCGTCCATGGGCTCATCACCTAGTTGGTCAGTAGGTGCCTGGGCGCCCCTCCGAGAGCGTCCGACTCGCTTGCGCGTACCCTCGGGCGACCCATTTTGCAATGCTGGCGATGCAACTGGCGATGTTGTCGCAAGTCCTGAAGACTTTTTCTGACGCTCAGATTTGCGCGCAGGCGTTACCAGTGATTGTGCAGAGGCCTTCTTGGTGATGGTGGATGGCGTCCTCCCTTTCGGGACAGACATGGGCCCTGAACCATTGCGCGACTCCCGCTTTACACCATTCTTAGGGGTGCCATTCGTCTGCGTCGTCTTACTGGCCGGTCGTGAGTTTCTCTTTACAGGCTCTGGCGTAGGTGGTGCCGTGTCCTTGTTTACGCGTGACGATTTCCTAACACCATTCTCGAACACAGTCGTCGGTCCATTAGCGACGAAGGACTTCCAGGGCGGCGATGTGGCGCGTGATGCTGAGCGACGCGGTGTGGTGTCTTCGAGTTTCCGCCGCTTTGCCGGTCGCTCAATGACGCCACCATCATGGCCATTTACAGGTGCCGACTGCTCTTCCTCCTTGATCACAGTTGCGCTATCATTGTCGATGACTTGTCCATTGTGTGGGATATCGGATGCGTTGTGTGCGTCGGTCGAGTTGCGTGGTGGGATGGAGTCGATGTCGCGATCCGCGGCGGTAACTTCTTCCATTCAGGAAGGGCGAGAGAGGCGGCCTGGGGAGCCTGGAGACCACCCGGCGCGCGGCCAAATCGACATATATCAGCTCAGATTCGGGATCGCAAGATAGTCTGGCACGTGCTGATGACGGTGAAGGGGTCAGATTTCAAATTAAGGTTCGCGTTGGGATGATGCGGTGTTATGTCGAAGTCGTGAGATGTTAAAAACAGAGCCGGCGATAATGTTTGGTAGGGATCACGCTAAATACCGGCACGGGCGCGCATGCCATCCCTTTGACGTGAACGACGGCAAGATAGTAATTTCTGTGCCTCTGAATACTGTGATTGTCGCTGTCTAAAGTCTCCGCAAATTCTCTCAGGCAGGCGTCTAGCTGTTAAGTCGCGTAGACGCCTTTCGTGTTACGTCCATGACGGATTGTGGTAGTACGCAGAGCAGTTAGACCCACTTATTCGCCAAGCATTACCGGGGTGCCGTAACTGAGCTCATCGCGGACGACACACCAACACTGTAATCCATCTAACCCCCGCCATTGCGCCACAACGTACGGAGACACTGAATACGCATATCGTCGAGATACTCACTGGACTTCAGCATGCTTCCCAGGCGCATTGTAGCGGCTCGCCCGCTGGCTCGAGCCATCGTCCCCGCCGTAGCCCGACCACGACCCCAATTCACACAAATCCGAACCGCCCTCACCGATGCCGAGAAGAGCGCGGTTGAGCTCGCTGACCCGAACCAAGTACGCTCCCGGACTACATGGAAGGAATGAAGGATGCAGTACTGATAGTGATAGAATGGCGGCTACGTCAACCCTCCCGCTGAGAAGCGAGGAAACCGCGACCCATATGGCGATTACTGGGACAAGCAGGAGCGCCGCAACTATGGCGAGCCCTGCCACGAGGATAACGATATTCTCGGAGTCCTAGCCCTGCACGACTACAACCACTTCTCCCCCCAATGGGGCTTCGTCCTGATGGGCACATTCATTGCGACTGTCTTCGGACTCTGCGCAGCTGTTGGTACCATCTACCCCGACAAGCTCAGTGCTCCCAAGACATACCCAGATGGTTTGGAGGCCGAGCTGGGCGGGAAAGGTGCATTGCTGGTGAGTTTATGATCAGAAGTTGAGGATTATCGCTAACTGTGTACAGGCAAGGAAGCCCGGTGAGGGCTGGTAAATTGTATGCAGACTCAACTGATATGTACATACAACCGGAATGGAATTCTCTTTGTCAATTCAATACCCAATTATCATCCTAGGCTAGCTGATGTTGCTTATTATCACCACCTCGTCTCAGCTACTAATGTTTCCATGCTTTCTCGATTCATAGCATCACTTACTTAAAAACCGGGAAATATCGTGTCGATACGCGATTTCAGGAGCGAACTACAATAATGCTGCTCTAGGTCCTGGATAGTGGGTCCTGGAATATGCAAGACCAGTGTTGCTTCGCACCTATCCAGGGGAACCATGGGCCACTACAGCGTGGCAGCAAATTATGGATATAACCTCCTAGACCCCAAGTATCCCACACTTTACTCCAATGGTTCGAGAGAGCTCAGCATTCTATTGGTTGTATCTCTTTTCACCCTTGCTTGGTACTCGCTCTATCGGGTATCCGCCCAGGATGCTTGCCAGGATCTGATTGGTCAATCCACATATTGTATACAAGCAATCAACATACTCATGTACGGCAGTTGAGTTTGGAACCTTCTACAGGCAATGATCCTTCGATAGAACTACCCGATACGGTGAACCGTAAAGATGATGTGGGGTGAGTTCCATGTGGAGACCTTGCTACGGACGTCACACTTATATATTACTATACGCCTTTACTACAAGAGTACTTCCCCTGAGCTTCAACACCTGCATTTCACGTTTTTTTCCATCCACATATTTTCGAGTCCTTCAGGGCACCTGATCGTCAACATGTATTGGTCCTCGCTTGCGCTCGCGCTTACCCATTTCTTCAACGATGCCGCGGCTTCGCCCTCTCGTGACCTCAAGGCACGACAGTTTGCAACAGCCGCAATGTTGCGCTTTCAGTGCTCACAGTTAGTCTACGATCGTATAGATCCACTCGTCCAGCCCGGCATCGCACCCTCAGCACACATGCGTAGGTAGCATCCACATGCGAGCTCTATGCAATACGTATACTGACTGTGTACATCAACATCTAGACCAGATTGTCGGTGGAAACGCATTCAACGTCTCCATGCCACCACTCGATCTCGATCCTAGCACAGAAGCCACTTGCACGACTTGTGATTTCGCTGAAGACTTCTCAAATTACTGGACTGCAAACCTCTACTTCAAAGCGCGCAACGGTACCTTTCAACGTGTCCCGCAGATGGTCAACTTGGGTCTTCAAGGTAGAGAAGGTGTTACCGTATACTATATCCCGCCGTACGATGGAAAGAGTACCGTTACCGCTTTCCCCAAAGGCTTCAGGATGCTGGTTGGTGATCCAGGATTGAGAGTCAAAGAGGGACAACAGAAGCAGCTTTGCCATCGGTGCTTCACGAACAAAGAACAAGATCCCTTCGGTGGCGCGCCATGTATTGGGGAGTTTGATACTGCGGGATTGCCACCAAAGATGTGTGGAGGTGGAATCAGAACGACTATCACGTTTCCAACGTTCGTTCACTCCTTCTGTCCAATCTTTTTGTAATGCTAATATTGTATATAGATGCTGGGACGGAAAGAACCTCGATTCTCCTAATCACAAAGACCACGTCGCATACCCAACATCCGGGTCTTTCGAATCCAATGGTCCCTGCCCAGCGACACACCCCGTACACATGCCTCAACTCATGTACGAAGTCATGTGGGATACCACACCTTTCAATGACGCGGCCCTCTGGCCTGAAGACGGGTCACAGCCTTTTGTATACAGTATGGGCGACGCGTGAGTAACCGGTAGCAACTATAGAGTAAAGCAAACACTGCTAACAATACGATAGGACTGGTTACGGTCAACATGGCGATTATGTCTTTGGTTGGAAAGACGGCGCGCTGCAGAAAGCTATGGATCAACGCTGCTTTCAGAATACCTGTACGGGGTTGAAGACTCAGAGTGCTGATGTATCGACAAAGTGTGGGGTGCCACAAGCTGTGAAGGAACCGGTTGATGGGTGGCTTGAGCAGTTGCCTGGTGGGCCGGTGGTGACTTATGGGTGATTCAAGCGAAGTAGGAAATTTCAGGAGGGCAATGATGATAAGAGAGGGTTATGTGGGTATGGCGTAAATTCATTTTCACAAGTGGTTAAACTTTCGTTTCTTTTATTGACCGTTATAGAAGAAAAATGACTCAATTACAGGTCGATATGGTCGCTTCTAAAGCTACCCAGAAAAACAACAGAACAACGCTCTAGCAATCGTGCGTACCGCTTGGGCCAACGAAATGCGTATCAAAGTCCCTTGCGCTACCAGCGGTGTCAGTCGCTGCGTGGTCACAGTGGTCCGTGATGTATTTCATGTCCGTTACGATATCTCCGCAGGAAGCACAGAATTGGCCATTTGTCTGAAAGCGTTATTAGAAAAGCTCTTTCTGGTTTAGACGACTAGAACATACCTTGTTGCATAAGAAGTTACCCCATCTAAACGAGCAAGCTGCGCGGTCACACGTCCCCGCACCACCATCCACACAGCAGTTCGCACGATCGAGGTCTTTCAGGTAAATGTAATTGTTGACGATGCACATGCCATCGACGGGCATTCGGGCGGCGCTGCTCACGAAGAGGCCGTCATCTTCGGGATGGCAACGGCGTCGATCATGGTCTGTTGGTTCATTTAGTCAAGGGTGTTAAAGGGTGGTTAGGAGGAACAGGAAACTACTTACAATGTATACCAGAAGGCATATAGTGGCAAGGAAAGAGTTCATGTTAGCAAAAGACTGTGCTGATGGGCACGTCGTTCGGTTGGGCTGTTCGTTTTCGAGTGAAAGAGTTGAAGGAGAATAAAGGAGAGAGATCAACGGCATTCTTATACTTAAGTGCTGTGGCTCTGATAAGAAAGACACCGCTATCCACTAATGGTTTGCATTGAATTCCCTATTAGTTGCCTTGTGTACGCGCACAACAAAAGGTCATCGCGCAAAGGTTTTGTAGTGAGTAACTGAAGTTGGCGTCTGGACAGATCACACACGCTGTAAGAGTACACGGTATAATATGTAGTGAAGAGGCTATACCTAACCCTGAAGACCTACGAAAAAGAGGTTCAAGTATATAATAATAATCAAGCGTTCACAAAAGAGCTCTGACAGAAAGCTTGTTCAAAACATACCTAAAGCTTGGAGTAACAAACTAATAAGGGCAGGGACGTAGTGTCGTGATTACAAGTGAGTTGGGGTATAAATCAGGTAATGAAGTCGCTTTCCAAGTATAATAGTACAGGCTGGAGGTATTCAGTGGGTGGATAGAAAATAGACAGACATCTAATACCTCACTCTGGCAGACATCGGCTCCATTAGATACTTCATCCTCTCAGCCGCCTCCTCCTCCGCCCACTTCTGCCGTTCAGGATCTATTCCCCCCTCTTCATCTGATCGCTCATCAGATACTTCCGTCTCCTTTCTCCTTCTCGCCCTCTTTCCCCTCTGCGAGCGGCTAGTCTTCGTGAAAGGTCTCATTCGAGAAGACGGCCGCCCCTGATTAGTCGTCCTATCAGACTCCGGCTCGAAATCGTGGACATGGAACAAATCGCACAGCTTTCTTTTCATGTCTTCGAGCCAGTCAAGTACGTCGTCCTCAGACCGATCTCCCGAGAAAGGCACAATTTCATCCTCGTTTGCGGCAATTAAGCAGTCCATCATGAATTCTTTCGGCAGGTCGTCCTTCCAGTTTTTCGTTTCCTGCTTCGTCCCAATATTTACAATGACGTCGACAATAAGACTTCGCAGCGAAGAGTTTGAGCTAGTGGCTTTATATATGTCATGGATGTATTTATACGGGAGGCGATCGGGATTGTCGATAATGCGGAGGAAGAACTCATCTAGAGCCGCATTTCGCAGCGTATCGATCTCGTAATCTTTTGCAAATTCGAAGATGTCGATGAGGGTGCCGAAGGAAAACCGCCGATCTGTGGTCTCATCTGAGTCGGGATGGTGAAGGTGACTAGTCTTCATAAAATCGATGTAGATGCGAAAGAGGCGAGGCGAACTATTGGGAACGACGAAGTGCTCTGAGGTCCCATGCAGACTAAACACGTCAGTATATTTTCATTCGGTGCGAGATGTGTAACAGTGTGCTGGATGCTTCCACACTAAGGTATTGGAAGGTGAAAGGACGGAACTTACTGGTCATGGAAGTAGTCCGACGTGTTGCGCAGCTGTCTCAGACGCACTTCAAGCACCTCGGTGTCGTCGCTATATCCTACTTCTAGCGACACCATCTCTTAACCGATCCGATTCTCAGAGACTACGGAGCGGATGCTACAAGGTACGCGAGAGTTCGACATCGTGATTTCGCGTATACACGTGTTGTTGACGTTGATCTATATATGAATATTGAAGGTCAGGAGAGAAGATGGAAAGTCGCAACGGAGATGACAAGTTCAATAATCGTCAAAGTGGGGTCACCTTAATGTGCGCAAACGGTGAAGTGAAGGCGAAGAGGCGCATCCCTTAATAGGGATATGTGAACGTACACCGAGAAGATGATGCAAGGGGACGCATTGATAGGCTACATAGCGGACTTATATGTATATGGAGAAGAAAGTGTGTTCAGGCGACATCTGACATTCGATTGAGGATGGTGACGTACCCACATGCATGTATCCCACAACTGACATCCAGGAGCAATCCTGAGCATGCTCACAAGAGTCAGAAGCCTAGATGCTCCTTCGCGCACTTCGATCCTTCTTCCCGTTCCGTAGACCCGCTTTGCTTTCGAGTCGACCCAGAAAGGGTGCACCCTGTAAGAATGAATCGACAACATTTGCGGTATGTTTTTGCGCTTACGATACGGCTACTACGTTCCACAAAATATCCCGTGGAGCCTTTTTGCGCTCTTCAGCGGGCACTGCCATGTTCTTTCGTTGGAGACTATCCTTTCCATTCCAGGTACCTAACCAAAGCTATCAAGATAGGTCCAGCGAGGCTCGGGCGGGAAAACTAGAAGACCGTCTTTGTGTATGGTGTATCTTCTAAATCCGGAATTTGTAAGTGACTCGTCATTTATGGGTCAAAGTCGTGGAGACCAATGGTCCACCGATCCTTATCGCAATCGACGCCGGCTCGGAAGGGCAGGCGTCGCTTCCGTTAGCACACAGACAAGACCCACATCGACGGACGGCACACCTGCCTACATAAAACACCATGGATATCATCTAGCTAGCTATCCTACTTCATATCATCCCATATCTGAAAAAGCACGTATAGACGCCTCGCTGTCCGTTCCACACACATAACATGAAGCCCGGATGCCACCAATAATACATTAGCTAAGTATGCCACCCAACGCCCGAACAACGCACAATGATGCAGAGGTATCAGAAAGGAGAAACAAACGCCAAAACAGTGACATATGGCCGGAGGAATGGGCTTTCTTTATCGGCGTGGACCCATACCGCCTGTCATGCGACCACCACCAGCGTTGAGACTCTGCCGAACAATCATTTCTGCGGCCTGCGCAGCAGCAAGGCGTTCCTGTTGTTCGTTAGTGACTTCGACTTTGTAGGATAACACGGCGATACATACCTTTTGCCTGCTTCTGTCCTTCAGGTACCGCTCCGCCTCAGGCCTCATTCTCAGTATTCTCAAGATCATGTCGTCATTAGGCTCAGCCTGCGCTTCCTTTCTCTTCTCCTCCTTAGCTTTCTTCATCGTACCTAGGTTTCGCGATAACATGATGGTTTTGTGTTTCCTAGTCGGCATTCCAACGAGTCCTGCGGCACCACCGAACTGGTGGCCCATAGCAGGCGGTGCCGACATGCGATTGAGGCGTTGCGACTGTTCTTGCTGTCGTCTTGCACTGGCAGCGGCCATCGATTCAGATGTGCGTATCAGATCCTCGGTGGGTTCGAAGTAGAAGAAGTTGAGGTTCTGAAGCTCATGGTACTTTGGTGACTTGAGAACGTCCATCGGTACACCTTCAACGTTACCGTCCTCATCTACAGCATGGAAGAAGTCGAACAGCATCTTCAGCCATTTGAAGACAATGTCGAGCTCTTGTTGCGTCAACGGACGCTGCTGCGAAAGCTTGTCAGAGAGAGGAGGCACGAGTAGTGACTCGATGGTCGCCAGCGCTTCTTTCCAGAGTCTTGTCATGACCATGATCATGGCAGCATCTGTTAGTGTCTGCTTCATGATAGCAAAGTTCTCATCGAAGTACACGAACAATGGGCCAAGAGCTTGTGTGACGTCCTGCTGGGTGGGACCTTGGGCCTGGATGACCGACATGGGTCGGGCGGTTCTGAAGTTGCCCAGGTAGTTCGTTACCTTTGATGCTACGCCCTTGTTTAGCAGAGCATCAAGTGACCGACGAGAAAGTTTGTAACCGATGAACGATGAAAGCTGCCTTTGTTAGCTCAAGTCGCATGATGTGAACGGCAGTATTCGCCTACCTTGTCCGTAATTTTCCGTGTCATGTCACGCTCAGTCCTCTTAAGTGTTCTGAACGACTTGCCGAAGTAGAATTGAATGTCATCTCGCTCTCCTTCCATACTCACACGTAGCAACAGACGACCTTGGGTATCCAGGTCAAGCCAGTATTCCCGGGGCATGTAGTCCCGGAAATGCGATGGATCGAGCTTGAGAGACGTTCGACCGACGCAGTCATGGTCGCCCATGGCGTCCCAGTCCCATATTGTCGCAACAACGTTAAGCGGACCATTAGTCGTGATGTCAATCGTCTCATCCCAACGTGGGTTCAAGTTGCGGTAGATGACGCGAGTCTTTGCCAAACGCTTCTGGTACTCATCACCAAGTACAACATATGGATCGCTTAGTCCATTCATGTCGCATGCTTTCAAGTCTTCAGCCTCAATAATCTTAATGGTGAAGACGAAGTTGTTGTTACGAACGCGTTGCGTCGGAGGTGGTGAGTGCTTCTGAATGACCTCAGCGCAGGCATCGACGCCAATCTCGCGCTCGAGCTTGTCTAGTTGCTGCATCGCATACTCAATGTTGTTAAGTTTGACAAGTGACTATATACGTAAGCATTGAACGCGTCATTTGGTTGGCGACTTACCTCGGGGTAGAATTGAAAGGGCTCGACCTTCTCCTTCTGGCTATAAAAGTCCTTCACGGTTGACAACCACTTTTCTGACTTAGTCTGATGAGCGGCAGCTTCTTGCTCCGGTGTCAGTCGATCCATCTCCTTAGCAAACTTCTGTTCCACAAGTTCACAGTATCTTGCGAGTGCGATACCGATCGACTTTGATATTGCGGTCATGAATTTGGCGTATTGAACATCGTTGTCCCAGTTCAAGGAGACGATCTGCTCGATGCTCTGGTTGAAAGACCGGAAGACGTCCACAACAGAGACACTGTGGCGCTCATCATCTGAGGGGATGGGGTTTTGCGACTCAATCTGGAACTGGTCTGCCTTGAAAGCGTTGTCAACCCACCCAATCAGATTTTGGTCTGTCATCTGAATCCATCTCCACACAAAGTCCTGTAGCTGGTCTTCGATACTAAAGGCAAACTTCTTGTTTGGTAGAGCGTCGCTGTGTATACGACGAATCTCGACGAGCTCTTTGTACAAGTCGAAACCGTCCTGCACAGGTACATCCTCCCCTTTGTTTTGAGCAACCTCCATAATCCGAGCGACTAGGTCTCGCGCATCTGCAGCGTACGAAGGGAACATCTTCTCAACGAGACACATCATAGGACTAGCACCCATGACTTCTGGGTTCTTACGATAACGCTTTTGTATCCGCTCACACAACTTGACCACAGCACGACCTAACTCAATGACATGATAAAACTCCCACTCTTCCTTGGTGTCTGGAATGTGTTTCGCAAGAAGCTCACGATACACATCGCCCGCCTTCTCTCTTAGACCCTGACGTAATTGTTCGGTAAACTGGTCCATATCCTCTTCTGTGCCAGGGAATGTGGGGTCGTCGTAGATGTGCGTCTCAAGGATATACATGACCGGGCCGAGTGGAGGCGGTTTGGTATCGTACACATGCATCATCAGCTCGTAAAGTTCTCGCAGTAAGCAGTCGTGCAACGTTGACAAAATCTGCTGGTTGAGAGCATAATCCTGGATCGTCCATTTCGTTCGATCGAACAAAGACTCCTGCACCGGAACATGACTCATTCGGTGTGACTTCTTGTCCGTTGGTGGCGGCTCTTTGACGTAGTTGAAGGCAGCATCGAGGGTGTCTAGACTGATGTCTTGGTTAATGTACTTGTCGCGTATAACGTCCAGGAACAATACGAGGCGAGAAAATTGGGGTATCCTCCATCGGAGAGCTATCTCATTCAAGAGTTCAGCTGACTGCTTCGACAACAGCTTGACGGACGGATTATCGCTCGTGGCTTCGGTTGCCTCGAGTTCAGTGTCCGCCAGGTCATATGTGAGCGCTTCATTCAGTATCGCACGGTAAGTGGCACGTGGATCTGATGGAATGAAGGTATAGGATGAGCTATCACTTGGGTCGTCGTTGATGTTGAGCCCACTCATGTCCACAGGTTGATCAATGACATAGGAGGAGCCGTTCTCGGAAGACAATGATCCCTGCCTCGAAGCATCTGAATAACCCGGATCCAAAGACACCTTTGGCTTGAATTGCGGCACAGATCCGGGGGAGCTCTTTGCAAGCTCTGGGTTTGATTGAATGATGGCCAGTATCATCTGCGAAAGATCTGGTACTTCTTGGTTTTTCCATGCCTCATATGCTTCCTCAGTATCGAAGTCATCACTGTTAAGCGTCTTCTTCGTCATGAGGCTGAGGTGCGCTTGATATGTTTTGAGATCCTGCAAAGCAGCCTTTTCAGTCCACACAGACTTGTATCGGTTGATGTCGGCCTGCACATCAGAGTACCCGACGGCGAAGATGCGCGACACTACTAAGACGAGTGGCATATCCTTGACTTCGTAACTCCGTGGAACTTCAACTTCGATTGTTGTGCCACCTTGGCCGCCGTTGCGCTGGTTCTCAGCCGCCAAATCCTGGTCATGTACGAGTAGCTTCTTCTCCATAGTGGCCAGCCGATGCGCAAGTTCTGGTCGGTCTTTCTGCCAATCATGGTCCTTGAGAGTGGAGCTGACCAGACGCAGGAACAGAGCGACGTGTCGATCTACCATGAGCTTCCAGCCCTCGTCGCCTGGCGCCTTCCCCTTTTGTAGTTCTTTGGTGGCGTTTGAGTAGAAGATCAGGAGCAGATCCTCGACTCTCCTATCCTTGTCCATATTCTTCCTGAACGACGGGTCCTTGAATGCATTCAAGAAGACAGCAAATGTCCGCTTGACTGTGGCATCCTGGAACTCAGGCATACGCTCTTGTCCCATCAGCACCTTTGTTATCCGCTTGTCGAGTGCGGCCATGAAATCGCGGGGAAAGCGCGTGCTTTTGGAGTCTCGTATGAGGGAGAAGTCTTTCATGAGGTCGTTTATGGAGGTTGATGACCGCTGGACGTGCTTGGGCGCAGCAGGGACATGCTGCACTCGCTTCTGTCGGGGCTGGAGGAGGTATGCGAGATATGCTGCACGGAGAGCATAGAGATAGGCATCTTGGGCCGTGACGGGACGCTTCCCACGGGCGTTCGCTGAGCTGTGTCGTCGCAGGCGGTCCTGTGCTTGGAGGCTGTTTATACGGCGATTGCTCCCCCGAGTACCGTCCATGGTAGAGCGAGTGGGAGGGTTCAATGGCGTGGGTGGAGGAGTTTGGCCGCGGTTGGGCGCATATCAAGGCGGTGGTGGTGTAGTGCACTCTCCCGGGCTGCAGCTGCCCAGTGGGATGTCCTAGCGGGGTCGTGCCTTCTCTTGTGGTCTCTCCTATAACGCGGCGACTCTGTTATTCACCCCAAGACTTCCTTTTCACGCTTCACGGAATTTTGCTACGATCGGCGGTAATCTTTGGGCGTCGCGTCGTGGCCGACGGGGTTCCTGGTGGCGCGGAAGATCCACCGGAGTGCGTCACACGTTGTTGGTGTGCAGGGAGCCAGGAGCCTCATATCCGCTGACTGGGCCCGGGCGACGTTGAAACAACGCTTTAATTAGCCGCGAGTTTCTTGTTTCGTAGCGCAATGTCAACGTCTATGCAACGGAAATAGTGGTTTTACTAGAAACGACGCCGTCATCCGTACATTGCGCAGCCCACTACCCTATCGCCAGGCACATGTCAACCATGAAGAGCTTCCGCTTCACCTCATGCGCGAATCGACAGCGCGCCACACACTACGTTATACGCGATATTCCCATTGCACCTGATACCATAGCGTTCTCTTGCTGCCTGCTATCGCTCGTACATGGTGGTGCCGCTGACAGTATGCCTTTGAGCTCGGCACCCGTCGGCCCATTCACATGAACGGCAGGAACCCTGAGCGCCTGATGTCCCTTACAACACCACAGCAATCGCGAATCGCGGTTCGTAAACCGGCACTTCACTTTACATCTCGGCAGTATAGAATACCCCGCGAGAAGCATCACACGTATCGATACCCACCGAATCGGCTCGTACGCCTCAAACAAACCACCTATTGAACAGGCTTGCCATTCGCGCCAGACAATACATGTTTACACCTGCACAAACGCAATCATGCCAGAGTCGCAGAGTCCCACAAACGCCGCCGACCGGCCCCGCCTCACCGAAGCCCAAAAGAAAGAGAACCACATCCGCTCCGAGCAGAAGCGACGCGAAGCAATAAGAGAAGGCTTCGACCGACTTGCCTCGATAGTACCCGGTCTAGAGGGACAAGGACGAAGCGAGGCAGTTGTGCTGGGAGGCGCGATCAAGCTCATGCGCGAGAAGATTGTGGAGCGACAACAAATAATCGCCGACGCCAAGGCAAAGGGTATCGATACGACGGGATGGGAGTTGGACAAGGAGACGATGGAGGCATGTGCTAGGCAAATGGAGAGAACGCTGGCTGAAGACAGGCAGGCGGCTAACGAAGAGGAAAACGGTAATGGGATGGAGGTAAAGAAGGAGTAGGCCTGCATGTATACGGTATGGAATACCCACGCTGGGATACTTGGGCAAGAACACGAGGCTCGGAACGTGGTTACATTATTAGTCAACAGAAAAGACATGGACATGTTAACCAGCATGTCTGGCTCCTCCTATTGCCCATGACAGGACCTTAAGACAGAGGAATGGTGGCTCTATTGAGCACCTCAAAGACTGCACCTAGCCGCTCTCTTCGAACCTAGTGTGATCAACTAGTCAACTTTGATCGTGATAACGCCTTTCAAGGCGGGTCCAGATGGTCGACATTCACTCGTGCACCTACCATGTTCTTATCGATAAGCCCCAAAATTATCTTTCACATGCTTCTACCCCCACCAAGCGACATACTAACGCCTGGCATATCGGTCTAGCCTGATCCAACCCCAGTCAATTAATCCATCATGGCGTTCAGTTTCGGCTTCTCGGGCGACGACATAGAAGAAGATCCTAATGATGTGCAAGAGCAAGGACAACAGCAAGCATCAGCAGAAAGCGATGTGCCACCACCGATCGCCGCAAAGACACATGATCTAGACGAACTGGTAGGTATGCGCCTTTGAATATATTGTAATGCAAACACAGATGCAAGACCATCATCTATCGATCCATCAAGTGTTCCAGCGATGCTTTCCTCCTCACCACGACGGCAGTGTCGTTCGAAACCATACTGACATCTCCCCAGCTATCAACCCTTCCAGACAAACTATCCTACTCAACCGTCAGCATAACTAGTCCCAAAGGCTTCACAACCCGTCTTCCAAGACGCGAGCTCTTCGACGTGCGCCTCCAACTCATGGCCGAGGACGATGGATCCTCCCAAACGCCCCTGACAGGTCTCGATGTAGGTTCCACTTGCCACTAAAACCAATCCATTGCACATAGGTGTAAACTAACGCTTACACAAAGGACTCGGACCTTCGCCAAAACGTCTACGAGGGCGGCTATAAGACCTGGGAATGCAGTCTCGATCTCGTCCGCTACCTTCTGGACCGTGGACCACGAAAAGACCTCGACGACTTGATGCGTGTTGGCCACGTTATCGAGATGGGCTGTGGATCCGCGTTACCTTCCCTCATCTTATTCCAATACGCAATCAAGAACCAACTTGGGATTTACTTCACACTGACAGATTACAACGCCGATGTTGTACGGCTCGTCACTCTTCCCAATTTACTCTTGACATGGGTGAGTACGTTGAGTATTGAGGAGAGCAAGACGTTATTTCCGGAGACGGGTAACCCACTTTTGGGACAGGAGGAGAACGGCGAGTTATACATCACTCCTGAGATTCTCTCTACTTTCAAGAAGGCGGTTAGCGAGATCGGCATTACCATGACGTTCATCTCGGGGTCTTGGACGCCGGTTGATAAGCTTCTGGAGATGATTCCTTCGTCGTCGGATCTGAATACTTTTATTCTTGGTTCTGAAACAATTTACTCTCCGGCTTCGCTTACGGCGTTTACGGACGCGATTGTTGCGTTGATGGGACGGGTGAAGACGGGTAAGGCGATAGTGGCGGCAAAGCGGGTATATTTTGGTGTTGGAGGTAGCGTCGATGGATTTAGGGAGGCATGTGCACAGAGGGGCTGTGTGGCGTATGAAATGGAGTTTGAAGGGTTGGGAGATGGTAACGATGGGGGTGTAAGGAGGTGTTTGGTTGAGGTGCAGATGTACTGAGTTTGTGGGTGAGGATGTTTCAATGAGGTTGTGAGCCATGGATAGGGTGGGTATCTAGGGATGTACCAGGTAGGAAGCAAACATAAAAAAAAACTAAAGACAATCTCATAAACACCCTCATGTCGTATCCAAGCACCAACACAAGTTTAACCAACTTTCTCAACGTCGGGACGATCCTACTACTTCGCCCTGACTGTGACCGTCGGTCCAGGCAACTCCCTCCTGCCGTCGGCTTCCTCTCCACCACGCATAAGCCTCCTGTACGTCTCTCTCTCTTCCCTCATCTGCTCTCCACGGCTGACCTGCAGTCTCTCAACACCCTTCCCAATGGTATCAATGTGGAACTCCAATGAGTAACCACTCGAGTACCCTAGAATCTCCGGCGCCGCAACGCCTTCTCGCAAATTTTCCAACTCAGCCTGGATTTCCTGCAGTTTCAGAAGTGTGTCTGTCACATGGTTGACGGCTCTCTTGCGGTACGCGCTGATATTCGAGAGTAGATTTAGAGATTTGGTGTTCGCCTTCACATCCCCACGGTTCCCGCCGAGCTTTGTCCAGAGGCTTGATAGAAGCTCTTCTTGTCGGCTCGTTATCGTCTGGTCGTCATTTGTCGCAATCTCGTAGATGGTACCTAGTCGCTCGTCGAGATTTTGTAGGACAAGAAGGAGCGCTTGAGCAGTTTGAATGAGGCCAGTGATTTCGTCCTTGTTCTTGCTGACGTGCAACACGTATTGGTCGAAGATCTGTCGTTGAAGCGTTGGCGGTGGGGCCACAAATGCGCCTGTAAGTTGGTTGAGGACTCGGCCAACAGCGCCAACGGAAGCTTCCTTCTCTGAGATTCCAGAGAGTACGTTCATGGTCCAGGTATTTGTCGCGATAACGCGGTCCATGGCTGCTCCTATACGGCTGTTGTAGCGGGAGAGATCGAGCGAAGCCTCGTTAGCTGTTTGCATAAAGTACTCAAATTCGTTCTCCAGTGCCTTGCGGCTTGGAAGACGAGAATGTTTAACCAGGATACGCAGATCGCGAATCGCCAGTTCAGAGTTCTTGATCGTGGCGGGTAACGCAGAAGTGTCCTTTGATGCATCCAAGATATCCTCAAATCTACCTTGGACGTTGATAAGCTCCTCAAAGTCGGCTTGAGGGTCTGGAGTGCCTATCGCACCGCACGCGGCGATGAGGTAAGATGAGCCGGGTATGGCGCAAACAGGACCCATTACAGCGTTTGAGACTGTGGAGCGTAACATGCCGGATGCTATCTGGATACTGAAAACTAGGATACCAACACCAAGGATGACACCTAGGACGGGTTTGATGAAGTGGCGCAAGGCGTAGGAGAAGATATCCAAGAAATGGGCGAGAAGCGGTGCGGCGACGTTGTCCCAGAAGAGACTCACATAGTGCCATGGGCTCACTTCGTCCTGCTCTTGCTGTGACGATTGCTGGTATTCGTTGGCGGAGCCTGTGTTAAAGGAACTGCCACCTGCACGGGACGAGTTTGCTGAAGGGGTTTGGGCCGTATTTCTCGCTCGATTTCGCGGCTGGGACTTTGCACCTGGTGATCCATTGTAGCCACTCGGCGAGTTAGCCATAGAAGGCATGATGAGGCTCGGTTCGAACGCGTCTTGTTTTGGCGTTCTTCGGTCGGATCTTATTTTCTGCGACTGACTGACTTTAGTCCGACTCGCTGGCTTTCGTACCGGCCGAACCTGAGTTCGAGCTGTAGGCGTTGATTGACTGAGTTGATTGCGTTTAGGTCTGGGTGTCACAGGTGCTTGTGCTTCTTGTATAGCTTCTTTGTCGGACCCTTCCAGTTCCACTTCACTGGCTTCTTCGCTAGCTGAATGAATGGAGCCTTCTTCGCCGGATGCGTAGTCGGCGTCGCCCCAGCTACTACCCAAGCTGTGTTCGAGTCGACGGGAACGTGCGCTCATGTTCTAAATGGATAGTATCTGTGACGTAGAGATGATGGCTGTGTGGGGTAAGGTAAGGATGCAGGTCAAGTGGTAGTTGTAGACCTAGGCAGTAGTGTTTCTAGCGACAGTTCAAACTGTCTCACTGACTGCCCTTTGTGTAGTTGTAGGAGGCTGGGTAGAACAGGTGCCACTTCCTACGTGTGACGTGGGGCCTACCAATCAGGCTTCGAGCGCATACTGCGTTCCAGCGCGTTCCCGAGACATTTAGTACTTTTGTCATCAGTAAAGTCTCGGGTGAATGATTCTAGCACGTTACCTCTAGTGCTTGACCACGTTCCTGATTTGGCGTTGACTTACGGACGCGTCGACGTCATGTTCGAGCTCATGGATGCCAAGACCACTAGTCCAGAAAGTGCATCATGAACACCACGCGAAGTCGTTACAGGCATCAGGACTTTCCGATGTCATTACGCCAGCTTCCCTTCGCGCTACGAACTGCAAGACGGGCGCAACTAGAAACAACAAGGTGGCTTCAAAATGGACGCCTCCTTGTGCGGAGCTGCTCTTGCTCTGCGCCTCACCAGTTACAGCACACGGTGACGGTCTCATCTGAAGCACCCACCAGTGCACAATTGAACCCTACAAGTGGCACCCCGCCTACGCCTCCTCTTGACCACAGGACTCTCGCGCAGACACACAACCTCTTCATTACATCTCCCTATAGCCCCGGCTCGCCGCTCATCCTTCCCAACGGCGCCTATGTCTTCCAGAAGTTGCAGTCGTTCCTTCGTGCGCAATATCCACAATTTGGCTTCCAGGAGGTCATCACGCCCATAATATACAAGAAGTCGCTATGGGAGAAATCAGGGCATTGGGAGAATTATGCAGAGGATATGTTTAGTGTACAGGGCCGGGGGACAACTGCGCAGATACCGGAAGCAGAAGGTGGAGAGGATGGAGAGTTTGGTCTGAAGCCAATGAACTGCCCAGGCCACTGCTTGCTGTTCAGGGACGAGATCAAGAGTTATAGGGATTTGCCAGTCAGACTTGCCGACTTCAGTGCTCTGCATCGGAACGAGATCTCAGGCGCCTTAACAGGCCTGACCAGGGTCCGACGATTCCACCAGGACGATGCGCACATCTTCTGCCGTCCAGACCAGATTTTGGCCGAGATTGAGCAGACACTCAAGTTCGTGGGCATGGTCTACGATACATTTGGGCTGGGGCCCTATAAGCTGCTTCTCTCCACTCGGCCCAAGGATAGCTTCATCGGTACCATCGAGGAATGGGACCGTGCAGAGGAGCAGCTGACTACCGCATTAAACAACATCGGAAGCGAATGGGCGATCAACGAGGGGGATGGCGCGTTCTATGGGCCGAAGATCGACATTATCTTAAAAGACTCGAATGGCAAGGAGCATCAGACGGCAACCATACAGCTCGACTTTCAGCTGCCGCAGCGCTTCGATCTACAATACCAGGCATCACCAGAAGAATTAGAGGCAGGACCACAGTCGTCTATGGATGCAGGTCTAGATCCGGCACTTCGTCGCCCAGTCATCGTACATCGCGCCATCTACGGTTCCATCGAGCGTTTCATGGCTCTACTGATTGAACACTATGCCGGCAAATATCCGTTCTGGCTTTCTCCCCGGCCAGCCATCGTCTTGTCGCTGAACTCAGACCCTAAAATTCTTGAACACGTTTCGCGCATTCAGTCTGTTCTTTCAGGTCTCAGACCATCCGGCGCACCAGAAACGTCCGCATCGTCACCTAAGCCCCTACCGTTGTCGACTATACATCTCCCTATCGATGTTGATACCAGCGACCGCTCGCTCGGCAAGAAGATCGCCGAAGCAAGAACAAAGAAGTACAATCACATCATCGTCGTTGGTGGTAGGGAGGTTGAGAGCGGGAGCATGAATCTCCAGATTGTGAACCAGCCGAATGAAGAATCAACCGTAGAGGCGTTGCAAGTCTCCCTAGGAAAGAAGCTCACTGAGAAAGAGCGATCCAAGGCCACTGTGAACGTCGATCTGGACGGCGCTAGAAGATATTTCGAGAACCTAGCCAACTCATTCTTGTAATACACAGCCAGTTCGGATTCAAAAGCTCGCCTATGATCAAACATGCGCCATTACTGTTGTCCCACGTCTCCAATTCTATCTTGCTCTCTTTTAATGTGCCAACTCCGCCATCATGTTCAGCTCGACACAGCAAGTAGCACGTGTAGCTGCTCTCATACTCACGACACTCCATGCCTAGTTGGAATTCCCAACTCCTCAACAGCGAATTCGCAGGAAGCGCGTCAAAGAGTTTTCAAGTCGTTGCTATCAAAGTGTACGTCTTTTAACCCTTCCTCTAATGAACCAATTTGGGTAGACTTGACCTCAGTGAAACGGGGGTTTTTTTGGGCAGTGGAAGATGGGGATATAGAATCACACTGTTGCCGACTACTGCATTGTACAAGCTTTCAGGAACATTATCCTCGACCAAATGTGCCATCCAAAGCATGGTGAAGTGTTGGAACCCGTCTCACATATTCTTATAATGTATGAGATGACA